>NC_134703.1:135112415-135782772 GCF_043290135.1 Rhipicephalus microplus
TATCCTGTCTATTCTTCCTTACGAGACAAAATGCTTCATGTAAAAGTAATAAATAATGCTGATCGTAAGTTTGATTTACTAACCCTGTATCTTACACAATTCAAGCATTCGACCCAAGAATGAGAACCATTTCTGTGGAGCGGTTAATACAGTTACATTCCTGGCAGTACATCGGGCGGAATGGCTAATTGTGAAAAATCCCCGCCCAAGCAGAATACACTTCCGAGCGCTAACAGTCGAAGTCAACACAAGCGGTCCCGGTGATTATCATCAGCTGGGATCTATAGATGTCCTTTGATGTAGCTTTTAATATATTTATCACCACGTTAAAGCAACGCGTGATCCTAATTTTGCATTTGGTAACGTTATTTTAAAAAATGAGAAGGGCACCAAAAATAATTTATTAGTAGGGACTCACGCTACCCATGGTATTCATCCGCAGTAGTCCAGACTGACAGCACCTGAATCAAAACTAGCGCAATTGTGGGGAGGCTTGTATGCGTATAAGTAGCGCCTATAATGTTACTAGTGGTACTCATTCCCACCAGTACTATTATGGTAAAATGCTTTTCCTCAGGTCGTTCCCTTCTCTGTAGTTGTAAAAGTAGTATGCAGCCACCTCAAGATTATGAGTTGCTCAATAGATGGTGTTGTGCGTAGATGTCATTAGTAATAATATAACTAGATGGCGTTAGTAGTTTTCACAGCATTATCCACGAAGTAAATGATCATGAGTGGGGCTAGGCGTCCGTCCGAATGTCCATCCATTCGTTCAACTGTATGTCTGTTCATGTTTCCTTCCATGCTTCTGGTCGCCCGTCTGTTCGTTCGTGCTTCCGTTTAACCAGACGGACGGATGCTTCACCACACTCATTCTGATTCACTCCGTGAATATGCTGTGAATTTTTTTTTCTTGTGCGCACATTTGTTTATTCAGACAGATACTGCGTCCCAAGCCGTAATTTTTGCCAACATGCCCTCATCAAGTGTGAGGCCAGCGCCTCGTGAGGCCAACGGGATGGCTTTATGCTCTCCCATAGTAGAGTACCAAGCACTCTAAAGCATTGAACACTTTTTCTAAACACAAAGATTGTAACAAAGATTGGCTTCATT
The DNA here is from genome assembly GCF_043290135.1 of Rhipicephalus microplus. NCBI lineage: Eukaryota > Metazoa > Arthropoda > Arachnida > Ixodida > Ixodidae > Rhipicephalus > Rhipicephalus microplus. The sequence goes on from NC_134703.1 coordinate 135,113,529, forward strand.
GGCACTTAAATTAACCCGCTCTCAGCGCCCATGATTTAGAACGGCTTCTTGCCCTCCCGTAGTAGAGTACGAGGTGGGAATCGTTCACCACTTTTTCTGAGTGCAGTCAACGGCATTTTCTCCTCCAAAGCGGATATGCACAAGCCTGCACCGATGGGCGTGTGCTCGATTGATATTGATATGTGAGATTTAACGTCTAAAAACCACGATATGATTATGAGAGATGCCGTAGTGGAGAGCTCCGGAAATTTTGACCACTTGGGGTTCTTTACCGTGCACCTTAATCAAAACACGCGGGCATACACCATTTCCGCTTCCATCGGAAATGCAGCCGCCGCAGCCGGGATTCAATCCCGCGGTCTGCGGGTCAGCAACCGAGTACCTTAGCGACTAGACCACCGCGACGGGGCTTTCTTGGGACAACTTAACGCGGAAATATTACATTGCCCGCCTGCCCACCTGCCTGCCTGCCTGCCTGCCTGCCTGCCTGCCTGCCTGCCTGCCTGCCTGCCTGCCTGCCTGCCTGCCTGCCTGCCTGCCACACAATTCAGCCACTTGCTTAAGCACTTGCTGAACACGCAGCCAACTGGAAATGGTGGGCAAGCTCATACTGGTGAACATTTTCGATCAAAAAGCAAATATTACGCATATTTGAGGCGCAACATCAATACGAATGTATTAGGTGATGTGTTCGTTCCTTTATGAGAAAGTACGAAGAGGCGTGATTACAAAGGCCCTAGTGTCTCTCAGGCTGTGCTGAAAATGCGACGCTATATGCACAAAAAGCGCTCTGCCGACGATACAGTGTTGCCTCCTGGCCGTAGACTCTGGGTTCTGAGCAACCTCGTGTTTCCACATTTATCGGCCACATGACATCCATATCACGCACCATAACGATGTGCTTCCATTTTATCAGTGCCAGCTAGATGCAGCCGATTCAACCTAGAGGAGACGCTGTCTCAAGCAAGGCCAGAATAAATGGCCGCTTGGCCAGCAGAAGACGTCTTCCGACGACATTTGCCGAGAAGCACGCCGGTACGAAGTTAATTTTTTCCTCCCTTATAACTTTCTAGGCCGCTTTACCTCTTTCACGGTGGAGGGTAGCAAACCGAAAATCTTCTGCCTAACGTAGCCTGTCGTGAAACCCTTTTCTATCTCTCTCTCTCTGATAGTGTTGACTTAACGGTGCACATTTAAAATGAGCTTTCCCATTATTCATCATTTTTTTGTACTTCTGAATGTTTCTCACGTGATCTGCACATGACCTAGTGAGAGTGTGCACATTGCAAGAATATTTCATCTGTAAGCCTAACTTAGAGAGAAGTTATTATAGGCCGTACCTTCGCGGCGGTAACCGTGGCAAATTTTATTGCATGGCGCGCTGATTTCAACGACAGATTCTGAAAAAAAAAAAACTCCTGTCTGGATCATCTTGAAGACAATAGTTTCATGGTCTCGCACAACGAATATAAGAAATGTTTCAAAATTAAGGTTATGGGGGGATTTGTGACGTGTACATACGTCGTCAAGCACTGCATAATCTTTATTTTGAGGTATATTATTCATAAAACGAGCGTTCTTTGTTTTCTTTTCATTATTGACTAAGCACACATGAAGCCTAGCGCGTTATCAGTGCGTATTCCACCGTCGACGACGACTTTATATCCGCGATATGCCGCCGACCTGGCGCACTGTCCAAACAAGAACTGTCGGAGAGCTTTGTCCAAAGACGGATATGATGTCACCCGCTCACCGTAAATCTTCCAGATCCCCTTCGCCTGTGGCAGCCTAGCGCAGCAGCTGATGAGAACGTATAATAATGATGGCTTATCGACTCCCTCTATAATACCCTCTCCCACTCTTGTTTGCATATTCTTGATTTTCCTTTTTGCTCGCGCTTCTTTCTCCCCCTGGCACACGAGTAACGAGCGATTGCTCTTCGCACAACAAACGCAGCTTGGAAACCCATTTCGGTCCGATAAGCAACGGGTCAGCTCCCCAGCGTATATGAAACAAAAAAAAAAATCGAAAGAAAAAGCTCAACCAACATCCCTTCTGCCTTGCGAGGGTGCAGGAGGCATCGTCACGGGGATCGGTGACGTCAGAGTGACCCGATCGACAGCAGAGCCTCTGCACGTCATCTAAATGAATCACGCAGCACGTGTGAGGCTGTACAACCCGGCAGTTTCGGATTACTTCGCAGATTTTGGGCAAGTAGTGGTGGCGGCTGCTTCTGCTGTCGAAGAGCGTGCCAATTATGCGCGCGCGGATACACTGCCAAGGGCAGGACTCCAGCTCGCATTGTCATCTTTCCTCTCTGCCTCGCCCCCTTCCCCGCCAACGGTCCTAGTTGGGACGGCAGGAGGAGGGCTGTGTTCCAGCAGGACGGTCCCCTAAACTAAGTCCCCCCCCCCCCCTGCCCCGAAACGGGACAGCTGACGTCACCGCACTTCCGACGTACCACCTCGACACGTGCATGTCACGTGGTGCGTCGCGCCGGCAGCAGCATCAGCAGGAGCCTGGACAGATTGTGCAGCCGCTCGCTTCACTGAGCTTTTCATTCAGGTCGCAGAGCTCAATGCGCGCCGAATCGCAGTGCGAGTGCGTAGTCAGGCGGGCATAAAGCAAAGGGGGCACCCGCCCTGACTGCGAGCACGGGCACGAAGCGGGCTGTTTCGCTCGGCTACTGTTCGCTTTGTCGGACTAAAATGCCCCCCTTGATTATCCAGTCTCCCCGACTGAGTGAAATCCGCAGGCCAACGACACAATTCTGAAACAAAAGTGGCAAGCACGTCTGACCAGGCTAGCAGGCTAAGCCCACCGACATGAGGGCAGTGAAGGTCACCTCGGTGCTCTCATTTATGCACACTAGCGGAGGCCTCCTCAATTAGGTAATAATTTCATTGTCACATATAATGTTTTTGGATGAATATCTCCACTGCCTGCCAGTGGAAGTATGCCAACTAAGCTGGGCGATACAAATGATGAGTTTTATAAGGACGATGTAGATACATTTACAGTCGATTTCTAAATCCTTTGTAACGTAGCTAAATGCAGTGTTTAAGCAAAGCACCACTGATTTACCAGAAAATGTTATGAACAACATAAACAAGTTATAGCTGCCCGCGCCAATGTTTTATGGACGAAAAAAGTATCTAGGAGAATGCAAATGAGAACGGGGTGCTATGTTCACCTTTGCATCAGCGCACATAACAATTCTAGTCATAAGCCACGCTTCCAGTCACAGCCAGAGCTTTTGGTGTTGCCTTTCGCAAGGCACTCGGACAGGTTTTGGCACTATGTCGGAGCTACACATCTGCAGGACATGTGAATTCAAGTGCTTCCGTTATATTGGACTGTGCATGGAGATGTAAGATGTCGATAACGATGTGCTTGTTTTAAATGAGGAGGGTGAACAGAGCTGTTGCAGACGGGACTCTAATACCACGTTACAAGCATGCCAAAGCCTACAGCATTTTTTTAGCTTGAAAGCCGTTAAAGAAATTTGTTGTTCGCCGACGCCAGGTGGCTTCAGTCACCACCATGGCCAAAAATCTGCAAAAAAGACTTGGTGCTTGTTGTCGGCACTTGATAGAAACATGAGAGAAATCACATTTTGTGAATGCAGTGTGCACTTGTGCTCCTGAGTAGGCCAAAACCACTGAGCCACAGCGGCGTGTGAATCTCTTGACTCAAGCTTACGTCTTCGAACCAAGAGCTGTGCATGAATTAGGGGCGTTCGCACTTCCGCACACATGTATACATGAACCAACGACACCATTACTAATTGTCGACGTTCCCACGCCCTTTGGAGCAGCCGACACCGTCGACGAAGCCTCACAAACGTAGTTTTTTCCCGCCAACAGCGTCGAGCCCACATCAAATCCATCTTTCTCGTCTTCCTTGCGGTGGCGGAAAGCTGCGGCGGGATGCAAGCACACCGTCAGGTGGCGTGCAGTCTGTTTCGGAGCCTGTTTCCGCCAGGACCGCGAGTCTCTCGGAGATGCGTGGAAATTCTGTTTTCTGCCCCTTAGACACGTTTGCCGGGAATTCCTCCGCGACTGGGCGCAAATAATGCGATTTTGCACGCAGATCTACGCTCAGACGGCGGAACGGCGAACCAGCTGCTGCTTACACGGGAGTCGTGGTATACTGTACGTCAAGAAGTCCTCGCTTAAATCCTTGTGGAGGTCGGGTCACATAGAATAGATTAAGTGAGGGCAGCGTCAACCGGATGCGATGCGTGCTGGTAGGGCCCAGCATGCAGATAGGGTTTACAGACACGACTGTATGTAAAATACCAGCTAGGTATAGCATATAATGACAATTTACTTACTCAGAAAATAATGAACTTTAGCGCAATAAAACTAAACCCCATCCCTCCCGTCCCCTCGCTTGTAGTGTCCGGTGTCATAAACTCTTTAGGTTATTTTTATTTCCCACTACATTGTCATTCTCGTGTGTACTAGCTTTACTCCAGAGATAATTATCCTTAGTTTTTTTTTTAGTGAATCACTTTCGGTTAACGATTCCCATAAGCAGCCCCAGACTTCCTTTTGTGTTTCATCTTTTTGTTGTTGTTGTTTTAAAGCGAAGCATTTCTTAGCGAACTTCGGCGACTTTGAGCCGCCTACGACATTTAGCTCTTCTGGCCGTTTCGATAATGGTATCGATGCCAAAGTTGGTATGGCATAACATGACTGCACGAAGAAGATATTGGACTAGTCATGACCTGAAAATTCTGACATGCGTGTCATAAATGTCATGATTTACATTTCATAGACCTGCAGCTCCTGCGGTGGTTCCGTTCACATGACATGTTTCAAAACTGGTATGGTATGACATAATTGCACGGCGAATACAAGCGACAGATTTTAACATGAAAATTATGATATGCGTGTTATGTAACAACATGACGACATGCCACGCTCATGATGCGCTAGCGGCCGTTTCGCTGGCATCACATATACCAAATTTGGTATCACGATATGTCAATGGATGACGAAAGTATGTGACTGGTGCGAACAAGATAATCATGAGATGTGTGTCATGTAACAACATGAGTACATGCAACGCTCATGATGCGCTCGCGGCCGTTTCGCTAGCTTCACAAGTACCAAATTTTGTATTACGTCACACCAATGGATGCGAAGGTATGCGACTGGTGCAAACAAAATATTCATGAGATGCGTGTCATGTGAGAACATGACTACATGCCACAGTCGAGGCGCCAATACATTTTGACGTGATGCGGTGCGCGTGCTCGCCGGTGTTCATTTTGTCGCGTCACGCCGGCGTTGCCACGCCAGGCGCCGGTCCTACCATATACACGCAGGCCCGTGCCGCGCTGCGTTGCTTTGACGAATACGCGTTTCAGAGCATTCGGCGTCCCTCCGTCCCGAATAGATGGAGACGCAGTGTTGTCTGGGTAATGCATCGCCGCGAAATGCAGCATGTCGCATTTCGCGCCGGTTGCTGTCGGGCCGCGCCGATGGACGCTGGTCGCGCCTGGCGTCAGAGTATACAGTGCTCGCATTTTGCTAACGTAGCGTCGCTATGCCCAAAGTGCGCGCGCGTCGACGCTACATTGGAGTACATTGGGCCCTTCAGGATCCGCTGGCAGCCATTTTGCTAGCTGTTGATATACCAAAATTGGTGTTACGTGACGTCAATGGAAGACAAAATATGACTGGTGCAAACATGATAATCCTGACACGCGTGTCACATAACAACATGACAACATACCATGCTTATAGCGTGCTTGAGGCCGTTTCGCTGGCTTCATATTTACTAAATTTGGTAGCACGTGACGTGAATAGAGGACGAAGGAAGACGACACATCCAAACACGATAATCATGGCACGGAAGTCATGTGCGGCATCATTGACCTCCACCTCGTAACGTTGTACTGATTTTAAAGTGACATATCAACCTTTTCATTTGTGCTTCGCATATCATCGATTCCCACTGTATGTGGGATCTGCCATTTTTTCGTATAAGCACCCAACTCATTTTCATTGCCTTGCACGATCACATCAGCTAACTATAGCTTACTTGACCACGTAATGCTCCTCTGTGTAAAAAGGCTTTCATTAGTTGCTGTGAGGCGGCAAGACGCAAGTTGGGTGTGACTACTAGCAGTTCACCCATGAAACATGTAAGTGAATCGGGAAATATTCTGAGAGGTCGCGTTTGACGAAACCCGAACGTTATACCTCAAACTGCCTGTTTTTATCTTGTTGTTTTCCCTGCCACAGAGCTTGAATGGAGTATGATGGAAAAAGTTGCGTTACACGTTGTAAAATCATTGAACGCATGTACCGCAAGAACTCTCGCTAGCTCGACCATTCCCGCCTTTGTCAGCTTCCTATTGTCAACTCATAAATAGCGTTGCAGCTAATGTATGAAACGTAGTATAACTACTCCAAAGTCAGTGTTGTAGTATGTTAATAAACTGTTAATTAGCAACTGTGGCAAAGTGACACCCAAAAGCATATTTTCAGGTAAAAAACGCCAGGTCTACGCGGAAGCCGAAGCACAGTCACTGCGAAAGCTCGAAGAGTGACCTTTCAGAGCCTTTTCCGAACACTCATTAGATAACTGCTGCAGTTACACTTGCTTGATGTCCACTATGGCATTAATCATAAGTTTTTTAGGGTAGTAGGCCGGCATTCGCCATGCTATTTTTCGTCATTCTTCTGAGAAGCGTAGTATACGCTAAAGTATAGCGAGGAATTCACTGCCAATTGTTCTGTAGTGGCTGACGACGACAAGGAACGATGCCTGAAGGGAGTTATGCACCACAGTTAATATGGGAACAAGAATAAGCTTTTGTAATGGGTTGGATCATTGGACGACCCCTCTCCTTACGCTATTCACATTGTGCGACGACTGCTTGTGCTTTCACTGTTTTAAAACGCTTTATAAGTCGTATTGACGTGGTTGTTTTCCCGACATCAAGCCTGCCTAGGACAAGTTTGCCAACAAGTCTTAAGCACCGGCGCAGCTCACAAACTCGCGCTGTGTTAGCCATTTAGTGTTTATGAGTAACGCTTGAACGCTTACTTTCGCGATTTGATTGTACTTTTGTTCGCTTGATTTTGTTTTTATTGGCCAAGTACTTTATTAAATACCATGAAAAAAAGCACCGGCGTAGCTCAGTGGTAGAAAACTGGTCTTGCACCAAGCGGACATGGGTTCGAGCCCCACTGTGTCATTGGTGCTAAATTACTTTGCGAATTTCGCAGTAGGTATAGCTGCGAACACCGGAACTATGACACTGCGCGAGACCCTAGTTGTTATCTCGTAACAGCTGTCGCTGTAAAACACGCAATTTACTCCATCGTAAGTAGTTCTTACACAAATTTTGTTCTTTCTTTAAGGCCTTACTCAAAGGGTATCCACGGTACAACGTCAATTCGTTTCGAAGCTTCTTGTACTTATTGCAGATACCTAGATAGAAAAACGAACCCTTTTATCAACAATAATAGTATCTTGAGTTTTACATCCCGAAACCCCCTATTATTATTACAGACGCCATAGTGGAGGGCTCAAGAAATTTCGGCCACCCGGTGTTCTTCAACATGCACTAACACGCAGAGTTCACGGGCGTCTCTCATTGTGCCTTAATCAAAATGCAACCGCCGTGGTCGAACCCGCGACCTTTGGAGCAATAGGCGAGCGCCTCGGCTACCGTTCCACCGAGGCGGACCTTCATTACAAAAAAGCATAGCAGTAAGGCCACGTTCACACTGAGCATTCCGGCCACCGAAAGTGCTCCGAATCCGGTTCGGCGGCGGCGAGATCCGCCGAAAGGGCCCTCTCCGCGCCGATCGCTCTCGGACCGATTTTTGCGGCGTCTGCCGCCTAATCGGTCACCGCGGACCAATAGGAGCGCTAGTCAAGGAATTTTGAAAAATGGCGGCCAAGCCCTACTACTCACTTGTTATGCCACAGTGCACGTAACTGAATGTTGAAACCAACGGGAGTTTAACCTACTCTGTGCCTACTTCGCCTCCATATTTCGTGAAAGAGGTGACGGAGCTTGTTGTTGGCACGACCGAGCTTGTTGCGGTCTTGCAGAGCAAAACGAATCCAGCAACGCCACTGGCGTCGGTGGTTTTTCTGCTCTTCGTGCATTACAAGACAGCCACTTGCCAGCAAAGTAAGCCGTACTGTCTTTTCTTGCTTCCTCTGTACGAGAATCATTGATGTATACGCCACAAGATAGCGTAGTGGCGTTTGCGAGCCGCGAACACAACCGGGTGACAGCGCATCCATCCCGCGTTCGCCCCGTGGTAGATGGCATATTCGGCGGCGTGGGCTGCGTCCAGTGCGAACGACGCTGCGTTTCGGCGGCAGGGGAATTTCGGTCGCTGTAGAAAGCGGATGTTTCAGTGTGAACTAGGCATAATGCTCCTGGCATCTTCAATGAAATTCTAGCGTATACAACAGGAAGTGGTACTCGTGCTGCCGGCACAACGACATTGTACACCGACTTATCACATATGGCATGTCTCTTGCGGGCAAATTTCCTTCCAGAAAAAAAAATTAACTAGATCTGTATATATGCGCATACATATACGACGTATATATGTCGTAAATGTCGAAGCCTATACCTACAAGCGCTGACTCTATGTATCAAAGATATATTTCAGATAGCTCAGATTTGTTTTTAAATCTTGAAACCTTGCTGCATGCATACTTGACTAATTGTCTTTGAAGATATTTGCGGGAGATTGCATAGTTTGTAGTAGTGTTGATGTCACCAGGGATTACGGGCAGAGTCCGTAAATGCTGGATGATTACATAATGCACCTGTCGCAAACAGCTTTTGACGAAAAAAAATTGACTTCATTTTAAAGGCTCTTTGTACGAAAATGCCCAACTTCATCTTGTTCTTTCAAATACTACCGGCAAAATCTGCATACAGCACTCACAAAGCACCAGGCAACATATACATTGCCTGGTGTTCCTTTAGGAAGCAAGCCCAAATAGGAGCGCATAACTCTGGAATGAGTTGAAGTTACTCCTCTCTAATCCCAGAGCAACGACACAGAGAAACGTGGGCGTTACTTCAGTCGTTCCAGCACCAATAATTCAAATTAAAAAGCAGCATTTGTGATCTTCGGTGGCAATCTTTGACTCAACAAAAATCATGTGTTGGCGCACACAGAAAGCACCGATTACGCGGCTCAATAGTTTCTTTTGTGCAGAGTCCCTCTAAAAACCCGTTTGGCAAAAGCCGTAAACTACCAATATAGCAACCTAGAAGGGGGAGAGAGAAGGGTGAGCGCACTTTCTGGCCTTCAACTTGATCCGCTTGCGGCGATGGTCTCCGGTGCAAACTTTTCTCGCAGGCGCGCGAACATGTGGCTAGCGCTCGTATTGGCGCGAGTGCCTCTCGTCGACGACGATGCAAGAGCGAGTTCAAGGAGCGACGGATTGGTTGGACGGGCAGAAGGGAGGCCCCTTTGGTGTCCCAAATATAGCGCCGCGGTGCCGACGACGAGTGTTGAACCCCCCGCTGGGGGCCCATGTCGTCGCCCACGCCCGACGTCCAGAACAGCGACGCGTCTTGTACTTTCGGCGCCGGAGAACAGGCAGGCACCTACGGGTCGGTGCCTGAAGACACCCCACCCCGTGACCGTTCGTCTGTCGGCACGTCCGACGAAGGCTCGAGATCCATCCCGATTGTACAGAATAAAAAAAAACAGAAAAGAAAAAGGGGGGCTTCCAGTGTAGAGAACGACGTTTAATTAGCGGCCCCGCAACATTTTGAAGCGCGAGTTTGTTGCTGCATCGATTTTTTTTATGCTTCGAATCGTGTCATGCTGTGAAATGTAATAGCGGATGTGCGTTGCTCTTCCGGAGTTTGAGAAGGTATACACTGACACGGCGTTGTATGTGTGCGCCAATGAGATGACACTCGAGTCAGAATGAGCCCTTTCGAATGTTCTTGCCATTTTCCCATTAAATGATGTGAGAGGCGTGGCATCGTGATTTAAATTTGCACCCCTGCCTCCTCGTAATTAAGTGCATTTCACTTCCATGAACGAGCACCAATGATGCGTAAAGCTTCTAGTGAATCTGATACTAACATTGTTTATCATAAATAAGAAGGGTATCCTGAATGTGCATGCATACCACTGCGCGTAAAATCTCTGTAGTAGTGACGATAGAGATGCTTTATGACATTGAACAAGCTACAAAATTAAATTTCTTTTCACTTCTCTTTATTTCTCATAATCAAATGCTCTGAAATTGTTGGTACAATCTAGATACGTGAGACCACTGGCGGTACTACAAAGCCCATATCAAAGGTTAGCAAATCCGAAGTGGTGTTCATGCATGGTTGTCTTTATTATTATATAACAGCCCCTCTTCCTTATACCAGGGTTAAGAACAGCGCGAATCTGAGTGCGTAACTCCACCAATTATTTTTTTTCTAATTTTTATTTTTGCAGAAATAAGAAAAAGCGTGAAGGTACTGCCTAATTATTATTGTTCCACAGATTACGTGTGAAGCCACGCTCTGCCATGTTAGTTTTCATGTAATGAACTCTCGAGCATATCGTACTTCGTGATAATTCACACCATATGGGGTTTCCGGTATTCTCTTTGAAAATCTGCACAAGAGAAAGTCGGTGCTATCTGTTTGCAGCGCATTTCACACATTTTATGCCAACCGTCTCCACAGCTAGCTGCTCAAGATGGCGAAACGACGACCTATTTCCTCACATTGCGATAAACACATTGTGGGAAGTGATGGGTTGTTTTAATGCGTGCATTAATGCCTTCGAGTATCGCAACGAATATACATGATCGAACATTCTGCTGTGAGCTTTTTTTCCAATAACACAGCCCACAGTTCCTTGTTAGCATTTTTTAAGTAAAGAATAGAGGATTGTGGAAGTTCGCCTTTAGGAGTTGTACGCAATAGCGACATCATGTTACTAGTGCGGACTTCAAACACTTGGTGCATGAAACCTTTTCCGGTTTGCTATGCCCCCACTATACGTGGCCTTAAGGGAACACGCGCAGTAGCACGTGTGACTTTTGTAGTGAGGTAGCGGCTTTCAACCATGGAGCGATTACGATAATCACATATTCTGACGCCCGCTAGCAATGGACGCTTGCACCACGCAATATTACTGCAATATTTCATGTTGCATTGTGAAGCATCTCTACAGGACGCGTGCGTTTCTAAAGCATGAAAGCTACTTCCACTGCATGCTGTCTTTGGAAGCAGAGGAAGTTCCTTTCACTGTTTTCACAAGTAGAAGCGTAACCGTGTGGTAGAACATACGCTTGCCACACAAAGGACCCGGTTTTAACCCCCACTTGGACCCAAATAGCCCTGGTTCATTCCCCACTGTGCTCCAGGATCTGCATCTTTCTCAATTTTCCGGTCGCGCATAAAATGATTTTTCGCTCACTACCAACGACGGCAACACCGACGCCGGAATGTCTGCAAAACAAGCTGCTTAACGCTCGCGCGTTAAAATAAACTCTATTGAGTAAATTGTATGAAGAAGTATGTTATTTCACTTTATTCATCGTGTGTGTTTGCTTCATGTCCTAAAAGGCAGGCAACTAGTGGTTTACCATTCCAGTGTTCATCTGTATTGATAAATAAAAAAAAAACTTGAGCTTCTGCGGTTGCAGGTATACCATCAAATGTGAGAAATCTGCTTCTGTCATTTATTTTTCATGTGCTTGGATCGCTTTCACAATCTGGACTCAGTCTTTTAAAAGCGGGAGTGAAAACGCTCCTTTTACTCGGAGCAGCTGCCTCTGTCTAACACGATTATCGCCGCTAAAAAGGTGCATATCTAATAAGCAACGTCGGCCACACGACATGCTGCGCCAGCATTCTGGAGAAGCGAACACTCCTTTCCTGCGTAATTGAGCAGCTTTTGCAAGGAGGCTTCCTACGAGATGAGGGGAGCGCCGGACTAGAGATGCCGTATAGAGCAACACATTGCTTGCAGTGTTGCAACTTCCAAGAATTCTTTGTTCTGGCTTCGTTGCGTTTGAAAGCCTAATCAGTGTCGACGCGTTGCAAGATTTTAATTGCGCTTCATAGATTTTGCTACTTCCACCATACTTTATTCACATTTACCTAGTGCGTCCTATCTCCAGGGCACCGGACATGTGTGCGCTTGTGTTTTCTGTACTATAGTGATTCTTATCCCCTATATATACGTGAGTGCATACGTTAAGGAAGTCTTTCTTTGAATTGTTATGTTGTGTATATATCTACCTCATGTTTGCAATCTTTAATAAAGTTACCTAACATGTCTAATTACATCGCGGACATTATTCACGTTCTTCTTTTTTGTTTTCATTGCATGCCCCATATTTGACATGCGTCTAGTAACGGCTCACCTCATCAAGTTACATAGTACTGCTGTAACACTATTCGCAATGTTTCGATACCATATTTTGGTAAGATAGAGCTAGACAACGAAAGCAGCGAAAAAGCAAGAGAAAAAAAATGGGCTGTCCTCTGAACTGGAGTTCATACTGAAAGAGTTCCGTGTAAGCAACCTGTTTCGGTCACAAAACCACACGCAAACGCACACAGACAAGCAGATCCATGAAAGCACAGACGCACACGCGCGCACACTAACAAACACCCGCTCACATCAAATGTGTGAAAAAAATCAGATTTTTTCGGGTGAATCATACAGGCTTCATAAAGAAATGTTATCAATTTGAAAAAAAAGCTTTGCGAAGATTGTGGTAAGCAGCGCAAATCTCGTGACCACGAAACTAGACGATTCTGAAGATTAATCTGTTTGTTTATAGGCTGTTTCTAGGTTTTAGCTCGGCGATACATGTAGTTTCCAAGTTGCATCTAGGTCGTTCCTAGGCCTTAGCTCGGTTACGCTAAGTTGTTTCAACGTTGATTCTCAGCGCACAGAGGTTCGATTTCAACCACAGACAGTCACAGCCATAACACTGGCAAGTCGTCATTTGCGCAGGACTTCCATCACTTCGCGGTCTTCTCGCAGCCTCTGCAGTCAGTATTTTATTGTTGTACGTACTCTGGATCTTCAGCTCATCACCATCGTGTCGGAGCTATTTGTAGGACTAATTGTTGCGTTCCCGTTTTCAGTGGAGCAGAGGTGAACAGTGGGGTCTGACCAATTTATGTGGCACATACCCGTCTATAATGACTGATAGTTTTTGTGATAGGCCTCACGGTGGCATATGCCCAATAGGCTGCACCAAGAAGCCTCGTAGGTAAAGAGCTTCAATCAAAAGTGTACCACTTGCCTTGTATTCTTCCTGTTCCTTCTGTAGTAGTTGTCTGGCACTGGCTTACCATAATTAAGAACCCAAACAACTCAAACATCTGTTCGTTAACAAACAAAAAAAAACATTTCTAATGCAGTTGCAACATTCGTAACGTAGCGCAACCTTCCCTTTGACAGATTGTTCACATTTTGAAGACAGCTTCTGTTGTTATATATTTCGGGTCCTTGAGATAGTGTTACTATATGGTAATACGCAGAAGAAAAATGTGGAACGCACACGTCATTCACCGAATCAACACCACTTCGTTCATTTATATTGTGTTTATTTGTATCGCGCTTTAGTTACACAAGTAGCTGTACAAGAGACATGGCAAGTACGAAGAGCATTGATTGCTGCCTTGCTTGTCGCTTATGTAAAAAAAAACAATGTCTTTATCACGAATAGCTCAGCTGCTTTTGTTCGATTCACACCATATGTAGTGTGTGCATACTACATAATGTAGTATAACGATATATACTATATTATAGTATATCTATAACATACTATATAATATAGTATGTACAAACTATGCAGGGTGTCTCAGATATCTGTAGCCAGAGTTCTGCGCACTCTGTAACGATGCGACCAAATGCATGTTGCTGACTTCTGCACAGAGTGAGTCTATTTTTAGTTTTCCGCTTAATTGTTTAACTAAGCTTGTTTATACATTAAAATTTTGAAGCAACGAAGCTGTTCAAAAAGTTCCAATAAGGAAGTCATAGGTGGGTTTGCAAAACATGTGACTTTGAAGCTTGTATATGTGTTAAAAATTTGTACTATTTGCGCTTGATACAGATGTCCGCGAAATACAAAGAAAAGAGTACCACGAGGCATGTCCGCTTGCGCGCCTCGACACGCTTTGAATTCACTGCTCTCTAACGTTCCGCATAAAATTATATGCTTCTTTTTTTAACCAGAAGTAGCTTTAAGACTGGGCCCTTTCTCACCAAAGAGCTGTGGCACTATGCCCTGTGCGACGGGCCCGCTTGGCCACCGAGATCATCATAGGAAACCCGAACTAGGGTTCCCTCCCACATTTATTTGGTTATATATACTTCATAAAGTTTTTTTTTCTCTTTTTTGTCCAAAGAGGTGCCCATGTAAACGATCTTTTCTCTTGGGCAGCCACACTGTGACCCTGGATTTCTTTAGAAGCCTGCGCTTTCTATGCATCTGCAGCTTCAAGCTTGCGATTCAGGAGAAACAACAAAAGAAAGATAGCGGCGACTCTAATTTAATTAGTAGGGAGCCCGAGAAATTAGATTAAGGGATGGCAATAACGGCGCATCGCGGTGCCGGCTGTGGGTTTCTCCCGCGGCCGTGATTAGGCAACGGAATCGCTGCGACTGCGCGGCTGGCTCCCTGAAGAGAAAGGAAGTCGCCAACAGCATCTCTGGCGCTTCGCCTTGCACGCGGGGTCGACGTTACCAGTGAATGTACGGCATAGAAGGCTTGTTGACCTGCAACTAGTACTAGTATGGACTAGTACTAGTATAGAAACTAGTACGAATGAAAGCACGAACGGAGGCATGAACGGACGGATGGACGCATGGAAGAAAGGACGGATGGAAGCAAGAACGAACGGATTGAAGCGCGGAAGGACTGATGGACGCTTCGCCTCACTCATAATCATTCACTCCGTCGATATGCGGTGATTCCCCAGGTGGTCGAAATTTCCGGAGCCCTCCACTACGGCGTCTCTCATAATCAAATGGTGGTTTTGGGACGTTAAACCACACATATCAATCAATACTATGCTGTGATTTTTTTTATCGACCTTTGGTTTTTTTAGCTCAGTATCAATGCTGTATTGAAACTGTTTGTTTATATTCATGAAAATTATCATTACTGTTTGTAAACACTTCTATTGCAGCGCGGAGGAATGGAAAATAACGGCAATGTGGAGTGGGCGGAGCTTATATTTATTTATGCTCAGTTCACACTGAAACATCCGCTTTCTACAGCGACCGAAATTCCCCTGCCGCCGAAACACAGAGTCGTTCGCACTGGACGCGGCCCGCGCCGCCGAATCTGCCATCTACTCTACGGGGCGAACACGGGATGGATGCGCTGTCATCCGGTTGTTGTCGTGGCTCGCAAACGCTACTACGCTATCCAGTGGTGCATACTTCGACGATTCTCGTACGCAAGAAGTAAGAAAAGACAGTACTGCTTACTTTGCTGGCAAGTGGCTGTCTTGTAATGCACGAAGAGCAGAAAAACCACCGACGCCAGTGGCGTTGGTGGGTTCGTTTTGCTCTGCAAGACCGCAACAAGCTCGCTCACCTCATGCCAAAGCCATCCACTACTACGAATGAGTGTGTGTGTGTGTGTGTGTGTGTGTGTGTGTGTGTGTGTGTGTGTGTGTGTGTGTGTGTGTGTGTGTGTGTGTGTGTGTGTGTGTGTGTGTGTGTGTGTGTGTGTGTGTGTGTGTGTGTGTGTGTGTGTGTGTGTGTGTGTGTGTGTGTGTGTGTGTGTGTGTGTGTGTGTGTGTGTGTGTGTGTGTGTGTGTGTGTGTGTGTGTGTGTGTGTGTGTGTGTGTGTGTGTGTGTGTGTGTGTGTGTGTGTGTGTGTGTGTGTGTGTGTGTGTGTGTGTGTGTGTGTGTGTGTGTGTGTGTGTGTGTGTGTGTGTGTGTGTGTGTGTGTGTGTGTGTGTGTGTGTGTGTGTGTGTGTGTGTGTGTGTGTGTGTGTGTGTGTGTGTGTGTGTGTGTGTGTGTGTGTGTGTGTGTGTGTGTGTGTGTGTGTGTGTGTGTGTGTGTGTGTGTGTGTGTGTGTGTGTGTGTGTGTGTGTGTGTGTGTGTGTGTGTGTGTGTGTGTGTGTGTGTGTGTGTGTGTGTGTGTGTGTGTGTGTGTGTGTGTGTGTGTGTGTGTGTGTGTGTGTGTGTGTGTGTGTGTGTGTGTGTGTGTGTGTGTGTGTGTGTGTGTGTGTGTGTGTGTGTGTGTGTGTGTGTGTGTGTGTGTGTGTGTGTGTGTGTGTGTGTGTGTGTGTGTGTTGTAGTGTTCCTACTTAAAATAACGGAACAGCATTAAAGCTTCAGTATGGAACTGGCGTCCATCTTAATCTGCTTTATTTTTCACTTCATCCTCCTCTTCTTTCCTGCCCCGGCCCTCGCGCTTCTTCATCTTCTGTCCAAAGGCTCATACCGCTTCACCCTTCCCGCTTTCTTTTAATTACCCCTCCTGGGGTAATACTTGAAGACATTCCCAATTGAAGCACATTCAACAGATCCACGTTCACCAGTGTACCAGACAGTCTTCAAAATTCCGTTCTGGGTGGCTGTCTTGGTCACAAAGTAAGGCCCATAAAATTTGGCACTGGAATCTCTTATTCCTTTTCTCACTAGTACGAGGTCGGTGACTTGAATGTCTGGCATGTCTGCTCGATGCCTCTTGTCGAAATTCTTTTTCATTCGTTTTCGGTACCTCTCCTCCTGTGATTTTTGTTGCCTCTCCTCGACAATCTTGAGGTTTTCCAAGAGTCCCAACTCACGGTCTGCCTGCAGAATAGGGGTCTCTCCTGTAGAAGCGTACTGTGGACTGCACCCCAAGCCACTGGTGTAGGATCGGTTATGATGTTTTACGGCTGCTTCTAAAGAACATTTCCATCCCCCAGGAAAACTATCGTACATCTTGATGTATTGTTTCACGTCCCGTATGGCACGTTCTGCAAGCCCATTCGCCGCAGGATGGTATGGCGCACAGAACTTGATCGATACATTGTGATCTCGAGCCCATCTTACTAGCTTTTCACTCTTGAACGCGGGGCCGTTATCGCATACGATTGTCCGCGTAGTTCTAAACATGTCCCTTTCGAGAAGGGTTATGACGCTATTTGCATCTTCTTTTCCTGCTCGTGCCGCGACCATCCTGGTGCATTCATCTATGGCCAGCAGAAAAGCTTGCGTTTTTCTGACTCCTTCCCGTTTCTTGTTAAGTTCGGCGAAATCCAGGTGAACTACTTCAAAAGGCACGTTCGAGTGGCAAGGTAGTATCATGGTGTCCGTAGGCTGTTTATACTTGACTTTGTGTACTTGACACACATGGCATGAACGAACGTACTGACTAACGTCTTTCTTCATGTGAGGCCACGTAAACCTCTTGACCAACTTGTTGTAGGTACGCCAAAAGCCGTCGTGTCCTCCAGATTCTGGGCTATCGTGGTACAAGTAAAGCACTTTGGAAACAAGAGTTGGTGGGACTTGATACCGACCTTCCGTAAAAACCAGTTGTTCTGAGCCTTCCCACAGCTTCACTTCATTGATTTCTTCAGATTTTTCTGTGTTGTTTTGTACCATCAATCTTGATAGAGCATCTGCATCGGTTAAAAGCGGTCCTGGTCGGTGCGAGATGGTAAAGTCAAATTGCTGCAAGTAATTCACCCATCTGGCGATACGCCCTTTAGTTTGGGTCATATTCAAGAGATGAGTGAGTGCCTGGTGATCGGTGAACAAAGTGAACTTCGTACCTTCCAGGTACGTGCGGAAGTAGTCAACGGCCTTCAGAACCGCCAGTGCTTCTTTTTCCGTAGTAGTGTAGTTTGTTTCAGACGGCTTGAAAGTGTAACTGTAGTAACCGACTACGTGTCGCTTTTCTCGGCCAGATGCTTCAATACATTTTTGATACAACACTGCACCAGTCCCATAATGTGAGGCGTCAGTGTTCAATTCAAAGGGTAAAGTGAAATCTGGTATACGCAGAACGGGGTCAGAAGAAATTCTGTGCACCAAGTCACGGTAGACTCTCTCACATTCGTCACTCCATTCAAAGGGAACTTCTTTCTGCGTTAAGCGCGTGAGGCATCTAGTTTTGACAGCAAAGTCCTTTATGAAAGATCGGAAATGTCCTGCCAATCCCAAAAACACACGCAGTGAATGGACGTCATATGGTTTCTTCAACTGGGAGATCTTCTCGACGGACTCTTGTTTTGTGCTTTTGGTGTTCCCATCGAAGACTCTTCCAAGAAACACCACTTTTTGTTGAAAGAATACACTCTTCTTAAAATTAACCTTGAGATGTGCCAAGCTCAAGGCGTTTAACACCTGAGACAGATGGTCCTGATGCTCAGCCTCTGTTTTGGAGAAGACTATAATGTCGTCTATGTACACATTACAAAAAACACCAAGGAATGGCTTTAGGACGTCGTTCATGATCTTCTGGAACCACGCTGGCGAGTTTTTCCAACCGAAAGGGAGCCGGTTGTATTCGTAGAGATCGAATGGCGTGATAAAAGCGGTGTACATTTTTGTTTCTTCGGTTAGTGGGATCTGCCAGAAACCTTTGCATAAATCGATGCGGGAAAAATGTCGGCAACCCCCGGTCTCATCTATAATTGTGTCGATCTTCGGCATAGGAAATGGTATGAGTTCTGTCTGACGATTGAGAACCCTGTAGTCGGTGCATAATCTGAAGGTTCCGTCTTCTTTCGGTGCGATCGTTATGGGAGAAGCGAAGGGTGATACCGAAGGTCGTATGATATCAGCATCTAGCATCTCCTGCAACTCTTTCTTGAGCCACATCTTTCGCTCCCTTGACATATTGTAAGGTGCTTTCCGGATGACGGTCTTGTCAGCGAGTTCGAAAGGAACCTTGTGGGACTTCATCGCCTGAGGATAGCTTCCTATGCATACAAGTTCAGGGTAGGTCGTTGCGATATCCGCCGCGCACTTGACAACTCGTAGATTATCTTGTCTACCTTGATTTGTCTCGTTCCTTGCTACTCCTTCTACTAGAACCACATCGTCCCAGTACACGTTGATCTTTAGTTTCTTTATATCTGGTCTTGATAGCAAAAAGTCGTACGTTACCCCCTCTATCACCAACACTTCGCTCTCTATTTGCTGACCCTGGAACTCGATGTTTACCAAGGCCCACTGATCATGCAACGTTACTTTTCCATCATAGCCTTGTACTCGTAGAATTCTTCCACTATGCAAGCGATTTGCATCCACCAGCTTGGCATTTATAATGGACACAGAAGCACCGCTGTCTACCAGAGCCATCATATGTTGGTTTCCTACTTTGACGGGAATGTGAAGTAGGCTAGAGCAACTTAAATAAACAGTCTCATTTGGAGTCATCGGGTGGGACTGATCACCCTCGTTTATTAGTTTTTTTCTGTCGAATACTCCTGAGCTTCAGTGTCGATATTATTCACTCGACCTCTTGGAACACGCCAGGGCAAGTTATCTGTGCGAGTTGCGAGGTGGCTCGGTTCTCGCTGAGCGCGGCTTGACCAGTCCGATTTACTCCGACTGAAACAGCTGCTTGACTCGGCGGTTATGCTTGTTTCCGAAGCTGATGGTATGTTCTGAAGACACGCGAGGAGGTCATCTAGAGTCTTTGGTGACAGTATTTGCACTTGCTTCAACACGTTAGTGTGCAATCCATGCATTATTAAGGCAACTACGGCCGTAGATGGAAGCAAAGGCTCCGCCAGCTTTAAAAGACGGCGTTTCTCAAAGAAGTACTCGACAAGGCAGCTTTGCTCAGACTTGAAATTAAGCGCCGTGTTCCATCTTTCTACTGGATTGCTTCGGAATGCAGTCAAAAACTTTTTCCTCCACTGGCTCCAAGAGTCGTCACTGTCTTCCAGAATGCATGTTTCATACCACTTTCGCGCAACACCTCTCAAGTAAACGCGCATGTTGGTGATTTTAGCCTCATCAGAGAGCCACTTGTTTTTTCCAGCGGCATATTCGTAGAAATCAAGCCAACTTTCTGGATTTGAAGACACACCGTCGAAAGCATCAGGTTCTACGAAATTAGGTGTCGGTCTCTCAGCATTCAGAGAGCTTATAAGAGATGTCATTATTTGGTTTTGTTGAAGCATCTGTTCCTGTTGCAGCTGAAAAGCTTTCAAAACGAGGCTCACCTCTTCCGTCGAAGATCGTGATCCTGAGTGTTTTCGACGCGCTGGTTCAAGAACTAGGTCGTTGAAGGTCGCCACACGCAAGTTCACTTTCACAGCACCTTTCCGTCGTAGTTCAGTAGTGTCTACGGCTGCCTTTTCCACAACCAGGTTTACGAGTTCTTCCGAGCTGAGCTCACGAGGTAGGTCTACCGCTGCTTCGTCTTGAACTTGGTACTTCGAAAAGATGATCTCCTCGGAGGTCTCGTCTATGAAGAACGTCACCCACATGATGGCTTCGATGGCCGGCTGCGCCAAAATAATGTAGTGTTCCTACTTAAAATAACGGAACAGCATTAAAGCTTCAGTATGGAACTGGCGTCCATCTTAATCTGCTTTATTTTTCACTTCATCCTCCTCTTCTTTCCTGCCCCGGCCCTCGCGCTTCTTCATCTTCTGTCCAAAGGCTCATACCGCTTCATGTGTGTGTGTGTGTGTGTGTGTGTGTGTGTGTGTGTGTGTGTGTGTGTGTGTGTTTACTCTGTCCCCGGTCAGCCACGCTGTTCTGACTTAACAGGGGAGGAGCCGACATTATGCGGCGGCACGGTGGAATCGATCGGCAGATATAAGTCGAAGATACTTTATCTCTTCGACTTACAGAGAAGATATAAGTCGAAGAAGATATGTCGAAGAAAAGACAGGATGCGTTGTCTCGAAAAGTCTGTATAGGAGATGGCGAGCTGAAGAGATGGAGGAAGAACGAGCCGCACGCCTCGAAAAGCATAACCGTGCAGGGAACCAAGCTAAACAATAAACAAGCTTAGTTTGGCGTCCGCAGCAGCTCTGTGGACGCAGACTGCCAGCCATTTCCTGTGGTAGGCTGCAGCCGCGAAGCTGTTGCCGACGCTTCACTAAATATGCCCAATAAGATTAACCGTACATCTCGCTATACGCAAACCTAGGCATAACTGAGTTAAACCAGAGCCAATTCTTGGGTCTTGGTTTGACACGAGCGCTCAGTAGTGATCTAAGCTCTGCGCATGCGCCCTGGTGGCTCGCGGATTTCATGGGTCCCCATGTTTTTTGGGGGCCGCGGCGAACAGCCGCTAACGCACGGCTTCAGCTGCTCCTACAGCGCACCAGTCACATACCTTAAAAAATACTTCCCACATTTGGAGCCAGCCATTGCGGAATATATTCACTTTAGTATAAAGTGGAAAGTACGTCAGGAAAGGAATTATTTATGTGCAATTTTTCTTCTCTAATGAGCAAAACGTTCAGTTCCAGTGCTTGAAATGTGCAATATACACCTGCGTTCAAAGCAGCTCTGTCTCTTCATTTAAGGCGGTGATATCACGCAGTCACGGCTGTACTGCTGCCTTTAAAATTGAGCGAGTGGCAAGCCTCCAGTGTTGCCAGGACATTTAAACTTGTTGGTTCCACGGGACGCCTTTCAGTTCTGCCATAGTAGAGTGAAAAGTACTCTGAATCATTAACCATTTTTCTAAACACATGCCTAGGAGAGCATGTACTAGTGGGCTGTTTGGACCAAATGTGAGGCCCACAGGACGGCTTTAAGCGCTCCGTAGTAGAGTACCATGTGTTCTGAATTGTTCACAACTTTTTCTAAAAACACACTCCGACAGCGCGGCGTAATTTTTTGTGGACACGCAAGTGTGAAGCCCATGGAAAGGCTACTTGCTATTTCAAAGTACCAGGCACTCTAAATTGTTAACAACTTTTTCTAAACATTTCTTATGGAGTCTAACTGGGACGGATTTGTGCTCTCCCATAGTATAGTACGGGAGACTTCAATGAAAAGGTAGTGATGAAGCAGGCCAACGACCAGGCAGTGGGAGAATATATGGCATTGGTACAAGAAATGCCAGAGGGGAGCTACTAGTAGAATTGGCAGAGTGCAATAATTTACAGATTTTGAATACATTCTACCGAAAACGAGGGAACCGTAAGTGGACATGGAGGAGCCCTAACGGTGAAAATAAGAATGAAATAGGCTTTATACTGAGTGCACACCCAGGCATCGTGTAGGATGTGGAAGTGCTTGGCAAGGTACGATGCAGTGACCATAGAATGGTATGGTCTCGCATTCGCCTATAGTTGAAGAATGAACGGAAGAAACTGATACGCAAGAAGCCAATGATAGCAAGAAGCAACTTTCCCTCCCAGCTAGCACTGGGAGGGAAAGTACGGGAATCCAGAGTCTCGCTTTAGAACAGGTATACTCGGCTCATATCGAAGAAACCAACCTTAGCGTTGACGCAATAAATGATAATCTGACGAGTATCATTACGAAATGTGCAGTGGAAGTGGGAGGTGCGGTACGTAAACAGGACACTGGCAAGCTGTCCCAGGAAACGAAGAATCTCTTTAAGAAACGTCAAAGCATAAAAGCCTCAAGTACAACAGACAAAATAGTGCTGGCAGAGCTTTCGAAGTTTATTAATAAGCGTAAGGTAAAAGATGTAAGAAGGTATAACATGTAGAGAATTTAACACGCCCTGGAAAACGGAGGAAGCGTCAAGGCAGTGAAGAGGAAACTTTGGATATGCGAAACTTGGATGTATGCACTAAGAAACAATGAAGGCAAAATAACTACCAATATAGATACGATAGATAAAATAGTGGAGGAGATTTACAGAGATCTGTACAGTGGCCAGGACAACCACGACCTTAACATAATAACTAGCAGTAACCCATATGACACCCCACCAGTAAGGATAGAAGAAGTCTGAAAAGCCTTGGAGAGCGTGCAAAGAGGCAAAGCTGCTGTTGAGAATCAGTTATAACATCAGATCTGCTGAAAGGTGGAGGACAGATTGTGTTATAAAAACTACCCACCCTGTTTATAAGGTGTTTAGTGATGGTAAGAGTACCAGAATCTTGGGAGAATGTTAACATAATAATAATACATAAAAAGATGACAAAGTCTTGAAGAATTACAGGCCAATGAGCTTGCTCTCCGTAGTATACAAGCCACTTACAAAGGTAATTGCTAACAGAATTAAGACAACCTTTGAATTCAATCAACCAAAAGATCAAGCAGGATTTCAAACAGGCTTCTCAGCAATCGACCACGTTCATACTATCAATTAGGTAATAGCGAAATGCTCAGAATATAGCCAACCACCATACATATCCTTCATATATTACGAGAAGGCGTTTGATTCAGTAGAAATATTAGCAGCCATGCACACACTGCGGAATCAGGGCATCGACGAAGCACATAAGAAAATCCTGGAGGAAATCTATCAACTGCTACCAAAGTGTTTCATAAAAAAAGCAACAGAATACCAATCAAGAAAGGTGTAAGGCGGGGGAATACAATCTCCCCAATGCTATTTACCGCGTGCTTACAGGAGGTTTTCAGAGGCCTAGAATGGGAGCAGTTAGGGATTAGAGTTAATGGAGAGTTCCTCAGTAACTTGCGCTTCGCCGATGACATTGCATTGCTGAGTAACTCAGGGGACGAATTGCAACTCATGATTACCGAGTTAGACAAGCAGAGCAGAAAGGTAGGTCTTAAAATTAATCAGCAGAAAACGAAACTAATGTACAACAACCTCGGAAGAGAGCAGCGCTTCGAGATAGGCAATACTGCACTTCAAGTTGTAAAAGACTATGCCTAGTTAGGACAGGTAATAACCGTGGAGCCGAACCACGAGATTGAAGTAACTAGAAGAATAAGAATGGGGTGGAGCACATTTCGCAAGCACTCTCAAATTATGACAGGTAGATTGCAACTATCCCTTAAGAGGAAGGTATATAACAGCTGTATCTTGCCGGTACTTAGCTACGGAGCCGAGACCTGGATACTTACAAAGAGGGTTCAGCTTAAATTGAGGACGACGCAGCGAACAATGAAAAGAAAAATGGTAGGTGTAACCTTAAGAGACAAGAAGAGTGCAGAGTGTATTAGCGAAAAAACGGGGGTTAAGGATATCATAGTTGAAATCAAGAAGAGGAAATGAACATGAGCGGCACATGTAGCGCGCTGACAGGATAACCACTGGTCATTATGAATAACTAACTGGATTCCCAGAGAAGGCAAAAGGGCTAGGGGGAGACGGAAGGTTTGGTGGGAAGATGAGATTAAGAAGTTTGTGGGTATAAATTGGCAGCAGCAAGCACAGGACCGAGTTGACTGGCGAAACATGGGAGATGACTTTATCCTGCATTGAACGTAGTCAGGCTGATGATGGTGATTATGGTGTTGTTGATGATGATGATGATGATGAATGATGATGATGATATTAGTAGTAGAGTAACTAGTACTTTAAATTGTTAACCACTTTTTATAAACATATCTTCGCTGTTTTTTCCACGTTTGCTTTTTGTTTGCCAGTCTACCGGGACAGCTCCAACCTCTCTCATAGTGGAGTACATCATATTTTAAATCGTTGAACATTTGTTCTAAACAAATTATTCACTGCACGCACTTTGTTATTGAAAGTTAGTTCTGTTCTTGAGGTGTTCTTTCGAAATGTTAATGATGTCCAATGTCTGTGAAAACACCTGTAAATCGCGCTCTACTAGGGGAGAGCAATACGCTATCCCGGTACCCAAACAGCAAGCATATATGCTTGCTGTTTGGGTACCGGGATAGCGTATTGCTCTCCCCTAGTAGAGTACATCGTAGTCTTAACCATCTAACATTTGTTCTAAACATTATACGTCCAGCATTCTTGGACAGCTAATTGTCCTCCCATATTAGAGTACATTGTACTTTAAATCATAGAACATTTGTTCTGAACACATAAGGCCCTTTGGAAGTATTCATGTATGTCTGTCTTTTTGTGGGCCGGAACAATTGTTGACACCGGGACAGCTTATTGCTCTTCCTCAGTAGAGTGCGCACGGTGATCTAAAGCGTTCACAATGTATTCTAAACAAAGAAATTGTTTAGAGACATTTACATTTCTCGAGTCTGGCCTTGCACATAGCAAAACCGAAATGACGCATGCAAGAACCGAATTGAATATAAAGCCTTTGCGTTTGTAAACACACAAATACGTTAATTAGGATAGCGTAATTCTCCCTTGGAGGAGTACAGTCACTCAAATAATTAAAAAAACATGTGCAGTGGTGACTTTTATGCGTGTCAATGCCATAGGATGAAACAAAGCTGTAAAAAAATGATGTGTGGGCATGTCGTCACCCTCTTGGGAACTTTATTCAGTCATATTGTGAAAAAAGCACAAAAGAAGAGACAGTCCTTTGCACAGCAGCTCACGCGGCTCAACAGTACCAGCTAGAATCTGAAAAATCAATCTTGGAATGCCGGACGGCTCGAGCTTCATGCCGGAAGGTGACTAAGGCACTGTTGCACTTCTTGCAAGCGACAGGCCTCTTTGAACGATTGAGACACCGCCGGGTGTTTGTGCTTGTTTCTAGTTCCCTGCCTCCCACTCTCATCTCTATCCTTTTTTACTTATCTGTCTCCCCTTACCCCTTCCCAAGTGCAGGGTAGCCCACCAAATATTTGTTTTCTGGTTAACTCATCTGCCTTTTGGCATCACATGTCTCTCTCTCTTTTGGAAACCACTCCTGATTATATTGAAGCTAATGTCGTTCGTGCCCTTTCCAGGAGCTCGCATATTTTATTTGTGGCATTGCATAAAAAAAAAGAACTTTCGGTAGTTTCGTGCGGTCGAACTACAAAGGAAACTATAGGACTCTCGCTCTCTCTCAACAATCTCCTTTTTTCATATCTTGGGAGAAAAGTACGATGTCTTAGTTAACCAAGCAACCAGTTGTACTGTCTTTTGAAGGGTATATTGGCATATCACAGTCTTTATTGTGGCAATATTTGGAAACCTATCGAAGCAACCTATAAACATTTAGTGCGCAATCGCCTGCAGAAGTTGTGTTTACTGATTGAATAAAATTCTTTTGTGCTCAACATATCTTCAATCGGGAAGAGCTTTTACCACTCTCGCATAAATGTACGAGTACACTGTGAAACCTAAACTGTCAAGCACTTTATAACATGGTTATAGCTGTGTTCGAGAATAACAAAACAGTAAGTACGATCATTAGGATGCCTGCTATAAAACAATATAAATCCTTTTTCATTTACACTAGCAGTA
Organism: Rhipicephalus microplus; assembly: GCF_043290135.1. NCBI lineage: Eukaryota > Metazoa > Arthropoda > Arachnida > Ixodida > Ixodidae > Rhipicephalus > Rhipicephalus microplus. The sequence goes on from NC_134703.1 coordinate 135,139,789, forward strand.
ACGATAATAATTTTCGTAAATAACTCGAAAACACGAGCCTTCTACGGCGTGCTTTAATTCTGAATAAAGCGTGTGTTTACTGGAGAGGGGCCAAAAACATATCAGATATATAATGAGCATTAAGTAATTGGTGCTATATATACGCAAATCATGGTGTCACTGGGCCTCAACGTGGAATTTCGTGAATTGAGAAGGTTAAGATATTCTGAGTGCGGGTGATGTTTTCAGAGAAATTGCAAGGAATTTTTTTTCGGTAAAAAAAGAACCTCTAGAGAAGGGGTATGAATTGTTCCTTTATTAATTGAAAATGCTGCAAAGGTACAATTTTTTTTTTCAATTTTGTGCGATATGGTTACGCATACCGGTGGCACAGCGGCAGACAACTATGGCGCTGTTAGTACATTTGAAATACACCTCTTCTTCGCCTTCAAACGTCAAAAGCACCCCAGTCTTTACGAAAATCTACCGCAATTTACCGAAAGAAGGAATACCTGCTTGCGGGTCGTTTACAGCATAAAACTGCAAATAAAGAAGCGAAACAAAAAAGGAGCAAGGCAGCGAACGTGAACACAACGAAGGCGCAAAGAGCGCAGGCATGCGGTGGATCTCAAAGAAGGCGTCAGGCCTGCACAGAAGGCGCAGTACAGACACAGCGAAAGCTTGAAGAGCGGCCTTTCCGAGCCTTTTCTAAACACTCGATGGGTGACTGCTGCAAGCACACTTGCTTCATACCTACAACAGCATTGATATTAAAAATTTTAGGGCAGTAGGCCAGCATTCGCTATGCTATTTTTCGTCATTCTTCTGAGAAGTGAGGTATCTGCTGAACACTTGCAAGGAATGTTGTGCCAATTGTTCATGCAGTGACTAACGACGATGACGAATTATTGCGGAAGTGGGTATGCGCCACAGGCAAGAGATAAACAAAAACAAGCTTTTATAAGGGGTGTGAGTATTGCATGAGCGATTTGTTTCGCTATTCCCATTGTGTGACACCTCGTTGCTCTTTTACTGTTCCAAAATGATTTATTACTCATATTAACGCTATTGATTTCCCAACCTCAAGCATGCCTAAGGCAAGTTTGCCAACAAGTCACAAGCACCGGTGGGGCTCAGTGGCAGAATACTGGGATGGCAGCCACCGAACCCGGGTTTGAATCCCACTGTGCCATTGGTACTAGGTTTTTTTTTTTTTCAATTTTGTGCGATGTGGTTACGGACACCGGCAGCGGCAGACAACTTCGGCGCTGCGCGTGACCCGAGTTGTCATCTCATAACAGCTTTCGCTGTAAAAAGCTGGATATGGAGCGCGACAGGCCACGCCACGATCATGAAAGCGAGCATTTAGCAGAAGAGGCTCACACCTGCATATTCCTGAAAATTTCGAGGTACTTAAGTTTTCCTTGGTGCTGCTCTCTTTTGAGAGCGCGAAGCTTTTTTTGCACCGCAGACTGCGTGTTCCACGAGCGAGTTGTGTTCCGGACATGTTCGTACAGCAATTGCTGATGGAGAGGTGTTAAGTTTTCAGTCGGGCTAATATTACGCGCAAGATATTCTTATATTAGGTGCAATGCTATGTGAGTTACTTTGTAAAGGAAACGCATTTTCAAAGTCGCAGTGGCAACAGCAGGACGAATTGTGTAAGCCTACGTTGTTTTTATTCTGTTTTTACTTCTGGGCCGTTGTATTTAAAGGATTCGTCTCAAAATGTTTCGTCTACATGCTGTTCGTAACGCTTAAATATTTATTTATTTATTCATTCATCCATTCATTTATTTATTTTGTCATACTGTTCACCCTCACTTCAGGGTCATTACAGGGAGGGTTAAGTATTAAGCTGCACAATGATACATAAATAGTTGAAGAGCATATATAAGATAGATTTTGTAACATATAGCACATTTGCATGAGACACACAGTTACATGATTTTCACTCATAACATTTGCAACACAATATTTATGCCTTATGAAACATTTGTAAGGAAACACATACATGAACACTAAGCCACTGTGGAATCACAGAAAACGACATAGCTGATCACATGACACACGAAGCACATCAAGAAAATAGTATATCACTGCTACCTCTATCGACGAGCGATGCACAATTTCTAATAAATAAGCTGAGCTGCCAACTTTCTTTGGTAAATTGGTTCGAAAATGGTGCGCAATGCTCTCAGTTATATAACATTGATCCTGGTATAAAATTCTGGTATAATCCGTGAAAGGTTAGCCGATCGGTAGAAACAGTCATTCATAGGCTTCGACTTGGTACACCCTACACAAAGGCTTCCTGTATAGAATAAGGAAAGCTAGCAGTCCTGCCTGCTCATGTGGAAAAGCTCAAGAATATGTGGAGCACAGTATTCTACATTGTAAAAATCATGACGTACCTCGAAAGAACATTTTACAAAAACTCAATCCTTTGGATAAGCGACCTCCATCAATTGCAAACATCTTGGGTCCATGGCCAAAAGGAAAGCTACAAGCCACTGCAGCGCGTGCAGTCGTTCACTTTCTGTAGGAATCAGAAATAGCTAAAAATAACTAAACAAAAAAATGTACTATCGTCACTGCTTACCCGTATGTTTGAAAACAGTACTTTCGTGTTTCACTGCGATATTTTTGGAAAATCGTTTCTGAAAACAGTTCAGTACTTAAGCGACAAGATCACATGAGACATTTTATTGAATTTTCAAGTTTTGTGTGAACAGTTAAATTGGCGTGATTACTTGTGTTTTTACAAACTCTGTATGGTGTGGACACAATTCAATGTAGTGTGGACACATTTCTGTGTGGCGTGGACACTCAGTATTGTAGAACGTGGACTCATTGCGTAAGCGTTCTACTATGTACATTTTTATAGCCTTGTGTTTGCTTCAAAATATGCGATGTCGACTTTTGTGCAAGAGAAGAGGAGCAGCCGGTGCCACGCATTGGCAACAACCTCTCCTTATGTACATTTATTTAAAAAAACAATATATATATTTTCATCAAAATGTCTGTCAAGAGCTACTTCAAATTCTCTTAAAGTACTTCTTGGCCCCACATCATTCGGTAATTTGTTCCACATTTTAATAGCATCAAGAAAGAAAATTAGAATAAATGTGTTTGAACCTGTATTGGTTGTATGAATCTACTACGTGTTGTTCTTAGAAACCTTTTGTAAGAGCACGTTAAATAATTATCCTAATTTATTTTCACCTCTGCATGTAATATTTAGAAAAGCATTTTCAATCTGTGTTTCCGGCTTCGTAATTCGGCGGTTCTAAATGACATACTTTCAACATTGCAGTTACAGAGTATCTTTTTCGATATTTCGAGCAGATTAAACGAGCCGACATTCTCTCAATGTGTTCTAGTTCCCTTTTCAAGAACTTTCGATGTGGAGTTTATTTACACAGCGCTTGTGTATTCCAACTTCGAACGGACAAACGTTTTGTAGGCAAGCAGCTTGATATTTTTGGTGGCTCGGCCTAATTTTCTCCGTAGGAAGCACAGCTTTTGATATGCTGACTGACAAATGTTTTTGATATGAGTACACCAGTTCAATTTATATGTTATAGTTACACCCAAGTATTAAAAACTATACATACTTTCACCACCATATTATCCCCAATGTTACACACAAACGAAAGCACTTCCTTCTTTTTTGTATTGTGTGTATAAGTGCATTTTCAAATTTTAATTTTCATACCACATTTAGAACACCACAGGTGTAAAGTTTGTAAGCACTGATTTATTTTCAATTTATCTTCCCTGCATGATACCGGACAACCGACTAGGCAGTCATCTTCAAATAGCTTAATTCTTACCGGTGCTTGCACAACTGACGAAATATCATCTATGTATGAAATGAAGAGTAGGGGCCCCCATTCAGACCCTTGATGCACTCCTGAATACACCTCCCTATTTTCCGACATAGCATATCCTATACTCCAACTGCTTGTTGGCGATTGCCCAGATAAGCTTCGCTCTAATTGAGAACGTTCTCTATAATACTGATATTGCGAAGCTTGAACAACAGTTAACGGTGTAAAACTTTGTGGAACGCCTTTGAAAATTCTATACATATAACATGGATTTACATACAGGCATCTACAGCAATGCACAAGTCATGGAGAGCTTCAATCAGTTGCGAGACAATTGAAAGGCCACTGCTAAATCAAAGCTGAAAGTGGCATAATAATTCTCCTTCTTCCAAAAATTGTTGAGTATTTCTTGCCACTATATATTCAATTTATTTACAACACACCGACGTAAGCGGGACAGGTTTATAATTGTTCATGGTTGTTCTATCACCAGCTTTAAAAATTGGTACAACATTTGCTCTACGCCAATCTTGAGGTAGCATGTGGCTTTTTAATTATTGCCTAAAAATATACTCCAGGTAGTACGACAGCCACTCCACAAATATTTGCGAAAATCGATTCGGTGTATACCGTCAAGTCTATCTGACATTTTTGTATCGAAAAGAAGTAGTTGGTTGAATATGCCTTCTCGGGTAATATTTATGTCATCATCCTGAAGTGCCACTGTGGCATTTGGATTCATTATCTTCATTGCCCCCCCCCCCCCCGGTTCTTACATAAAAGCAATTGGAAAAGTTGATTGACACTTCCAGCTATATCTGACTTTTATATGATGACTTCTTTACCACCTGCTACAAGAATAATTCCTTGATTCGCTTCCTTGAAAAACAGCCAAAACTTACGAGGTGAGTTCTTTAGAAAGTTAGCGAGTGTGTTATTGAAAAATGTTTTCTCGGATTGCGCAATCTCCACCTTCAAGTTTTTCTTGGCACAATATATTTCTGTAGAGGCCTTATCAGTCATGTGCAACCTTTTAATTTTATGCTTCGTGTGAATTATTTCTCTACTTCTCCATGAGTTTGTTCGTTTTGTTTTTAACGTGCAGTTGGGCATTAAGTTGTCTGAACAGTACCTATAATAATGTATTTAAAACGTTTCGAGAGCTGTTCAACAAACTCATGTTTTGATGCGTTCTCAAACTCGCAAAGCGACATTTCTAAAACGTCCAGGGTGCTCGTATCATCATTACGACTGTAGTCTTTCGTACGTGCATACACATGACGCTTCGATGATGTGTATGCACGTTCACACTAAACGGTTAAAGTTAGGCATCGGTGTGCTGTAATAAACAATGAAAGCTTTTGGTTTGTCTTGTAGCAGTCAGCCCTATTGCGCTAAGTAGAGGCATTCATTATGGCAAAGATGAGTGCACAACAAGTTTGTAACATTCATTTTAATCGAGAAACTTTCTCGGCTGACTCGTGACTTGAAAACTTTTTCTCCAACTAAAACGAAAATGGCGCGACAATATAGACACCGCCGAATACGAAAAAAAAAGTTTGTCATTAATCACACTTGCTAAGAATCCACTTTTTTTTTCTGGCCGTTATAGCTAAAAAAATGGCTGTGGTGCTCTTATACCGTAGAAAAAGTTGCTCGGAGGTAATGGTGCGTACGCGTCGTCTCATAGGAATTAGAGTAGTGCGCCTGATGGTGATCCCTCATTCTACTGACTACAATTTCAGCAAGTTCGTTGTGGTAAAGAGGGTAACGTTATCTCACCGAATTAGTGGCTTGTATTTTTCACATTTTCCTCGGGCATCGACTAACTGCAAACACCGGAATTTACAAGGTGCTTCAGCTGGTTTGTGTCAAGTACGTGTTTTTACAGTTTCGGGCACTTTCAAAAAAGACTGAAAGAAAATAAGTAAGGCAGTTATTTTAGCGTAGAATAAATATTTTCACGTCTCTGAACAAGCGCTAAAACTGTGTAATGAAGTTATTTGTTAGATTTGCATTTTTCTTTCAATTGCTCATTTTGGCGCAATGAACAAAAATAGCGTAACGTTATTGCATAACTCCGAAGAACACGGTACGAATTAAACATGCACTGCGCGTATGTTTGTTCTTTATTACTTGGCGCAAGTTGGCCGCCACACTCGTGTATCGTCATCCGAGAATCGGGACGCAGAGCCGTAGCCTGTACGTGTGCTTCAGCCCACTTCAGTGTCCGTGCTTTTCACAGACTTGGCTTCTGACAGCCATCACATTCTCAGTCTTGATATTCTTTGAATGAGCTGTTTACTACTTCACCTTAGTTATAGCATATTGACAATGTTCTTTTTTTTGTAGCCTGAATGTTTGATTTTACCAGAAATATTTGTCCTAGGTTGTTGCATTTGATACCGCAATAATGTATGCACACAACAAGGGGTTCCAGGCTCCACAAGCTACGTAGGTACAGCTTTTACTTCCTGCCCTACACTTACTGCGTTTTATTCTGATAGTTAGGAAATTTGGAAGTTTGAAATAACACGGCCTTATATTCAAACGCACTTTCTCTGCCACCGAATTCTGTGAACACCTTATTCTCTCTACCCAATCGAAGTGTTGTAGAAAGACTTTTCCTTTAATTTTCAGAAATCCTTCTGAAGCGCGAACTTCTTTTGCAAGTCATGACTCAGTTCCACACTCTTCGAGGGTGGCTTTTATTGTACCTAGGCGTCCGCTCTCCAAAAACTGTTGTACCAGGAAACAAGGACCCATAAACAGTAAAAAAAAAGAACTCCATTCCAAACTCTAAGGTCATGGTCGCCACAAGCACAAAACGAGCTTTAAACTTGCCTGCAATGCAGGGCACGGGATAAGCTTGTCCGGCCGTGCACTGTCGATAGGACCAAACGTGCCGCTTATTATATGGACTTAGCAATCACGAGAAGCTTATTGAGAGCAAACAAGGGGGTACGCCCGGAGATATCGCATCCAGCCGCGCGCTAGCTGTTTTCGCCTTATCACTTTATGCATTTTTACTGTTTCGCCGCCATCCGTTAGCTCGTGTCCCAAACAAGCGCGAGGCGAGTCAGGCTAGAAAAGGCAGCGAGCCGACAACGCTTTGTGGCACCCTTTGGCGTGCGCCATACATTACACGACCCCGACCTACGCTGGCTATTATTTGTTCTTTGTATCGACGGCTGCTCACGATCCGTTCTAGCTTAATCCCCGGGTACACAACGCCCGCAGCTGCTCACGGGCACTGTGGAAGGAAAATACGTCGTTTCCGCAGGCACAGGACTCGTTTTTTTTTTCGTTTCATTTTACTTTATTTTGGATCCCCAAAGAGGCAGCTGAAGCTGTTTTCCTGTTAGATGGCCGTGAAAATCAATGCATTATTTGTGAATGCCATCATTGCATTCTGATCTGTTTTAACCTGGGGAAGCTTCGTTCGTTCCTGAACGAAAACAGCTAGGCGATGTATTTCTCGAGCTACAAGATACAGCACTTGAGAGAACCTGCGTTTTCTAGGGGTATTACCCTATTTTGGCTTCCCTTTTTATTTGTAGACAAAAGAAGAAATTAAACAACGCACGTCTGTAATAGATCAGAGACTAGCACTTTTATTTTTATAGCGTTCAGAAATATTCGCACACGATCCTATATGCGAAGTCTGTTAATACAAGACATGCGGCTTCGTAGCAAAGAAAACAAAACTTTTTGAAAAACCTGCCTCCATATATGGCACTCTTACTATGATTCAGCACTCAAAGACGTTTTGTGGAGTAGCACGTCGATGTTCTACCGCAAAACAGGAAATCTACGGCTCTAGTCGAACAGAAAAAAAGGAGCTATATATGCGATTTTGAAGTGCGATGCAGTGCTGTCCAGTCCTGCCCCCGGAAAGTAGCAGAGGCTGCTTTGGAGGGCAGAAAATATGGTTCGTGCTCAATTTGGTGGCAAGAGGTGAATTCTCCATTAGATAGCTTTACAAGGGCACCCAAGACCCTCTTCGGTAAAGCCTTCGTATAGCAAAACCGCTGCAGTGATGTAGCGTTTATTGCAGTCAAGTGCTAATCCAAAGGTCGTGGGATCGAATGCCAGCAGTGGCGGCTGCCTTTCGCTGCATGTGTGATGACCTTAAACCGCACCTTAACCTGTGTGCTTGGATTAGGGTGCACCTTAATGAACACTAGGTGGCCGAAATTTTTGGAGCTGGTCACCATGGCATCTTGCATATTCGGCGTGATATCATGACGTAAAACTCAAACTAACAGCCAACATTGTTTTCATAGGTAGCAGTCGTGACGAACATAGCTTCCGAATAGCGTTGAGAAATGGGGCGCCCACTTTCTTGCGACGTTTGCCGCATGGTCCGCGAAATCTGAGTAATGTATACGCATTTGACACGAAAACGCCTGTTAAATATTATCAAGACTGCTTTATAGTGGACAGCTACAAGACGTTCGAGTGCTCTTTTTTTCACTTCTACATCAGTTTTTTTACCTAAATTTTGTTATTCACTCAACTAACCATGAGTTCTCTCTAGTTCGAACTGTATATTTTGATCTCCAATAGAACGTGTATTGATGGGAAAGCAAGTTGATTCCTTGATGATATTGTATTGACTTGACTATTATTACTGGTTGCGAAAGCTGCACTTTGTCACTGTCTTTTGTTCATTTGCATCATAAATATATATTGGCGTCATCCATTGGCGGATTTGGAGTGACCCCATACTTTATGCCGGATCACTCTTCTCTGGCGGAGGGCAACATAAGAGAATCTACCGATGGAGCACACGCGCTTCCTCGGGAGCAAATAGCAGGGTCAGAATAGACCTCGAAGCGCGCCTCTCTCTTGTTGCTTGACTAGGAACGCTGGGCACATCGACGCTACGCTAGCAAAACGTGAGTTCCGACGCGAGGCACAACTGACCCGACCGGCGTCCGTTGGCGCGCCCAATATTCGCACCGTTTCAAGGCACGGCGCGCTTGCGACTTCCGGTCGAATCCGCGGATTTTCGCTGAGTAGAAAAAAGTATCTCCGTGGAGCAGATCTGGCGACGGAGCGGCTCCAAATCTACCAATGGAACATAGAGGCAGCACTCTCAATCCGCCAAGGAATGGACTTGCTCCGCATGGAGCAGAAGAAAGTATTACCGGAAGTGCTCCGAATCTGCCAATGGATGATACAGTATGTTTTCATTGGTTTTGCCTATTTACGGCCGGCCTCGAGTGCACGCTGTTACGAAGGCGCGACGCCAACACGGTCCCGAAGGCGCCACTACTCCGAACTCCGCCGCCAAGGTCACCAGCCGTCTGGTAGCGAGTGTTACTCAGCTCGCGACTGCTTCTGCACAGAGCTGAGAGCCGAGCAGACGAGACGACGGTGAGTTAAGGCAAGGCTTATGCACAGCATAAAAATAGAGGCATTTGATATTCGGCACTGGGGCCGACAACTTAAAGACTCGAAGAGCCGAGATGTCTTCTCTCACGCATACGTCGACTTTTGTTTGACGCATCAACTGCTGGCGACGCGCCGCTTCGCTTTTTTTATATACGCACCGGGAGAACCTTTTGCATCACCAACGTCCAACCAGGAGCGCCGCTGACCGTGATGTCAGAATCCTCCAATGGTGGCCCGCCACTGGGCTGCGTCATAATCATCAAATCCGGAGCCGCTGCGCTTGGTTGCCCCCAAAGACGAGTGATGTTGCCACGCATTGCGTAAGACTCGCCAGACAAGAGGGCGCCGATTGCTTCATCGGGCTCGTGGGCTGAGGGAGCTCGCTGTGTGTTGCGTAAGACAGACCAGCGCCGGCGCGTGATGACGTCGTTGAGTTGATCGTGTCAGGTGGGCTCGATCGCTGGCCTTCACACAGATTGCCGTTGCAGAGGCATTGACGTTTGATGTGGACTCCCAGGCGTTGCAACGCGTGCCACTCCTCCAACTCGGCCATGGCCTATTGTATGTATCGTTTCTATAAGATGGATTACGAAACTATGTGGGCGTGTTCGTAAGACATTACTAATAAAAGTTAACTGAATAACCAGGCGTGAACATGTGTCACCTGTGCGTCTCACATGTACTCCTCTGCCCTTATCGGCTCGACGACTTATGACGGAACAGACATGTACTTAGTATCAGGTCCATGTTAAAGTGCCCCAGTTATTTAAAGTAATTCAGAGTCACCCGCTAAGGTGTGCATTGTAATCAAATCCTGGTTCGGCATGTTAAATCAAAAAGTTACATTTATGTTTAACGTTCAGAGGCTCCTCATTTGCACTACGACTAGCAACTGGCACGCGACCCCTTGCGATTGGCGATGAACCAGCGACTCGGAATGGCCGATGTGGACACAGTTGTACCACGCCGAAGTCGTGTCTGCTTGCAGAGCCACCTTGGCTCGCAAAGTTTGAGCTATATAACTTCATGTTTCTGCGCAGGATTCAGAGATTAACGACTGAAAAACTGATCACCGAATGTCTAAAATAAAGCAGGCACCGCTCAGAAAAAGCTGTTGGGCTAAAGCACTTGCGACCAGTCGCTTAGCGACTAATCTGGTTGCGCGGCCTTTGCCAATCGCAGCTGTACAAACGAGCACCGAGAGATCGCACACATGTCATCAATGAATCGTTTGGAAATATTTTCAACTACAACGGAAAAACAACAACTAAAAATTCAGCATAACCTAAACAGTCACAATACATGAGTCCCATTTGACCCTTGGCCCTACCATTTATAAAGTTTTTTGTTAACGTACAGCTTCTAAATCTGTTCACACATGAACTCAGGGAGCGAAGCCCACCATCTACTGCTGCTTTTTGTTTGTTTATTTTTGTTATTTCTTTCTCAATGGAGGGTAGCAGAGCGAGCCATCTGCCCTTCCACTAATAACTCATATTTGCTCCTTCGCGTGGTGTTTGTGCCATTCCAGAGATCTTTACCACAAGTGTCGAAAGACAAAGAATGTGCCAAACTTCTCTCGAAACGTTTGCCTGCACGCCTGTAAGCTCTTCCCAATCGTGAAAGATGACGAATAAACGAAGGAGAGCTAGGCAATCATTGTAAACCACTCTGCATGGCGGGAACCATTATATTTGAATGCGCGCCTGTGTGCTCGAGGCCATTTTCGGCGCGTTGTATTTCAGAGCCGTGGCTTCTTCTTCTTTCATCGGTAAAACGGCGAGTAATCCCTGGAATGCCGCCTTATCTTCGAGGCGCTAACGGGCGAGATTATTGACCTTTCCCAAAATGAAACACCCAGCGCGGGCATACGGCCACCTCTCCTTGCACTTATGCGCCTTTGCGCGTGGTAGTAGCTTTCTCTGAACGGCCGAGCAACTGACACTTCTCAACGTGAAACGTTTGTTAAAGGAAGCGGCCTGACGTATTTCCTCTGAGAGCACAGCCTTTTTTTTTTATCCTGAAACAAGGATGACAGCTTCGCGCTGGCATCGTTGCTTGAAATACAATAATAGCTTTACTCTCGCGATAGAAACAACTGTCTTTTCGCTTTCGCAGCTGCCAGTTTATGATCACCACTGTACACGAATAAGTCTGTCAGACACTATACGAATTGCGTCTAATATTGGTTGGCTGGCTAGTTTATGCCGTTCGACGTCACAAAGCAACTCAGGTTGTGAGAGGCCCTGTAGTGCAATGCTATACGAATAATTTAGCCCCCTGGTATTCTTTAGCATAAAATGGCATCGTCCACATTGCATGTAAACAAGCACTTCAACACTTAGTAATTTGGCCACAATAACGGTGTTACAATCTTTTATAATCATGGTTGAAATGCAGGGATTCTGTTTACGTGTCAATAAATGAATGCGCCTGCTCTGTGCTGTAACAATTATACGTTTGCGAGCAGCAGGAACACCTTCAGCAAGCATGGATAGCTATATATATAGCTATGCCGAGCAGAATGTAATTAAAGAAATTGTTTTTTGTTTCGGGGGAGAAGCGGGTTGTTAAGAACTTTTATATATGTTCTGCGTTTGTAGGTGTGCGTGCATTTGTACTTATGTATAGGCATCATCATTCAGCATTCAGTGGTGGTGAAAGAGCTAATATGAGAGGAACTGCAGTGGTTCGGTGTTATTATTCAATCAGGTTTTAAAAGAAAACTGCGTTTAACATGCCAATAAACAGCAGTGCCTTTGATAGTTACTATGTTATATTGCGACACATCTTCGCATGCACTTCGAATAGGTGCCTTCATTCCTTCAGTGATGTTCACCATGCATACATTGATTGATATGTGCGGTTTAACGTCCCAAAACCACCATATGATTATGAGAGACGCCGTAGTGGGGGGCCCCGGAAATTTTGACCACCTGGGATTCTTTAACGTGCACCCAAATCGGAGCACACGGGCCTACAACATTTCCGCCTCCATAGGTAATGCAGCCGCCGCAGCCGGGATTTGAATCCGCGACCTGCGGGTCAGTAGCCGAGTACCTTAGCCACTAGACCACCGCGGCGGGGCCCCGTGCATTCATAGTGAGTGGGATTACATTACACTATAATTGAATGCGATAAAAACTGGCGAGAAGGAATTTCCTAGAAGGTTCAGAATACAGTTTTGCCAGCGTATTTTTGACTAATCATTGCCACCTGCATGCGCACCTTTCGTTAATCTAACTCTGCTCTAACAATATTTTTTAGATGAAAAACCCTGTGCGCTCCAACAACGTAACGAAGAATTGCGGATAGAAAATTAGCGTGCAGAAAATATTATAAAAGAGTAAAAGCGTCCGCCCACACCCGAACGGTACGGTTGATCCGAGGGTGTAGTGTTAGCGGGGACTCTAAAAATAACCGGCTTGATTGGACCCGATTTCTTGCTATAGCTGGTTTCAGGTAACACCCACAATGAATTGGACACCAAAATGAAGGAAACATACGTGGAGACGTTGCACGCCTTCTAAGTCTTCCTCACGCTCTCCAAAGTTAAAAAAACAGAGAAAGAAAGAAAAGACGAAGACATTGATACACGACTCTTCTTCCACGAGGCACTCTCGTGTCTCTCACGTGTCGTCGCCAGCAGCGTCGTGTGCGCAGAAGAAGCGGTGCGTAGGTGGTAACGGCAATCTGTCTCCGCAGAAGACAAGTGCTTCTTCTAGAACGGAACCTTGCGGGACGCTTTGCCACAGGCTTCGCGCGACACGCACCATCTCAGATCGGGACAGCGCCGTATTTTGTGCTTCTTTTTGGACGCCCTCTTCGTCGCCAGCTGACGCGACCATCCAAGCAAGGCTACATCCAAAGAGGAAGGAAGGAAGGAAGGAAGCGAGCATAACGGGTGTACTTCTCGAAAGAACGATGGCGTGCGGAAGTTTGCGAAACATGTCGCGCTGCGCCGTCGTCGCGCTCGCGTTTCATGTCATCCATAACACCACCTTCAGCCAGTGCTATCACCTACGTAAACTTGGTGGAAGCAAGAATAAGCAGCACGACAGCTTTGAGAATGAAGACTGGCGAAGGAGTGGCGCGGCTGCATACGCAACGCGAGGTTGTGAATACGCACGGAGAATCGAGAGTCATGCATCGTTGTGTGCAGCTCCATGCAGCAAAGGTGTGCTACAGAAGGGACTGTACTGTGCACGTGACTCTCTTTTGACACGTTCATATTGTGCATCCCCTCCACAAAAGCAATTACCGTGACTCCCAAAGGCATCGTCATAAGCGCAATCTGCGGTGCATCCGAACTGATGTGTCTGCCACTCTCACTTCCTCATGTCTTAATCTCATTCTCGATTCCGTAGCGATGGACGAAAGTTATTTAAATCTTCATGTTCTGCTCACATCTCTCGATTTTGGTTTTTCTGGTGCTTTCACACTGCGTACTGTGTAGAGCAAATATGACGTAATTCGCATGGCATGAAGTCTGTGCATTACAAACATCAACTACGGCTCATGAAGTTAATGCGGGGGCGTGTACAGTCCACAATAAGAGTTTGTAGATCACGAGAGCACATGCCAAACTGTCTGTCTTAGAGGCGCTTCATCTACTGTCGACAGCTGTGTTAGGCCGGAAACGGTCTTGTTATTCACTGGCCCTTCGATTTTTTTCTTCTATTTTCTATTTTCTATTTTCTACATTTCTATTTTCATAGCAGTATCAAAGATATCGAGTGCCTCCAACAGCTTTTCGTTTGCTAGGTGAGTGACACTTTGTGATAAAGATTGCGACTGATAGCAGCAATGACAATAGACTGCTTTCGAAGCGGAAGCACATAGACGCAGATGGCAAAAAGTGCATCGCGTTAGAAAGGGAAAGGCGAAAATTATTTGTACCCAGTGAAAAAAAAATTGGCAGCCCGTAGTTTATTGGGGGGATGCTTCTTGGGTGCTGCGGGGTTGTCCGCCGCCGCTGACATAGCGGAAATGTCGCGAAGAGGCTTTTGACCGTGCTCTCTCGTTGTTCGTAAATATTTGTGGTCAACTGTACGTTGTCTATCTGATGATATATTCGAAAAGATTCAATCGTGATGACATAGTGGTCATTGAATTACTATGGCGTATACCAGAACAGTTACACGTACTAGCTTGAATGTCACATTTGCGGTGTGATTATTGACATACTTAAACACGAATGTCATGTCATGAATCGCTTGTGACGTAGTGGTGACTTAGTGCTGGCTTGCAATATATTATGGCAGCTAACTCTCTGAAAGCGCTGAGAAGCGTGGACTGCTGTCTACTTTTACTGGCTACACTGGTAAATGTTGGCAAGCGATGGTTAGTCTTTACTGAGGTTGGTTTGCAAAATGCTAAACATCCGCTAAGGTTGCCCAGTGCAGACAAAGTTTCTTGACCTATACTTGCTAAATGCTGGCTAGTGTGAGCTATAGTGCTTTATAATGTCAGCCGGTGTTGTCATTTCTCTAACAATGCATAATAGTGCTGTCCCACTTCATAACGCTATCACTGCGACAGCCTTTATTCCGCGATTGTTATAGACATGGGGTGCTCGGGAAAGTTTCGCCAAGGAAACCGTATGCGACGTTCCTTCACTCGAAAATATCCCAGCTTCCCGCGTTTGGGACGCCGTCGGCACGCCGTGGTGTCGGATATAGGCCGTGCAAACCAGGTTTGGACGAGACGCGGTCTGGAGTCCAGAAGCCATTATTTGCCCCAGTCGTGGCTACCGCAGCGCACACCTGCGGAAAATGGGATTTCTCATGTGCAAAAACAGAAAAAAAAGAAAGAAAGCCTCATGGCCCCTGCATGGTGTCGCGTGGCAGACGGAAACCTCCGAGACGAAAAAGCGAGACTTTATTTTCTTTCTTCACAACCCACCAGTCTGCCCTGTACACATCTCTACGCTTGCTCCCTTACTCTCCATACAAATACTATCCGCTTCTACGTTTGCTGCTGTGGTCTTGCTGTGCGCCGATGTTCGCGCCGTTCGTGTGTCCGCTTCGAACAGCTCCGCGAAGAGCCGTCCTCAAATCCCCCGCGGCGTAAATCTGTCAGAAGCAGAACCTCCGGCTGGAAGCGTCATGTATCGCCTGGTGGGCTTCTGTAAGCCGACTCTGTGGCGCCCGATGGCGGCGTTCCGAACATCCTGCCGTGTATGTGTATATGATGTGCAAAGCCACGTGCGTTGTAAGAGAGACGAGCCGCGATACGGAACTGGTGACACGCCGTTGAGGTTATTTATGCGCAACAGAAGGTCGAGAGATGGTTTCTTCGGAAGCAATACACCTAAGTCAGCCGGGATGTCACTGTTTTTCTTTCTGAGAGCTTCCGCGAAGAGGCAACTCGCGTAATTTAGCGAGCTGTGCACACTCTTAAGAACTTAGTGCCTTGGGCCACGGAAGTCTCCTTTCTTGACCTCTGTTGGCAACGACCTTCTCAACCATTTAATGGAGAGTTTGTGTTGACGAATACATGGTGCTCAAATGACAAATTTATCATTCTAGACGTAATTACCGTTTAACTTTAACTGTCTGTGCTTTGTTTAATGCACGGTTTTGCAGCAGTCATGGTGATGTACTCGGCCATGACGTGGTCACCCAACTGTTTGTTGTTTTCAGTGAAACATAGAAGTAGACAATCTGTTATATGCCTGTACAGATATCAAAAGTGGATCCTAAAATAGTATCTCAATGCTAAACAAGACTTAAAGTTCACCGGCTGTTAACCCGCGCCCACCGATGGCGAGCACTATTTTGCCATGTCGTGTTGGACCTCATGGGCAGCAAACAGTGCAGCCATCGTCTACTACGAAAGATTCAGCCGCTACGAATCACTGATCTTCAGTGTTGAACTGAAAAAAAAACTAAATATCTTCATGCTCACCATAGAATAATATTGTTCCCCGGAATGCAGACGCTCGCACAGTTGCATCTGGCTGCTTCTTACGTCAAGGCTCACAAGTGCACCAGTGTTGCCCGACTCTCAGACCACGCATGTGCTTATAAAATAAATAAAAATAAAATAAAATAAAAGTCCTAGTTCAAGTCTGCCTAAATTTCTCCGGAACATTCGTAAATGCAAAAGGATTAACCCATATAATAGAGATTATAATCAGTATTTGGGATAGATGGCACCTGTAATTCAATTTTCGCTGATAAACATGTTTATGTGGAATACTTAGGTGTTCAAAAACAAGCTGACAAAAATTTAGCATGTTTGGTTCGGCACATAATTTATATTTGATTGTACTGAACAGCAATGGGCAGTGGGGTAGCGCTCCTGAAGAAGGGGCTAACGGGTTCGTTATAAAACCTTACATTAACCACCGGCTTCTTGGCCAATCGCCCTTAGTGGTAAGAGCCACAAGAGAGGATCAAGCAAGCAAGCAAGCAAGCAAGCAAGCAAGCAAACCTTTTTGTGCCGGTGCTGTCTTGCGTCTTACTTTTCGCTGCTCGGCTCTACCATCTTGCTACTTGGTTACCCAGAACGCCTCTTGAGAGTGTATTTTTGTGAACACGCGAGCCACCCAAGAGTCTGACAGCACTGGCAAGCTTCTATTTGCATTTGCTGTTTTTGCGTGTGTGCTGCAAATCGCAAGCTGCTGGGTGGCCTTATGTCATTACTCCTTTCAATCACGATATGTCTCGTGGGGCGGGAGATTTTCGGAAGCTCTAGAGGAGAAAAGACCGGTTATATACTTGAGATATACTTGAGGCATACTAAATGATAATGGCCTAAGCTGTTCCCAAGAGACCACGAGAAGTGCGCATGTATCGTTTTAGTTGATATGTATGAAGTTTTTCAGTCGATCATGATCATCCATTAATTCAGTTTAGCTCAGAAAGCTACGAAGTTGCCTTAAACTTACAACGAATATTCCACTTTGGCCAATCTTTCACATAACTTTGAAACTCGGGTGGTACATAAAAGCAAGGTCTTACACCAGGCACTTTTTCGTGTGTACAGCTGTGTCCGACATTTTCTTTTCCGCTTGATGCAGCGTCATAGCAGATCTGACCATGCTAATTTAGATGGGAAGCATATTAGAGCAGGATTCAATCTGGTGTGCGGCGTGACCACCCTCACTGCCCATGCACCTCCCTTCCCCATCTTCATACTCGCCCTCTCTCACCTTGCAACGTCAATGAACGTCTGCTATCATACACTCGCTGCTCTCTCTTTCTCCTCTAGGTTTCCGTCTTCGCGGCGTTCACACCCCCCCCCCCCCTGCAATTAATGTACGTTCTCTCCCCTCTTTCTCCCGTATACGTCCCCCTTCGCTCGCCTCGCAACACCGACGCAGGCAGCGTCTGCTAGCGAATGTTCAGAAAAAGCGTTTAGCGATTTTGAGCACTTAGTATACTCAACTATGGGAGAGCAGAGAGCTGCCCCAGTCGTTTGAGACGCAAAAGTATCATCTAAATATTCTCGAGGAGATTCTATATTAAAGAAAAACCGAATGCTCGCACTGTAGAAGCGTTCACTGGCCAACCCGTGTAATATACTATATCGTGACCCGGTGGCAGATATCTCTTGTGCGTTGTTGAACAATGAAAATTCTCAGTGCCTACGTTGTAAGCTGGCTGCGGGTATCTGTGTCGAATCGGTGTATTCTGTCTCTCATTGTTCATTAGGAGTGATTGGCATGTTAAAGTAGGAAACACCGGCCCATCAGTACATGCTCATGCGACTGATAGTAAGACTTTTTTTTTCACGCGAACAAAACTCTTTGCTTTTGTAGGGCTTTTATCAGAATTGGAAGTTAAACATTTTCTTGTCGTTTTTATGTTCAGTAGGCACTCTAAATTAGCAACGAAAAACAAAGCGCTAATATTTTCATTTTTGCTCAAAAACTTGAGGTCAGGCAGGTTTGCCTGTTCGATTCGAAAAAAAAAAGCATAACTATAGAGCGAGAAATGTTGGGGATTGGTATATCTTGCATATTTTTCCTCGGGCATGTGTCATCCCATACTCGCTTTCTTGCGATATGCGCGCGAGATGTCGTGCGAAAGACGTGATTCATGTCGTAAAAGCTCCAGGCACTTCCTTATATGACTGTTGTGACGCGAAGAATGCGATGCCTGGCCGTAAAACACCACTCATAACCGCAGGACTCGCTTCTGGACGGGATTAGCTGCTTTCATTGCAGACGGCACCACAGCTATAATACGTTTCCTCTCAGTGCGTGAGTCCCGGTAAAGTCAGTAAATTTTATGACGCCGCGAATGGATGAAACATGTGCATCAAAATGCGGAAGGGAGGAAAATAAAAGGACGTTCAAATGCGATCATTTGGCTGAAATTAGTGTGCAAGGCGTTATCCGACTTAAGCCACCCCGAAGTAGGATATATTACAGCCTGAATTCTGATCCGCAATCTCCTTCCGGCATCCATTTGTTGAGCGGTAAGCTTATCTCACAAAGAAATAGATGTTGGGTCACCTGAGGCTGCGCACCCGATCTCGATTGTGGAGTGTAGCTTTGATGGCGCTGCAATACAACGTCTGGTGCGTGACTTCGGGATTCGCATTTATCCCGAAGTCGTGACTAAACTAGCTTCCAGCACATTCCGATGACGCCAGCAGTGCTGCGCCTCAAGATAATTATCAAGTACATCTACCAAGGGTTAGCGCTCACTATTCGGATATGCCAATGTAGGTATACCCCGTCCCTATTTTTTCAAAGGTAGAGGTGGTGGTACCACGCCACAGTTGTGACAGAGTTACATTGAGTTGTTACTTTGTATAACACTGCTGGTACTCGCATCAAGGCAGTTGTCAATAGACTGCGAGCAATATACACGCCTGCAGGCTGGGCTTTTGCAAAAACAACGTTTGCCATTTATCGTCACAAAGCATCGCAGAGCGTGAGATATTTAGCACTTCATAATTACAAAAGGATCATTAAACATTTAAAAGCAATAAGTTTGGACGTGGTGCTTCTACGAAATTATCAAAAATTTCACTCTAAATATGTCGTGTATTGAGTTTGAGTTTGAGTTTGAGTTTATTCAACCACATGACAAGTACACGAATAAACAATGTATACGTGGTTTGTTGCGAAGGGAAAAAAGCTGCATTCCACAGCTTGACTGGCCCCTTCACCCAGAAAAAAATCTAAACTACAAGTTCACAAAAAAATTACAAATATTACAGGCAGCGGAAATCGACAATACAAAAAGAAACACGCATGTGGCCCCGACAGCAAATAATAGAATCACAACTCTGAAATACATACAAAAATATTCATAACAAAGCAATGCATGAAAGAATAAAAACTGAATAACCATCACAGAAATCACCGAACATTCATTTACAACACAATCAGCACATTCGATTTAACTTTTCAGTTTTAGACAATATACGCAGATTATCACTTGTTAGTTTCCATTTGTTCATCACACTTGGATGGCGGTAACGTAGTGTTTCAAATCCATAGTTTTTGCGAGGACAAGGTACGTGCCAAGTCTTCGTACAGCGAGTAACGCGACGGGCAGGATTTGGTTGCAAGGTGGCCAAGGTGCGTAAAAAGATCCTTCCTCTGCGTATTTCTGATTTAAAAGCTGACAGAAGCTGGTATTCGTAATAACAGGTAATTCTTAAAATTCTATATATTGCGAATATTGAAGCAGTTTGTGCGTTATAGGATACACCTTCAATGCACCGCAAGGCATTTTTTTGTAACACGACCAGGTTCTTTAGAGATGCTTCAGAGCCTGTAGACCAGACCAGATGACAATAGTGTAAATGTGAAGAAAAAAGAGCATTGTACACTTATATTTTTCGTTTCACAGATAGTATGTTCTGGCATCGACGCAACACACCTAGAACTTTACAAAGTTTGTGACTAATGTGTTCTGCATGGTATTCCATGCCATATGTTCGTGAAAATGAACAGCGAGAGTTTTAACTGTTTGGCAAAGATTAATTTCAACGTTATTAAGTATTAGCTTGTGAGACGTTTTAAATGACCTGGCTTTCGCACGGAACAGTACAGCCTTGCTTTTAGAGCAATTAATGTGTAGAGAATTTGCCACAGTCCAGGCATATATTTTATTTAGTATTTCATTAGCAGAAACAATGAGGTCATCAGCCGTTTCCCCAGAAAAAAATATACTAGTATCATCCGCGTAGATTACATATTCTACAGAGCTGTCGATACGTACAATATCGTTGAAAAAAATATTAAATGATAGGGGTCTCAAAATTCTACCTTGAGGTACGCCATTTTTAACGTTCATGGATGATTATAGCTCCCGATTGATTGACACACATTGTTTCCTATAGATAAGTAGCTTCTTATTAAAGCTAAAACGGTACCGCGAACTCCATCACAGTGAAGTTATTGATACTGGTTAGCTGTTTTGAGACGCAATTGTAAGTTTTTATTTTTATTTTGTTCTCTTCATGTATTCACCTAAATTTATCTTTATATTTCTTATACGTTCACTATTACCACCTTGCATTCATATGCACGGTCATCAATACGCATTTTCCAAATGAACAGCTCTTTCATCTTGGAGCCACGCAGAACAGATATCTTTTCGTTCTACCACTCCGTATCATCAGTAATATTTCACGACTATACTGTGAAGCTTTCACAAGTATAGTGCTTACCTGATGGCGGGCAGTATTCTTCGACTTATGTCTCTTGTTTCTTTCACGACCCGCGGAAACCAAAGTGCACTGACCGTCCTATTCTGCGCCATCGTTATTTCTTGTTTCCTGCTTTAACTATCCCAAGGATACAGCCTAGTCGACTTGATAAAGGCAGTGGCAGTTCTTTATGTGGCCAAGTATATGAGCTCAAGAGCGTGAGCCCGTGTCCACGTGATCGAGAAGGATACCTTAGGAACACCGGTGCTTCGTTATGCACGATTTCGCCTCCTAGGCCAGCCAACAACATCGCAAGGCACAGACGCTCCCGTCTCGCCTGCTTTTTTTCGCCAACGGAAAATGAGAGAACGGAACGGATTGGAGTGGGAACGAAGCGTCCCCCGTTCCATATGCCACCGATACTCGCCCCGCTTGTTGGGGTCTCCGGTTAGCTTCGGTTGTGTTGAGCATGCGCCAAAAAAGAAGAAGCGCGATGAAATATCGTCCGCAGCACCCGATCGGAAGCGCCTTTTTGGTGGGGAAGAATCGCTCCGCTCGAAACCGGGGCTCGCTATCCTTCCAAGTCGGTCCCCTTGCGCACGCAGTCACATTGATGCACGGGATGGGGTACCATAGTGAAACTACAGAGACGCTCGGGTGGTTTCGGAGGGGTCGTGCACCTCCGTGCTTCCGCCGCGCGAAGAGGAAGCCCCGCGAAGGGTACGCTGTAAATAATCAGGTTGGCGTCGTAAAGAAATTCGGGAGCCGAGAAAGCCAGAGCCCACGGGAGGGTGACAGCACCTTGGCACGCCATTTCGTGCGAGGAAGCATATGGCTGCGCCACCCCCTCACTCTCGGGGCTTGTTTGTGACGTCTAGCCTAGTGCGGGTCCAGACAGAAACAGAAGGAGGAAAGGGCGAGGGGAACAGCAAAACACGAGGAAGAGTCGCGGCTTGCTGGATCGGCTCCGCACCAGAAACGTTGCCTTGTTGTTGCGTAAGTAATATGCGCGGCCTGTCATTTCGCATCTGCTTTTGTTTCTCGGCTATGGGAGCACAACTTAGGACCCCCCTGCAACGTGACGGGTGTTAGCGTTGTCCGGGATTTACGCCGTGACATGTCGTTACGACGTCGGAAGAGTCAGCTGGCTTTGGTGCGTATGCCTCGAAGATTCTGTCCCCGTGATCCTCGTCATGGTGCAAAGACCGGGACCGCCTTCGAGCTCTGCCTGCGGAACAGGTGGATACAATCCGATGGGCTCGGAAGTCAGCCATTTATTACGACATAATGATGAATCGATACAGGTCTTGGGGAGCACGGTCGGCACCCATGACGTAAAGGAGAAGTGGCACCTTAAGCTGCCGCCGTGGTCGGCTCTTGCAAAGGCTGTTTTTATGTCGCCTTAGTTATAGCATATTTTTTTTTCTCAAACGCCTATAACTTCTGTCGGTGCGAAATGTTGCAAAGCATGCGGCTCGCATTTGCAGCAGATATCAAAATGGAACAGACTTGGGTCTAAGAACAATTGAGGAGGGAAACGTATATTCCTCGTATAAAGATATGCGCAAAAGTGACCGTTCCAGACAAAGCTCACTTGGGGCAATATTTTTCTGTGATGACCGAACAAAGGTTGGTCCGGTTGGTTAGTTGCCAAAATTGTATGTCCATTACGAGCACAATATAATAAGCGGAACCCATGAACAAGATGTCAGAATGATCGGGGACATGGTGGGTTTTACAAGCTTGGTACACCAAAGGGTACCGCATGTCAAATGTTCCGAGGACAAGGAAATGTCTTGAGATGTAGTGGGATACGGCAGGTCAGCGTTCGCTTTTTTAACTACTGATGCCGCGGTGCTTTAAACCTACTATAGAAAAAACAAAACAAAAAATATTGCACCATCTTTCTACATTTCTAAGCAATGAAATTATATTCATAAACGGGAAGAATACTACAGCCAGGAAAGTGTACCCGAATGTATATAGTGAAAGCGATGTTGTTTACGGCGCCGCAGCGTCTTGCATCTGTTGGTTTTACTGTTGGCCGCAAACGTCATAAAAACCGTACAATATAGGCTGCGCTTTCATGGCGATACGGAACGGTTGATATGATTTATGGCCGAAGGGAGCAAAGATCACAGAGGCCAACTATTTCCGGTACGAGCAGATAGCGGGGAGATATAGATCCCTGCTCGCCAAAACCAACTAAAATGAGTTTATGGTTTTCGTTCTTTCGTGCATGCTATCCCCTGCATTAAACTCCAACGAACATTACTTTCTCGGGCAGAACTGTCCCGGTGGCATCTTCTAGTGGTTTCCTGAAGCTCATGATTTTGTTGCACAATCACGTACTTCTTTCTTTTCTATTGTACAAACTTTCTTATTGTCTTCATTTGCAACAGTAACATAGATGTTAGGATTCCACACCTTTAAGCAACATGATAACAATATAAGAAAAAAATGCATAATTTGTACTAGGCATATCTTACATAGGGAATCGGAATAGTCTTGTACGTCATAAGACCTTCAACACTGAATGGAGACTTCGCAACAGACGACAACAAAATTCCTGTCAAAGGCAACAGTAGTAATCTAACGTGGTTGCTTGGGCGAGTTGGTACGACATGATTCACATAAAAAATAGCGCCAATAACGAGGGACAAGTAAAGAAGGAGACAGACAGCTGCACTGGCAAGGTTGTGCAGGGCCGTGAATCCTGGTTCCGGGGGAGAGCGAGGCTGCAAAATCAAGCATCGGAAGAAGTACGTTCCATGCATCGAAGGGGTGGTGTACTCTCTACCCCTGTCCTGCGGCAAGTGGTACATCAGCCAAACAGGCAGGTGTTTAAATGAGCGGCTGAAAGAGCACGCTCACCACGTCTCCTCTACAGTTTCGGGCCGCCTCGGAATTCATTGCCGAGACTGCGGTTGTGTCCCCGATTTTCAGCATTGTACCGTTATTAGGCGTCATCGGGACCATGATCCCTGCAGATGATACGTGAAATTTATGAGGCTGCAGAAATAGAAAGGCTGGGCAGTGCATGTGTCAGCAGGCCTTCGATTGCGCTGTCACAAAAAGAAATAGATTTTCTTCAGAACGTTGGCACACGTGTTGTTCATGGTGCGTTATGACGATGATTACGCGCTTATTAGGTGAATTCTGTTTTCTTTGTTTTGTATTTTTCTCTTTTTTGTCAGATACTGCCGAAGTATATATTGTGCGGTTCTAGCAAATACTTCCTGTTGTAAGTCAGTGCCGCTGTCTGTCTCCTTCTTTTCTTGTCCCTCGTTATTGGCGCTGTTTTTTATGTGAGTAGTAATCTGTTACGGTTTGCTGTAACTACGTAATAGGAATACTCAGAAAAATTTAACCCATCGCTGATTGATTTCATGCGCGAACTTCACTCCAAGGTAAAGTTATTTGATCAGCTTTTTTTGTGGTGATGACGTTGACAGTTTGCCATTCTGTGACATATCTCTTGAAAAAAGAATGAAAAAAGTGATCGTTCTACGTAAGAATCACATCAATGTTGAGCTCCAATCCGACGATATAGAGGTGGTTTCGTGATCTGCCCCTAATAGGCATAAAAATACGCATAAAACGCCAATATTGTACTTTAGGGGGTGGACCCTGAACAGTGATCTTACGAAGTCAGAGGTAAAAGTCCTGGGCAATCGGTCAACGAGCAATCCTCTCCTCAATTTGTCAAATGAAAGCACCGGTCTTTGCTTGCCGATGACGTCCAGACAAGAGCGCTAGCTGAGACTTGAGAAAGTTCTAGTGCGTTGTCTAATGTAACTTGACATGATACATAAAAATGATATGATGGCTGTAATACCTTAAATCTTGGGTACAAGAGCAAGCAGCAGACGCCTGGCGATTGAATTTAGTTAACTAGGTCCAGTAAATTACATTAAAATCAATCGTTACCGTAACGTTTCGTCCGTCCGTTCTGCGTCAATGTAGTGAGGGGAAAACCGAAACACTAAACGCTTCATCACATTCATTACGCGCATTCGTTGAGGGTACTGGATAGCTTACACACAGTAGCATATTGTGGTTCTACTTTGCGTTTCTTATTATTTCAAGATTTTTTTTGCGGCCTATGTGGTGCGATACCAATCCTAATGGGCAATTCAACAGCCTGCAAACACCACTATTGTTAAGAAATTCATTGAAATTCAATTCATGGCAGAGCTCGATCTGAAGGAATGACATAGGCAAATTTACAAGACCATGGTTGGAAATAATCGCATACAGCTGTCGAAATCCCTTCGCAAACATGCGTGTGATAATGCGGCTGACATATGCATTTGTCATTTCATTTGAACTCTAACTGGACACATACTTCCACTACACTGTAAGCCACTGTGGACTTCTGCTTGTTGCTGTTGACCTGAACAATTGCGCACGCTTCCCTTTAAGACGCGAAGTCTACTTACTGGCTGTGCACGTGTTCAAGTAGGATGAGGAGTGAGAGAAACCTCGGTTCTGCGAATGAAAGAGCGTTTTGTCGGACGAACAAGAGGACAAACTGCCACAGAAAAGGCAGACAGATAACGAATCCCTTCTTGGAAATACCGCTGTAGCCAATTACCCAATGCGCAATGGGAAGTCCAAGAAGGTTTCGGCCAGCAAAAGTCGTTTGAATCACTTTTCTCTCGCGTTCCGTAACTCGAGCCCGAAGATGTGAGCGAGAAAGTGGGATAAAAAGAGAAAGTATGTTTGTCTCTAGGGAAAGACTGGAGAGAGGGAGGCGAAAGGAAGGACCCTGTCTGGAGTGCGAGGGGATACCATGGGTGCCCCCTCGAAGAAAACGTGTTTCTGCCACGCTTCCGCTTTGGGCGTCGGCAGTGCAAGTTGTTGCAGCTTGCCTTCTCAGTGACGGCCGCCCGCATCGCCACAGGGGCTCGCGGTCAGTCTGCCCAATTTGCCGAACAGCTGCGGGCAAGATCGTTTCCCACAAGCCGAGACGGAGCACAAAGCGTCACCGCGTTACAGCCCATGGCGCCGCTGAAAACGAGAAGAGTCGACAGCAAGATGACGGGGAAAGTTGAGGATTGTGAAACATAAACAAAAAAAAAAGCAGCGTCTCGCCCTTCAGCAAAGCACATTCTGTCTTGTGAAGAAGTTTGAACGACACCCGACGACCATTCGTCTAGGGGGAATAAAAAGGACGAACGAAATACCACGATTAAATAAGAAGGGAAGGAAGACCTAGGAGATGGGGGAGAATGGCACAAAGGTCGCGAAGAGAAGGCCGGATCCGCGCAAAAATAAACATGCAGGAGTCAGAGAGCATGCGGTGGGGCTCGGGTTGTTCCCCATCAACGCGTCTCGGGCGGCACTAAAACATAGCGCCGCTTGCTCGGCTCTTCACTTGTATGGCTGTTTCGTGGACCCAGTGTGCGCACCAATCCGGAGTTTCTCTGTTGTAGAGCCGAGAATGGTGGACGACAGTGTGGCTACAGACAATAAATACGCCATGGGAGAGAGAGAGAGACCTGGTACACTGGGAGGAAGACATGGTAAAGCCATAAAACGACGCTGTCAAGTACGCGGTCGGAGAAGGGCATTCACGAGCGAGCAATATCTGTGCGTTCCGCAGTTCTGAAGAATACGGTGCAGAAGAGACAGAAGCGCAGATGTATTCTTCAACTGTGCCGAGCTGCAGACCAGAAGAGTGGCTGAGAGAGTGAAAGGCCGTTCTTGCTCTCGAAACGTCGGTGACCCGTCTGGTTTATGTCGCTTGAAGCTGGCGGGAACAAAGTCGAGACGTAGCAGGAAAGCGAGCCAGATAGATACGAAAATGGGTGTCGCCAGCCGCAGGGCTTTTGGGAAGAGCGGAAGACGGAGAAAAACAGAACGTGTGGTGGATGGCGTGAGAACAACCGGTGGACTTTTTGGCTCAGCTACGGGACGGAACGATGCCCAAGAGCGTGTGGTTCACCAGTTAAGTTATGACGATCTACAAAAATACTTCGCGCGTGAAAATAAAAATAACGGACATATTAGGAGTGTGACATGTCCTGTGAATGTTTAATGTTATAGAAAGGATAGAAAGTGAGCAATAAGCTAGAAGAGGGATGAAACAAATGTTTTCATCTTTGACTCGCAAACACGCCCCGCATGCTCCAGACGGGTCTTATCTTTCTAGGGCTTTCTGAGCATGCTTGATCACAAAATTGATGAACTTTGCCCAGATTGCGGTGAATAATGTTCTTTGAGTTACATGCTCTGGCAGAATGTAAAATTGAGGAAGATTGGATAATGTCAATCACAGACCCTAGACAAGACGTCCCGCTTCAGGCTGTCCAGAGAGCTCGTCAGCGTGCGGTCTCTGTTGCGACATGGGTATAGCCAACGGCTGGGTGGGGACCTACCTAATTGGCCCACTGCCTCCCCTTTCAGGACCACAATTAAGTTGTTTACCCTGTCATCTTCGGCTCCATTTCAGTGCTAAGTTACAAGAAACAACCAGCGCCACCAGAAACTTTTGAATATGGCTTTTATTGTTATTTCTTGCATCCTATACCACGCTGGCATGCAAGAACAGACGATCGAGATTTCCTCTGTTCTGAAACCGCTAAAATCCTCGCATAATTCAAGACTGTGTTTGGTGGGTGGCGCGCGGACTTTATTTTTCTTCTCTAGATTAGCTAGTGTGGTGGTTGACGCCTAAAATTGTGCACCAAATGGTCACTTTGAGCAAACTTTTTAATCGTTGCCCATTGTGCTGCAGCCACAGCCCACGACTTGCGGTAAGTGATTCACTACAGTAGTTGATTCACATGATATTCTGTTGGTGCGTTTCCCCAGACATTTAGTTTGACTATAGCATATGGCCACAAACTTCCACCCAGAAGTAAAAATAAAACAAGAGCCCATGAATCCGCTCTCTGGCTATCCTTGCCACTCTATCTGCATTAATCGTTCTTTCCTGGCTGAGTTGTGTCGATGTTTTGATGTTCCCCATCGAGTACAGTGCAACCAAACATAGTGGAAAAGCCGCGTTCCAGTATTTCACGTTTTCCACGTTTACGTGTTGGATGGCAAGTGTAGCGTCATCAGCGCTAGAACGAAGAGGCGCCAAACGACGGGGCGTTGACATACTAACATAGGCGTATGCCTATGTTAGTATGCATTATGCATATGCATATAACATCAACCTTTAACCGCGTCATCTGGCACTCTCGTGACTCTGGTAAGTATCGCGCACTGGAGCGAAACTGTGAACCAGCGTCTTGAGCTTTCGCTGATTGTGATAGACTGACAGGAGCACAAAGGTCTCGGTCTGTATTCGCTAGAGCATCTTATGTTGAAATGTTCCCAAAAGAATAGTTATTCAATCACGATGCGAGACATATCAGTGATGCCGGCTTCTCAACGGCAAATTCACTTAAACTGATGTTCTGTGCACAGTGCCCGAAGTTTTGTCATTTTAAACTCTTTTCTAGCCATTCATGAATGCAAAGACACAGTGTGCAAGCACTCGTGCCTTTTTCCTATTTTTCATTCGGTAACCTCTATCGCTCTATGTGCGAGCGTTACGGCATACAGTTTGTATGAAGTTCAGGATCATCTATCAATTCCCTTTTGCATGTTTCTGAACTTCAATATACGTTCATATATATTCACTGAAAAAGAAAATACAGGGCTTGTATGCAGTTCAGCTAAAAAAAACGAAAATGACAGCACAAAAAGTTCTCAGCGCTAACAGGTAAGCGTGATTCACGAAGACTGCCTAGGTATTTTTACTAAGTCGTGCTCTCTCTAGGACGTGTAAATATGCAGCTTCTGAAAGGCACCTCTCATCTACGCGTGTTCCAGAATGCAGCTTACAATGAAACTTCTATGAGACGTTTAGTGTATTACACACCTTGAAGTTTAGGCTTGTACGACCTCACAATTTTACAAGCCGTTAAACACGACGAGTATACGTGCATCGAATCATTCGACGTTGATTATTTGAGCCAGGAACTTTGCTATCCTATAGGCTCGCACAGTATCTTGACGATGTTTTACTCCTCGCCTTCCTTTTTCTCGTTTCTGTCTTTCCCTTCACGATGTTTTCATTAGAGTAACAAAAAATGAAAACTTTCAAGATGACTACACCTTACGCGACACCGGCCAACGGAAATGCTGAAATATATATAGACACCACTTTTCAATTGTAAATGGCAAACCAGATTTTCAAAACGAGAGCGTGTGCTCCTTTTTTTGAGATGTTATGGAACGATTAATTGAGTTCCCGAGAAACGGAACAACATTCCCTTCAACTAAGAACAAACACAGAGTGGTACTTGCTTAATGACACTTCCAGAATCAGGCGGATGTGGGCTTCTCAAGGGCCTTTCCGAATGATGAATTGACTGCTTTAGTTCCGCTCTGCTGTCTCGTCCACTGATGGATTACAGGGCAATGGGAGGCGTCTGCGCTTCTTCAAGCTTCCGTCTGCTGGAGACATACGTCGGAGTTCTTTCATTTCACTTCACTGCAATTGCTGGAAAACATCAACGACGTTATTCGGTGAGCTCGGAAGTAAAACGTATATAGAGTAAGTCAAGCTCTTCATTTACAGTGGTTCGGAAACAAATTGTAGAAATCCGACGTCCCGATAGAAGGTGAGCTTCCGCGTATCCCTCAAAGGATCTAGAGATGGTCATAGCACGTGAGTGATTCTTCGTTTCGGCTGATGAATGATTTTATTTTGTGGATAATAGCTTGAAAGCGTCGTGAAAAACACTGACAGAGGTTTTTTTGTGGCCTGCAGTACTGTTATGCGCTTGCGCGAAAAGTTTCAATATTCGATTACAGTGAGAATGTTATGTTTTGCGTCAATTCCTACAGAATTACCATCTACGAAAGAGAAGTTATGTTGTTCTGGAATCGGTAATTTTTTCTAAGTACCACTACAGTTTTATGTTTGGTAATAGTATCATTTCTCCATAATGATGCTTTTGCTATCACGACTATATAGCATGTTACAGAAGTATGACACTAAGTTAATTTCTTTCAGGAAGTAGTGCAATTGACTTCAGGGATTATTTGGTGTAATTATACAGCACGAGTGAAAGGAAGTTTCAAGAAGCTCGGGGAATCTTTCAGAAACCCTAATGAATAATTTATTGTAAATGATTAAGGTTTTAGATATCTATTCAAAGACAATAGTGCATGTCCGTACGTCCCTCTGTCTCATACAACAAACCATCGTAATGAAGAAGTAAAAGCATAAAAGAAAATAGTATTTCTTGGCACCCTTCGGCTTGAATCCGCGTATCCACGCTTCGAAAGCAAGCGTATTACCCAGCGGCCTTTCCCCCTTCCTCTATTTTTTTTTTAGCGTCGAAACACCTTAAAGGAGAGACTTGTCTGGTGTGCGTTGTCACAGCTACATTACACGGGGAACGCTCGTGTAGAGAATGGTTAAAAAGAACGTTTCACGGCAGGCTAATATCTATCATAATTGCAACCGCATTACTTAAAATTTACGCAAGCACAATTCCTTTATGCTAGTCGGTGACTTTAACGTTCACATTGTTGACGTAAGGACCTAGCTTTCTCTGCCACTCTTCCTGTCCCTTTAAGTCGCTTTGTTTCGCTCAGTTTACCTTATATGGGGCAATGCTCAGGCAACATATGTGAGACACACCGTGACACATACAAAAAAGGTTGAACGATTCACTAATATCAATCGTCATTGTGACGGAACATTGTGACCGAATAACACTCATTCGCCTTGAAGATGAGCTCCCCGACGTTGTCAGAATCAGTGCGTATGCGGACGACATGTGCATATGGGCATCTGGAGCAACGCGATCACAACTGCGAACAAGGCTACAACAAGGCACATCAATAACATCTAAGTACTTGTGTTGTCAGGGCCTAGAACTTTCAATAGCAAAAGGTGCTGCATTGGCATTTACGAAGAAATAAATGTCACGGTACCCAATCTTCGCTGATGGAGCAGCGATTCCCACGGTCAAGCACTTACCGCTATTTAGGGGTCGTCATTGGCCGCAACCTGTCCTGGTGGAAGCATGTGACTGCGCTGCGGAGCAAACTAATCAGTTTTGTGTATGTTCTTCGTGTTACAGCAGGACTGAGCCCTTCAGAGAAAAGTCTTCTGCAGTTGTACGGGGCCTTTTTTGTGGGCTATATATGGTACAGCTCACCTGTACTTTCCGGCATGTGTGCAACGTGCCTTCGTACTATGGAGAGTCTTCAGGCATGAGCACTAAGAACATTCATAGGCCTGCCACGGTGCCCATCAACGTTGGCACTGTAGAGCCCCGCACCTACCCTATACATATTTACACGTCCCGTGAACCTCTTTGAGTGCACTTTCGTCTGCTGACCCTACATGCACAGCACCCGTTGTCTTCGCTACAAGCGTACCGACCAGACTGTACCTATTCACGACAGTGCCTCGATACGCATAGACATATGATCCCTTCAGACTTTGCACCTGCCACAATCTCCAGAGTTTCTTCATGGACATTGACTAAACCACTGGTGTGCCTTCATATACGTGGAATTTTGTGTAAGTCGTATGTTTTTTATGTTGCCCTCAAGACTCTCACCTTGGCACACTTGGATGACCGACACAGCGACTATGTGCACATCTACACAGCGACTATGTGCACATCTATACCGATGGATCCGTAACTTCGTCTACCCCAGATGCAGTCTTCGGAATCCCTCAACTTGGTATTTCCCGACAGTACAAATTAGATCACAGGTCAACTTCGACAGCAACGGAACTTGTTGCTACACAGGAAGCCATAAAATTTGCGAACGGCCAAGCACCGCGTAAATGGACGATTCTGTCCGATGCAAAACCAGTGCTTCAAGCCATCCATTCTTGCTCAAGAAGAGACCAACTTTACGCGTTAGCATTTGACCTAGCACACAGGAGTGGTCACTTGATTACACTCCAATGGGTTCCTGGACACTGCGGCCTGGTTGACAATGAACAAGCCGATAGCGAAGCAAAAGCAGCAGTATACAACGCTCCTACGAACGTCAAAGTATACCGTATTCGCAAAGTGACGTCAACACATTGTTGAGAACGCTCATGCACTCATGCGCTGCCACTTACTGGTCCCTACCAGACCGTCGGAACAAGCGTCTGTGGAAAACAGACCCTGATATGACTTTTCGCTTTACTGCTAACATCAGCCGAAGACATGCTAATATACTGCACCGGATTCGCCTGGGTGTCGTTTCACTCGTCCCTACACCCATCTAAGCGGCCGTGCGGAGAGTCCGAATTGTGAGCGCTGCCAAGTACGCGAAACTTGAGCTCATATATTTTGTGACTGCCCATTATACGTGGAGCAAAGAAAAATGCTAACTTCAACGTTGCCAAGCATCGAACGAACGCCAGTAAGTGAAAGCCATATGCCATCAGCAATGAACGACCAGTGTAAAAAAATGCTACAAGGGCTGTTTCAGACTTTATCAAAAGCACTGGACTAGATACCAGACTGTAGGTTGCTATACTAAGTGGCTGCTGTACATACGTACCACCTGTTCTTGTCCCCATCATCATCCTTCATCCCTCTTTCATTCCTCTTTCATATACCCACTGTGTAGAGTACTAGGCTAGAGTGAACTAGCTCAGGCTGACCTCTCTGCCTTCTAATAAATTCTCACTCACACACAAAACACTCCACAAGCACAAACCTTTTATACCAGTCGGCGCCTTCAAAATCGACAATATGGACCTTACGACCTCGCTTCGCCCACCCATCATGATTCGTTTCGTGGAGATTCGGGGATGTTATAGTTATACACGGGGTTTTGAGCTGACCCCAGACCGCATCGTAGTTAAAATGAGTGTTCGAACAGCGAAGCTGTTCCTTGTCGACTCTTCGCCGTTGTCGTTAAGTAGCTCGTCGAACGGAATTTCGACAACGCAGAGGAGGCGATCAACACGAGGTCGCGCTTCAACACGAGCCCACACTTCATCTTTTGAAGGCTCCACTGAATCTTGCCGTACTAGAGTAAAGACCCTCTATATAGGACAACATCAAGATGCGACAAGGAGGATCCACGCAATAGGAAAAATTGAATGCGAAAATTTGGTGCAGAATGTCGCGTTTCGGTATAGCCGCAGGTTGCGCCTTGTGCGGGACGGTTCCATACGCTGCCTTTTTAAAACCGCCTCTCGAATTCATACAGCTGTTTTTCTGTCTCAACATAAGACAGGGGGTTTCGTATTCCGTCTCTCACGGCAATGCGAATTGCATTTCGTCAGTTTCTTTGCTTGCGGGAAGATCTTGTTGAAGATGTTGTGGAAATTCTCCCACGCTGCACTAATTTTGTTACTGCAGTTCTCAAGTTGTCTTATGAGAATATTATGATTTGTCAAGGGTTGATAAATTATTTTGACTCGAAAAGGCAAGCTTGCTAACTTTTCAGAAATAAAAATAATATGGTGTCTCGATAGTGATTCCTGCATCCGTTAGCACTTTGCGGTTTTTTTTCTGTCCACCTTTCTTTCTTTCTTAGGAGAAGACAACACGAAAAATCAGTCATTTACAGGTGTCTTCAGTGTGTTAGCATGGGCTTGTTTCAGAAACAGCCTCGTTTCTCCTCGCATTTCGTCGTCTTTCCTATTGTTACAGTGCTGTCCTCTCAACCAGACAACGACACCAATACTCTTAACCTCTCTCCACTCACCACATCGTGTTGCTCTCTCTTTCTCCCTCACCTTGACCAAACTCTTTTAAATCTACATCTTCCGCTACCTCCTCCTTCTCAATACCCAGCTATCGCGTCATCCTCCGATACCTGGTAGCGGATCCCTCGCTCCGGGGCATCTCATCGCTCCGAGAAGCGCCGGCCGCCGCCGCTCCCCTCAATGTGGCGCTGGCGTCGCGCAGCCCCCCTGGCCAACGAGTGATCCCGCTCTTGCTCGCTCCCCGGTGCGACGGGCGGCACGTTTGTATCGCCGAGAAGGCGTCTCCGCGGACGCGTGCGGCCGCCCCGACGCAACTTGTGCCCGCCGTCCGCATCTCGACTCTCTTAGCTCATCCGCGTGGTGTTGTTCTTTCTCGTGCGTCGAAAGAGAAAGAAAAATTGTGCGGAACGTGCTGGCTTCTTTTAGCGTGCCGCGCCAGCGAGTGGGCTTCCGAGACGGAGGTGCTGCGGCTGAATCGCGCCTGCCGGAGAGTGTTTGACGGAAGAGAACGCGACTGGCACGCGAGCCTGCGAAACCACGGCGGCTCTCCGAATTAAGCGGTACCGTTCCCACCGCGCGATCGTGAAGCGAGGAAGTTTACCAGTGCTGCGACCGTAGCATGAGAGCCGAGCTATGGCATGCCAGTGTGATCGCCGCCGGTGGTTCCTCGATCTGTGGATAACGGCCTCTCGGATTACCGTCATCTTTCTGATCTCCCTCATTGTCTCCTCTGGCTACGCCGCGAAAGCAGGTGAGTTGCCCGAAACGATCACGTCTCTTTTTTGTATATGTATTTTTCTTCCTTTTCCGTATAGTGTTTCCTGGTGTTTGCGTCGTTGATACTTTAATATAAGGTATAGCGGCTTCGTACGCGTTGATGCCGTGGTGCCTTTCGCATACCCACGCTATTGACGAACAGAGAACGCTTGCTCTGCTTTGTTTCGCTTTGCACAATTATTGTGGGTGTCGTTACTATCATTTCTCGTTGGAACGATGACGAAGTCTCTTCCAGTTCTTTGGCAAAGCCTAGTGCAGAAGAGAGAAGAACAGTTCACATTGATGGCTGATGAGTGAAATACGAAAAGCAGCCCCGCTTTCCAAAAATTATCAATCTCCAAATCTTAAATTTTGCGTCGCCGTATACGACCACGTTGAGAATGTGTCACCTGTTCTGCATACCGAGTGCGCTCTTTTATTCGCACGCTAATTACGCCAGATAGTCATTGTTCTCAGGAATACCTCTATGTATACTGGTGACTCGGACAAAACCGTCTTAAAAAGGGATGTCCTTTTCGGCTTTCCGTGGAAAGCACCCCGAGTAATATTTAGTGAATAAAATCTCTTATCACATTACGCATGAATTAGTGAGTTCAAATCTTTGATTAAAAAAAGAAGTCATTGATTGCGCAAATATAGAAACAGATCTGTAGAAAACGCTCACCAGGCCACAAGCCTTTCAAGAATACGTGCTTGCCGTTGCGAACAAGTATTGAAGTTCAGGAAGTAAATTAACATCCTCCTCTCCTTCGTCAAACACTAAAGAAGTGTTTAGGAAAAGTGATTTAAGGCAAGGTATTTCCTCACTACACTTTCCTCTGGTTAAATAATATTAGTGTAATCCAGTTTATGGCGAATACAGGCAACCTCGTTGGGCCAGTCACGCATAAAAGTCGTTTGTAATTATTACTGTAGCGAATTTTACGAGAAGTCATGTACGTAGCGCAGTAGACTACAAAATTTTCAGCGAAAAGCAATGCGGTCGTGTGACACGTGATGAAATGCGAAATAACCGGATAAGGAAACCATGGAAAGCCTTCCTCCTTATTCTGCAATCGCTGATTCGAACAGCCGCAGTAGTGTGGTGATTTAATGATGTTCGTCATTGATTTGCTCGAAAAGATGGATGGCAGAGAACGCTCGTACATTGAAACGATAAGAACATGCATTGGGTATCAAGAAATCCTGGCAGAATGCAGCTATCATGCGATTGACAAAATATAACGGCTAGTACACGATGACACTCGGTTAGGCACTGGGAAGAGTGTTGTACTTTTCGTGATCATTTAATTCTTGCTTAGGCGGCATCGCTTTACTATTCGACACATCGAAGGGTGAATTCTATATTATAATGCAAATATGCCTATAAGAAGGAGCTCAGATTATCGACCAGTAATTGTAACGCCTGTCTTTTGGCCACACTATACCACGCAGAGTGTAATGACTACATGCTTTAACCTACCTATGCAGGTAATATATTTTACGTTTCCAGTAGACAGCATGCATTTCTTTTCGCAGAGCGGCGGCTCTCCATGTCGAGTCCAATAGTTTCCTACCTTTTTCTAACAGCGTTCGCAACCAAACCAAGCCCAATTTATATGCCAGTTCTTTTGCCATGAAATAACACAACAACTTCGTGACTATTTTGGGATGTGATAGCATGAATACAATTAGTTGTACAGCATTGCCATTTGACCACCACCTCCAATAATAATAATAATAATAATAATAATAATAATAATAATAATAATAATAATAATAATAATAATAATAATAAATCAGTATATTTCTATGCAGTTTTATTGTTTCTTATCTGCCCAAGCATCATTACGCTTGTATGACTGCGAATAGCAAAGAACGGAATCCCTAAAATGTATGCGGATACCTGCCACTTTAGCTCAATTACCAATATAAAATAGGTTCAGGATTCGCCGTACAAAAATTGTTAATTACCATACCTCATAATGTAACACGAATCAAAAATATTGCATCATCTTCTACGCGGACGCAGTTTAGCCGCTGGTCCTCTGTATCGTTATGTTGACTGAGACGAAGCCACCTTGAAGAATATGACAAGCATCCATGAAAGCACCGAGCACCCATGCTTCTAACAATTGCTTGCATAGTGCGAAAACACGCATGGCGAAGGCACTGAACGCGGTAAACGTGCGCGCCGACTCCGCGTGAAATTCGCGTGCCTGTTTTGCGAAGTCGTGCGGGAGCCGTGGCAAAGCCGCTCGCTCGCTAACACACTCACCTGCGAAAACAAAATAAAAAGAAGAACTCCGTACATCAGGCACGGTTCCTTCTTTACGTCAACACGCCGGCGCGTGCCACTTCGGGGCAGCGGGCGAAGAGACTCGGTATCGCACACCAACAATCGCATAAACGCGGCGTCGTTCCGCAAACAGCGAAGAGCGCTGACTTTGCGCTCTCCGCCCACCCTTCGTGCAGTAATCTAGTAAGCGTCGGGACACCCCTACGTGCGCTGCTTGCCTGACCTCCGGCAACGACGAAGATTGGGGACGACGTCTTCCTTTTGTGAGGCGCCGCCGCAGCGCGGTGAGTGTTTACCTCCGAGCACCCCGCCGACCGATGCCGCCACCGAGCGGACCAAGCATCGATGTCGCCTCGAGGTCGCCAAGGGCGCAGCTGCCCGACAGTGAATCACAATCGGGGGAAGAAAAAGGCAGCGGCGGGCGAGGGAGGCTGTACATGACGCGCTGGCACCACCCGGGCGCCGCCACCCGAACCCCGACTCGGGCCGTTGACTTTCTCCCGGTCGCGCCTGCACCAAAAGCAGACCCACCACCGCGAAGAGGAGGAGGTCGTCACAATGGTCGGCCCGCCTTGTACCCACACCATTGTGTCTTCTGTTCCAGCCTACAAAGGCTTTGTGTGCGTGCTCGCTGTGTGTGAGTGTGCAGACACCTGCCTGTTGCTGACTCTGTCGATGCCACGCGGATTCCCAACGCTGTTTCAGCGTGCTCCTTCTCTGAAGAGAAGATCCTCGGATCGTGGATCTGCGCGTTGCAGGCTAGCAAAGTGACGCGGTCATGGCTACGTTTTTCTAATATTGACTGGATTAAGCGACCACTTGTAAGCGTGCAATGGACAGGCACACATGTACCCTGATGGTGTTCGCTAACCTCTCCGTCCTTTTCTTTAATACCCTCACTCTTTCCGCAGCGTTGATAGCGAATCAGACTCACGCCTGGTTGATCGTCCCGCCTTTATTTTCTTCCCTCCCTCCACCTCCTTCCCGAGCCTCTTCACAAATCGGGTTGCCTCTTCACAAAACGCGGCACCCGGGTGGTGTCGTCTTTCCGTACTTAGCAGGCTGCCGTTTTGAGCCCGGAGCGCTCTTGTACGGTAGCCTGATTTTTAGGACGCGTACGACGCCGCTCTCACGAAGCTATATTTAGTAAGCAAACACATTTAAATGTAGGCACGTTCTTCGCGATGACCTCATTGACCCACTTGTTAATTTGTACCGTTGGTCAATGACTTTTATTAGACACCTCCCAATATTATATGCTTATGCGTAGCTGCATATGGTGTTGAGAGCTCAAACCGGTATTTTGAATACAACTGCTGGTGTACGTTTTCTTTGCCGTTGCCTCTTCTGCAGATTAGTTCACACCCTTCCTTTCGTGCTATTCACTCAACGCTGGTACAAGCGCCCCTGGAAAGTTTTACGCAGCGAAGCAGTGCGTTCAGTGCGTTGCTATATTTGATAGTTCATCTCAAAAATCCAAACAAGGCAGATTTTTTTTTCTGTTATCAGGCTCTCGTCATACACAAGTAAATACGCTTTCAGAGTGTCTAACTGCCCCAACACAACATCGTTGCTGGACTAGCCATTCGTACTCCATCCATTCCGTTCACATTGGAACACAGGTCGCACTGACAAACTTTGTGCATGTGACATCGAACTCATCAACTGTGACCAAACTTCAGAGCACGTAAGCACATGCATGACTGAATGCCCTGATTATGAATTTCCTCTTGAACATATAGCATTTTTTTATTCGTCTTTCTACAAAACACAGTCGCTGTGGCAAGCCATTGTTTGTCGGTAGGATCGGGGCCATTTCAATTTGCTTCCGTCTACTGTTTGACAAACGATGTGCTTCTCGCAGATGCTCGCTTGCTGAGAGTTGGCCGGAGCATTAAGAAGTCCGCACATTGTGCGCTGCAAGAACTCGAATAGCTTTGCCAGCGGCATACGTTCTTATCAAACATGCACACACGTACGCGTAAAATTCAGGTATACGCTGTCTAAAGACAAGTAAAACGCTCGTATAGCCACGATGCCACAGAAGAAAAAAGACGTAATGAGTTGAGAAAAGTTATAATGATTGGATTGAGATTATCTGCAAAAAATGCTTTATTATAGCAAGAAGGGCGCATAATTTATGATATAACAATCTTCCATCAATTGGTAACTCGGCGAAATGTCAGGCCACGATGACAAACGGCCAGAAATGTTTGTGGATATATACAAGTGATCTGAAAGTACAATCGTGTGAAGCTGAAAGCGTGTTTCTCGAACCCACCCCGTTTCTCGAACCAACCCCTTTTCTGGTAATAAACATGGAGGACGGTTACTAAAGCATGGTGTCTATATCCTTCGATGTGGGTGGCTCGGTGCTACATTAGATGATAGGGCGCTTTGATGCGCGTTTTCCCTGCTTTAGGGTGAGGACATATGCGTTGTCTACAGCGGCGCATCTGCCACGTAATTAGTGGGCAGTGGCAAGGATAAGCTATAGGAGGAAGAAACATTATTCAGATAAAACGAGAAAGAAAGTCGTTAACATGACCTGTCGCTGAATCGAAGGTTCGACTGGAAGGAAGGACAGGTTCAATGGACTGGGCCAAACACATCTATTTGGCTCACGTTTTCCTTGTCCGCAAGCCATACCCAGTGCCCGTCGAACGTGTTCGTTATCAGAAACGATCGGACGTACTGTTGTATTTTTTACACGCAGTTAGTTCGTATATAATTTCCACCGTCACCTTGTTTGATATATTTTTTAATATTCTGTGCTAGTACGGATTTCTATACCGCGATAGCGTAAAAGAACTCGTTTCTCAGAAATTCAAGTGTGGACGTCAGCGGTTGTGAGCGAAAAATTATCATATTTTCGTGAACGAAGAATCGAGAAAGATGCGAATAAAATTAATAAGATATTCTGGATATAAATGGGAATTGAACACTGGTCTTCCGCGTGGCAAGCGGGTGCTCTACCACACAGCAACCCCTCAATTTTCGGCGTGTGTTTCCTACATAGTATTCAATAAAAATGTAGAGTACGTATATCATAGCGTACAAAATACTTAAGGTATCTCCGACAAATAAGCAATAGGGGTAACAAAACGATACCACATAACACCGTATCTATGGATATTTGAGCTAACATAGTGCACAGGCACTCCTCTGCTTGTGAATACAATGAAAATAACTTCCTCTGCTGTGAAATGCAGTGAAATTAAATTTAATGCTTTACAAGCACACGCGTCCTGTATAAATGTTTCACAATACAACATGAAATATTGCCGTAATAATGCGTGGAACAAGCGTACATTGACATCTGGACGCCACAACATGGGATTATCATAGTGACTCATAGCTTGAAGCCTGTCACCCACTACAAAAGGCACACACGCCACTGCACAATAAAGGCCACGTAGTGGGTGCAAAGCAAGTTCCGAAAGAATTCATACACTAATTCTTTGAAATAAGGAACAAAATATCGCACTCAAGCCTCAAAGCCGAAGTTTAAGGGTCCTATAATTTTTTTCACTCCATCCTGTGCTTGAATTAGGTACGCCATTTCGCAGACAGAGGAAAACGCCCCGCGATAAAGCGAGATAACGGTGGTGGTATAGATTAGCAAACAGGGCAGTCGTGCTTCAGAACTGGATGAGTTATTACTTGATTTCTGCATTTCCATGGCGCATATATATGGTTGCATTTCGGTACACGTGAAAAAAAAAAAGGAAAAAATTGTAATAGTAATTATCTCTTCCTTCTGACGGGTTAAACTGTGAAATATCCTTTTAATAGGAAAATTTTCTAGATGACAAAAATTACATACTGCAAGAGATTGATACAACCTGATATGTTATATGTGTAAGTAACGGCACATCGAAGAAATTGATGCAACAACAAAAATAAGAACGAGATTGGCAGAACGCTAAGCTTTGATAAACGAAGTTATCGTCGAGGCAGGCAAGACGTGCAAAAGTTGGGCACATAAGGAAACCGAGATCACAAAAGCCATCAGAGTTATTGTTGTGAAAATACTATATTCTACGTTGAATGTTTACCAACGATCCTAATTTCCTGTCATTCTAAAAGCGGAACGAAGATGATGTTACAAATAGATTTGGTGGATAGTTGAGCGCGGCATGTTACGAAGGATGTGTGAATACAGATAAAAATCACGATCAGGTCATGATAATGAAATTGATGATAAGCATCGGTTGGTATTGTGACAGATTTTAAAGACTGAATCGCCGTTCAAGCGCCACTTGCACTCCGTTAAACCAGCCGCCTTGACCGCATTGTCTTTTTTGAGAAACTGAGCGCTGAAGCCTGAACGTGAACGTCCTTTATGACTGATTGCGCTAGCCACAATGGAATCGGTGAACGGCCTAGTTTCCTTTTCCTTTCTCTCCCTTTGGAGGGCGTAGCTGGACATTTGCGCGAGGCGTGTTGCTTCCTGTCACGAAACACTTGCCGCAACACGCGCCGATCGCGTGTGTTGCGCGCGCACCGACCTGACAGCCAGTCCCTTTCAAACCGTGCAGCGTTCAGAGTGCTGCGTGTTATCCCAATTATATCATGTTATTATAGCACGCGAGATCAACGAATCAATCTAGATATATCATTTGCATTTAGAGACGCACGAGAGAAGACCGATGTGTCATTGCTGAATAAAAGTTTTGGTTACACAGTATTTGATGGGGCATTTCGTACATTCTTGTTTAGGTTACGACGTTAAGTGAGAGAGAGATGGAGAGAGAGAAAGACTTTATTTGGTGATCCGGTGGACGACAATCCTAGCCTCGTGAGGGGAGGGTCATCAAGATGCGCCACTTAAGTATGTAATGCTCAGTTGTGATAGTGGTTCCGCCTATAGTACTATAGTGAGGGTAGGAGGCCACTACCGCCTCAACCCAATCACCTAACCTCTCTGTAACCATTTATTCGTTTTAAAATCACCACCAGCGCCACCCAAGTGTTTGTCTCCTTGACGCTGTTCCTTATCACTCGCAACCCCTCGTACCAATATCACTCTTGGCACAATATTTATGACATCCGCAATCATTGATTCCATTCGTGCAGATAAAAAAAAAAGAACCGTAACAGTGCTTTTTTTTTTTTTTTGTAAGCTGCTCACGAACGTGCCAGAAGAAAAGGGTGTGCCAGCACTAAATATTCGCGTAAGCTTGTAAGCTCATTCTGCGAGATATTTGTTAGTTGATTGGTGTTTATACCGGAAACAATTTTTAAGTACCATGCAGCAGTTGTTACACTGTCTAACTTGTATATTCATTAGGACCAGAGTGTCTATTATTCTGCATGCCTGTTTCCAGTTTTTATCCACCATTCAAAAAAAATCTACAGTTGAACTCACTTGAAATATCTTAATTCATTATTAATCAATAACGGGAATGGCTATCGAAATGTCAACCAGGCCACGAGCTTTTAAAGCCAAGTGTCTTGTTTCAATGAATAACACAACTCAGCACTACATTTACAGCAGATTTACAGCTACGCTAAATCTGGCACGTTTATTGCAGAGCTGCCATATGAACTCATTACTGTCAGGCGTGTCTGCGCTGTACAGAAGTCTGTCCGTCCGTTGTTGTGCGTTTTGTTTTGACCCGATTATTGGTAGTTGTGACCGAATGCACAGCTGGCTTTGAGTCAGAATGAAATAAAGGGGGAAAATTTCGCTTTGTTCAGGTTCAACCACATGTGCCCGTTGGTCGTGCGCACAATCCCGTAACAGCTGCATCTGCTGTGTTTTGAAGAGGTCGTCGAACAGCGCTCTGTGCCTTATGTACAGGTTGTGGTTTTTCGTGAAATACAGATTTTTATTTTCCACAAATTTACGACAGGAAGGCACTTCTCATCTTAAGCATGCGAATTCTACGGTGGGGCTGAAATACACTGCGATGCTGAACTTTCACTTAAGGTACTAATTGTACTCTTTAAATAATTTGTTCATTGGAATTTTAAGACCATTGTTTCTGTGACAATTTTCTTCATGCAGTGTTGTCACAATGTATGGGGTATTTCGTGTCCGTCAATAAAAAAAAATCGCACAGTTTTTCATACTCGTCTTCGAACTTCGAAGGCAATACTGTAACTAAGGGTGCTGAAAGGGCTTCTGCTCTATTACGTCAGACAGGAATTTCCTACGCACGAGGAGGAATTCACAATTTGTGTTTTGCAAAAAATCTATAAGCTAACTTTTCTTCAACAGCACTTTGTACAGCAAAGCTCCCTTTTACAGACTGCTTCTCTTGTTTAAAGTGTATTTTGATAGAGGTGAAAATGTCTGAGGCCTGTGTGCTTAGGTTTAGGTGCGCGTCGAAAAACCCCACGGGGGTCCGAATTCCCGCAGCGCTTCACTATACGGATGCTCTCCTAATCATATGGGTGTTTTGGGACGTTAAAGCCTGGATAATGTAAAATTGTCGTCTGAAGCATATGCACCTCTCCACAGTATCCATTGATGATGCTTGAGCACCACAAAGGCTTTTAAAATACATTACTGCAGGAATTTAAGGCGTTGTTATAAGCTCTATATGATGCAAACGGAGAGGAGGCTAAGACAAAAGAACTTGAAGGTAAAGACGACCCTTCGATGAAAAAAAAAAAATAATACTTCGTCTGCTAAACTAGTGGAGGCTTCTCGCGTGTAACATATTTGTTCACTCATGCGTAATGAGTATTTTGCAAGAAGATAATTGTATAAAATCTCTTCCCGCTCAGCTTTACGCTTCATGAATTGGCAACACTTTGATGGTTTCTCGCGTAGGATATTCATGGTACCTACGGTTCTAAAAAAAAAAACAATACTGCTGAGGCCTTAAAGAGCCCTTTGCGTTGTGTGTTTCTTAATGCATTACGTTAGCTATTTTTAATTGCGTCTTAAAACAAGTGGCTTCAGCTCAAATGTCTCGGACATCCGAGGCATTCCTCGAAAAGAGACAAGCAACCATTAGTAGCTGGAGCTTATGATTGCTCGAAGCGAAACAGTGCGGATCTTATTTTTACGACAGGAAACGTGCGCAGGCTGTCAGAGGCCTGCTAACTGCGGTCTAGGGTCATTTATAGCGTAAACAAAGAGTGCAGCCCCAGGACGTCCGACTTCTGATAATTTGAGTTTTTTTTAATAAAATCTTTCTCCCTCTTACTCTCTAATCAAAAATGCTTATGATTGCGAACAAAACAAATGCTAACGAGAGTGCCATACTATAGCAATGGCTGAAAAGTTCACGAGCTCACACGGCTCAGCGAGGTGCGTTGTCACGCGCGTTGTTTAGCAGCAGATTCGCAGCGCGAGAGAGAATCGCCACCGTTCATATCGTGCTGATGTAAACAGTGATGGCGGCGAGCGCACCCCCCACGTCGTCGCGTGATTCGCGGTGCCCGTTTTGTTTCGATAATAAAAGCGGCCCATTCTAAGTTATGGCGCACGATCACGACGGAGCGCTGTGGCGGCCGCCCTATGTTTCGCTTCCCAAACACACACGCGAGAACGATCGTCCGCGATTATGGACACGCACGCGACGAAGCACGCACGCGCCTCGTGTCTTTGTCGGCTTCTGCACGTTTTCGCAGGCGGAAAAAAGCGTGCGAGTTTACCGTTCATACGTTATTGCGAGCTCTTCGTTCTTCTTTTTAAGGTTCCCGCGTCGCCTGCTGTATTCCTGGTGTGAAACGTTTGAGGACCGGACGTTGCTTTGTTATTGCGTTTTCGATCTTGAAGTCATGAGTATGTTTTTCACGGCGGCATTCGGATTCGAAAGGGGCGACACGTAAAATAAGGCACGCTCGCGTTCATTGACTTATGTGCAAGTATTAAAGGGAAGCTCGAGCGTAGAAATATTCTTGAGCTTCTATTATACATCGGTGCTCACACACACACACACACACACACACACACACACACACATATATATATATATATATATATATATATATATATATATATATATATATATATATATATATATATATATATATATATATATATATATATATATATATATATATATGTGTGTGTGTGTGTGTGTGTGTGTGTGTGTGTGTGTGTGTGTGTGCATTGGATGCAGAGTTGGCGATTAACATTACGGTTAAATGTTGCGAACAGTAGTACCTTGGCCATGATGATGACGGGAAAGTAGGTAAATGATTTCTTTGAAGCTTTCTCCACTGAATATATTAATTTTAAAATCACCTACAGTTGACAGTCAGCGAATGTCTTTAGTTATATAATGTTCAAAGTATTTTTGAACTAAAGTGAGCTCAAGGAGCATTGTTTGCTACGTTTGTTTTTCATTCACTGGCTCCTCATTAGACCAGAAATGTATGACAAAATTAGTTTCGCGAGTCATGTTCCTTA
Organism: Rhipicephalus microplus; assembly: GCF_043290135.1. Classification (NCBI taxonomy): domain Eukaryota; kingdom Metazoa; phylum Arthropoda; class Arachnida; order Ixodida; family Ixodidae; genus Rhipicephalus; species Rhipicephalus microplus. Next base: position 135,184,737 of record NC_134703.1, read on the forward strand.
TTAATGATGAATCTCACGGAGAGCTGCCAACTCCCTCTGTGAACTTGAGCCACTGTGTCTTCGGAAACTATCGATATTACACATGGGGCAAAGGACTAGTTGAATGAATAGGTGTGATGCAAGGCATTCGCTTCAGACGCCACTGCGTCTGTCCTCATTCTTATGGGTAGTCATGACGATGGTGAACTGCGGCGAACAGCGTATAGAGACGGGGACACCAAAGCGAACCCGCAGATGTTTCTTGCTACTATCGCGGTGCAGGCCATGGGGGATTCCATTGCGAGGGCCACCCGGGAACAGCGCACCACTGCTGCGCGGACCGGGCTTTAATAAAAGTGCAACACCCGAGTCTGCCTGAATTTCGGGGCTCCTGCGGGGATCCTCGCATATTGCGACTGCGTCTCTCTTGGCGCTGCTGATGCCTGTAGCGTGTCTTAATTCAGTCTCTTTGCTTCATCTTCCGTATGCGCCTTGAGTATATACAAAGACTGCCTGCGAATGTGCGAAGAACTCGGCAATGTGTGTCGTTTTTTTTAAGCTATTCCTCGCCTTGATTTATATATACACACATCTGCGTTTCGCATGTATAGAGTATACTGCGGGTCGCTCAAAACACCCATAGCTTAAACCTTAACTCTGCAGTCTTGCGGAAAATGAACCTATAGTATGATTCAGTGCTATACCGCTGCAGTACAGTCGTATTCTTTATTATACTTCTATAAATCCGCCCGCTTATTTTTCAGGAATACAATTACGAGTCTTCCATTTTGCTCCGCCTCGTTCGCGTTTCACTCTCGTTACGTTTCCTTCTTGAGAACTTTTTTTGCCCGGGGCGAAACTTGCCCCTCCCGGGAGTAATTGCCGGCCCCTAGAATAATGGATGGATTACGGATGACTCCATGTGTGGCTTCGTCAGAAGGCGAGCCCGAAATTAAAACGCTCCGCGATATTACCTCTACGTGCTGGACAGCAGGGTGTTTAATTCCGTGGGTGGGAAATTAATGCGCGCGCTGTTCTCTTAATCTTCAGTCCTAAGTGTCATGTCTTTCTTATTCTATTTCTTTCGGACATGTATAAATGTACCTCTAGATTGATGCACCACAATTAAATGCTTAGCAAATACTTACAAGTAAATTTACGGTAGATAGCATGTAGCGCTTTTCTGAAAATAAGGTTGGAAGCCTTAACAAAAACAAAGCGTTGCCTGGAGTGACTAATTATTTCCTTTTTATTCTGTTGTCCAATCGTGCCCGATATACAAAGACGTTATTGTATTTATGGAATGCGCTGTGCATTATTATGTTTCAAGCTTTCAGAAGAGAAGACATGCCTAAGCTTGTTCACAAATGGCAGGCAGAGCATCTTTACCTCATGCGTGTTATCTCTTCTCCGATATTGTTAACGCTGTTGTAAAATCAAGGCTCTGGCAGCGCTGATATGGTTCATCGAGAAATTCTTGTGCACCACTGTAAACACAAAGTAAAGGCGTAAAATGGTCATTTTAGGCACGAAGGTTGTACAAACGTGGATAAAATAAAAGTAAGCCAGGCATTATCCATCTCGTTGCTAAAGATGATCGAAGAAGCTTTCACTTTCACTACATCCACTTAATCAGCATGAATTCATAATACCTTGCTACTTTCACATACGATGAATATATGATATCAGTGTGGAAGAAGAATGCGGCAATGCCTGATACATGTCGCATAAAACACCCGGTCAGACGCTCACGAACGAAGAATGGAATAATTAACAGAAACGCACTAGTGTTCGGAAACGAATACAAGGTGAGAAGAAGCAGCAATTGGTCATTTATTCCCAACAATATCTGCTTCTTTACAAAAATGTCCGCATTTGATGATTGCTATGTGAGGTTTAGCGACCCAAAACCACCATATGAATATGAGACATGCCGTAGGGGAGGGCTCCGGAAATTTCGACCACCTGGGGTTCTTTAACGTGCACCCAAATCCGAGCACACTGGCCTACAGCTAATCAGCCTCCATCTCAAAATGCAGCCGCCGCAGCCAGGATTCAATCCTGTGATCTGCGGGTCAGCGGCCGAGTACCTTGGCCACTAGACCAGCGCGCGGGGCTATCCGCATGGTCGCTAGTGAGCATCTTGGTAAGAAATCTGCTGGACATCAAACTTGGACATTCGTGAAGCCAGGTTGCCTACAATTCCCGTGAACCAAATAGCGTATATCCCTAATACTAGAGAGATGTTCTTTCATAAAGCCTTGACGATTTTCATTTGCGTTGTTAGAAGCGTCATATCGCAATATCATAACAAGATATGTTATTTACTGCGGAACTATGTGGACTCGGTAACAAACGCATGAGACCGCAACAAATTATCGGACAGTGTCGTATGGTCAACTTTTGCAGTTTTGCACTTTCTGTACCGTGTTTGCCAGAAGAGAAGCAATCACACAATCACTTCCTGTAACACCTTTTCACTCCTCGCCTTCGCTGAGATCGACTCTCTGTCGTTCGCAAACGAGTCGATTGTGTTCTACGCTGTATACAGTCTGAGCGAAAGAAGGGGGGTGCATGGCGCACTGCACGCCGTTGAAGAGGCGTCGTCTCACGCGGTGCGCGTGACAGCAGCGACCGTATTAATCAGGCGGGACCGGCAGGACTCGAAACGTGGTCGAACTGAGTGACACTGACAAATGAGCGAGGATGAAAGAGGGAGAGGTTGCAGTGGGCGTGTTGGCGGAGCGACATATCAGTCGGCCGCCACGCCTTGAGAAATGTTCGCACGAGCCACGCGACAAGTACCCCCTCCTCCACCCACGCACTCACCCCAGCAGGCGAAGTTGGCGCTAGTAGAAAAAAAAAAAAAAAAAAACGAGGCCACTTTACCTGTGACCCGCTGTCCCTCGTATATTCTATGCAAAGTCAACATGCCGAAAGTAACCACGCCTGCCCCTAGAGAAAGATTGTGTAGGAACGGCGTGTTATGAAGTATATTCCGGACAACATCTGACTTATACTTTAGCGTTGATCGACTTCTATGAAGGCGTGTGATGAGCGCTTCTTCATGTGCTTCAGTCGAAGCCGGGAACTCATTTGTCGCTAACTCTTCGTTGGTACATTGCATACAAGCAAACTCTGCTTGTCTCTTTCCTGCAAATTTACCTTCTTTGGCTGAACGCAACAGAAAACAGATAACTCCTGTCAATTATGTGTATGAAAGCTTTCACACTGCATTGTCTCAGAGCAGGGTCTTCTGGATTTCACTGTTCTCGAACGAAGTCAATGTCTGATTTAGTAGCCTGCTAGAGCTGCCTATGGAAAGAAATGAAACTGTGCTTTAGATATGGGATCAACAAGCACACGCATATTATTTCGTTGCTCGTTCCCCATTTTGAATGTTTCATGCCAATAGCTTACATATGCGCTCCTGTTCCAATGTGCTAATATCACCATTGTCGTCGTCGTCAGCCTGACTATACGCCCACTGCAGGGCACAGGCCTCTCCCATGTGCCGCCAATCAACCCAGTCTCGTGCTTTCTGCTGCCACGTTATACCTACAAACTTCTTAATTTCAACGGCCCATGGAATTTTCTGTCTCCCCCTTACACGTTTGCCTTATATGGCAATATGTGTATACCTTAAGCAGAACATCTCAGTGTTGCGTATATTTTAGTCAGACAAAATGCAGGATGCATACACACGTATGCGTAACGTCAAAATCAGGTTGCACGAACCAGATCATTTACATGGTTTGCATACTTGCACGATATAAGCAATGCAAATGTGCGCAAGACACTCATTTATACCTGCGCACATTCCGAAGCCCACGCGTGCGCAGAGGCCCCCCCGTGAGCCTTAATGAACATCTTTCCTGGCGGCCGGCTTTCCGACCATAGCACCCTTAACGAGTTCTTCGGCGCGTCCAAACGCGGACACAATTACCTGGCGAAGCCAGCGATTGAGCAGAGCCCGCGTGTCTGCAACCGACAGCGAGTAGCGCCAGTGGCCGCAGAAGAGCGTGCCGTGCGCGCCGGCAACTCATCAAACGCGCTTCTCTAGCCGTCGTTGCGTTATCGGTCTAGCGGCAGCCGCGGCGCGGGCTCCGCAAAGGCTTCGAGCGCGTGCATGCGTGCGCAGGCACGCAACGCGTGCTGCCGAACGGGGTGGGCCAGCCACATCACTGCCGTGCTTCGTGTGGCCCGTTCCCTCTGTGGCACGCATTCGAACCGCACCGTTGGCGAAACACGTGCCTACTCGTGCGTGCCGACGTGTTTGTTGGTTGACTGGTGAGCGACTCTCGCTCAATTAGGAGCACAGCGTGAGGGAGAAAGCAGCAACAGCCGCCGTCGGCGCCTCCGCGTCTACAGGGAAGGTGAAGCCCGCGAGCCACTCGCCGAGCGGTGTCCGCAGGGACCGTCTGGGCGTCCCGTGCCGCAGCCACCGCCGCGTTCATTACCTTAATTACAGTCCAGACAGCTCACGCCGCTCGGGAGGCGCCGAGTTGGCCCCGTCCGTGGAGGCGCTTCAACACCGCGTAGTGCGCGCGCATATATGCACTCCCGAGGCGCCTGTGCTACAGCAGAGCGCGGCTCGGCAGAGTCGGCTTCCCTTTTGCTGCTTCCTTTTCGCCCTCCGGGCTCGCACCTGGTCATTCGTGGTGTCGTGGACAGTAATGAACGCGAAGGGGCAAAAAAAGGTGCGGAACGGGAGCGAGGGAGGTGTGTCTCTCGCCCCTTTAAGAGTCAGTTTTGTTCCGTGACGGGTGCTTCCCCAGGGGCACGTCTGACACGCGGCGACTCCTGACGACCCGCCTGCTCTGTCAGGACCTCGAATGGCTGTCCGGCGAACATGCGCTGTCCTCATATGCATCGATGACGGCGAAAGAATTTCTGTTTTTAGCGGGCATAGGTGACAAAGCTTGCCGGGAATGATCGAGAAATAGCTTCTTTATTCATTTTTTTTTCTGCTTCTCGAGATTGGGGGAATGCCGCCAGGGGGCCAGAGGGTGCGGACGCGTTTCACGTCGGTTCCGCGGATGTTTTATGTTTGTGGCAGAAATTCAGATCTTCGATCAACGGCATTCTACTCAGCAGTTTCTGGAAGGTCAGCGAATCCTGCCTATATCAAGTTTTTCGGAGGTGAGCCGCTTTTCTGGACACTGTAGCTCATTTATCGCGGTGCCACACTGGCACACGAACTAAGCCTAACGCAGCACCGGTAGACGCCGTCGCTCGCGCTGCAGACGCGGCCGGCGTCTATGCCGAACCCAGCGAGCAGTACGACGCCCCTTTGCTACTCGCTTAACGGCTTTATCCTCGACTGCAATGGAAGTTGTTCACGTAGACGGTGAAGAAATATCGCCGACAGATGTCCGCAAGGAGAATGGCTGGCTCGAGGTTCGGGCCAAATACAAGGAACGCAAGGCGCGCGTCGCGGGCACTGACCCTGCTGCGCAGACCGCTGACGCGCTCAACGATGATGAAGCGTTTGTCAAAAGAGCAGCCAGAAACGTGCGACGACTCAGCATGGCGACCAAAAAACCGAATCTGCCGGTGGACGACATCAAGGTCATCGTACGCCCTAGAGATGGCTTCAGCACCAGGACACATCGTGCTGCTCGGATCGGCGACAGCATACGTGCCGCTGCCGGACTGAACCAAGAGGAAACCAGAGGCGATATCTTTCGCGTAAACGAAAGACAGAATATTGTAGTAGTGAGCACTCCATCGGAAGAGAGAGCCAGAAGATATTGTGAAATCTCCAAGCTAACCATGGGAGACAAAGATTACGCAGCGAGGGCATATGCAGCCGCGCCGGAAAATACAACCAAGGGCATCATCCGTGGGATTCCCGACGAAGATTCTCCTGAGGATATTGAGAGACACCTCGTCAACGAGCACAACCCTTCGTTATTGCACGCGAAGAGGATGGGAAGCACGGCACACGCTATCGTCGTATTCGAAGGAAGTGTAGTGCCGCGCTACATATACTACAACGGAACGGAGCACCGTTGCGTGCTCTACAAGAAACAGTACGAGACGTGCTACGCTTGCGGCCGACTTGGACATCGATCCGACGTTTGCCCCAACCCAGAGAGTAGAAGATGCAGAGGCTGTGGCTGTGATGATCCACCGCAAGACCACTGCTGTGAGCCCAGATGTCGACTTTGCGGCAAGGACCACCCTACCGGAGACAGGAAATGCCAAGCCAAGTACAGAACTCCTTACATAGTGAAGAAACGCCAGTGGGAAAGAAGGCAACGTGAGGAGGACGCAGACAAGAGCTATAGGGTGTACGGCGAAAGTGGACACGCCTGTTCGGCGCTGCGTGGGGAGAGACGAGGCCGATCCGCCTCGCGTTCTCGCTCCCGCTCCCGGTCCCGGTCTCACTCCCGCTCTCGGTCGGGGAACGCCGAGCGCCAACGAGCCAAGGACAGACCTAAGTCCCAGGGCACGTCTCCCGCCAGTACCGACACTACAGCGACGCGAGCTGCCGGACCCGGTGGTAACGACAGTCTACCCAAAGCCTCCAAGGTGAGCTGGGCGGCAGCCGCCTCCGGCGAGCGTGCGCGGTCTGGCACTGCCTTTTCTAACAGTGAAGGTCAACACGACATGATCATGCAAATTCAAAAACGACTCGAGCAATTGGAGAGAGATAACATTAGATACAAAAACGTAATTGAGGAACTCAGGGAGGAAAATGCTAGTCTAAAAAATGAGGTAGCTAAAAAGGGCGGAACGATCCGATTGCAGGACAATCCAGGGGAGGTACTATCTAAGGATGAAACGGTGCCGACCCCCTCGAAACGCAGGGCAGTTGAAGTGGACCCGGCGCAAGCCGAAATTCAAACACATAAAACAGAGGAAAGGGATAGGAAACGGCACGATGTCGAAGACGACATAAGCATAGTCAGGAAAGAAATAGAGGATGAAAAGAACACGCGTAAAGCAGAAATGGAACGAATGCTTAGCCAGCTTACAGGCGCGATGCAGCAGATAACAACTACAATGCAGCAAATACAGCAACAACTCGCCACCCTGCAGATGAGGGTTGAAAACAACGAGCGAAGGTTACCAGCTAGCAGCTGCGGGCCCCTCAAACAGACTGGGAAACCGTACCACAGACCAGTGGACACAGAGACTAGGGAGAACACTGGCAAATATTAAATTTTACTATCATCATGGCTACTCACAATACTAAAAATTACGTAATTTGGCAATGGAATTGTAGAGGATACGCTAGAAAGCGGGGACATTTTCAACAGTACCTGATTAACAAGGAGAAGCCAGATGTGATACTTCTACAGGAAACTAACGTTAAAGCTAAGTTATCCGGTTACAGGTCATTTCAGGATAGCGCTCCTCGGGACAAACCGGCCGTCGCGACGCTAGTCAAACGTAACCTAACCGTAACGCAGCATGAGATAAAGGTAAACGCGATACCGCACCTGTTGGTGGAGATAGTACCTCCAAAGAATCGAGACAATAGTCTTTTCATTCTTAATGTGTATAGTAGCCCTCGACTTAAGCACCGCTTCCGCGCGCTACTCAAGAAGGCGGCCGGCATCGCGGGGACCCGAGCGCTCCTCGTAGCGGGAGACTTTAACGCTCATCATTCCGCATGGGGCTACAAATACGAAAACCTGAAAGGCAAAAACCTATGGGAGGATGCTCTACTGGAGGGTCTCACTCTCATTACCGACCCCTCCGCGCCTACGCGACAAGGAAATAGTGTTTGTGCTGATACGTCACCAGATCTCGCGTTCGTTAAAAACATAACAAACGTATGCTGGACGAATACACAGGAGGATTTGGGCAGTGATCACACTATTGTAGAAATTCGTGCCAATGCGGGGCCGTGCAAAAAGAAAAGCAAGCTACTAAAACTTGTAGAGTGGGACAAGTTTAGGCAAAACAGGGAAAATAGGATTGACTCCTCGGAAAATATCGAAGATATAGAAAAGTGGACATCAATGCTGAGGCAAGATGTCGCGGCAGCAACGCATGAGGTCCCTCCTGAAGCAAACCTCCAGGTCCTAGATAGTAAGCTTCTGCATATGTGGGAGGCTAAACGTAGCCTACAAGCCCGGTGGAAAGTACAACGACACAATAGGACTTTACGTAGGCGAATAGCTAAACTGAATAGAGACATCGAGGAATACGCTTTACAGCTTTGCAAGTCACAGTGGGAAGAGACGTGTAATAGCATGGATAGTCGGGTAGGGTTCACCAAGGCGTGGAATCTCCTCAGGTTCCTGCTGGATCCAGAGGAGACTAAAACAGCATATAGGCAAAATGTCAACAAGATAATCAACGTCTACAAAGGCACCCACGCAGAACTCTTGCATGAACTCAGGATGAGATACACTAATCCGACTAGACCCGTGCTCCACTCTGAATACAAAGGCACTGCGAACGAGTGCTTGGACAGACCTTTCAGCATTGCTGAAGTACGCGCGGTGCTGCACAGGCTCAACACGAAATCATCGCCCGGACCAGACGGGGTTACGAACAAAACGCTTCGGAATCTAGATGACACATCGATAGAGCACCTCACGGTTTTCCTTAACGAATGCTGGGAAAAGGGACGTATTCCCCGACAGTGGAAAACCGCCCGCATCGTTATGATACCCAAACCAGGAAAGCGCATACAGCTGGAAAATCTAAGGCCGATATCGCTGACGTCCTGCGTTGGTAAGGTCATGGAGCACGTGGTCCTCGCGAGACTAACAAACTTTCTCGAGGACCACGATCTGATTCCTCACACCATGCTGGGCTTCAGGAAGAGCCTCTCCACGCAGGACGCCATGCTACAACTCAAGCACCAGGTAATAGACAGCATGACCACTTCTACCAAAGCAATCTTAGGCCTAGATTTAAAGAAGGCGTTTGATAATGTCAAGCACTCGACTATACTTACCCGAATAATAGAACTAGGACTCGGTAAAAGGACGTACGACTACGTCCGTGATTTTCTAACGGACAGGACAGCGAGGATCACATTGGGAGAATTAGAGTCAGGAGAGATAGAGATGGGCAGCGCCGGCACTCCTCAGGGTTCGGTGATTTCGCCCTTGCTCTTTAACCTCGCACTCATAGGGTTACCAGCTAAATTAGAAGAGATTGACGGGCTCTCCCACAGTCTGTACGCAGACGACATTACTCTGTGGGTAACTCGGGGATGTGACGGCCAAATAGAACAGACGCTACAGCGAGCCATCGATACGGTTCAAAGATTCCTAGAGGACACGGGCCTCACCTGCTCGGCTGAGAAATCGGAGCTACTGGTTTACAGACCTACGCGCAGAGGTCGAAAGCCCAAATACAGCGAACAAAGCGCAAATCACGCAGAGGAAGCGATACAGCTAACGACCTCGGAAGGCCACGTCATTCCCAAAGTAGACGTTATACGCGTGTTAGGCTTGTATATTGCAGCCAATGGCCACAATGGCGAAACTGTTCGCAGGTTGGAACACGCGGTAAATCAGACAATCCGACTTCTAAAACGAATTACGAACCGACATAGTGGTATGAAAGAAGGGAACACTATTAGACTTGTGCAAGCCTTTGTCCTCAGTAGAATCACGTACGTTGCCTCTTACTTGAATTGGCACGTCGCCGAGAAGATAAAATTAGATTGCTTAATCAGGAAAGTGTATAAGCAAGCTTTATGCTTACCCATGAACACAAGCACAGTGAAATTATTAGAACTAGGCTTGCACAACACGCTTGACGAATTAATAGAAGCGCACAACGTAGCACAGTATGAACGACTTTCTAAGACTAAAACGGGCAGGTACATCCTCGAAAAACTGGGAATCCACTATCACACGCAGCAAGGCGAAAAAGCCGACATAACCGTGATGGTGAGGGAAAAGATAGTGATTCCGCCGTTGCCCAAAAATATGCACCCGGAACATCACACCGGCCGAAGAAACCAGAGAGCGCAGGACTTGCAGAGAAAATTCGGAAATTGCAAGGAAGCGGTATTCGTGGACGCGGCCAGATACGCGCGAAGGTGTGGTTACGTGGCCGCGGTGGTCGACGGTAAAGGGACATGCATGACGAGCGTTACGGTGCAAACGCCACTGACCGAGACGGCCGAGGAGGTGGCCATAGCACTCGCGGTGGCGACCACTGAGGCCGAAGTAGTAATTAGTGACTCGCAAGCAGCGATACGCAACTATGCGAACGGTCGTGTCTCCCGAGAGGCGCTGAGAATCCTAATGACTAACGAAGACAAAATTCGGGAAAAAAATGACACTTTCGTCATATGGACCCCCGCACACACACAAACCCCGCTGGCCGGCAACGAGGCGGCGCACGCGGCGGCTCGAGCACTCACGAACCGAGCCGTTGCGAACGCCGACGCCGCCTCGGACGAAGTTCCACGCGGGGGGGAGTGGGAGTGGGGGGACCGCATGACTAGTTACCACGAAATAACGCAGCACTATAAGCTAGAAAGGCGAAAGTACCCTCCGCCACACAACAGGTTAAATAAAAAACAGGCAGTTGCGTGGCGACAACTGCAAACATATACTTATCCGAATCCAGTTCTCTTTAGTCTCTGTTACCCTGATCTGTATTTAACAGAAAAATGCAAGGTTTGCGATGAAAGGGCGACACTTTCACATATACTATGGGAATGCTCGAGTTTAGATGAAAGCAACGATGAAAACCACGAAGAGGCAGTTTCGGACCGCAGGACACGCTGGGAGGGGGCTCTGCTCAGCTCCTCATTCGAACAACAACTGTGGGCCGTCCAGCGAGCCGAGGAAGCCGCCCGAGCCCAAGGGCTCGTGGCCGACGCCTAGGCCCGCCCCAAATCAACTTCGCTGGACTTCATAAATAAAGTTATTCTTCTTCTTCTTCTCGAGATTGGCTGCCTCAACAGCTTCGCGGTATGTTGACGCGACGGTCGTCTCTGGCACGATGCTACTGAGGGCGACAGCACTGTTCGCTGAAAACAAAAAGTGCACTCACTATTTCAGTCCAGTACGGCTGCTCCACTCTCTTGGATGGTCAGTCGACATTTCATGTTATGCTTTGAGTTGTTCACTCAGTGCATTGGTGATATTACGTTTATATCTTTGATCTCCGCAAGTAGGCAAAAACACATACATGTATACCATTATTCACATCGGTGAAGCCACCGCTGGTTGATTTGTCACTGGTGGCAGTAACGTAACTTGAATTGGACAACTAAATGTGTCTACAATGTCAGAAGGCTTGAAGCATACGCCGGCAACACTGTGCACATAACATGATGGCAGGGGTGTGCAGTAAACACCTTGGCAGATTGAAGTAGACACGACAGTGTGCATGTCTAAGGAGCAAAGACGAAAGTTACTAGTGAGGACGCAATCCGCATTCAGCCATATTGCTTTAGAAGTCAACGCACCGTATTGAACTGGATAAATGATCGTCAAATGCCGCAAAGTTAGGCAATGGTAACTATAACTTCTATATTAACACGAGCCAGGGGTCCTTCTCGACGTCTGCGAATGCCTGTTTTGCTGTTTTATGAATTCACTGTTGTCCGCTCTTCGCTTACGTCTCGTTATTCATGCGTAAAATCTTCACCCATACATGCGCTCAGTTTTCTCCTCCAAAATAGCATAGCACGCTAGACTTGATACGAACAAAGCTTTATTCATTTACTTTGTCTTGCTTGGCGTCGTGTCTTTTTCAGCATAAAAATTAAACTTAAAAGAAAAGATATAAAAGAGAACATCGAAATTATCTTGTTTGGCTGTGAATACAGCAAGCGCGCCTCTCTAGTCGATAAGAGAATCGTACATGTATTTTGGGGACAAATGTGCGCGTGCGCCTGCATCTCGAAATCAACGGCTTTGCAACGTCTCAGGCTTTTAAAATTGAACTCATGCATTTTCAATGTTCCTTCTTTCTTTCTTTCTTTCTTTCTTTCTTTCTTTCTTTCTTTCTTTCTTTCTTTCTTTCTTTCTTTCTTTCTTTCTTTCTTTCTTTCTTTCTTTCTTTCTTTCTTTCTTTCTTTCTTTCACGAGGCGCACGATGAACTGCAGTGAACGATCGCTCGTTAGAGCTCCCGCCGGACTATCTCGGCTTGAACGAAAACGACACGGTATACACGAGTGGAGAGCGACATCGAAAGATCATTTTGCCTAGTCGCCGTTTTCGGGGAAAAGAAATAAAAACACGAAGCGATTATAATATAAAAGAGGAATACGAGAATGGTCGAGCAAACGAGGCAGCGAAAGAGGATTGAACGCGCGATAACAGAATGGCGACGCAAGCGGATTCTCTCGAGGAATCGTCGTTAGGAGCTCGACGCACTACTACGCGGGCTTCACGCGATGCGTCACGACGGCCAAACGGCGGTCCCGTCTATCCGCCGGATAAGTGTACCGCGTGGAGGCTTCAGTGGAAGCTGGGGAATTCGTCTCGTCTGCTGGATGGCGCCACAGGCGCAAATGGCTGTTGTATCTGGGAGCGTGTTATTCCTCCGCAGTTTCTGGTTTAAGATGTTGCTCTGCGTTTGCTACTTATTGCTGACTTTTTTTTATCGACTAGCGCTAAGAGTGTCTCCTTGTGACACGATAAGGCTGTGTAAGAGAACGGCATACATCTTTCGGGGCAAATTTAGCAGAAACGCCTGCACAGACTTGTCTCGCTGGTGGTCGTAAGTATAGAAGTGCGTGCTCCACAAAATGGCAGACAGAGTAGCCTGTATTTCGGGTGCCCAAGAGAATGAATCTTTCAGAATAATTTTTGAAACATGTGCGACAAGCATACATTTCCTCTACGCCTCGATGAAAAAGACAATTTTCCAGGAACAGGATGGGTGCGTGCCGCTTCTAATCGTGCTAGTAATTGACCCCGCCGGTCCCTGTGACGTTGGCATTATGACTCTCGTCACTTAGTTGCTACCAGTCATCAATGCTAGCGACAGTTTTTCGCCTGAGTTGTCACTGTGGTCCACTCGTCGGTGGCAGCACACTTAAGATGACCCGTGTCGGGCTGTCACGTAAGTACGTCTAACCTTCTTACCTTTGACGCAGCTTCTCTGCGTACTGTTGTTCCAAGATGTCCACCACGACGCCACCAGAGTGAATCATGCATGACCGGTGGGTTTCTGTATTGTAACATGTTGTCTACAACACTGAAGCGCTCCTGAAAAGCGGCACATCCAAAGGATCACACGAAGCAGCTGTGTGTAGCTGTATGAAACATTGGGTATATAAAGCACTACTACCACGCCATAGTAAGCTATGGAGTTGGTCGACTTTAGCGTAACTGAGGCAAGACATTCAGCGGGGGGCTACACGTGGGAGCGAAAAGCAGTTGCATGGTACGCGCCTCCTTGAAGAACGGTGGCGACTCTTAGGAGACATTGCTGTGTGAACCGGAAGAATGAACGAGATGAGACAGGCAGCCCCTCACAACCACCCGTATGTGTTGGAAACTGCTGCTCATCGGGTGAAGTAATCAAAAAGCTACGTCCCGTTGATTGAAGAAAGAGCTTCCCGGTTTAGAGTGCTGTGTTTACGAGGTATGTAAAAAGAAAACAAGAAAATTGTTCGTCCAAAACAAAATTCGTAGCTGTCCCACCACTCCAGGAAGCGCACTTCTTTGATACGTGAATAGGGTGGGAGTGCTTCACAGCGTACATCAACGAAAAAAAAAATATTTTTGACATCGTTGTTGTTAAAGCGCAGACAGCGAGCGTCTCCTGAAAGATTGACCGCCTAACCACTGTGAAGAAAGCTCTGCCCTTTTGAAAGGTAGGGCTACCTCAGAAGAGTCGATTACTCGCTAAACCTGTTCTCGATTGCCAGGACCACGTGTTGACAAGCATGCGGAAGATTCACGACGTCTTGTCCCTCTGGGCAGTGGAAAAAAAAAAAAGCCTAGTTGGCCTGGACTGTCCATGCGATGTCTTTTTTTTTTCCTTCGCTTTTACGCTTACAATTTGCCGGTGTCTGGAGGTCTATTTACGTTTTGGCCCGCAGTCATGAAAACCATTTAAATGTAAATGAACCATTTGACAATTTAGTAAGCTGGAGGTTAAAGCTCGGCAAGGGAGAGTTTTGTATTCGCCGTACTTAAGTCCCTTCTCGGCAGGATGACTTAGGCCAACGCTCATTGGTTGAGCATTGCCTCGGGTAGGTTTAGATAGTCTGCGACGAGAAATAAAAGAGCATTAGTGTTGCATTTATTCGTCGGGCACTGTTATAACTAAAACTGAAATGCAGAAAGCAGGAGTGTACTTACGCTCTAAACTCGAAGCCGTTTAAGATGCGCTATCAGGAGCCCGGTAAGGATTACCCTTTTACATAGTATGGAATTACTTTTACATATTCCAACTAAACATCTCGCCTCTCAATCAAAGGAGCGGGATGTAGGCAAACAAATTATTTATTTTGTTTCTCGAAAAATGACGCCAGAACCGGGCGTTATCATCGCGTCTTTCGTTTTAGGTTGAGTGCACCTTTTTTAGCCGAACCATGGACTGGCTGCACGGCTTTACGAATTGAAAACTGTGTGTTTAGAAAAAGAGGTTCAATGACTTAGAGTACTTAATATTTCTACCATGAGAAACCATAGAGCCGTCCCGTAGGCCTACTTAATCAATTTATTTGTTTGTTTAGAAAAAAAATGGTTAACGATTTAGAGTACACGGTACTCCGCCAGCTGAACGTTGTCCTTCGGGCCTCACACTTGATGAGGCCAACATTTTCCGCGGGAACGTCCTTCGAATTCGTGTTGTTGTGCAGGTAATTTAGGCCAAATTCGTTTACATATGAGCTCGTGCGCCTTCAATGTGATATAATTTCCAGGCTCTCTTCAAGTGATGAAGTACCTAGGATTCCTCGCGCTAGAAAATGAATTGCTCAGCAAAATTTTGAAGTTTGAATCACCGCGATAACCTGTTTGCCTATAACCAATGTGAAATGACGTTCGTAGATCCTGTCGCAACAAGTAGCTGGAGAAAGCGACATCTGCCGCCCTAGAGTACAAGGCACAACTCAAGCGCCAAGATCGTCATGATACGAAATTTATTGGCGAAATAGCAGCTTTTGAATCCCCGCGATGGCATCTTTCACAGGATAGAGTGCGAGCATATATAATTAGCCTTCCCGCCACGTCTCAGTGTTTTTGTTTGTATCGTTGCTTTCTACTTTTTTCGCCATCTTGTGTCGTTACGCTGGATTATTTTTTTAGCTACACTACTTCATTGTCTGCCACGATTTAATGTGGAGCGAACTTGATTTAAATTACTCGTTTGCGTATAACTGCGTGTAAGAGTGTACGGAGATATGTGTGCGCTGTATGAAGAGCGGATGGTTAGCTCACGGGAACAACGGTCCATGATTCTTCGATCCTTCGTCTTCAGCTATGTTTTGTTTATGCATATTGTCAAAAGCAGCCTGAAATCTATACAATATTATAAACTGACACGTTAAGTGTAAGTGGGGGAAGGGGGGGTATCGAATGTAAGCAAAAAAAAAAAGGTATAGTATGTTCGCACGAAACTTGCCGATATGATGTGCGATAGTATTGGACATAGGTCCAACTGACGGCATCTTCTCTTCATACAATGGAAACGAACAGAAAGCGTGATAAATTCGCTCACGAGAACTGTATGGAGTTTATCAGGGACGCAAACAATTACTTTCATGTGTTTCGGAGACTCAAGATTGGCTGCCGCGGTTTGATTTGCTTTTGCAATTATGAAAATTATCAGGAACACGAGTCTGGCACACATTGCTCGTAAAAACAAGGCCCGCAGTTACTCAAGCGATTAGCGATACAGCGAGTAAAATATCACAGCTGTCTTTCGAACTTTGGCAATGGGAAAGAACTAAAGTCACAGTGTGAATATCATGGCCGACTATTCAGCTTATCGACTCATTTTTCTTTTTCCCCTGCATGAAGCTTGAACGTCGACAAACTATAGCCCTCAGAGCCTATTGCTACATAACTCTTACAATAGAAATGGTCGCCATTATAGCAAGCTATCGCAGAGTTATCGACCAAAATCTGAAGCTTTATCGTCCTGCGAATGAACTTGCCAAAGCGCCAACGTATGTGATTCAAGGACGTCTCGATGTTTTTTATACCAAACAGCCAGCACTGTCCGTACTCATTGATTGTGATCTGTACGAGTGATCGATAAACAGTTGCGTCCCCCTTTACTCCGTTGTCCTATGGTGGAGTACGCATCGCAGTACTTTTTTTTCTTCTCGTTCTTACTTAAACCAGGAAGAAGTTTTATAACCAGTCTTGTTCCTCTAACTTCGATCGCAAAACAAGTTCCCGCTGATATGTGCATCTCAGGTGCCGCACTTTACAATCAACCGCTGTCATCGGAGTCGTTGCAATGTCGCATCAACGTTTCATCGACTCGCAGCAAATGAAAATTTTAAAGATGGGTATCGATGTATTGCCTGCGAATGCCACGCATTGTTGGCCCCATAACTGGCCGCTTGCTCCCTAAACCGTTATAGTCCATGCCGCTTATAAGATGGTAACACTAACAACAGTGCAAGGCGGCAAAATGCAGAATGACTTCCTTAGTGTATATTGTGCCTGTTGTCTACGTTGTCATTATGCAGATGCTTTTGTTGCTTGATATCGGTCGCTATGATGACATGCCCATTGATTTATTTATTTAAATATTATGTGCGTGGATAACCTTCACAGAATGTTTTGTTGTTGCCGTTGATACTACGTATTATATATATTTCCTTATATGTTGTAACTTACTTTCTGATGGGCTTACTCTCCAAAACAAATGATAATAATTAGGGCACAAACCTAATAGAAAATGATGAACAACCATTCACAATCTAGTCATATCTCTCTATACTCTGAAAATATTATGCAATAATAATAATAATAATAATAATAATAATAATGTTCAACCTAATAAACAGTCGTAGTAGGTTGTTGCCATGAAAATAGAGATACTGGTAGATTTACGTACATTTTACAGCTTTATCAATAATCGTTATCATCTATAACTGTTTTGACCTAGCCTCGTTCATCGTGCAATGACAGCGGTCTATGTTTAGCAGCCTCTGTTTATTCCATCACCATAACAGCTTTAGTGGAACGCAGTGCAATCTACCAAATTATCAAAGCCACACTTACGCAGGAATGTGTTAGAAATGCAGGCGATACGCTGCATAGGTTTCTACATTACAACAACGGCGTCCCCACGCATCACCTCGACGTGGCGCCGTGATGCAATCTGCCGTCGCATCAAACGTAGTCACGATCTGGCGCTAATCTGCGCGCTTTCGGGGCAGTTGTCTCCCCGCCTCCTCTCTTACGACTTCGGCAATCTGCGGTCATCAAATCGCTGCTGCGCTCATTTCTCTTCATTCCCTCGCGACGGTCAACGGAAGGACCTTTGCCTTCCGCGTCCCAATTAGGGGCGACTCTCTCGACTCGTTCAGTGATTCGGTGGTTAATCCCAACTCTCAATGCCCCCAGAGCCTCTAGCAGAAAGCTAGAGCCTACCAGGCTCGTTAATTCGCCGTTGCGCTAATACACCGGCGATCAGAAGCATGGTCTCTTTATCGGCGTGATTGTTTTTGCTGTCGCGCCGCTGTCTCGGTTTTTACACAACAGTACGTGTACGATAGTAAAAATTAACTATGACTTACGTTCCAGCGCGATAATTTCGGCACCACGCTCATTTGTGTTTATATTTTCACCTAACCAGGTCGTTACACATGTAACCAGCGTCTCGCTCAAACGACGCCTGAGTGTCTGAAAACCTTCCAGATACTATTTTAGAATCTTCGTATGAGACTGAGCGCCGCATGCGAACCCCTAGTGTTCATTCCGGAACTAATTAACCCAGTGGCAAACATTAGCGCTGGAATCTTCGATGCCACATGTATAAAAGCCGGCATGCTTAGCCGCCCACACGCACACACACACACACACACACACACACACACACACACAAACATAAATATATATATATATATATATATATATATATATATATATATATATATACGAGAGATAGATAGATCGAGAGAGGAGAGATCAACAGAATTAGGTGATGTTGTGTCTGTCGTACACATACATCCATAGTAAAGTGTCCTGCCCGCAATGACACTTCTACCTCGTCCAATGCTGGAAGTTTAGGCGTCGGCTATTCAAATTCATTTCAATTTAGTGGCCTTTGTTTTACTCTCAAGCTGCTGTTTTTTTTTCTTGTTCGTCTTTTCCTTGACATTCATTCTATATAAGCAAAAGGCTTCACGTATGAGCGATCACCAATAAGGAATAACAAAAGTGACTGCAGAATGCTCGCGGTAAAAGTGAACACTTCTGTAAATCCGCTCGAGCTTACTTCGCGATGCAACCACCTGACTGTCTTACGGCGACTTAGCAGTTCACGCTGTAATTTCAGGGTAGGCCCCGAAAGATGGGTCGTGAGAGAGCACTTGAAGTATTTTAACGCTCTCTATAGCTTTATTGAAAGACGTTCTTTTCACTTAGCCTGGGAAGCTAAAGTGCACGGACCGATCGGAAAGGCGAATTGATTGCGTTCCGGCTTAACGCTCGGCGCACACGGGCGTGCACGGCGTGTGCACTTTATGTGCACACTGATGCCGCGAAGGCGACCACAGCTCGCGAGGCACGGAGCGTAAGATTAAAAAGAAGGAACGCCGCCGACGGAAGGCAGAACATCGGTGCGCGCGGCGTGATGGCGGAAACTTTCAAGATGGCCGCACGAAAGCTGCGGAACTCGCTGACACTGCTCGTGAGAGGATCGAAGGCTCCGTAAAATAATGGCCGACAAGTTGGTGCGTTTAATAAAGGAACAGGTCACGAGGTAGCAAAATAAAAGAATGACTCTGGCAGGCGCGTGGCGCCGCGCAAACAGGAATCGACCTTCCCCTCCCCTGACTTCCGTTTCTGTGTTGTCCCCCTGTCGCCGAGATGTGAAACGAGAATCAAGAGAGTGAGAGTATAAGGTGAAAGATCGTGTACCGAACGTCGTTGTAACGAGGAAGGAAAGCAACAAATAAACAAAAAGAAAGACCGGGGGAGATCAGATACCCGGTCAGATCCATCACAAACTGCCATGCACACCCGCTGTGCCGCAGTCGGGTCTCGTTATGAGCGAGATATTCGCTTAATATAGACGACCGTCGCGTTTTGTAACAGTACACAACTTGGCTATAGGCGCCAGTCGGAGAGCAATTTCCTCTGTTGTCCGCCCTCTTGCGCAGTTATTAAGCGGTTCCGTGAAGGCGAACAAAAGAAAATAACTTTGAGTACACACATATCATGACGAAAATGACTGAGGACGCTTTCAGGGGCAAAATGTCCGTTAAACAGTAAATTACTGCACCATCGACTCCACCCTGTGAGGGACAGGATACGGCAGACGCAATCCAGTAAACGAGAGAACTTGCACAACGCCTGACCGTGGTGCATATATACCTCGTGTTTACGCCGGTAAGTGTGCGAACAATTTGACGGCAACAATAGCTGGTCTGTTTGGACTTCGTCAAATCCGTAGATATTCTGTTCTCGTAAAACACATTCAAAACGAAAGCAAGCGTCATATTATTAGCACGTTCATGTTTTCAATCTTCGTTCACTTCGAGTAGCTTAGCAAGAAATCAAGTTTACCTTTATCCAGTGATACAGCTCGCAGTGATGTCATTATATTTTGACCTTGGCAAAGCAAGCAAAATGCGAAAACACTAGATTCAGGCAATGGGAAGTACTTCACCTATGCCAAAACTCTTAGAGGTATATTCCGGGGTGCCTTCTGTTTTTGTGAATGAACAAACCTGTGTGAAAAAGTTGTTCGCATAAGCGCTTAGCGAGCACAACGAGATGAGCTTCTAAAAGTCAACTCACGTCGACTTCCTTGGCTCAGTGCCTGCTTGCCGAACATATTTTGTTAGATAAATTTTTACCCTTCCGAATCTCATTTCGTGAAAGAAAAATTGTACATTCCCCATTTCTCCACATGCTGTTCGGAACTGTCGCATACCACTTTTTATGATGTGCTGCAGATCAGTACAGGCAGGCCACCCTAAAACAACGTAGACAACAAGGCTTGTCTAGACAGGTATAGCATATAAGTCTAGCGATAGTTTATAAAGCAAGCACCGTGAGCATGGTATTACGCGTGGTCCGGAAGTATTTGCGTTGTCTGAAATCAGTTAATATGTCAAATTGGTGTACAAACAGAGTGTATATTTGCACTGCATGTGAGGATTATTAAGACAAGCCACATGGACAACGTGGGTCCTGAGGCTGCGGATGTATATATATATATATATATATATATATATATATATATATATATATATATATATATATATATATATATATATATATATATATATATATAAATCTAGTGCACTAAGCGAATTGGTGAACGGCAAAGAAAGGCTGACGCATTTTTTATTCTATGTCTTGCTTTTTTTTTTGTTTGAACAACAAAGCTGTTATGGTTCACGCTCGAAACGTTCTCAAAAACGGTCATTATCATGAATGGCGCCTATTTCGCTAGAACGTGAAAGGCACTAAATCGGCCATTCGTCATTTTCATATTCTGCTTGGCTCCCAAAACATGAGCATTCGACACGCACTTCCGCTGCACCATTTCTGTACACCGTGATACGCAAAAAACCGTAAAGACGGGTGACAGAACAAGTATAATGATAGAGAAATAATACATGCAAAGAGAAAGGGTTTGAAGAAAAAAAGCAAAAGAAGGAGATTAAAAAGGAGAGAACGAGGCAGACAAATTCAGATAAATACAGAGTGAAACCAAGAAACGTAGAGAAAGAAGTGAAATGAATGAGTGAGATTAGATTAGGGGAGACGGAAATAAGGGGAAGAAGTTGAAAAAAATTGAAAAAAAGAGAGAGAGGCGGAAAGAGAGAGTGAGAAAAATAAGTAAATAGAAAGACACATAAAATAATCAAGTAGAATAGATAGAAAGAGAAAGAGAAGAAAATAAAGAATAGCGAGGAGAACCACCGAACTCCGCTGTTCTTGAAGTTCGGCACCGTCTGTGTGAAGCTGCCTTGATTTATCGAGTTATTTTTGTTCTGCTTATCCGTATCCTAAATAAGAGTCTTTGTCCGTAAGAACATTAAATGGGAAACGCTGATCTGCGCCAACTCATTAGCGCGCTTCTGAATAAATGCAATGTTTATTCCCATAGGCGTCATGGTTGTATAGTAGTGACTACAGATATTCGCGACCCTAACGGCACGCAAGTCTACCCCGATGATATCACCTCTCGAGAACGTGCGTCGCCCTGACCCCGTCCGCCAGCCCGCGTGCGTGGAGGTGCGCCATCTTGTGCGCATTGTACACGCCAGTGCTGCTGACGGCAGGAAACCCAATTACGCGGGACCCGGCGGCAGTTTGGCGCCAGCTATGTAATTTCTCGGGCCTCGCATGCCCGATGGCTGCCCGAGTTGCTGCCTCGCTACGGTTGGCAGGTTTGCGCAGAGACCGTCGATGATCCCTTAATCGCCGCACCCTTTCACCTCGGGAGCAATGCGTGCCGAGTTCATGGCCGTCGCAACACGGGCGAGCAGCACAACTCCTCCAGTGGATTTATGACGGTATACAAGCAGCGTCTTGGGATGCGTGTAGACCACGCTCTTACCGATTCTTCTTCCCGACGTCCTTGTGAAGAACGAGAGACAAGCTTGCTGTTTGTTGAACTCATGGTGAAATTTGCTGCGTCGTGAGCATCTCTGACTGGTGGGCAGCGCATACAATGTCTTGCCTGCCAACTCCACCTATTTACCATGAAGGCACCCAAAATTTGAGCGGTTGGCCTGATTGGAGGGGAATGGGCACGAACTTCTCGAGAAAAAAAATGGTGATATCGACATTGTTAAATGAGAAGAATAAGAACTACACATGACAGTCAATTGTGCAATATTTCAGATTGCTGCCGGAACATTGTATTTACTTTCGCTCTAGTACAATTTTGTCATGCGAAAAGCGCAGTAGCACTGCCGAGGGGCTACTAGCTGTCGTGAAACACAGTACATTTAGTTCCTTAATTACGCAGACGTGCACTCGTCGTATATTTTCGAATACAAGTATAATTTCGATTGCGTCCCTAAATACTGCTGGCAATCACTCATTTGTAGCGCCGCTGCCGCCATGAGAAACGGTGAATGATTACGTGCACCAGTTTTTAGGGGCGAAGCTCTTTATAGCGGCACCCGTTTGTACCTCGTAGTCGTAGTAGTAGTGTGTACCCAGTCTTACATTTTGACCTCCAAGGTGGTGCCGGTGGGAGATTTCTTCTGTGCGTTGTTGAACAATAAAAAATTCGCCGCGTGCGCGTTAACTAAAGTCGAATTCTCCCGTCTCTCATTCCTTCTTGGGAGCCATTGGCGTGTACATTGAGCACTATCTGACAAGAAAGGGTTGCTAGGTTATACTCGCTGGGAGTAACCTCCTTGGTTTTAGAAAGGTTTAGCGAGCGTTGAGCCGGAGTGCCATGAATACAGAGCACTAGTCTATACCATGAACTCGAGGTGCTTAAAGGTGGGAAGTAGACACGAAGCGCAAGCCGTAAGAAAGTGTGTGTGTGTGCCTCCTCTCGTTTAGTCCTTGGAATGTCCGCTGGATGGCGGTGCTTTTATATGGGGAATATATGATGAAAAGATGCGAGATGGTGGTACTTGGAGTGTTGAATAGATGGACGAACGAACACACAGACAGATGCCTGGATGGACGCATGAACGGACGCAGGGGCGGAGGGACGCATGGACGGACGGAGGAGCGGATGTATGGACGAACGCAGGGACGGGTGGATGGACGCACGGGCGGCCACCACACAGAGGCACGCATGGACGGACGGAAGCAAGAACGAATGCACGGACGGATGCTTCGCCCCACTCTCCATCATTCACTCCGTGGATATGCTGCCATTTTTGTGTCATGTGAAACGGCCTTAAGGCCTCACACTTCATAAGGCCGCATCGACAAAAAATATGCTCGAGTTGGGCCCGGGCTCTAGGGTATTCTGCTTCTCGTGTTCAAGTGATATTCAACACAACCTCCCAAACACATTTCAAATAATTTGAAAGTTCTGAAATAGTTTTTCGTGTGAGACAGAACTCGAAAAAGGACTCTATATAGATAGTTTTAGACAGTCAAGGTTTCGTTTCATCACCACCTTCAAGCTCATCATCGACACCTTCTGTGTACCTTCTTTACCACCCTCTTCCCTTTCCTAACGCTGAGTAGCAGGTCAGAAAATTCATTCAGGTCAACCTCTCAGCTCTTCTCTCATCATAGACCCCCCCCCTCTCTCTCTCTGTGTCCTCCCAAACGGACAAAACCAAAATCTACGCCAGCAAGGTTTGTGTCAACTCTGCATATTTTTTTCGGTTACATATATGTGCAGAAAATCGAATTAATTCATCACGATACTCTTCTAAGTAGCGGACTGCAGCAGAGGCTTCAAAGGCTCTCCACGCTGGTCATCGCATGCAGAATGAACCATCTAACGAAGCATGCATCGGCACGGGACCAGTGTTCGCGCGTGCGCGTGGTGCGTGTCTTGGCCTCGCTGCCTTCCGGTAGGCGTGAAAGCGACGGTTTACCTCCGAGATCGTGACCGATCAGACGCGCGTTCAGCTCCTCTCGGGGGCCCAGAGCTTCGCGCCCCGTCTTGGTGCGTGACGCCATCCGCCGGTCGTCACCTTCACGCCCGGGCAGCTCGGCGTGCGGCTCCTCGCCCGTGCACGGCCTTTAAGCCGTAATAACCTTCACTGTATATAGTAGCAATAGGCGTAACGCATGTCCTCTCGGCGCTCATCCTAGTCCGACCCTACTGCACGCAATCTAACGCGAATACGCCGCTTTATGGAGCGAACACAACACTTTTGTTATTATTTACTTTAGCTCATAGAATCAGTAGATCTCTGCGCTACTAGGAAGAGCACAATAAGATGTTCATCAGCGAAGGAAGGTAAACAGGGCGCGCATGGACGTGTGCGTATTCCTTATATCTCATACGCTTTGCTACCATCCCACACAAACATTCAAGGACGACAAATTGAGTTCAGTTGCGCATCGGAGGTTACCTCCCTGGTTTCTTCACGATAACTTCGTTCTTTAACCGTTTCCAGTGGCCGTATTTGAGTACGTCTGGTCATACAAAACGAGAAGCCGTTTGATGTCTCCGTCTCGGTGTCATTTTATTCTGTCGGTTGTACAGGGAGCACGGGAACGAGTTGTATATTGTCTAAGAGGGCGCCTAATGTTTTCAGTGTAATTCACACGTGTGTGACGGTAGTTGCGAACGAGAAAGTGTGTATTTCGCGTTCGTTAACCTACTTTTGCATCGCGACTCTGGTAGCGGTTCATGCTCTAGGCGACTATGTTTGTTTTTGTTGGGCGCCTCCAAGCGGCGTTTGTTTTGAGTGAAAACAGGCGGCAATGGCGTCTGTCCATTTGCGCGAGCATTGAGAAACTTGCGAAAGTGCATGTCCTGTGAAATCGGAATCACCCAACGTTTTCAAAGAGACAGTTTGAAAGTGGAGCAAGACCAAAAATAATAGAAAGCAATCTGAAGGTTGTATAGAGACGCAGCTGTTCAAATAAATAAGCGAGATGTTTAAATAACAATTTAATCGCCACTTCTTTATATAATTAACCTTTCCGACTATGTTTGTCCCCAGCCGAATGTGAAACGCTCAGTCACTGTAGCTTATTTTACATGAACCCTAACACTAAAAGGTTTATTTTACATGAACCCTCGCTCCGCCGCGGTGGTCTAGTGGCTAAGGTACTCGGCTGCTGACCCGCAGGTCGCGGGTTGAAATCCCGGCTGCGGCGGCTGCATTTCCGATGGAGGCGGAAATGTTGTAGGCCCGTGTGCTCAGATTTGGGTGCACGTTAAAGAACCCCAGGTGGTCAAAATATCCGGAGTCCTCCACTACGGCGTCTCTCATAATCATATGGTGGTTTTGGGACGTTAAACCCCACAAATCAATCAATTTACATGAACCCTAATAGTAGAAGCTCGAGTCAAAGTAGTCCTGACCAAGTCCGGCTTGAACGCGTTCGCAGCTTGACAAGCACATTATGAGAGTAATGTCGACCCCTTTTATAATCAGCTTTTCACGCCAACTGAAATTGTAGCCCATACAGAAGAGTTTACTAAAAATACCGACGACAATGTTCCCCGAATTGAAAAAAAAAATGTTGCGGACACACCTACAAAAAATTACAAAAATGTAAGTCTACAAACATAACATTGAATGCACATGCGTACAACCAGAAAGAACAATCTCCGCCCCCCCCCCCCCCCCAATTCTGTTTACTCCGGATAAACTGGAGTGCGCAAATACGGGCAAATGACAACAGAGAATAAGAGGCAGGGACAAGCGCCAACTTTCAACTGAATTTAATTCTTCGTAATCCTTCATATAAAGTGTCACATATAACATAGTCAAGCGGTCACAAGTTCACAACCAAACATCTTACAGCAAGCCTCGCAAAAAAAATTCACGCTCCCTATCAAATAATGATATTGACGAATCACCGACAGAAGTGTTGTCTCTTGCAGCGATATAAAAGGCTTCCACCAGTTCACGGGCTGTGGTATCAGCACTTCGACCCGAAATCCTAATCTCTGAGAAAATTGCTGAGCACATACAAGCTTCGCAATGCGCAGGCAAATGCCTGATCCCGTTATTTCCAAGTGAAAGCTCACGTTCCCTTGCACGGTCGCTCACGCATCTCCCCGTGTTACCTACGTAAAATTTCCCACAAAGCAGCGCTATTTCGTAGACGACGGCAGTCACACATTTCACATACACAAACGCGAGCTTCTTCACGCAACCGGTGGATCTCTTCTCGCCAGAGAAGATTCTGGGACAAAGCCCAGCCTGCTTACGCGGGGCGGAGAACACAATCGGCACACCGTGACGGCTCGCTATCTTTTTCACGTTGCGGAAAATGCGACGCATATAAGGCATCACATCTAGACGAAACCTGCAATGTAGGCCAGGGTCCACGCTCTGACGGGCTGCTCTGGCATCACGCAGAAGAACCTCTGCGATTGCTGCCACTACCGTGCAAGGATACCCGGCAGCGATTAAACGCCGCACCTGATCACTAAAAAGATCTTACATTTCATGTGGGCATGATTTCTCGAGAGCGTAATGGAGATACAATTTACTCATCTGAGAGATAACCACTGACATATACTCTGCACGCGAATCAAACCGGATTCGCGCAGACGGGGAAACAAGAGAGCTGTCAAGACTCCACAAAAGCCAACCTACAACTGATAACAACTGCGGTGTTTTCACGCCTTTCTTGTGTCCATGTTTGCAAGCCCTGTCTCTTTACGCGAATGCATACCAACTAGCTCACCCGCATGTCTTTAATACACGCGTGTGAGGTATAATTTCGAGCACACGAGGTTTGGATGTAGCCCACACCACGCCCGCATTCCGCTGTGACTAACCACGTGAGTGAGGTCAAATATATATATTTTTTATCTGACTTGTGCGTATACCTTCCCTCAAACACATGGCGAGAAAAAGATGAAGAGGAGAAGGAGTCATTTTCCTGAGGCAAAACGGCAAGCGAGAAAGGTATCCCTACCCAAACGCAGACATTTTCGCTCGCCTTCTAAGGCGACACACATCCAGTGATAAGAGATAGAAAGCGAGAGCGCGATAAATCAATCTCACTTGGTTGCCGTCACTGTGCTCTTTGCCCCTTCGTGGTTTTTATTGGCCAGCAAGAGAGTGCCGCAAAGTGTGTGAAAAAAAAAGAGGCTTTTCTACATTCGACGTATAGCTGTGCTGCTCTTCCGACGACGTCTCACTCTCGAATCTCGACGTCGTCCTCTCGCTCCATTGAGCGCGAAGAGTCTCGTAAGAGGAGCGGATGTGCATATTTTATGGCGTCGTATATGCGCGTTCTCTTCACAGGCCCAAGCTTTTTACGCATGGATAATTCCTTTTCGCCGGCGGCTCGCCTTTACGCGCGGCGCGGGTCGACCGAGTTTTGCGTCGCCGATGTTCTTGGCGAGAGCCGCTTTTCAGAGTGATGGACGAGGCCAGGCAAATGCGTTGAGTTCTTTCTTCCCCATAGTTAATCCCGTGTACGCTTGGCGTGCTTGCACCATTACGAAGTATACTGCTAAATAGTGATGAAGAGGGTGCTTAAAATATCGTTTGTAGTCAGCCTTGTTTTTGCATCACGCTGTCTGCGACCTAATCCCTAAACGCGTTAGCCGAGGGTCGCGACACCGGGTGAACGGAAGAGCGATTTGCTCGGATTATCGCGGAGCACATTTATGCCACAAACGACGGTGTCATTACGAGGAATGTTCAAAACGCCCTAAAACTAAAAGAATTATTCATACTGCGAGCCAATACAAGACCATTCGGAGAAGTTTACGCAAAGTAGCAGGAAAATGGAGGTGACGTCGTAGTTAATCAAGAAGAAGAATTCCTTTTTTTTTTTCCTAGGTGGCATTAGGAATTTCTCGTTCGCCGTTCGCAATAACCAGTCAGAGAAAGAATGTAGACAGAGTAGAGCTTGATCATTTAGAAAGCTTAATTATGTCTTGATTGAGAGAGAGAGATAGATAGAGAGGAAAGGCAGGAAGGTTAACCAAGCTTGGCTCGGTTGGCTACCCTACACTTGGGGTGGGGTAAAGGGGAAATAATAGGAAGGAAAGAAATAGAAAAGAAGAGAAGTAAGAAAGAGACGGAAAGTAAACATAGCATGAGACTACACAGCACGGTCTCACACTGTTCGTTCACCAGCGCTCATGAAGTCCGGTGGTCCCTAAGAAGCACAAGAGGCTTTTCGTGGCTTTGCGCTTTTGCGAAACCGTCGGCCAAGGTGCCAGGATTTTCTTTTCCATAAGCGGTTGTGAGTTCGCTCACTGATTGATTCGTGGGGTTTAACTTCCCAAGACCATTATATGATTATGCGAGACGCCGTAGTGGAGGGCCTCGGAAATTTCGACCACCTGGGGTTCTTTAACGTGCACCCAAATCTGAGCACACGGGCCTACAACATTTCTTCCTCCATTGGAAATGCGGCCGCCGCAGCCGGGAATTGAACCCGCGACCTGCGGGTCAGCAGCCGAGTACCTTAGCCACTAGACCACCGCGGCGGGACTGTGAATCCAGCTTGTCTTGATTAATGTCTTGAATAAATTCACGAATATGTCTTCGTGGCTAACGCCGCACGCTCACAAATGAAAAGTCGGACGTTCGATTCCGCACGCCGGAGTGTTTTTCATGATTGTTTTTCGTTCTTGCGTTTTCGTATATATAGATACTTATACATATACGGTGAGTGACGGTGACGCCGACGTCGGCGGCAAAATCCAGCTGAAAGTGTCGATATAATTGATATCGCAATAAAAAAACTATATACAGTATAAGGCTAACGTTGAGTTGTACAGAGAGGTGCGGAGAGAGACAGAGAAAAGAGAGCGCGAGAAAGCAGGATGACTATTGAAAACCAGATTGCCTATCTGTATAGTTGCTTGCTGGCAGTACTGGGCAGTGAATGGGATGCACAGTGATGTTCAAAAGTTCCCAGGTCACGTTGACTCGGGATTACACGAGAAAGCAGTCTGGGAACTTATGACCAGCCCCCTTAAGTAAGACAGAAAAGGTAATATGCGTGAACAATAGCGCAACAACCGACCTACTATTGTACAAGTAAGGGGCACAATATATACTGTGCGTAATTGTGTGTCTCACGCATCTAGCGTTCTTTGTCTTCCGCTGATTAGGTTTTTCGAGTCTCGCATGAACAGCCTGAAGTATACAAGCCTTCTGTACAATGGCAATGTTCAGAACGACGAGCGCGAAAGAATGCGAACATGTTCAAAAAAAAAAAAAAATGCGCGCTTAGTGCAAGGACAAGTAACGCACGCGCCGCTCCAACCTTCCGCGGAGGTCGACGCATTATTCGCTGGACCTCGTGGCCCGGCTTCACACATGGTGGCTCGCTAGTTTCTTGCCCACGCGTGGCTCATCAAGCCGAGCACTCGAAACAACGAGGCGGCTTGAAACAAAGGCGACGAGTGAACCATGCCAGAGGCTAAGACGTGCCGCGGATATTCTTTTCTGACTGAACGCAGAGCCTCGAGGTACAGTGTAGACTTGGAAGATCGTCATGAGGAATTTCAACATAACGAAAGAAATGAATTGGCCGCGGCTGTAGGAATCACATAACGCGCGCGTGTACGTGCACCTGCTCTCAGTGCGAAGGAAGGCATAGACAAAGCGGGACGAAATCAAAGTGACAGCTCTTAGAAAACGAAATTCGCCAAGGCCTACCATCGTGGACCGTGCAGGCGCTCATGGATATCTCGGGAAAAAACTTCTCGTAAATGACATCACGCGGGGTTTGTAGGTACAGATCTCAGGCTTGACGGGCGCAGCTGAGCAGCCAGCCAGCCGCAGCGGGATAGCTTCCATTTAAGAAAGACGCCGCACCACGACGACGCTAGAGGCAGCATGAACCCCGAATTCTTTCCGGTGGGGCGGAAAGCTCGACTCGCTCGCTGGCTATACGCCTTGGGAGCTTGTAAGTGCGCTCGCCGAAATGCTCCGTCTTGCAGCGGTGCCGCTGGGTTTTAAGCGCGAGTCTAGTACAACACGGTATAGAGTGCTCGTCGAGAAGCGTGTATTTTCGGTCTAAAGTAGGCGCGCTCGTCGGTCTGGTTGAGTGCGGCGGCTCCCTCCTTTTGCGGCTGCGGCTCGGCGCAATTCCGGCTCGTTGCAATGATGTTCGAAATGCCGGCAAAATGGCGACTGAAATAACATACCCGCCCGTTCCATCTCGCCTTCGTGGCGCGGAAAAGGGCACGCTCTGTTGGAAAAAGCTGGAAGCTTGTCAAGGGAGGCCTGCCTGCTTTGGTTGGCGCTTTCCCGGAAAAGGAGGTGTACGTCGCCGAGGTTAGAGCCGCATAGGAGGACGGCTTCTGTGGGTGGAAGGGGGGGGGGGAAGGTTCAAATAGTGGCTAAACTACTTGCCGCTTCTGTTACTAATCTTGAAATTATATTTATGTTTGAGCTTGCTGGGTGTTATAACAAGCAATTAAGACTTAAAATGGTTACAATGTATCCGAGTTAAGTGCGCGACAAAATTAAAGAGGGGGAAAAGGGTGCATGCACGATATTTGGCCAGTCCTTGCTTCAAGACTTTCTTGAGTTGACGCACCAGGCGCTGTGCCATGCTCCCCACCCGGCTGCAGAAATTAGGCGCCTACTTCTTCTGCTAACCACTACCACCACCAGTGCACGCACAGCTTGCAAGATGCCCGTGTAACGCACGTGTTGTGTCCCTCCCATTCCGTCGCTGTGGTGCTGATGCGCTGAATGTTTCTGACCACGCGTTACTAACAAGGCTGATTTCAGACCCTCGTGGTTACAAAACCATTTTAAGCAACAAGAGGCCCTGTACGCGAACGTAATGCTTGTGACCTATTCCGGTCAAAAAGGTTAGCCGTGCCTAACGCACCACCCATGTACGTGCCGATTCAACGTTCACCGCACCGTTATTTGCATATGAATCGCAACCAATCTGCAGGTTTAAGCCCCAGGCGGTCACCAGTCATGCAACCCTAATCTAGGTACACCTGGTGCATCTGCTCCAACACAGCTTTGTAAGCCTGGCCTACTGGTGTGCGTCAGGGAGATACCAATGAAACATAATTGCATAAGTCTCACTACGATTCGAGCATTTTGCTGGTAAACCTGCCTATTCTTTTGTTTTTGTTTTGTAGGTGAGAAAGTCGTAAAGCAATGAAAGCTTTTCACTTGCTTTTTTGCTTCTTTCTTAGTGCTTTTCGTACTAATTGGTTATACTGATAAAATTGGCTTGCTAAGAGCGCACTACTGATTTCTCTGTTCTCTCTTGTGGGTTGTGTTTGTATTTGCAGTACCAGTTTGCTTTAGTGTGTGTGTGTGTGCGTGTGTGTGTGTGCGTGTGTGTGTGTGTGTGTGTGTGTGTGTGTGTGTGTGTGTGTGTGTTTGTGTGTGTGTGTGTGTGTTTGGGGGGGGGGCGCAGACGTGATAGAGGAAGTCTCATCATTCGGTGCTTCGTCACATAGTGCCACAGTTGTCTTTAGGGGCGGCGACAGCGGCGCCACAAAACCCCAATGCAGATTAATGAATTCCGGAACGTGCGAAATTCTTAATTAAGCTGCATTGCGTGCGCGCATGCGCAAACACATAGCAAGCTGGTCTACGAGTTTTCGTTCTGCCGTTTCTTTGGGGGATTACCGGAAATGCTAATAGCCTAAACATTAGCCTACCCACAAAGAGCGAGACAATCAGCGCCTAAGTGCGCATTGTGATAATGAGCATGGTCTGCGTGAACTGTTAATTTTGCGGTGTTTGTAAATACAAGCCAACATGCCTGGGGTTTTCCGGACCTGTGAGCGCATGCCCCTGTCAAGCATATTGCTTCAACACGCACGTCGACTACGTGGTTCGTGCCTTATCGACAGCACGAGCGTGAAATATAGAGAGCGAGATCGCGGGGTGAGGCACGTGCGCCACGTCACCGCTAATTTATGAGTTTTTGCTTTTTTATTTTTATCTCTTTCTGCGCTTGCAACTCTTCTGGGCCCTCTCTTATCTTTACTTCTCGCTTATCTCGAAGCCCCCGAGTCTAAATAGGGTCAAATACAAAATTAAACTCCCGAACAGAATATACACCAACGAACCTCTCAGAAAGTCCATGGCAGTGTGCATGTGTCGGCTATACGCAACGTTTTTTTTTTTTTTATCTTCTGTCCTTTACGCTGAACTGCAGATTGTGAGGAAAACATTAAGAGGAAATGGAAGGCACACACACCAGCCGGCAGGTACGAGCAGGAACGCCGCTCTATTCCAACTTGAGAGACCACATCGTTAGCAGGCATTTCGCTAATGAGAGCCCCACTTGGAGACCGCGCACGCGCCATATAGAAGCCACTCGGACGCCTGAATTGGCAGCTCCTTTCGTCTCTGTCACCGGCCTGGCCTCTCTTCACCGTCTTGTTTTCTTCGCATCTATTTTGATGTCATGCCTTTATTTTCTGCGCTGCACATACGTGAATGTTATCTTGTTGTCATATACTGTTTCTGCATTATTTTGGAAACGGTTGTTTATGCGTAAATTCTTCATCTTTCCACTGTCGTTTCTTTAGTAAATTATTTTCGCAAGCTTAGAGGAAAACGCGCAAATGAGGCCGATTCAGTGAAAGAAATGAAACAAAAAATAAAAAGATAGAAAATAAATAAAGAAGAAAGTGAAAAAGAACGAAAAAAGAAAAAAGAAAACGCCGTCGCATGTAGTTTTGTTGTCTCAAGAATGAAATTTATTTAGATTTTTATTTATGACACAGGTACTACATAAAAACAAACTGTGGCGAAATCCTACTGCATAGTAGAGTTCGGCCATATTTGTACACGATATATATACAGTAACTAAGTCATCAATTACCATTTCAAAGAATTCTGTTAAAATGTGTTTGATTACAGTGGTTGGTTGCAGCCTTAGAATAGTAAGTGAACAATAATAGGAATGCGATGGATTACTTTTGTGTTGCTTTCCTTCAAATTTTAATAAACGTTCGCTCAAAATACAACGAACTACTGCCACTTGCATCGTAGAGGAAATATTGGGAACTCGCGTGAAGGCTGGCGGGCTTACTGCGGATTCTCTGACATTGCGTTATGCGTGGTTAACTGTCAACAGGAGTTGTTTTTCAATGTTGTCATCGCCAATACTTTCACGTGTCCTGGTCAGCTGCAACACTGAGCACCTTCCTAATACATGCGAAGGTGGGGAGGGCAGAGTTTATATAAAACACCTTGCGCACTGGCTCGTAGTTCTGAAGTGCTTCAATGCCAGTGTCCACGTCGGCTATGAAGCGTCACGACTTCACTGTTGCTGGCGCTTGGCTTGGGCGTTGCGACTAATGC
Source organism: Rhipicephalus microplus (assembly GCF_043290135.1). Taxonomy (NCBI): domain Eukaryota; kingdom Metazoa; phylum Arthropoda; class Arachnida; order Ixodida; family Ixodidae; genus Rhipicephalus; species Rhipicephalus microplus. Next base: position 135,217,703 of record NC_134703.1, read on the forward strand.
AAATGAAAGGGCGAGAAAGCAGACTCTGTGAGATCGAATTCAGACTCCGGACGACCAGACGACCGAATTCAGCCACCACTGCTTTATCAACTTATCGAGAAATTTGTTTCGGTGTCTATTTACGAACGTAATTATTTGTAAGTGCGTATTACCATCTTGTGGGCCACCTTCACTAATATTAGTTGCGCCATGTCATGGATTACGAAAGGCATAATTCATAACAATACAATGAAATCTCTTTAATTAAGTACAGCTATAGCTTAACTGCTCTTTGTGATAATGAGGCTCAAGGGAAATCACCTCCATCGTCCTGTTTAGACTGATTGCCTACAGTTTCGTGGCATCTCTTGGATACCACCAGACCACTTCAGAAAATCAGTATATGCAGCTAGAATAAAACTTCGGTAATAGAAAGGAGTGTTAAATAAAGTACAATCTTCATTGCGCTTCCTCGTTTCATTATTCCGTCTACTACTGAACTTGCGCATGCATAACTGTCCTACATACATATATGTGTACTGTAAGATAGGCCCGTATATACCGCCTTCTTCGCTTAGTTCTTTCGGGAAGGTTTGTTTCACATATACGCCGCTTCGTAAGATGATTACAATGACCCACGGCCTCATCGGCCAAAGTGGAACACTACATCTAACTCTGCGTTGCGACGTGCACCGCAAAGCTCTCTGCCTAGCAGGAAAAACAAAAGAATAGACAGAAACAAAGCGGAATGAATTGCACCTCTCCGCCGCACCAAAGTTTCTTCCGCTCAATTATCTCTGACAGCGTGACGCTACAGCGCTAACACAGCGTGGTAAGCCGTGCGAGAAGATAACAAATGGTCGATTGAGATACGCCTCGTGTGTGAGCGCTGGCGCGCCGCCACTGTGCAGGCATCCAGCGTTGTTTTGTTGTTCCCACCTCCACCGATATAAGGCAAGCGTGCGCATAGTTCAACGTATATCTATATTGCTGTTGTTGCTTCTCTGTTCGCTGTATAGCTTGTCAGCGTTGCTCCTCGCCTTGACTCGCTTGCCACACGTATACAGAAGCACCGCGCGTAGCAATGCGAGATATTAATGAGCGACCATACGGGGCCACCGCTGTTCAAGCGCGGTATTTCACCTGCCTCGCCTGGGCGGCAGAGATCGTAATTGCGTAGCGATTGGACCCGGCTTGCCAGAGCGTCCGTATAGTAGCGAGTTGGCCGAGGTAAAGGCGCCACCAGCAACTGGGAGGCAAGTGCTTCAGAACTAGCTGTATGGTGGTTGTTGTGATCCTGCAGGGTCGCAAAAGGTGCTTCGCAGAACCAGTTCTTCCTCAGTTGCAGCGCACGTTAGAACGTCATGGACGAACTTGAAGCTGTGAGCATAAAACAAAAATTGGGGCACACGGTACATGTTGCGTTTCTTTGTCACGTAGTACATTTCTTCGTCACGTAGTACATTTCTTCGTCACGTACATTTCTTTGTCGCGTACATTTCTTTGTCGCGTACATTTTCTCGCCAGTTTCGAGCCAGCTCGTGTGCTATCTCTCGTCCTGCTGGAAAGTATTAATTGTTGGGTTGTAAAGCGTTGCAGTGCTTGAATCAGCGTAAATGGCTCGTGGGAATGGATGCAACATTGATGCGACCTATTGGCATGCTATGAGCACTGCATGGTTTCGGAGTAGTGTGAGTACCATGGTATTGAGTGCCGTTAAGAGTTTGGCAGAATGGCCTCATTATTTCTCATCACTTAACACTATTTTACACGAGTAACGGCCGATAAGGCGAAAGCATCTTTCCCTTTTATATTTACAAATGTATATGCGTTAACGCTCCTGAAATATGATTTAATTGATATGTAATGCAAGCAACGTTGTACACGTTAAGTCATGTGCGCTCGCATGAAACAAGGATTTACGGCGTTCTGGTCCTTGATGTGTCAAACACACAGGCAGACGTCACTGCACTTGCGGCGCGAGCAAGAAAATAGAGAGTTTTAGTACTGCGGAATGGTGCTACGTACGCATCACGCAAGCGCCTTGCGTTACGTGGCGTCGTTTGCCACTAATCGGCTTTTAGTACGCCGTAGTACCCGCGCACGTAACGAGCGTGAAGCGTGTTGCGCCATCTGGTAGATAAAAATAGAAGCATGTGTTGTTGACAGCCAACGTGAGCCAATCCATGTGTTATAGCCAGATTATGGCCATTCTTTTAAGCCACAGAGTCTGTCGGTGCTTGCCTTCGATGCCGCCATTTTGCAAAATGAAGTCTCGCGCTGTCGCGAACTTGTTCGAGAGCGGCGCGATCAGCTCATACGTACGCATGCACGCATCTCATGCGTGCGTACGTAGCGGCTGCGTACGTAACGCGATACGTGCGCGTTGCGGTCTGCGCATGCGCACTACGCAGAACGTGGCGTCCTTACGTACGCAACGCCGCCACGTACGCAGCGTACGCAGTACTAAAACTCTCTAATAACAGAACGAATCAAGTGTCATGCACTCGGAGCGAAGACGCAGGGAACGGTGCTGTCTAGAAGTCCCGTATAGCTACGGGGAGTGAAAAATGTGACAGCTCCTCCATGATTCATTCTGCGGTATCCAAAACGGTGTGGGTGGCGGAGTGGAGGTTAAAAGCCGCGATGAAATACTGAAAGCGAAAGATCAAGAATGATCGCCGGCCTGTCTTCACAATCTTCACTCGCGGTACTCACTGGCAAGCCGGTTCCTCGCGAAGCACCACGAGCGCCCATACACGGAGAAAAACAAACCAATAGGCGATACGCCTGAAGAATTTATCGTTGCGCCCTCCTCCCGTCGTTACGGGAGGAGAGAGTGAAACTTACAGTGGGTGTCGAAACACATATGACATCACTGAAAAATGTGTTTTCTCAAACTGAGGCTTTGGAGGGCTGATGTCTACAGAATGAGACGACTGAAAAGCTAGCGACTAAATTAGTGCACCAGTAACGATGGTATAATGCATGTTGAATGCAGGGTTCTTCGCGCTAGAAGAGCAGTTGTGCATTCTCGAACTTCGCCCCGCCGCGGTGGTCTAGTGGCTAAGGTACTCGGCTGCTGACCCGCAGGGCGCGGGTTCGAATCCCGGCTGCGGCGGCTGCATTTCCGATGGAGGCGGAAATGTTGTAGGCCCGTGTGCTCAGATTTGGGTGTACGTTAAAGAACCCCAGGTGGTCTGAATTTCCGGAGCTCTCCACTACGGCGTCTCTCATAATCATATAGTGGTTTTGGGACGTTAAACCCCACATATCAATCATTCTCGAACTTCCTCGTAATCAAGAGCGCATCAAGCTATTGCGCTGTTGTGATTCTAACCAGTGTGTTGTATGGGAATCGAGGCCAGCCCGCTGCCTTTGCGCGGGCTTTACCGCCTCTTTCCCCGTTATCACCATTGTCATCAATCACCGTTATCACCATTGTCATCAATGGGAGAACAATCACTGACTGAGCAAGCGGAAAGTGTCCAGTTCAGCGCTTCATGAAGTTTTCGGTCAGCTTGGCGTAAGTGATGTGGTGTCTGCGTCCACCACTTGTATTTTATTCAATTCTTTATCACAAATACCCTATAGAAGAAATGCTCTTGTTGAAGCATTCTTGAAGGCATCACATGAAGGTATCACTGGTTCGATCACTCTCTACGATAGTCACTCTCCTCTGAACACAATTGTTTTGAACCTTTAAACTTATGATACTACTTGCATTCGCGTTCATTGCGTTCACTAAATTTTGGATCTGATCGAATACGTATTGACATTGCTATGGGCATTTGTCTAGCGCTTTTTGATGGTAAACTTTTTAGTTACGAAATTAGAGTGAAAGGGGACCTGCGTACGGTACGTGAAGGAAAGAGGGGAAGTCTGAGGGCGACATCTCAGCGCTTAAAGCGATTTCGCGACCACGTGTTGATTGCGCGTTTGCACGTGTGTTTGCTGAACAGTCTGGCGGGACAACCCAGTGCAGGAATGACAAGATCCTCGAGACCCGATCTGCCGTTGACGTGGTGGTCGTCTCGCCAGTTGGCCACCGACCCCCCTTTTTTTTTCACGCGTCGCGTGGTATAGGACAACGGTAAACGTTGTGCTGTCCCTGGCCATTCATCACGACTCGTCGCTGCAGCGGCGCCTCTGTGAAAGACTGAACAGTCGCCAAACCCGTGTTGTCCTTCGCGCTATCCCGTTCAGTCACGAATTATGATGCGCTGTCCGAAACGCATCGAATTAGTGTGGCTTGATTCCAAGGCACTCGGTGTCGCATTCTAAGTTAGAAAACGAAGGAAAACGTTCGTACGTGTCAGTTCTGGTCAATAATGTTTATGAGTGTGTAACAGATTATCTAATCACTCTGCCACCAATCAGATTCAACACTTGCACATAAATAATCCGCTATTAGGCCCAAAATGCATGCACAGTTTGTTTGTTTTTTGTTTCTGTATTTGTTCTGACCGAATAAATTTTTTTTTCTCGTTGGTGTTGGAATGCGTCACGTCGAACATTAGTCGAACATGGTAGTGCATCAAGCAAATTGACCCACTGAAGCAATACACTGCATAATAAAGTTAAATAATCGGCAGCTGTCCACTCAGGAGGCCTGCACGAATGTGCACACTAAGTTTTACGCTATTAGATGAAACACGCGGTTCGTGATGTGCCGTTGAATTTGGCGTTTCCATCTGTACGCACCCTGACTGTAAGGGTTATAGGAGGCTATAACGTGCGCTTTTGCAGCCATGGTGGCGGACAATAACGCACTGCGACGCCACCGAAATTTCTGTAAGGACGCGGCCAAGCTTGTCAGATGTGGCACCCTCTCAGATTCACTGTGGGCTTGCAAGGAAGTGCTCGAACATTCGCAATTAAACGAAATTGCCAATCCTGCAACACAGCTATAGAAACGAGGACAATATTTAACGAAGTCTGGCGGATGATTTCATGCGAACGTAAACTTGAGGCGAAAGCTAGTGTCCCCAAAATTCAATGGTGCATCGCAAACCCTGCAATGGAATGCAAGACAGGAAATTGTGTGGTTTGTCCTTTTCTATTTTGTTTTTTATTTATTCTGCCTGAAACGCTTGAGTTCAATGCAGACGCAACATTGACCTGATCTTGGCGTTCAAACTTCACCGGCCTAAAGGGAAACATGCCAGATCGGCCGAAATTGCAGCGAATGAACTGGCATGGTGCCAAAAATTCACAAAATGCGCATTAACACAGAACCTATAAGTCGTAGCTCAAAAGTAAATTGATCGAGCTCAGACAGTATAGTGTATAAATAATTCTGCACGTCAATCAGCTCATATTTATTTATTTATTTAAGCAAGTATAATGACGGCATTACCATAGATGTCACAATTACCCGAATACCGGCCTAACTCTGCGAGCCTTGTTTTGTGGCTGCGTTGTCACAGTTGATGGAATATAGATATTGTTTTTCGTGTTTGCGAATGGTATTTCGTTATATGCCAAGTCCAATCACGAAACGCCATTTGATGAATATGGTGAGTTATTTGCATCGATAACTCGCGAAATAGTTCGGATGGGCACTTGGTGTGAAAGGCGAGACGACTACAGAGCGCTCTGTATTCGTCTCCTTATAGATGTAGCAGATGTGCCTTTGTACTATGCCACAAGTTGTTGTAGATTGTGATACTCGTTCAGTTCGCAGTGAATAAACATCGAGGTAGTTCCTGAAGCTCACCTGGCAGTGCACATTCAAGCAAGACAAGGTGACTTCTTAAACCGCGGGTCGCTCTAAACCACCACTGTCGCGCGTGCTCGCTCGCACGCACATGCACACCACACTTGCACACACACACACACACACACACACACACACACACACACACACACACACACACACACACACACACACACACACACACACACACACACACACACACACACACACACACACACACACACACACACACACACACACACACACACACACCATGCACGAAATACCATTAGCCTACCAGTTTGCCGGCAGTGAGGCTCGCTGAGCATATATATCTCTTGCGAGGCATAAAAGGCCCATCCCACTTGCCTTTAGCCATTTAGGAAGGAACCCCCATCGATGTATGGCAGGTGGCGTCGGTTCGAGCTACAGGCAAAATAAAATATAATGACCGTTATTGTAACGACCCCAACCAAAGTGGGAGATACACACTTACACAAAATATTTTAAGCAGAAGAGGAAGAAGAAGAGGAGAAGGGTAAGAGGGGACGGACGCGCGCATATAGCAGACGCGTGGCTTCGAAGCGCCTGTGACGCCATCGACAGCACCGATCTCACGGCAATGGCTATGCAAGGGCCCTTCAGGGCACCGAGTGAGAGGGTGTGCGTTACGCAGCGTGGCTCACATAACCGGGAGCTCCTGGCCGACCTCTACGGGATCCTCTGCGGGGCTATTTCGATGCTAAGCGAGCAAATGGAGGATCGTTTATAAAAGAATCCGATCAGGCCCATAAATCGCGCCGCAGGTGTACAGCAAACATATATGTAGAATGACGAACTCTGCAGCATGGCGATACCTTCCAAAAGGTTGCGTGCCATTCGCAGCAAGAATTAAATTTGTCGTTGTGTATCGCACCATAAATTTCTGCAAACACACCTGTCCTTTTTAACTTTGCTACGCTTAAATTTCTCCTTAGCCTCCTGTTCACTTTTCCTGTTTGTTCATTTCAAGTGCGCAAAGGCTGTACATTAAGTTTTTTTTTTTTCGTTGTAACATTATATGTTCGCCTTACTGACAGTGCTCTGAGAGTATTGATAAAGATGTATTGAATTGCTCTTGCAGTGACAGACGAGTGAGGCAGAACCGCAAAATTTATGAGGTACAGAGAGGATAGATCTCGGATACATCGTACACTTTCCTGGATTGCGATTGCAGCATTAAGATATCTCCTTACCCGGCCCTTATTGCGGGGCACTTTATCGCCATGAAATAATTTGGCGCGTACGCGGAAGTCTGCCGAGTGAAAATTGAACATGTGCGTGTGTAGGGCTTCATCGCATAATTATCGAGCTAGTAATATAACAAGATGTACGCTGTTAAAATGCGGACTGCGAAGCTACATGGAGCTGCGACATTTCATCTATTTCGTCTGCGTATCTTCCTTCTGTCCACAAGCGTAGCGTCTCAATGACTTGTTTACCAGGCCTCATTTGTGCTCCTTTTGCGGCCGTCCGCGCCTGAATTGGGTTTTTATTCACAACAGGTGCGGGTGAGTTGCTCAGAGGACTTCAAGTTGAACGGCTGTGCTGCCGAAGGTCCCTAGATAAAAAAATTTCATTTATTTACGGACGGGCCTGCGACCTTTGACGCCAGCGTAGCTCTCGCTGACCGGTTCGCCCTCCGAGACCTCTTGACGCCGTGCAGCTCTCGCCGTGTGGTGCCCCATCCTCGGACTTTTTCACGAGCTTTCAACTTTCCTATCTCATTCTTTATCTGTCGCTTGCTTGCCCTGCTTCTTTCTCTATATCTTTCCACTATTCTTTCTATTCCTCCTTCCCCGTCCCTTAAAAGGCACTGTGCCGTGTCGTCCAAGATGCTCGCTCGATTTCTTGCCGACTAATTGTGCCCTCCCCCCCCCCCCCCCGATATCCGACGACAGTGCAGCTCTGGCTGACGGGCTCGCCCTACATCATCTCCTGACGCCGACAAGAGCTCTTGCTCAGTGGTGCCCCGTCCTCGGACTTCTGCGACCGTGTCCATCTTTCCTATCTTCTCCTTGCTTCCGTATGTGACTGTTCCTGGGGCCCTCTCTCCTCCTGCTCCTCTCTCTATCTCTATACCTTTAATTCCTCCCTATCCTTTTATATCCCTCCTTATCCCCATCTCCTGCGCAGAACTGTGTAGGTGCCCTTCATTGAGAGAGAGGCAGTAACGGAACTGCGCTTATTTCTTTCTTTCCTCCTTTCAAAAATTACCTATATTGTAGCGAAACGTCGGGGTTGTTCAAGTTAGGCGCATCGGACGACCAGGGAGACGAACAAGTGTGGTTGAAACTCCGCGGAGGCAATCGATGAGAAGTCAACACGATGAATTCGGGGAGCACTCATTGGGGGTTTATTTAGCTAACACAACTTCAAGTTACAAAATGCACTGGGTTACAAAGACAAAACATAGAAAATGGTGGCATACCCCTCGGCCCGCATAGCTGGTCTCCGGTGGTGAGATCCGCCGTTGACCCCGACTCCGCTCCGCTCACTTTTCAAGTTCAAACATCCTCTTTTTAACCCTTGGTCGAACAAAGAGTCTTCACAAAAACCAATCACATGTTCGGACTCGCAGCATCTCAACCAATCACAGAAACACTTTCATAAAAGGCACTACATTTGTAAAAACCTCCTTACCAAAATGAAACACGCAAAGGGAAAGGTCCTCCGCACGTGACACTCTCTCCCATACCAGGCCGTGCTGCTTCCTTCGGTCGAACCCGTCGGCGGCCGTTCCCACGCTCGGACCCCGTAAGTTCTTCCATTAACTGTTGCTTTCTAGAAGCGTCCTTAAGGGCGATGGGTACACCATTGCTTACCAGGTGGACATGCGACAGCGAGGCGCCCTGACATCCTAACAACAGCGCGAGAGAATATGGTCGTTTACCTGCCGCCACTATGTCTCGGTCAGGCTAAGTGGTCGCGTCCCCATGTCATTCTCAATGACACGCGTGCCTGTTAACAATGGCTTAGACTCAGATGGTGGCGCCGGACCTGCCTCCCGCTAGACGCTTTTCCTAGTAAGCTTTCCCCTTCTAATCCCGAACCGGGCGACCTTGACTGCTCGGTTTGTGAGCCATAAAATGCAGCGTGTAGGCGCCTGTCCCAGGCTGGAAAACACGATTTATCCCACATTCCATTGAAGTCTAAAGCTGAAGCTCTGTAATGGCCAGAGAAACAAACCCAAAGGTAGAAGAGTACAAAGAAAGACTTAAAAAAGAAGCAGGAGTTGGTTTTGCACAAATTTCCTGAGAAGATACTGGAGCTGGAAACCTTGCTCTCGCGACACCTCCCCCCTACGAAAAAGAGTGCCCCACTCGTTTTATCTGCAAAACACGACAATAAATAGACTAATTATACAAAAAGGTTTTGCATTCAACAGACACTTATGCATGTGTATAACAGGTGAGAGGCTTTAAAAAAATTACATAAAAACAACAGATGAAAAACAGAACAAAATCATTGGACACAGAAATATATGGGTTCACTCATCGGTACTGCAATACAATTCAGTGTCCGTTTCGTAAGCACTGACATTCTGTTGTGCGTTGTTATTACTTGAAAATGTCTTCCAGTCCGAGTAAAGTTCAGTGTCCGTGTCGTAGCTTTCGCACTGCTGTACTGGAACACTGGTCTGTGTCCCGCGCACACAATGTTGCAAACGGAGTTCCTGACCCACTCGCGAACCGCACTCGCGCACATCACCATTGGAGCCGCACTCGCGCACAACACTTCGATGCAATCCGTGGTCATCTCTCCTGGCACTTCCCTCGCGCACATCACCACCGAGATCGCGCACCTCATGATTATCGTCAGACTCATCGTCCGCGTCGTCGGCATCGGAGCCCGATCGAACGTGGCAGGGCTTTAAACGCGCCACATTCACAACGTCACGTTTTTTCCCAGTTTGGTCTACCACCTCCCAGTTGTTCTCGGCTACCTGGCGCACAAGACGGAAAGGTCCGTGATATTTGTGAAGAAGCTTTGTCGTCTTCCCTTTCGCCCGGGAGGGAGTCCACAAGTACACCAAGTCGCCCTGATGATAAACAACACTTCGTCGCCTAGCATCATAGCTGCGCTTGTTCTTCTCCTGCTGACGCTTCTCCCGTTCATTTACTATTTTTCGAGCCTGCCGCAGCCTGCGGGCCACTTTCATTGCATCCAGGGTGTAGTCGAACCCGCGTTGCGCACCCGACCCTACATCCACCGGTAGTGTCGGTTCATGTCCGTGAAGGAGAAAGAAGGGAGTGAATCCAGTCGTCTCGTGGGTGGAAGAATTGTATGCAAATAGAACGTACGGTAGGAATTCATCCCAGTCGCGGTGGTGTGAGGAAACGTACATGCTTAGCATGTCAGCCAACGTGCGGTTAAAACGCTCGCACAAGCCGTTGGCCTGTGGGTGGTATGCTGTTGTGGTGGCATGCTCGCTACCCACGAGCCGGAATATTTCTTCGGTCAAGTTGGCGACAAAGTGCTGCCCACGATCGCTTATTACTTTCTCCGGGGCACCATGACGTAGGACAATTTGTTCGACGAAAGCCCTGGCTGCTTCTGCGGCAGTGGCCGCTGGACACGCGACAGCCTCGACCCATTTCGTATGGTAGTCGGTAATCACGACGATGTAGCGGTTCCCTGCTTTGGATTTAGTGAAAGGCCCAATGAAGTCCATGCCCACCTGCTGAAAAGGTCGACCTGCAGGTGGGATCGGTTGGAGGAAACCGACCGGCCTCCCCGGTGGTTGCTTTCGTGTCTGGCAGTCGGGGCAGGAGAGAACGTACTTGCTTACGTACGAGAACATCTTCGGCCAGAAATATCGGCAACGAACTTTCTCCCATGTGCGCTTGACACCTAAGTGGCCTGCCGTGGTGGCGTCATGGCAGTACCTTAAAATCTCAGATCTCAAGCACTTGGGGACAACGAGCGCAGCACGATCCTCCTGAAACCCTTTCGCCCTTCGATACAGTACACCGTCGATCAACCGAAAGCTCCGTGCCGTTCTTTTAGTTTTCCTGACAACGGGCGCATCCGGGTGCTCGAGGTGCTGCATAATTTCTTTCATCCATGGGTCTGCCCTCTGCTTTTTTCCAATATCCACCTGATCCAGAACCAGCAACGGTAAGGGGTTTTCTTCGCTTACAGGCGCGGGATCATGAGGAAGGCGGGAAAGCGTGTCGGCATTTCCATTCTTGAGGCCAGGGCGGTGTCGCAACGTTATGTCGAATTCCTGAAGCAACAGGGACCATCGCATAAGACGACCGTTCGGATTCCGTACTTTCATTAGCCAAGCCAGGCTGGCTTGGTCAGTCACGACCGTGAACTTAGAACCAAAGACGTATGGCCGAAACTGTCCGCAGGCGTACACAACGGCGAGGCATTCTTTCTCAGTGGTACTGTAGTTCATCTCAGCCTTGTTAAGGTGGCGGCTGGCATAGGCGACGACTCTCTCTTGAGTTCCAATTTTCTGTACAAGCACGGCGCCAATGCCGTAATCACAGGCATCAGTGTGCACCTCTATCGGTTTTCCCGGCTCAAACTGACGCAGAATTGGGGCTGTGATCAGCTTCTCTTTGAGGGTTTGCATGGCCACATCGCATGCCGCATCCCAGACGAAAGGAACATCCTTTTTGGTTAAGTTGGTCAGAGGTCGAGAAATGCGAGAGAAATCTTTGATGAATCGCCGATAGTAGTTACAGATTCCGAGAAAGCTCTGTACACCTTTCTTGTTTCGTGGCTTTGGGAATTTTTCGATCGCTGCTACTTTGTCTGGGTCCGGCCGGATGCTTTCACCTGTGAGAATGTGTCCAAGATATTTGATCTCCTGGCGAGCGAAGCTGCATTTCTCGGACTTCAGTCGTAAGTTTGCCACGTCCAAAGCCGAAAACACACTTTCCAAATCTTGCAAATGAGTTGCCATAGTCTTCGAGAAAATAACGATGTCGTCCAAGTAGGCCAAACAAACTCTCCAGAGAAGACCACTGAGGACTTTGTTAATCATTCTCTGGAATGTGGCAGGGGCGTTGCACAGGCCGAAAGGGACAACATTGAATTCATACAGGCCGGGTCCACAGGCAAATGCGGTCTTTTGCTTATCTTCCTCCTTGATGCCCACTTGCCAGTAGCCTGATGTTAGATCAAGTGTGGTGAAGTATTTTGACCCCTGTAGCACGTCGAGAATGTCATCAATTCGTGGCAGTGCGTGCACATCTTTTTTAGTGACCTCATTGACTCTGCGGAAATCGACGCAGAAACGCCAAGTCCCATTTGGCTTCTTCACGAGGACGACAGGTGATGACCAAGGACTGTGAGACTCTCTAATTATCCCATCGCGCAGCATTTCTTCTACTTGTTGCTCAATCTGTTGTCTTTCAAAAGGGGAATGACGATATGGGTGCTGATGAATTGGTCGAGAATCACCTGTGTCGATCACATGTTCAGCGACATGAGTCTGCCGGATGGGGTTGTCACTGCTCGTAAATAGATGGCGGTATTTCTCAATGAGCGACAGCAGTTCATTCCGCTCAGATGGCTGTAGGTGTTCTCCAGTCTCTATGTCAAACTTTTGAGGCACTTGATCGTTCTCGGGGGCCGTGATTGCCAGCTGTGCGTCATGAATAGATGAAGCCCATCCAAGCTTTGTTCTGCTGAGCAGGTTTACTGGCGACATGGTAGGATTAGCTATGCGAATGAGGCCTCTCCCATGCACGATCCTCGTTATTGTGCGTGCAACCTGAAGTCCGTTTTTGAGCGTGCTGTTCGGTTCGACGAGGTGAATTCCGTCCCTTGCGACCTTTACTTCAATAGCGACTTCTGTGCGAGGTTCAATGCAAATTTGCTCGTGGCACCGCACTGTAAGTACATCATTATGTTCGGGGGCACTTGAGTCTATACGTAGCCGGAAAATTTCACCGTTTAGTTGCAGCTCTTTTTTGGAGAAGTCAATGAGAAGCCGGGCTGCTCGACAAAAAGGAAGACCACCGAGTAGCTCGTACGGGCAATCCTTGACCACTAAAAACGTCTCGTGAACTTTGGTGGTGCCAAATTCAAGTTTTATTTCAGCTTCACCATTGGGGGTGAGCAAGCCTCCGCCAATTCCTCGGATGAATATGTCTTTTCTCGATTTGAATGAAGCACATATTTTGTTAGCTAATTCTTCTGAGATGACATTTACGGCCGAGCCGGTGTCAATTACAAGTTTTGTTTCTGTACCGTTGGCTCGTGTGGGGACTGTGAGAAGCTGACTTTCCGACAATGTGCCGATGGGGCGGCCGGGCTGGCCCCCTAGGCCCGGCCGTTCTCGTTTCCCGAAGGATTAGGCTGCACATTCTGATTGCCTTGGAGCTCAGCCTCATCGTTCCTGTCATCTCGGAACCGCTGCCAGCACTGTTGTGCTATGTGACCTATGCGGCGGCAAATCTGGCATCGGGGACGCCCGTCGTTGGCACGGGAAGTTCTCTGAGGCCAAGGCATTGGGGGGCGACGCACCTCGTCTTCGATGCCTTTAAGCCGGTCAGACAGCGAGGCAACCGAGTCCGCAATCGTTTTCAGGGCTCTTTTGCGGTCGGCAGCCTCCCGTGGGCAACGCGATTCGGCCGCGGCGCAGGTGGCGACACACGTAGGAGGAGAGTGCCCTGTCGCTGCGGCGGGTGCGAACCCTACGGGATGCGCGATGTTTTGCATCCACGACTGCAATCCGGTAGAATACTGGACGCCAATCGGTTGTGGCGCCGACGCACGGCTCATCAAAGCTGCCAGATTTATGCGTTGCAAAATTTGGAGGAATGCGGTGCAGCTCTCCGGGTTTGCGATTATCATTTTCTCCAGAACATCCGGACGTAAACCGCGTATGAGGTGCCGCAACCGATCATCTTCCGTCATAGACGGGTTCACTCTTGCACACAGCTGTACGACGTCATAGTAGTACTGCTCGGGGGTTTCGGACGGCAATTGAGTGCGGTTTTGTAGCCTCAAATAGGCGATCTCGACTGAGTGGCGACTCGTAAAGGACGTTTTTAGTAGCGTCGCCCATTCTTCCCATGTATTAGGGGCACCGGTTAGAATTTGAGTATTGTGCCACTTTTTCGCATCTCCGTCTAAGGCCAGATATAGAAATTTCACCTTCGTGGTTTGGTCCCAGTAATTAAGCGACGCTACATGTTCGTAGCAAAGTAGCCACTCGGAAATAGATTCCTCCGGCGCACCTCTAAAGACTGGTGGTCCGATAAATGGTTTAGCTTGGGGGGTAGACATAGCAGAGAAGAAGGTATGGGGTTCCGTCATAGTGGAGCTGTCAGAGGTAGGTTCCTTATATTTGTTGTTGACTCGGGGCATAATTTCAGAGCGGGACTATCGTTACCGAGCAACCTCCACCACTTTGTAGCGAAACGTCGGGGTTGTTCAAGTTAGGCGCATCGGACGACCAGGGAGACGAATAAGTGTGGTTGAAACTCCGCGGAGGCAATCGATGAGAAGTCAACACGATGAATTCGGGGAGCACTCATTGGGGGTTTATTTAGCTAACACAACTTCAAGTTACAAAATGCACTGGGTTACAAAGACAAAACATAGAAAATGGTGGCATACCCCTCGGCCCGCATAGCTGGTCTCCAGTGGTGAGATCCGCCGTTGACCCCGACTCCGCTCCGCTCACTTTTCAAGTTCAAACATCCTCTTTTTAACCCTTGGTCGAACAAAGAGTCTTCACAAAAACCAATCACATGTTCGGACTCGCAGCATCTCAACCAATCACAGAAACACTTTCATAAAAGGCACTACATTTGTAAAAACCTCCTTACCAAAATGAAACACGCAAAGGGAAAGGTCCTCCGCACGTGACACTCTCTCCCATACCAGGCCGTGCTGCTTCCTTCGGTCGAACCCGTCGGCGGCCGTTCCCACGCTCGGACCCCGTAAGTTCTTCCATTAACTGTTGCTTTCTAGAAGCGTCCTTAAGGGCGATGGGTACACCATTGCTTACCAGGTGGACATGCGACAGCGAGGCGCCCTGACATCCTAACAACAGCGCGAGAGAATATGGTCGTTTACCTGCCGCCACTATGTCTCGGTCAGGCTAAGTGGTCGCGTCCCCATGTCATTCTCAATGACACGCGTGCCTGTTAACAATGGCTTAGACTCAGATGGTGGCGCCGGACCTGCCTCCCGCTAGACGCTTTTCCTAGTAAGCTTTCCCCTTCTAATCCCGAACCGGGCGACCTTGACTGCTCGGTTTGTGAGCCATAAAATGCAGCGTGTAGGCGCCTGTCCCAGGCTGGAAAACACGATTTATCCCACATTCCATTGAAGTCTAAAGCTGAAGCTCTGTAATGGCCAGAGAAACAAACCCAAAGGTAGAAGAGTACAAAGAAAGACTTAAAAAAGAAGCAGGAGTTGGTTTTGCACAAATTTCCTGAGAAGATACTGGAGCTGGAAACCTTGCTCTCGCGACAATATAAGAGGCAGACAGAAATTAGGAGCCGTTTTTTTCTTCTCAAAGACCACTCATTCATTCAACAGATGCAATGAGCGTGGTTAACAGTGAGTTTAAGGAATGAAAGAATTGGCCGCCTCGCGTTGACCAAACGTACCGTGGCTCTTGCTGCCCAAGGCTGATTAAATAAAAAAAAAACCTTCTAGAGATACTTCAGAAAGGATGCGTCTTGGCGCTGTTTCGAAAGAGCCTGCCACCATGTAACTATCTGTGAATTCTACCTTTCCCTCAAAGGCTTGGTGAGATAGAGACAGCAGCTTGTTCGGAGGCCAAGATTAGGGTGCATGAGAGGGAGTGTTCGTGCCTGGGTTTTGCACGAACGGCACCTCGGAAATCAAAGCGAGCCGAAGTGAGCGCGGCGTAATTCGGAGCGTCCAGGGCGTCGTCAGCGGGTAAGCGATGAGCGAGTGCCGAAGGCGTCCGAGATGAACGACGACGAAGCGATGTGACTTACGAAGCCAGCTTCGTATCTGGCGCCGACCGACCCACGCGATTCCTAAGATGGAACGCGTCGATGTTCCCCTGGGGTCTTAAGCAGATGCCGATCCCGTATGGAGCTGCAGCACGAGCCGCCTCGGATCGCTTGCAAGGCACTCATCCGCGGGAGGCCAACAACGTCGAGAAGGTGAGAGAGAGGATGAGACGCGGGCGAAGGCGAGCAAGGCCCGGCAGGGAGTACAACTTTTTAAGAGGCGCGTCGGCAGGCAGCAGCGACAGATGTCACCGGTGCGCTTTTAGTGCATCCCGCTGCGACGACTTGCGGTCGTGCGGTTCTACGCCGCGGATGGGACCGTAAATCAGAGGGCTTCTCCGCGCACCTCTGGCTGGCATCCTCGACAGGGAAGGAACGGAAGGCGGCCCCCTTTTGGAAAGCGCGGGGGCCAGTCGCGAGAGGCGCGCCGTCGGTGGGCGGAGCGCGCTCGACTTCGTCCACATTCGTCGAGGCCCTCTCAGCCAGCGCTGTCGCCGACGTCGCCGTCGTACGTTGCCCTTCCGACTGCGGCCCGCGGCGGCGGTGAACGGAAGGGAAGGACCCGCTCTGCCAGGAATGCCGCTGTTTGTTGACAAAGGGCAGAGCGCGCACAAGCCGAGCTCTTTCCTTGGTCTGCCAACGCCGGCTGCCGGAGAAGGGCCGTCGCGCGATAGGTCTGCGAGGAAGAGTGATGTAGGAGCCTTCGAATAAACGAGAAGCAAGAGAGAACACTGTAGCCTACCACGACCGCCGCGTGTATATGTTTGTACCGCAGAACCCGCTGAACGAAGCGTCCATCTAAGATCGACGGCGATTCATCAGGGCCTTTCGGCGTGGTAGACCAGGCGGGACCGCTGGCGGAACGGCACCCCTGCGTGTTCTGTACGGGGTCGCCCTTAACCCCCGTTTGCACACATTCTACACACCGATTCATCGATGTTCAATCACGCAACTGCATTCAACATTGCAATCTGCACACTACGCGCATCATGCGTCAACTGGCTTCCGCTTCGTCAAGAAACGAAGGTTCGAGAAGAGCTGCGAAGGGGCACGAGACGTTTGTTTTCCATGCGATAAGATCGTGGTCAAACATACGCGTCGCTTCCGTTTCTCGCCCCGTACGTATAGAAAGTAACAAACGTTAAAAGCAGAGAGGTGTGTCGCACTTGACTGACGGGTCTCGGCTGCGTGAATCTTTGATGCCTTTGGTAAGATAGCGAGTGTCACACAAACACCTCCTGGTGCTCCCAGTCGTCCCGGCTCTATTATAACAGGACAGGGAGGGCAGCAAGCACCGCGAGTCACGAATAGGTGGTGGTAGTGGTTAGAAGGTGAGAAAAGGCACCTAATTTCTGCAACCCGGTCGGGAGCACGGCGCAGTGCCTTCACGAATACAGGAGTGAAGATGCGAGACAGTTTAACTGCGTCTTGTGAGGGTGTGTGTGTGTGTGTGTGCCTCGTTTTCGAATGTACAAAAAGGAGCTGCAAAACGGCTCCCCCAAACTGGGAAGGACTCGGGAGCGTGAATGCTGGGTTCGGGCTAAACATCTGTCGTTTTGCTGCGAGGGTCGAAGTAGGGAGGGTGCGCCAGCTTGGAAAACGTTTCCGCCGGTAGCTGACCAGCAGAGGAAAGACGCCCGAGGGATCGGGAGGAGGGGGTCCAGGGCCTGAAAACGAATTTGTACTTCGGGCAGACAAGCAAAAAATCAGCGAGAGCACAAAAAAGCGGGGGAGAAAGGAGCATTCGGTTACGAGCGAGCGGTGCTTCTTTTGGGGTAGTTGGGGAAGAAGAATGTTTTTTGGGCGACAGGGTCTTCCACTCACTGATGCTGCCGATTCTTCTGCGTCCTTTCTTTTTTTTTCGCATCTTGCATATATTTACTTTATTGGTTCGCTGCGTCCTAAATTCAACGTAAAGCGTACCCTGCCTCCACTTGGTGGTGCCTTAGGGTTTATGCGAATCTCTCGAGGTCCGCCAAGTGCGAGAGAGTTTTCAAAAGAGGTAAATAAATGGAGAAAAAATAAAAAAGCAGATGCAAACATGCAACAGCCGAAAACGAGCGAGCGCTTAGAGAGAAGGAAGCTTCGGGCTTCGGCGTCTCGGGTCCGTTCTCTTTCGGCCTTTATTATTTTTTTCGAGACCTGCGGCAACACGGTGGAGCAAAGGGAATTGGCCTGACACTGGCTCGAGAAGAAAGAGAAAGAGAGAGAGAGGTGGAGGAGGGAGTGCATTGCGTACGCAAGCATTGAAGCGTCAACTCGGACAAAGTGGATCGCAGGACGGTGGCTATGTGTGTAAGCGAGTTTGCTTGCCCCCGGGTTTCTCTCGGAAGCGCGGAGGAAAATACCGAAAGTGTTAGACTCAACCAGTGGCTGCCACAGAAAGATCGAGACACGAAAAGTGAGATATCGCGAGCTCTTCCGAACGCCGCAATGCATTCCTGAAGATATGCTCTCTGCTTTCGTTCTATATCTGAGGCCGGCTTGTTTTATCCGGATAAGCCTTTCTGCGCTTGTTTATCGTCTTCGATTTCCGTGCGCGAGGAATGGCTGTTTTATACCGTAACGCGAAAACCCTTTCCCCGCTTAGTATATTTTGTTCGTACTTCTCAGTAACGCCACTTCACACAAGTGAGAATACTTCATAGTTCTCCGCAGCTGGCTTTTCGTACATGGTTAAAGATACCTCTGATAAGACTCTTTGATACCTGTTAGAGAAGCTCATAACAAATGCATACAATGCAAGCGTTACCCTATATATAGAACTTCAGCCTGGTGCAGGCTGCCAGTGCTGTCAATGAAACTGAAGCGATGCACGTCACATTCTGATTCAACTGATTCCTGAACTAGTTCCTGTAGGGTGATTATGAAATGACTGGATGAGTCAATCAAGAAGCCTAAAACCAGGAATTTTATTCTATCTCTTACGAAACTGAGAAAGCGCATGCAAAACGCTTCATTTATTGAAATTTGCTTGCTATTCTAGGTGCTGTTTGATGGTTGTGGTCTATACTATACTAGCGCACACACACACACACACACACACACACACACACACACACACACACACACACACACACACACACACACACACACACA
The DNA here is from genome assembly GCF_043290135.1 of Rhipicephalus microplus. NCBI lineage: Eukaryota > Metazoa > Arthropoda > Arachnida > Ixodida > Ixodidae > Rhipicephalus > Rhipicephalus microplus. Next base: position 135,236,480 of record NC_134703.1, read on the forward strand.
CACACACACACACACACACACACACACACACACACACACACACACACATGCAATATTTATTGCTCTATCTGCCCCGCCGCGGTGGTCTAGTGGCTAAGGTACTCGGCTGCTGACCCGCAGGTCGCGGGTTCGATTCCCGGCTGCGGCGGCTGCATTTCCGATGGAGGCGGAATTGTTGTAGGCCCGTGTACTCAGATTTGGGTGCACGTTAAAGAACCCCAGGTGGTCAAAATTTCCGGAGCCCTCCACTACGGCGTCTCTCATAATCATATAGTGGTTTTGGGACGTTAAACCCCACAAATCAATCAATTATTGCTCTATCTGGAAATTATATTAAGGCTCGTGACCCCTCACAAAGGTCGACCGCCATTTTATGGCGTTCAAAGTATGGGCATTGGTTGTCATGGGCTTAAAATTTGCCGAAGCTCGAAACTTAAGTCCCGTTGAAGACGCAGTGCCACTTTCTGAGACTATATGCTTATTGTCGGAGGTCACGCAGAACATAATTTAAATCTTCTGGGGCGTTAAATAGAATGCTTATTGATGAGTCAGACAGTTTTAATTTGCCTCTATAAGTAGCTGATATAGGAGACATTTAGTCTGATGCAGTGTAGACATATTTGTTCTTGTCTTATGAAGGTTTCACGGCATGTACAATCCCACAATAGATAAATGTTGTACACAGGTCCGTACGTGTGATTTGTATATGTGCAGAGGGATCAGTAAAAGCGCCAAGCGTGCGCCTATATTATGGTCACCGCGTATTTCCTAGAGAATCGTATCTCGACCATTTCTCGCGAGACGTCATGTCCAGCTTTGAGAGCACGATCAAGTAGCACGGTTCGCTTGTATGCTGCAGTAGACTGATACTCATTGCAGAAGAATGTTGCGTTACATTAAGCAAGCTTTGTTGCATAAATGTTTGATGTCCGCAACTGGCTCTACAGGAGCCTCTATATGCAAACAACAATTGTTGTTCTATTTAGAAGAGACTGTACAAGCTACAGCGTTGCACAGACTTATAAGGTATATACGGGTGAGGGTTCCGTTGAGTGGCATGTTGAGAGCACCACTCCGCAACTGACTACCCTTTGTTGTGGTCGCGACCACCACTGTAAGGAGTACAGACCACGTAGGTGTGTGCTGATGATTTAGGACAGCTGATACAAACGCCATAATCTTTGTTCGGAGGCATAAAAGGCAAGAGGCGGTGCGCAAGCGCTTTCAAAGGACAAACACCACTGAACGGGGCTGCCGCACCGCCGGTTCAGCTCTTGGCCGCAGTAAACAAGAATAAAGTAGAGCATAGAGGGGCTGCTTGGCGATCGCCCATGGAGCGAAAGATCGAGCGACCCACTAGACTCCCTAGCTTGTGCTTTACAAGCAGAAACGTGTGATTCTCATCTTCAAGAGCATACCTCGCACACAGGCTGTAGGGCTTACGGAAAGCAAACATTGCCCAGCTACTGCGTTGTCTTGTGTTATATACAACCGTAGATTGGGAAGCAAGACATATGCGCTGCAGTCTTCATTTCTCTTTGTTGTCGTTGCTTTCTTTTCATTTCTTCTCACGCGGCGATGAGATGCTGCACACGGAACGAAGCGCTGCAGCACGTCACAGCCGATCTGCTTATTTCTCCCATCTGCACGCTCATTCTGTGATTTCCTGCCACTGCTGCCAAACGCCCTTCCATTCTACGTGACCTTTATCCAATGCCGGGGTAGATGAAAGCGATACCCCGCTGACGGCTCCATTAGACGGGCAACCCGTGTCTTGAAATCCCACGCAGGAATCGCGGCGTCTTTGTCCCACCTTCCGCGGATGTTGCGCCCTCTGTTCGGGACCATGCGGTTATACGCTATAGCTTCATTCTTCGTCTCGCTTCGGCCTAGTGGCAGCACAATAAATGGTCACGAAGCGTGAGAAGGGAAAGCGATGCCATCGTTCGGAGGGCGAGCCTTCTGTGACGAGGTGGGCCGACCTCACGACCTTTTCCATAGCATGCGGAGCACCTTAAACGTGGCCTCCCAATTGCGCGGCAGCCCATGCCGTGATTGGGGAGGTATTCTCGGCCTTGTAGCTACAGCATCCGCGTCTAAGGGCTTGGGCGTTGCATGGGAGACCTGCAATGTATTTGCTGCGCTCGAATACATCCTGACGCTCCCTCTTCCATATGAGTCAATATTTCCTATCCCGTTCACTTCCTAGACCTTGGTTCAATGTGCTGGTCTACCAATAGGGGAATATGTGTCGTACGAACTTTCAAAACATAAGTAAGGTTTATCAACTCCATCCCTTTTTTGAAAGCAAGCTTTTGTCTTGTGCTGCTGTTTGCGAGCGTTTCACAGATGGGTGGGCACAAAAACTTGATATCAGTGGTGATGCATACTGCCTTTTTCCAAGCGTTTACTCTTTTAAGTATTATTGATTGCGTTGTTCTAACTGTCTAATCAGTTTCTTAATGATGTTTCAGAAGCCACGTCTCAATAATGAAAACACATTCGAAATGGTTGCGCGACCGAATTTATTGGTGTCATCATTGATTACCAACTTATGTCTACACGACACACGCAAATGAATGATTTATGGAAACTTTTCATTAACAAAAGCAACCTACAGGAACTGAGGCTGACCTCATTCAGTGAGGTTAATTACCAGCCTCTCTTTCTGCACACTGAGACTGGATGTTTTGTAACAAAGAACTAATTAAAAAATTTTTTTTATTGTATGAGGAAGAAAAAAAAGAAAACAACACGCTCAGCTGGTTCGGTCAGTGTAACTCAGTCACCTAACTTCTGAAGCAATAAACGCAAGAATTGTGTGCTGCTTTGCTCGAGCAATAGCTCTAATCACATTGCGTATTCTGGGAAAAGGGCTTGATGTGGCGACATCGTCCTCAAGCCAGCGGCATCCAGCAGTTTACGTGGAAAAATCAAAGGTGTAGAAAAGACACTCGAATTTGAAGGACTCGTTATTTTTTCCCTAAACAACTGCACGGCTACAATAATGAGCAAACATTTCCGAGGTGCTCTTGCTGTACGAGGCATTGTGGCACTGCTTACCACCCAAGCTTTGTTGCCTCGGCATGAGGTTAAAGTCGACGGAATGTCTGACACAAGCTGCGTCAGCACTGATCAAATGGCGAATTCGACGCACGCCAACCCACGAAGGTGTCTCATGCCACCCGAGGCAATTTCTGTGGTGCGCAAGACGCAATTAACACCGATTTTTCTCACAACGTGCGGAAAATCATCTCATCCACTGGCATGATTCGGACAAGCGACCAACGGCGGTTGCTGAATGGAGGCATCGAACTGTGCTAGCTGGTACCAACTGATCCAAGGGTCATAACATAACCGAACCGCGCATAGAGGAGAGAAAGCGAAGCAAGTCTGGTCTTCGTATTCCAGCGTTAGCTTGTTAAGCTCCTGGCGCCAATGCCAAATATGCAACACCTCTTTGCTTATGTGTATGTAAATGTGTATGTGCATGTGTATGTGCATGTAAATGCTGCGTTAACTCACCGCCGGATTTTCCGCTTCATCCTTCAGCTATGCGCTGATGTGGCAGCAAGACCCGATGCCCGAAAGCATGCAGCAGACATATAAGTATACGTGGCTATATCTAATGCCATCAACATGTCAGTTATTGTTTTTGTAAGAAAGATAAAGAAATACATCGTGGAAAACTACATGATAGCCCTTCTAATAGGGACCCGTATACCTTATTCTACGCTGAACTCGCGATCACCCTTCCTCGCACACTCGCCTCTCGCCCACCGGGGAAAAAAAAAAGAATCACTTTTCAGCTCACCGATAAACTGCAAGAAACGGGTAGGACTTCACTTTTTGATTGTTTGCCTTCATTGTTTGAGTTCACTGCCAAGAAAATTTGAAATATTCCGCTTTTTCTAACGTGAAAATTAGTGCCGTGAAAAATGCCAGATACCAGCTTCAGGCTAAGCTTTCTGTCATTGAGCAACAAAGATGCATATGATTTTTACTGTCATGTTTCCGGTCCTTCGCTTTCTTTGGACCATGCGCACAGGCAATTCTTTTCTCACGCCTCCGTAATGTATTCCGTTTATAAGGTCTCGCTAGCGATCTGACAACATTCACGACGCCTTTTTGGCCCCGCCCCATGCTGAACTTGGCGAAAATTTTCACGGCAGTGTGAGCTTCTTCAAGAAAGCATTTTCTGTCGGTTATAAAAGACAAAATGTTATAAAGAGAATTTGTATAGATTAGGAGGATTTCACTTTCGTGATTTTTGCCTTCCAAATATCTGTGGTCGATATACAAATTCAAAGCACTTCTCCACCCCCCTCGCTCAATCCCTTCTCCAAAAAAAAAAAAAGAGAAAGAATCGCAGAACATTAAGCACCTCAATACCACTTTCCGTAATTGAATGACGTTTCTCTTTTCGCTTTTACAAGCAAGTAAAGAAAGGGCATTGACTCAACGTAGGGCGGGGGCCATCCTTGCAGTATACCTTAAAATAAGCCTGATCGTTCCCTCACTCGCAGCTTCAAGATGGGGCTTCTCTTTGAGTTCTTATCGATGCTCAGCTGTTCCCAGTTTTCCAGAACTGGCTCTCACAAGAAAAGCCGTAAAAAGACGTTCTCGTGTGGCTTCGCTACAGCATCGCGGCTCCATCATCGGCTTCCGGTGGATTCCGGAAAGAAACGGATTGCTCGCCAATAGTCGGATCATCCGTTTCGTACAAGGCAGATAGCGTTCATTCATTGCGCACTTCATTCTCCAACATATCTGCGTGATTATCTGTAAACGAACCGTCTTCCGGCGTGCCTGTCTACCTGACGCAGAGAGATTTCGTTTGTGTACGTATATTCGAATCGTCGCCTCCCACAATCACGGATCACGTTCGCTATTCATTGCATAACCGGATTGCCGTTCATTTTTTTAACGTTATTACTTTATTGCGAGACCATACCTGAGGCAGCCAATCGGTTTTCGTTGAAAACGCACGTGAGTGATCGCGTATGCTAAGCGGGCAGACGTGTCCTCGACGAAATGCGATTTCGGGTGTTTGCATGCGTAACTTTGCGCGCCTAAAATAAAGGGAACGAAATTCCGCAATCAAGGAACGCTTCCAGGCTTGGTCCTTCCGTATTCTGAATGCACGAAAGGCGGTTGCACAAGAAGATCTGTCTGATCCAATGAGATTGATTGATATTTATGGTTTAACTTTCAAAAACCACGATATGATGAGAGACGCTGCAGTGAAGGGCTCCGCAAATTTAGACCACCTGGGGTTTTTTGCCCTGCACCAAAATCAGAGCCCACGGGCATACAGCATTTCCGCTTGTATCGAAAATACAGCCGCATCAGCGGGGATTTCATCGCGCAACCTGCGGGTCAGCAGCCGAGTATTCCGTGCCTTTTTTGCAGGAACATTACTGTAGGAACATAGTATTTGATATATATATATATATATATATATATATATATATATATATATATATATATATATATATATATATATATATATATATATATATATATATTTTTATCAGAGATAGCAGCGTTGGCTATTGTCCACGAGCTCTTACTGGTTCTTCCAAAGGAAATATCTTTAGAAACTGTAGACCTTCGTCTGCATAAGAACATAAGAACAAATACGCATGTCTACGTGTTTTGAAATGGCAGGCGCCGGGATCAAGAATGCTGGATGTATATACATATAATCGCTTCTATATATATGTGGTTTCGCTACTGCTCCTCACTTCTCTGTTTACATGGTCCAATATTCCTCATACATTCACCATCTCTTATCGCCCAGGCGATTCACTTAACGTTTCCGGCGAATGACGTTTGACCTCGCTATTCGCCGGTATCTTCTTGAGATCGTGACCAGGGACAAAAGTTGGCAACAGGCTCCTCAAAGAAAGAAAGAATAGCCGAATATTGCTATCTATAGCATTCAACAAGCTCTAAGGCACCGGTTCACTTCATGCACCCAATGACACTGCCGACCCCTTTTACTCCGATAAATTTTGACCAGAATCAAGTGCTCACTCGAGATGTTTTTGTAGTCCAGCGGGCGCCCGTCAGTATCACTTTTTATGAAACGCGCTTCTGGGCCGCTGTTCCATCTTAGGTGAACGCGGAACTGGTCATGCGGGTGCGCAAGCGTAAACCTGTCACACCGACAGCGAGGCGCCTTCTAAATTGATCCTGTCAACGCCTCGTGATTAACGCCGCATCTTGTCCTCTTGCTCCCGTCTATCGCGCTGGTACGCCTTTACCAGCATCCTTTTTGTTTTTATGATATTTTACTTTTTCGTTGAGGAGAGAAGACCGGCCGAGTACCGGTCGGTTGGCTAACTTCGATATTCCTGGATGAAGAGTGGTTTCCCCACTCTTCCCTTATCCGCTGCTACAAACTTCACTCAATGACTCGATAGACGATTCGCGAAAAAATTCTTCTACTTTCAGATATCAGCGTTCAGCTGTCTCATACAGCGCACAAAATATACAGCGTGGTGACTCACCATAGATTGCTTCAATGCAAGCAGACGATACTGCTAATTCGCTGCAGCGTTAATTGTGTTACACGAGGCTCGTCTCACGGAACAACGCTAGCCTGCTACAGCGCAGGGATGCCGTTTCAAACTTGCAACTGTCTTTGACGCTGGACACGTGCAACTCACTGCCGAAAGTGTGTTGGCACTACAGCGACTGTTTGCGAGTAAATGAGCTGTTGTAAGAAGGTGACCAGATAGCAAACTGGTACATTTAAACTGCCTGAATCAAACTGGCAGAAATATCGGTCTCACTGTCTGCAACTAACTCTCAAAGTGTTTGTGCACTACGTGTTATTCCGCACCCACTCTGCCAGTGGGGTACGCCATCGGTAAAGCCTATCAAGTTTGACCTGTCTGTGTTGGAATAAAAAAGAATGGGTGTGTGGAGGCAGTATAGGGATTGCATATCTACCGCTCGAGGAAAGATCAGGCTTTTGTGCATAGTTCGTTGCAAACGTGCGGGTTATTGAGAATGCGGGTAGCGTATGGGCACCGGAATAACAGGCGCGGCCGTTCCGAAGTGCTGCACGGGCTGATTAAGTGGAGCAAGAAAGCTGCCCAGATGAGATAAGTCGCATTTTTGGTGTTTTCGCGGTTTATGTGTTTTGCAAACGTGGTTCCTCCTTAAGAGAAATATAAAACGACATATGGTTCGTCGCAACCAAGGGAAGTATATGGCACACGTTTCAAAAACCTCGAAGAAAGTGTCGCCGGAACACAAATTTCTGGTTGATGAAACAATGCGAGAACGGGATTAGAGATCAATACCGGTGATAAATAAGTGCATTATGTATTGCTAAACAGGACGATCGGCCGTTTCTCGAAGTGATGAGGAGGAATACGCCAGCAAAAGGGTATGCTTCACACGTTACACAGCCAGCACTTACTAAACTTTTATTTGGCATGCTCTTTCATATGTTATTACTATATTTAAATTGTATCGTTCTGTTGCTACAAGGAAGTGCATTTAACTTGTTTTGGATATATAATCTTACACTAAGCACCGAATGTGGCGAAATCCTTAAATGTGGGAGAGGTACGAAACTACACCTGCACCATGATTAAGCCCTCATCACCTCAGTGTTAATTTGACGTTCTGATGCAGACCTTAGCGAATTGAAATAAAGAATGAAGAAGTTTAAAATGCAGCGAAGAGGACTTGCGGTGACTCGCGAAAAAATTTCTCGGAAGAGGCGCACACAAAATACCGTACCTTATAATCAGGCATGTATCCAACAAGTACGCCCTCAAATTATTATGAAAGAGGACTAAAACACTCATTTAGTGCAATGCATTACAAGTGCTATATGATCACCATTTCTCGTCTACCGTAGTGTCCCTAGCCTTAAATGTTCGAATATGATTGTTATGTTTATCAGTACGGACGCTAGCTGCAGGTAGAAAAGAAAGGAACCAAAAAATGAATGTTATTTTAAACGAGCTAACGGCAAAAGCAATACTCTCACCACATACGCAGCATTTACTTCCGCGTGACACGTATATAACGCTCTTGACAAACGAGCGAGCTCTTAATCCTCAACCATCGTTCGCGCACTCGAGCGGCTTTTCTCCTAATCCCCGAAATCGCGCCAGTCGAGCCCAGCCGCTTCTCAGCTATATATACTTCAGACGCTCCGTTAATTCCACGCTCCAATATATATACCGTACATTTAGCGAACCCATCGGCAACATACAGAAACGCTACTGCATCTGGCCACTCCAAAAGCTCCATCACTGGCGCAGGGTATTGAACGCACCGTGTGCGTATAAACTGTACGGTCGAACTTCGGAGCACCGAACGACTCCACTCCTGCCTCGAGTGGGTAGGCCTGCATGTGATCGTTTATAGAGGGTGGTACGAGTGTTGGGACTGGGTTTTGCTAATCGGCCGGCCCGTCCAGGGAGCGCCGGCAGTGTGGTGAATCGCCAGCAGCCGCTGTCCTAAAAAAAGACAAAAAAAAAAAAACGCGACCCAGCCTTCGTCTCGGTCTTTTTTTTTTCTTTTGATCACCTATTGCACCCGCGCGTACCCTTTTATCGACGGCTTCCGAAATGAGCGGCTTGAGCCATGCCGCTGCTGCCCCGAATATTATTGCCACTGAGTTGAGTTCCTCGTCCCACGGCAGTCGCAGTTGCCAAGGCTCTCTGCCCACGTCATAGCGCGCCGTCATTCGGGTAAGCTGCGGCGACTAACTAGTTTATGCAGGAGGCAGTACTGGTTACGCAGCTGCCCCTGGCTAGTTGCTCTTTTCTCTTGTGGTAGCTACCGGCTTATATACGCCAACATGGTTATCCTGGTCCAAGTTAATCAGTGGCTGATTAACTTGCACGTTCAATTAAAAGGTTCGTTGTAGCAATTGACAGGAATTAATGCGCGGTGACAGGCCGGCATTAATCTTGACCGTCATTCGCTTCTGCATGTAACACGTATACGATGCGCTTGTAAATGCACGTGTGTGTCTTTCTTTCTCTCTGTCTTTCTTTTCGTATGTGTGTGTGCGGGGGGTACGCTTCGACGATACGGTAACTATGCAGTAAAACGTGAAAAAAAATGTGTATCCATGTAACTTGTCCTCCGGCATGTGAAAGACTCTAAACACCCGCTCCACAGGGTTTGATAACTCACACAGTTTCCGAAATGGCGAAAAATGCTCGCGGCAAAAATGGAGTTCTCTCGTAACATGTGGCTCCGTTATGGCATCGGAAACATCTGTAAGATTAGGTTTTACATGTACATTTTCAGTATAGTGTGCACACCTACCTGCAAATGATAGAAACCATGGTGGTGTTTCTATAGTGCCCGATAACGCAGCACCTTTTAACTTGTAAGGCAATGTCGTCTTGAATTTCCTGTTGAGTGTGCACGAGAGCTACTTCTTTGTTTTGCTTTTAGAACGTAGAACCTGTAACGCTAGGAAGTATTTCCCTGAGTTACAGTAATCAAAGTTATTGATCAAAAAAAAAAAAAAAGGTACGCATTCTCAATAGAATCCTCGAGAGGGAGAACTGAAGAAAATGATCCTATGCAAGGATAGGCCTATTTTCGTTTTAGAACACATCCGGTATAGCTGTTTGTCAGATCTGAAAGACCTTCATTCGAGGATAGATAAAGACAAATTATCTGGAAAGAAAGATAACTAAGAATGAAAGGTATTCTACAATACAAAGGTAAGATATGTATGTGCATATATCTTCACCTGGTACTCCTTTGCGCAGCGAAAGCAGGCAAAGGCAAAAAAGAACAAAAAAAGAGCGGTTATATACAGCATTAACTGCCTAAAGCCCATACAGTGTTCCGTAGCAAGAAATCAAGAACCATCGACAGATCTCGTTGACAATCATATTGGCGATGGAGAAACACTTTGTGTACAAAAAATCTTGAAAGAAACATTTCTTTCTTTTAATGCTGTAACTTCAGTTTGATAATGATTAATAAATAATCCATTCAGTGAAAAATATAGAAGTATAAACTGTTACCAGCTTATGCAACTCGCTTGTGTACAAGATAGGTTGGTTGGCGGATTTAGGTGTTTTCTTACCGGCGGTGTTATTTGCAGCCTGTGTTTACCACGTATAATTAGGAATTCGGAGGTATTAGAGCATTTAGGAGCATGTAATAGAGTTGGTATTAAAGGGCACACCCCAGATTTTTTACATTGGGAAGCTTCAAATTTTGTATATTTAGCAGGACCTCACAATATTTTTCAACAGCAGTGTTAAACGACTTTGTCGTTTTCGTGTGCACACCAGCAACATTAAACATTCTTCTCCGTGCGCAACTGACGTAGACCCTAAGTTCGTTAAAAGGTTACCCCAGACTCGACGATGAACTGTAACAGCATTAGAATACAGAACGCACTTACATGCGGTGCCACCCACATGGCGTAACCACTGCGGTGTTATCTCTGCAACCAAGGACGTGTTATCGTTCTGCAAGGGACGACGCGCGAACGGAGAGGTCATCAAACGACGCTAATCGAGTTGATATCGTGGCTCTTTACTGACTTCCAAGTGCAGGAAAGAGTAAGACTGGACAACTTGGTGTGTTTTTACATTTTTTTTCTTTCACCATGGTTTATTGTGCTCGGGTCCCCTCTATCTTGATCTTTACCATGCATCGCAATTACTGACAGATGGAGAAATACGGTAATGCGCGTGTATTCACCGTAACCGGTTCGGATATAAGTTCCGCCGCTGTGTCGTATATGCGACACCGACAGTATCGACGTATGGCGCCGACTTACTGGAAGGGAAGATTCATTTAAAGGTCGCGTTTGTCGTCGAATGTTTCGGTTTTTTTTTTCGTTGTTTGCACTGCTAAGGAAGGGCGTGCAGAGACGAGGCAGCTGAGTCAAGAAAATATTAGGTAGTTTTAGCTTGCACGTATACTTCTTTACGTTAACTTGTTACCGGATACCGGTTTGCGTTTACCGTCTTACCGGAACGGATATCTTTCAACGTTTTAGCTCCTCATGCGTGAACCTTTACGTACGTACGTAAACGCGCATATCTTTACGTTTTCGCAAACCATAAATGGTGATGCTAAGTGCATATAGACTGCATTTAACTTAGATAGGATTGAATCACCGTTGTGCGAAATCACGAGACGTTCTTTAATGGCGTAAAGTATTCTCGTATGCGCAAAAGAGTTAAAAATTCAAGGCTACTGCAACGATGATCTTGACATCTTGTGACAATTCGTGCAACCACAGCCACGAACACGTTGGCTTATGCGTAATGTTTTTGAGGTGAAAATGACAAAAAAGATAACTCATTTGTAATAGCACCGCTGCGTGGTTTTCGCAGCAGACGTGCAATGCATGATTTTTCTGCAATAACAAAAAGCGTCTACCATGCAGCACCAACCAGCGCAATCAAGCACCTTGTTTCTGCAATAACAATTTTGTGATTACCTGGTTCACTATTGCCCCGCTAGATGGCGCCAGCTGTTCAGCTTGTCGGGAGTTCGCAAGTTTACGGCGTCTATGTCCTAGGCTATTCTAGCTTTGGTAATCCGGCTCAAACAATGTGATGGCTATTGGCGTTCGCACTTTGGCTTATTTCAACTCGACTGCTCGAGTTCCCACAATACTGATACCACGGATTTGTACGAACGAATGCAGATTTGTGAGAAAGTGCGAAAAACGTAAAGCCTATATGGCGGGAAGCGTGAACTTTTAAACCACGTCCGGCAGGAAACGTAAAGGTTTACGTTCCGTAAAGACCCGCGCATGCGCAGATTTTCTCTGGTATCCGGTATCCGGTAACACGGTAACGTAAATAAGTATACGTACAAGCTAAAAGCTCCTATTAAGGCGAAGTTATCTGCTGAAAACGATACTTTAAGGCTGGATTTCTTTCTTATAAAAAGCCTCGGCAAGATATATATTCGTCAACAGCGCTGTACACGTTTGTCGTTGGTGGTTACATGGTGCCAAATTGACGACTTTCAACTCCATACCTTCAGGTTGGCTCCATGGCTACTGTCTGGCTACTTTCGAAGTTCTGTTTTGACGCATTATGTAGCCATTTTTTTTTACATTTGATGAGCAAATACACCATTTGCAAGCTTTTCTGTAGTATCAGCTGGCGCGTGCTCGCGGTACCCTCCGCCCATCTTTCCATCAGCAGGCTGGTGTGCATGGAGGCACACCATTGCAACAGCCGTCACACCTGCAACGTCGGAGCGGCGAAGTTCGGTGCATGTTGGCAAACACGTATGCCTAGCACGCTGCTCACGCTTCCCGCCATTCATGTGTATGCTCAACACGTGCTCCCTATTCTGATCTTCACACGTGATCTGGTCGAGAAGAGACATCAGCAACAAAATGAAGTTGGAATGTAAATCTTCAATTAGCTTTCGCTATCTGAAAATGAACTGGTATATATAGTACGTAGGCTCTACTAATAAAATTTGGTCCCCGGCTGCAGGGAAAAGCTGTCGGAACGTTCCTTGTTCCTGCTCACTTGGCTACAATGTTTCACACTTGTTACTGTGTGTCTGGCAATAGCTATTTCTAAACCGCACAAAATGTATGCACATGCACTGAATTTGCTATGATGATTGCCTTCAATTGCAACTTATCGTCACCTTAAAGTTGCAAAGCAAGAGAGACATAATTATTCTTTTGTTTGTATGGACTATTACGAAATGCCAAGAAGTCCTCATAAACAGCAGTTCTGTTTGATTTGTCGGCAAACTTGGCGACAAAATCAAATCGCATGAATACTTTGTCTACTCTTAGTTTGAGTTATGGTTCCTTTCCAACTCCACCATAGAGAATTCTGGTGCTGTGAAACTTCAGACTGTATGTGCCTTGGTAATTATATGACTAAAACAAGAAACCTTACCCCTCTCTTTACGAACGTATCTTTCCTTTAGGATATTTTCATACTGGAAAGTTATTCGCCATTTTTATTGTGCACTGAAAGATTCGACAATGGAATCGAGGAGAACGCTGTTGAACTTGTTATTCGAGATTTTCGAATATGGGCACACCTCCAGTCGTACGTGTGCCTGCAACGCGAGGACGTCACACCGAAAGAAGGGACAGTGCCGGTCTGGTCGCACCACCGATAATGCCCGCGGGTCAGAAAGTTTTCGAGAGGGCATTTTATAATGCACACAGAGTCAGGGGATGACAGCGTCTGGACCGATGACGGAGTGCAGGGTGCCGTCATGCCTCGACGCCAGCCTGAGCGGCTGCATGCCCATAGGCGGACTCCCTGATCATAAAGGACACACCGGGAGGGGCAAGATTGATCGCCTGACATTTTGCTCACTTCGCCTTTCCGAGCTTTAATCCATTTCTCTTTGCACGGAAGCCTCAAGAGCGACGTTACGTGTGGCTTCTTTTTATTTGTATTTTTTTTTCAAATATGGACGAGCAAGACTCCCTTTCGTCACACTGGAGGACAACACGCCAGAAGTGTGGCAGGCAGCAGCTGCGCGTAATTATCTGCCGAACTAATTTGTCGCACTCGTCTATACTTATTAAGTGCCCTGAACAAACGAGGGAGGAGGACAACATGGATGCTTTCACGATGATGTTTTGACACTCTCATCCTAATTTTTGTTGCACGGCATGTGATTACTGTCGCCTCGGCAGTGTAAGCGAGTGCTTATCACTTATCACCAGACATCGTGCTGATAAGTGCTCGTGTTTAGAAAAGGGTAATCTGCACAAAAGTGTTCAACGCGAAAAGTACTAATCTGCTGTTACTGTGGCATGTCGACTTTCTGAGTTCCGTGAGAACCTTACACTGCCATTGGTTTTTGTCACACTGAAATTAGAGAATGGGTGTACAAGCTCTTAGGAAAACCTCAAAGTTAACTAAGGTCGTCTATTTCCTGTTTTATAAGCCATGCTGGCAGCGCATCTAACGTAAATGCACTGTTTATTGTAAGCTAACAACATGAGTGCGCAATTAAAGCAAAAGATCTCAAAATGACAGTGTTACGCACTGCGATAGCTTATATATCGATAATCCTGTTGACAGAAACACCGAATGAACCAGTGCAGTCAAAAATCCATTAGCGCATCACGAAAATCAAGTGTTCAGGTTTATTTATTGGCATCCACATTGAGATGTCTGAACATACATGGTGCACTGAAATAATAAAGATGGTCATTTGGTGACTGTGATGTTGTTACAGGCAATAACTCACCCGAATTCAACCTTTATTCCTAGCAAGATATATCCAGAAGGAGAGGTCCAAATCAATAGCAAGAATTGTATTGACATCATTACTCTAAAGCATACGCTTTCCCAGTGTCCTGTGGTTTTCGCAGACTATGACATATAAGGAGACTGACGGCAGAGTCTTTCACACTGGAGCTCTTTCAGATCTAGCGATTAGCTTGCAGAAGGAACACGGTAGGGAGTTGAGGTTACAGCGCATTGTCTAACGTGGAAACCGCCAGCGTCAGACTAACGGCTGATATTGAGGACTGTAATAAAGTTTATTATACGAGAAAGAATTGGTTCTTTTAGCTAAAAGCTACAAAGAAAATATATACTATTTCTTCCAGTCGTACGTGTCGACAATTCGAACACGAGAAGAACGCCTTTAAGGCTTGTAATCACTTACTATTTAAGCTGACCAGGAGGATAGCGAACTGCAACGCGACGGAGAACTAATTGACAACTCAAAATGAAGGGACCCTGAAAAGAGAGAGAGAGCGATATGGTATGAAGAAAGGCAGGGATGTTAACCAGAAAGGAAGTGTATAGTTTGCTACCCTGCAACCTGAATCTAGTAAGCAAGTTCTGCGAAAGCCTATAAAGTATATGAGTATTCATAAAAGAGACAAAGACGAACCCACACGAGCTGTTGACAACCTTGTATGGGACTTATTATTCTGGTCGTGAACGATCAGTCTGCCTTACAGACTGCCGCATCACTTTTTCGTTATGTGCTGCATTACGCTGTTATAACATTACTGTGTATCATTTGTAACGGTAAAAAGAGAAAATATATTAGTGATGAATGTGATTGCAAGCTGACGCTGCGTTAGCCCCGGCCTATTGCGCCCGATCAGATGCATGATAGGCGTTGCTTTGCATACACTCTGCGTGCACTGACGGAAAGGTGGCCGTGGGCGGAACCAGTGAGAGCCAAGGCGGTAACGGTTCGCTATAGAGCACTCTTATCCCTCATCACACATCGCCCATTCCTCTGCCGCGTACGCTAAGCAGGGTGCGGTATAACGAGTTCGCCTCTTGCGCAATAGCTTCGGTAGCGCCGCATTCCTCTACTTCTTCACAAGCAACTCCATCATTACACTTAAGGATAGAAAGCAATAAGCGCACGCACCCAGATTCTACTGCTTTGCTTGCAATTCATGTCGCTTCCTGAGGGCAGAGGCCAAACAGGCAGACACCTAGATACCTGCCCGGTAGGGAACGCTATCAAGACCCGCGGGCAACTATACACTGTAAGCAAAAGTTAGCCGAGATGGGAGTTTCTCCAGCACATAAGCCCACAAAACTCCCCTGCCTCAATTATTTACTCCCTGGTAGGGAGTGAACTCGGCACATGTCATCGTAAAACGCCCCCTCCTTAATCACAGAGTTTATGAACGACATGACCTTGTTAAACTCCCCATGGAGTTTCAGGTCACGTGGTTGCAAACTCCCTATAGGAGCTTTAAAAACCCTCTTTGGGCGTGACGTGTGTGTGTGCGTGCGTGTGTGCGTGTGTGTGTGTGTGTGTGTACGGGCATATGTTTGCACGTCGGTGTGAAACACATGTGCTTTGTGTGGCTAACCGTGTAAGCATCTGTCAACAGGCAACGATATTATAAGTGCACCGAAGAATAGCAATGACTCGTTGGTATTTACTGGGAACATTTCAATATATTTCGCACCGTTAAACCACGCTGCACATTGGTCTGATTCCTCAACGAAACGTCGTGAATGCCGCGCTTCAAAGGGCCGAGTAACAAAAAAACTTCGAAGAATAAATTAATGGTAGTAAAAGTAAGCTGTTACGATCGTCAGCGGCTGCTCCTGGAGTTTCACCATCAGAAACTTCAAAGTGGTCTGAAGTAGGCTTCGCTCGACTACGGCAGGCTGGCCGGCAACCGGTCTGAGAGTTGCGCCGGCGATGCGCTCGCCCCGTCTCCGCCGATAGTGGCTTCTCGGAGTGTCACCGGTATTTCATCGCGGCTGTAACATCTAAGTGGTAAGAAGGCCTCGCTATGCCGTCGGTATCAAGCCGGCATCGTATCGAACTCGCACTGCGCGCCGGCCACCGCGGCAAGCGCTACGAGCTAGCACCGACCACCGGCGGGACAAAGAATGTGTTTCACAAAAAATGAAGGCTGCTGGGATGTATAACAGTCTTCTGCGCCTTGCGACCGCAGCTGTCAATGACTAACTACAAGGCGAGCGCCGAACGAGGCGGAGTACGATCATCAGCGATTGCACCGTAAAACTTCGAAGCGGTTCGAAGTAGGCTTCGCTCGACTACGGCAGGCTGGCCGGCAACCAGTCTGAGAGTTGCGCCGGCGACGCGCTCGCCCCGTCTCCGCCGATAGTAGCTTCTCGGAGTGTCACCGGTATTTCACCGGCTGCAACATCTAAGCGCTAGGAAGGCCTCGCTATGCCGTCGGTATCAAGCCGGCATCGTATCGAGCTCGCACTGCGCACCGGCCGCCGTGGCGAGCTCTGCGAGCTATACATGCAATGCATGCGAGCAATGGGAACAGCGGCTGCGAATCGTCTCATTCGTTTAAGTCTATCGCTCCGTAGCTTAAACTGCGTGGATAGCGGACACCTATTTCTGTGCATTGGAAAAACGAGACGTAAACTGCACATCAGCAAGCATTTCGTGATCGCCAGCTCTCATTCATCGAATCACCGTGCCGTACTCGTGAGTGAGGCCTAGTCGTCGAACGCGGTAGCGGCGGTCTACCTCGGTTCATCGCTGGAGCTGCTAAATGTGCCTCGTTAAAGTGTTCATTCAAGGCCGCGCGCACTTTGTGTATGATTCCGTGCATTTTACGGGTCCACAAACAGTACTGCTAATGCAAATTCAGCCCGTATGACAGAGCGTCAACTGATGAAACTTTTTCGCTATAGTAAAAAAAGAATAAATATTAGGCAGGCTTAGGATAAAAGGCATGTGTGTTGAAGTGCTTACATCAGACCACCGCAAGTCATACTTACGCCGTGCGTATTTATTGCCTAATTAATAGCAAAAAAAAGGCTTTCACCAGGGCTACATGGGAGGTAAAAATGTGGTGCATATATATACCTGGTGACTATAGGGTAGGTGTGTACTGCGTGTGGCAAGCTGTGGTGAGTGCAAGTGTTGTGATATAACGTGAACGTTGTGGTAATGTTTGTGTACTGTAATCATTGTTGTGCGCATTAACCGTTATGTAATTAAAGTTACGCTTGCGCATGGTACGGCTGCTGACGTAACTTTTTTTTGTCGATGCAAAAAATTTACTCCCATACTGACCTGAAAAAGTTCCCCAATGGATGTAAATAAAAACTCCCCTGGCACCATGCAAAAACCCCCTACTGATGGGGAGTAAATTTTTTACTCCCTCCGGACGGTTTTTTAAAACTCCCATCTGGGCGTGCGCTAGAGGACAAGGTCATTTACTCCCATCTCGGCTTATTTCTGTTTACAGTGTACACCCGTAACGAGGCGCCATGCATAGGAAAAATGGAGGGGAATGCTAATGGCGATGGCCGGTTTTTTAGCGCCGCGCAGAGGTGACAATACACGCTTCAGGAAACGCTCACGTATACGGGAGCGGCACGTGAAAGCTACGTAGGCGTGGCAGTATATGCGGCACGGAAAGATAGCCGGCCGAGATCCATCATCGCACCTTGCGCAGAGCACTCGGAGCTGCCGGTAGGTATACCTGTCAAAAGTGGAGCAGCGCTGATCGAAGCCGCTTAGCTTGCTTATATACAAGAAAGAGTAATTTGTCGTCGCGCGAGGGGCTCGTTTTGCCGCTCTTCAAATTGACGCGCGGAGAAAGGAGATAGAAAGAAACAGGTTGGTTCGCATCGGCTTCAGTACTTTGAAACCAGGTGGCTACTTATGGCTACCGTTGCATACAATCTGTATGGATAGTGTATAGCCACCTGATCAGATACGTTCGTAAGGCTATATGGCATAGACCACGTTCTAACACTAAACATTGAATTACCATATTGATATGCACATGGCACGCTTTCTTTTAGTTTCTGTAAGCCGTTTAGTGATTGCCTTCTTATGCACGACTCACGTAGGTTCTCCCCTTCTGCACATCACTCTTACTCATGTGCAAATTCATAAGCAATATTTTGTGCTCTTGCAAATAGCAGTACTCTATATTCTTACTTTCAGGCAAAGTATATGCAAGAAAATGATCTACATGAGCTCTAAGGAAACCGCGTGGCTGCACAACAGTTCTAAAATTAGCTGCATTTTGAAAGGAAACCTTATTTAGAAGCCCGCGTTCCTTTGTTCTGCGCTCTGAGTGTGAGAACCAACATGTGAATATGCGGAAAATTGTAAAGATACGCCTCAAACTTATTTTACCACCTTGAGATTTTTTGCCCCACCGCGGTGGTCTAGTGGCTAAGGTACTAGGCTGCTGATCGAATCCTGGCTGTCGCGGCTGCATTTCCGATGGAGGCGGAAATGTTGTATGCCTGTGTGCTCGGATTTCGGTGCACTTTAAAGAACCGCAGGCGGTCGAAATTTCCCGAGCCCTCCACTACGGCGTCTCTCATAATCATATGGTGGTTTCGAGAAGTTAAACCCCACATATCAATCAATCAACCAATCAATCAATCACCTTGGGATCTTTAATACGTGCCTGAATCATAAGTACAGGTGTTTTTTTTTACATTATTACCTCCAAATTTCTACACCGAACCCCCATCTTCATACTTGTAGCTACGCAACGCTAAGCACTTTACTAATTGAAGGGCTGCTGCGCTTGTCTTGTGCGCTTCCCAGTTTTCAGTCGTTATACAATTAGGGATGTGGCTTTAATGAACTACAGCCATTTCGCCTGGTCGTGCACTTCCTTTCACGCATGATTTTGTTATGACTAAGCACCCGATGCTACTCGTTTGCTTTACCGTTCATAAAGTGGTCAAAGCTTCCATGCTAGCCGTGCTTGCACACTGTGTACCGGAACACGCTTCAGAGACGGAGTCGGAAACATATAGCAGCGAAGTCCCATTCGAGCAGTCGGAAGTGCAGGTAAAATAAACCTTATTGCGTCCGGGAGAAGGCTGATCAGACACCCCAAACTTCCTGTTGCTTCCGCCGCAGTTGCTTGCCGCGCCTACAGCGGCACTAGAATACCATGATCCTCCACTAATTCGCGGGGCTTCTAGATTGTAGAAAAATCGACTGAGCAGACGAAGCTTACGTTCCGCTCAACTTTGCGCAACGTAACCCCACGAGTGAGAACCAGACAGCAAGAGAGGAGTAAGAACCTCAAGCAGACGTATCAATTTCCAGTCCCCAGTTTTCTGAGCGGGCTTCACGTTGAACCAGATGAGTCCGTCGTAGCTGCTCTGCAGTGGTCTACGTCGGCTCAGGGCACAAAGAAGCTTCCCTGAAACGGAAGCCACCTTCAGGATCGAATGGCTGCCTCCTCCAGAAAGATAAACCGCACACGCTATATACGCTGTTTGCGAGGAGTGGTGTCGCTCGATGCATCACGACGTGCGGTAAAACACCGCTGGCTTGTCTGGCGCATTCGTCTTCGCCAGACCGCACCGCGCACGTCGGCCGCACACCTTCTTCAGCCTCTAAAAGGAACCGCGGTGTGGCTCGGAAGACGAAGGTATTAATGCCCGAACGAAGACTCGCGAAAGCGCGTGGGATGCAGCGGCGGGTGGTCTCGAATTAGGTGCTCGCACCACGTCTTCTATCCATCACTGTAATCCCAGGGGGCACCCTTTCATAATTAAAATGCTGAACCTCCTCGGCTGCTCCTTCGTACGCTTCTGTCGCTAGCTGCTGCAAAGTTAGCCGAGAACATATGTTCTGATGCGTGAGAGTCATATACAGAGGCGCCCCCCGCCAAGGGATGCGTTATAACCCCCTTGGGAGCACTCAAGCAAAAGAAGGCAATACCTCCGGTTGGCATTCGTCCCAGGTGCGAAGTGTTGGTGTCTCTTTATGAAACGCGTGCCTTGTTCCTTTAAAATCAAGCGCAGGGGCTAGCCCATCGCACAGTTAATCTTCTTTCGGCGAGACAACTTGATGAGATGCGCAGGTGGCAAAAATAATTCGCGAGGGGGCGCAACGTCGCCCAAGCCTTGTCACTTCAACCATGGCGAAATACCTGCAAGCACGCACTGTTTATATACCAGTCGGTGATATCAGGGTAGCAAGGACAAGATTTTATCCCCGCTAACCAACTTTCCCTGCAGATTGCCGCAACGTTATTCCGCATCGGCACCTACATTGACAGTGGTGTATACATATAGTCGGGAAGGGACCAATCCAAGACACCGTAGTACAGCGAAGCCTAGAGATACCCTGAGCATGCGCACAAGGCCTGAGCAGCTATTCGCAGAACCACATACACATACTAACTACGTTCGTTTGCAGTTGTAAGTTCCGCGTCGAAATTGGCAGGCACATTACGCCCTCTAAAACTGCGCGACAGCGCCCCGTAGATGGCGCTGGGCGATTTCGCATCTCCCGTCTCGCCCGCCTCAGTGCCGATGAACGCAACTATATCTCACGCAATTTTCTGTACTGGCCTCCTCCTCTCATCCCATTTCTTCCCCTCTGATCCCTGGTTGGCTTACGCGACCAGCCTATCTCGGACTTCACTGCACGTATTTTGCGAGACAGTGTCTATATAGGCCTGAGCACACTCGTTTACGCGCAGCACAACAGGGCATTCCAGTCGCGTTTTGGGCTCGTGCGACCAGAATGGGGTTCCATTTCGGCGGCCTCCTGCGGTGCCTCCTCGCATTTCCACAGTTGCCGAGCAAGACTGATCGGCGCAGAACTGTCGACACCGCGACGGCGGTGGCGGCCCTGAAGATGGAGCCACGCACGCCACGAGCTACAGCTGCACCACCTTGAGGCCTCCTGGTTTCACTAATATATAACACGCCTTCGCGTTTACAGCCAAAGCTACGTGCGCGCCATTCCGCGCCGCACGAGATCCGTGAACGACGCAGGGTCCGGGCCCCTCGAGCAGCCGCGGCAGCCCTTTAGCTCCAATAACGCCGGTCTCCATAACTCAGGCTTCTCCCTCTGCGGGATGGAGCCATCAAGACAATCCAAGCCCACGGCACGGATGCCGCCGCGTTTATGGTGGAATGCCGCCAGCCCTTCTCCTCTTGCGAGTGTGGATTCCAGGACCATGCCGCTGATTCGACAGAAGAGGAAGAGTCGGGGGGTGGCACTTTTCCTGCAGCAAAGGGTTTACGCTCAAGCTGCCTCTGGTACGTGCGCAGTTGCGGTTTTTATGTTTCCTCTCTCGTTGCCAGCAGTCGTTAGAGACTCATCCCCCACTTGATTCTTCTCTGCTTTCGTATAATTGCCGTTACGACGCTCACAAAAAGGGCATCAACTCTCTGGCGAGCGGTATACCTTACTTCCAACAAAGATCCAGACTTCCAGGGCATAACTCGAGGGAGAGCTTTCATGGACGACCGACATAACAGAGATCTCTAGATTAAGGGACTCACGAGCAGTAGATTCTGCATGCGTAGGGAGGCGCCTTCTGTCTGGGCTAAGCTTCGCCCAATAGTTCTTGGTAGTCGAGTCACTTGCGTCCCAACTGGACTCCTGTGAGTGCGCGACGGCCCCTGAAAGACAAAAAACTGGAGCACATGCCTTTGTATAGTTATGCGCCACAATCGAGAGAGTACGTGTATACTCTTTTTCAGATTGAAACGCACATACCGGCTTCGTCGCTTTTTGTGGCTCACAAAAATATATTCGCGCTAACGCTGCCAGGTCTTCGAGACAGTCCTGGACTACCGCGAATACGTCGGGCTCTGTAGCAAATTGGGGGAATTTCCAGATCCTTTCACGCGGATTCTCCATGCTTCTCTCTACTTGCTTTTCCTCTCTACCCCTCCCCTTATTTTTCATCCGCCACTTCTTTTCCAGAAAGGATAAGCAGAAAGGTACCCCCTTTAAGCGCCCAAAAGATGGCGTGTTCGTAACCTTTCTCCATGCCCCCCCCTCTTTTTTTCACGTATACTGATACTACATTCTATTGAATAATAAAAAAGGTACCACTTGCAGAGAAAGCAAACGACTTTGGTTGTCGTACGCGCTAATGACTATCCTCTCAGAGATTTCTTCTTGACTAGCTGCACTTTTTCTCGAGCCATATAACGATCTCGGTGTTCTATTGGAACTTCAGGAACATATCCTGCCCTCTCACTAACAGTGATGTTCCATTGAGACCAATTGCTTATTGTAAACATACAAACCTTGTCCGGCGCTGTGTGAAATCCTACAGTACCATCTTTCATAAACGCCAACTATGTCATTATCACTCGTGACGATTGTTTCTTATGCGAAAAGGCTGATTCTATAGGGTAAGTTGGTGAGGATTTCTTTCAAAATGTTAACAGCGCATACAACGATTAGGAAAGAAGCAGACAACCGAGACAAACAGCGCTGTGCCTCTGCTCTCTCGTCCGTTCCTAATCGGCCTTCGCGCTGTTAACATTTCGAAGTTTATCATGCGGCACGCTTTCGGCTGCCGGGACACGTTGTTAAATGCCAAGCAAGTAAATTTAGCCACTGCAGCGAAGTCGATACAATGGCGTTACAATCGTGGTTCGAGTATGTGCACCTGCAGTGTAATGGGTCTAGCGCTGACAGAGATAAAGAGGAAGAGGACGTGCCTTTCGATTGCGACAACCTCGGTTTGCTTGTTAAATTTTTCTCGTTTTAACTAATGATATTCTAGTTTTTTGGAATTACCATTCATCTATACTTCAAATATTTGTTAATTACATACTTTATTCGCAAGTCGCCTTATGATTATACACTCTTATATTCCTTAGATGGCTGCCTAATTATTTTTCATCATCAAAACTTAAAATTCGTTTTTCCCCATCACAATTGATTGATTTGTGGGGTTTAACGTCCCAAAACCACCATTTGATTATGAGAGACGCCGTAGTGGAGGGCTCCGGAAATTTTGACCACCTGAGGTTCTTTAACGTGCACCCAAATCATAGTACACGGGCCTACAACATTTCCGCCTCCATCGGAAATGCAGCCGCCGCAGCCGGGAATCGAACCCGCGACCTGCGGGTCAGCAGCCGAGTACCTTAGCCACTAGACCACCGCGGCGGGGCTCCCCATCACAATAACCACCGGTTTAATGAGCGGTGCCCAATAGTGGGTACCAGCGAAAGCAAATAAGAACGAGCAAGCGAGCACACCTTGGTTGGAACTCAAGTTCGCTGAGACCTACCACTGAGTCGCGTCTCAATAAACCCCGTTCATGGAGGTGACAATATAACTATAGTTACACATGCGTTCGTTTTAGTAAACACACTGATGCCCGAAGCAGCAAATAGAACCCATGTTTCTGCTCATAATACGAGTGCAGGCTGAGAGGCCGTGCAGGCGCGGCGGCTCAGACATGCTGGATAGTCGCGACTTCCCCTTGAGTAGTTCAAGTGTAAACCTCGTGTACGTGTGGGAAGACGCCCCTGCCGTCCCCCTACGTCCTGGAACGCTCATTCGAGGCGTCACTTTTCTCACATGCGTATTCCGGCCGTGCACTCGCCCACTCGTGGCGCATTTACGACCGCGGGGCACTTTTCACCGCGCGCTGATTTTTACGCCACAACTGTGTCTGGCCTTTCGCCTAGACGAATGTGTTATCTTTCTATACACTTTTCATTCGGCTTATCTTTCCTGCCGCCGTAGAGCACACCGCGAAGCACCATCACGTGCTGCCCTGTGGTGTGGCAGCAAGCAGAGTGCTCGGTGCTTGCAAACCGCCCACGCAGCTTCGTCATATTCGGCGAATACGCCACTCCACCCGACTAGCGCTTGCTTCTCTTCCCCTGTGGGGCTCCGTTGAAGCTAGCTTCATCTCCTTCTTTAGTTTTGCCGGAGCCCTCGAACGATCGGAGAGGCGGCGGAGAACGCGTGGCAGCTACGCGAAACGCACCCGCCAAGTTCGCGATGTGTGGTCTCCTTTGAGGTCGCTTTGCAGGAAAACTCAGGCGCGCCGTTGCGTGTGTACGTCGTTGAAAGCACGCGTATTGCACATTACCATTCGTCCGCACGCATTTTTTTTCCGGCTGTGTGTTGCAGCCAGCTGTTTTCGTTTTGTTGCTTCTTGCCAGAAGACGTGAGCCATCATTGCATAAAAATGCTGCGTGCGTACAAGCAATATGGTGCTTTCTACAATACACTGAGTCGAGTAAATGCCTCTAGCACTTCTTGTCACTCTTACATTCGTATTTATTTGCCCTTTCGCCCTTTCTCCACACCAGATGTAGCAAACCGCAAACTATAAATCCAGTCAACCTGGCCCCCTTTCACAACTTGTTGCAGCTTGGCCGAGCCAAAAGGCCGATATTGTACAAGTTCTAGGGAACCTGTGCAAAACAGAGCTGGGACTGGGTGTATGCTGTCAGCAGTATCTGCACGGTATGGTAGTTAGGCTGAAAAAGACGATATTATACAACTTTTAAGGAAACCTGCGCAAAAAAAAAAAAGGAGCAGGGACAGGGTGCATGCATGCCGTCAACAGTGCCTGCACAGTATCATAGTTAAGCTGTTTTGTGTGGACTGTACAGCGGTCCTTTACCACTAAAGTCTACACCTACGCCCCCCTTCCCCCATGCACTCCCAGTTTTTATACTTGTTAGTTCATAGTTTTACATTTGCGTTTCCTTTTAAGCCAAGAGGCCTCTTTGCTAGTGTTTGCCAAATAGTGATCGTGCATGTATATGAACTCACATTTCTGTGAAACATATCCAGCTAGTAAACATATCCAGTGGCAGAACGTGTGGCAGCGTTTTTCGAATAATTCAGCTTGAATGGAGAAGAAAAGCAGTCGCGGAAAGGTCAGATCATGAGGTTCGCGCAATTGTGAACGGATTTGGTGGCTCGCCTCACGAAGTTAACGTCACTTTAATGTTTATTCTGTTCAAGTTGTCCACAGTAAATACCATGACTAAGCAGCCTCTTATTGCATCAGAAATCGCGCCCAGATACTAGCCTCTTGCATGGACAGACTTTACATTGTATCACGGGGAAATATGAGCCCACACGGAACCGGTAGGGAGAACACATCATCCAGCCAGCGGCATGCACAGGCACGACCTGGACGCCCGCCTTAAGGCTTCAAGCAGAGCGGGGTGCGACAGCAAGACAAATCGTTCTCAGTCTTCGACACGCCGTGGCACCGCGACCAGAGAGTTAATTTCTTGGAGCCGAGAAAATTAGGGGGTATGAATAACACGGCTCACAACGAGTGCTTGAACTTTGTTACTATGTTTTGTTTGCTTCAGATCTGGGCGCAAAAGCATATCGTCTCTCGCTATTACCGGGCAGTACTGCTGAAGCTTCGATGTGCAATATATTCGGCATAGTTGGCCAAATTTTCGAAGGTGGTTTCTCATTGGGGTGACCAGTGATCCACTAAAATTGGCTAAGTCGCTAGTTGAAAAAATGCTTTTGGCGTTTGTAGCAACCTCGAAATCTTTAATAGGTTGCCATAATCTATGGTTGTCGCATGAAGTGACTACCATAGATTATGGAAAGCTGCACCGTTTTCAGGTGACATGGCGTTGTCGCTTGGCGCCCTCGAAGACGTTAAGTATACTATAACCTATATAAGCCTGATTGTGAGTGCCGGCCACATTCCTTTTGGATACATTTCTTTTAGATACATGCTTCAGTGAGAAACTCTTCTTAGCCCCATTTTAAGAGGAACTCGTATCGGCTTTACCCCATTAATAATGAAGCGTAATTTCCTGTCAGACGTAAATGAACGTGTGGTGAGACACGCAGCCTCGCTCTGCGCCAGAAGATTAGGAAAAAAAGTACAGTGTTGCCGCACTGCATTCTTTCTTTGTTCTTGTCTTTCTCTCCTTTGCTTTATTTTTCGTTTAACTGAGAAAGAAGCCTCATAGAAAATCGAGCTTTACATAATAAAAAAAACTCCTACTTCGTATCGCAATGCCATAAAAGTGACCGCACTATTGAACTGAAGTGCCAGGCCGCGAATGATACGCGAAGAGAAGAACAAAGGCGGGGATATCGACACACAATGAAAAATTCGCTTTACTACCACCATAGAGCTAGAAACGGATCAAGGTACCAGAAGAGTGAGAAGAAAGTAAAGAAATAGGTAGGACGTGAACTGGCGTGCCAATAAAGCCTGTCATGATAATAGCGCATAATCACAACGCACGATCACGTGTGGTGCAATGAACAACTCAGTCTATAGAACAGACTGTACGGGTTGCAGTGCTGTGTTCGTAGCCCACCACTGCAATCGCTCGAAGGTTTGCATTTTATAAAGAACTGCTCTGAGAGTGGCCTGTGATCAAAACCAGCTCACGCAAGCATTGCAAAAACAGAGCGCATATAGAGCAATAGCCAGTTTATGCATCGCGTTCTCGTTCTGGCCCCAAATACGTAAATAAATTCAGTAACTAGGCTTATATGTGTCGTAAAACCGAGGAAGAAGATGGAAGGAGAATTATACATGATGTTTCACAACCTTTCAGTAAGTACATAACTTAGTCATATCACTGAAATCAAACGAGGTTTATATCACTCAGACCCAAATGTTGGCAGCACTAAGACGTTGTTCTGACTTTGCATACCTCAGTTTTTGATAAAATTTCGTACAAGGATTTATATCGCAATGTAAAGGGTGTTGCTAAAGTTAATGTCAACGTTGGTATTCTCTTATATATATTATGAAACAGGAACCATATAGAGGGACAGCCAGGTTGCGTAATAGACCCGGAAGTTCAGTTTGTGCACCATTGGTGGCCAACTGTAAATCTTTCGTTATATTTATTATGCGAATGTGAAGTGGCTTTGTTTTCAATGGTGCCGTTGCTGAGTCATTTGAATACAATTTATTAGCCGCTTATTTCACTGCTCTTTGAGTGCAACGATTCAAAAACATTTCATTTGACGAAACTACCGATTGGATCGCAAAAAAAATACATAAAATGTTTTTGCTTCAAGCGTACATACACAGATAAATAAATAAATAAATGAATAAATAAATAAATAAGTAAATAAATAAATAAATAAATCTGCATGATTATATGCGCAATACCAGGCACCGTACGCCTGACAGATTTTATCGAAAGCTTCTCAGTTGAGAGCATTGGACAGATTTCGCCATTGCTCTGGCAATTTTCTCTTTGAAGAAGAAGTGGAAGGATTGCAGGCGAAGAAGGTTTGACCGAAAGTTACTCGCAGGCGTATTTTATCTTGAAAAGTTTGCTTGTGATTTCTCATATTGAGTGCGATATATAGAAAAGGGTACAAATTGAATGGCATCACTTACTATCTAGCCCCAACACGTCGTGCTTTAGACAAATTACCTCGACCAACATATTCGAAGGTTGGCCACTTAACCCTGTATCTCAAATTAACTTTAGGCTCCGCGTAAAGTTGCTTTGTGGGAGATTTTTTCAGAAGCTCAACTCATCTTCGCCGCATTAAAATCTCGCGTATGAGTGAAGAGCCGCATTGTGTTGTTAAAACAAAACATAAATGGGAGTATATCAACGTGCACCAGAGTAGCCTTTCTCGAACGAGGTGATCGAGGATGGGTCCCACGTGGCGTTTGCTACGAAATTTACTAGGTTTAACTATTACCTTGCAGTTAATGCTTATGAGAGGTAGGGACGTGGCGATTCAATCATAATCAATTAATGTAGCTTCGTTTTTCACACTGCCAACAGTTTGGGTTTTTTCGTTTCACATTTTTAGGAAATGCTGCTATGTATATATGAATTCATGCAGGAACTCGTCACGAAAACCATAATGATGCCCCCACAGCTCAAAAGTTACATACTCTTGCGTACGTATGTTCCTAACACCGACAGTATGGATGGATAGATTGATATAGCTGTACCCTTAAGATCGGGCGGTGGCTAACGCCACCAAGTATCCGAACGATCTTAACGCCACGGCTACTTAATGTGTACATATAAAGTCAAATATTATGTGGGGTTTCACGTCCCAAACCTACGATATCAATACGAGAGGCACCGTAGTGAAGGGCTCCGAAAATTTTGACCATCTGGTGTTCCCTAATGTGCACTGACATCGCACAGTACATAAAAAGTTGTGTGGTCTAGTACGTCCAGGCAGACCGAGCACAGTGGCTTCTATTTGTACTGCTCCACTTTCTGGAAATTAATATGCTACGCGGATTCAGCAAAGAAAAAAAATTCTTTGGCATGATTTATTACCCTTCAATAACTCCACCAAAGTTAATAATGCTATCCTTTTTGTTCACGCTTCATTTATTGCTTTGGCTCGGCGGTGACGTACTCATTGCCAACTTTAAAATACAATGTAAAAAACGAGTAAACTTAGCTGGTTGCCAGAAAACAACACGGACCAATCATGGTCAGAAGCAGGGCGGCAGAGCTTATTTCGCAATGGTTCTCCGGGAAACAGCGTCATACAGGGTCAGCCAACCCGAAGTTAAAACAGCGACTCAGCCGGAGGCGTCGCCGCGGCGGTGGAGGCTCTCTCTTCGCTGTTGATTCAGCGCGCTCATCCGTCAGAGCACTCTGACGGAACCTCTCTCGCAATGATTGTAATCAGCCCCGGAGTCCTCCCCGGCCTCATTTTCATTTCTCTAATTACTCTCGCCGCTCGCTCGTGGTGCTCCCCCCGCTGAGCCCTTCATTCCCCGGAGAAGCGTTTTACTCTTTCGCGCGCACACACAACCCACTTACGTTCACTTCTCATCGACGATCCCCTCTAAGCAGCCCGTCTCCGTTTTCCATCTGACCCGTTGCTTGATCTTTCCCAGTGCCGTTTGGCAGGCGTGGTAGGGCGCTCTTTTTGAAAGCGTGGTACAAGAAACGTTTAACTGAGGTCAACTGTATGGGCGAAGACTTCAGAGTAACGTCTGCACGAATCCGCCTCCCATGCTCCGACACCCCTTGGTTTCCTTCGTTTATGAACCGTCGGCCAACTCGAGGATGACGTGAATTTGAGCAGTTGATATTTACGGAGTTACGTTCTTTTGCCCTGAATATGAAATGTAAGCACAGCGCAAGACAAAAATGAAGCGAAAAAAATTGGCCTCTTATCTGCATGCTAATCTGCAAACGTCGTCGGAAGACGATAGTCTTGCGTGTGGAGAGACGAACAAAACATTTATTTGATGTTCTGTGCAAAAAAAAATATCGGTGAATATTCTGGAGGCGCTGCGTTAGAGTGCCTCGAGCGGGCAGCGGAGGTGAACGAGCGCATCAAGTCACGTCACACGTGAGACATGAGCACCATCTGGCAATTTCCTAGGAAAACGAAGCGCGTGGCTCTCAAATGGGTGTGCGCACCCGTCTCAGAGGTCATAAGGTGTAGAATGCAGGTTAGGTGCCACCACCGTCTTCTCATAGCAAAGCGTTGCAAACACTCGCTTTTTCTTGCAAGCGTTGCATGGTCAGCGCAGCGTGATAAGCGCTACGGTCCTTAAAATTACTGATGTACTCCTTTTCTAGTGAAAGACGCACATGCAGAATATATACGTGTTGTTAATGTGGCGCAGACGTGCGCAATATTTGCTTTTTAATTGACAATTGCACAAGTATGAACGCTAAATCTTCAGCAACATTGGTGGGCACTGGGGATGGGGTCGACCGACCCGGTGCCGTTAGGAGTGGACGAACAGACAAACGTACAGACAGACAAAGGCAGACAAACAGACAGACAGACAGACAGACAGACAGACAGACAGACAGACCAAAGTTTTTGCGTCGAAGGTGCCCAAGACAGACTATCGTTTAAAAAAAAACGTGACTTGCCCGCTGTTGTTGATGCTTTTATTTCACTGCCCTTGTCTTTTTTCATAAGCTGTATGTGATCCATATACGTCAAACATCGATCGTGCCGTGCGTGACCGAGTTCTGCAGAATGAATTCAAGTAGCACTCTTCACACCTGGAGGTTGTTAATTCCTGGGGGGGGGGGGGGGGAGCAGGAGAGAGAGAGAAAAAGAGACGGGGTTTTTATTAGAAAAAGAACGGAGATTTTTGCCAGCGTCTTTCCACCGCTGGCGTGATACTTTGTATAGAGATACAACGCGGGATTGAGTGTGCAGAAGTGAGAGACGAGAATAATAATAATAAAAAGAAAGGATATACCTAGTTATAATTTTGAAAAAAGAAATGAATGGCGTATCTAAATAGCAGAAATGAATCTGAAAGCTGTAAATCAGCAACGCTGCACTGGTAGTGATAAAGAGATGCACATGCATGGCTGATGGAACAGTGATGTGAGTACGCCTGGTGGTTAGTACATCGTCATTTCTGAAGTCGTGCAAGTGTCTGCTATATGAAAGTGAGAACACTGTAATTTGGCTTCTTTTACAGCTAATGTATCAGGTTTTGAATGGGTGGCCAACTATCCCAATGCTCTCTCATACAAATGTGACCTTTATTTTCGTCCCTTAAAGAGGCAGCGGTGTGGTTCTCCTGCTATTACGCTTCATTACATATGCTAATAAGATGCAGTGACCGCAAACTGTGCGGCACATGCAAGGCAAGGCCACCGAGACGAATATGGGAGAACTGCACTGATGATGCTGCAGAGTAGCGCAAGGATGCTAAAGCTTAAACTGTTTGCGTTTGTATGGAACATTTACCAAATTTTCATGTACCACCATTGGACAATCGGGGCAGCATGGGACATTACACCTGCACATCTGCAGTGGCATAGGCGCCGTTGTGCAATATTGCCGCATGATTCCATCTATGCACAGCACCACACCGTTGACTACAGCTGTTACAGTGTCAAGCTTCACAACGCTGCACGTTTTTACCGGTCCGAAGAACATGTGCGAAGGGGCGGCAGGCGCCTGGCACGCGTGTTGGCGCCCTGCACACGTTGTGGGGCGACCGACGCGGCGACCGGAAGTTGGCCATTACTGTTCCTCGTTTTCCGGCGCCATTTGGTGGCCGCTGTTCTCCGGACTGTGAAAGCCTCTAAAGAGCGTACCGGTCGTCACCTATTTCACCTTCATCCTTTCTTGCTCGTAGCGTAGCTTTGTCCTTGTTCATACAGCCCAGGAGTATAGCCTCATAGAAACGGAGGAGAAATCTTATATTTTCTACTTTCATTCTTGCTCGTAGTGAAAGGCAATTACGCTGTACAAACGTTTCTGCATACAAAGAATCCTGTACTTATCATACTACCGCTGTTTCTTCTTCAGTTATAGATCTCCCCGCTCTGCCCATTGAAACTGAAAAAAAAAAGCTTGAACGTTCTACCTCTCCCTTTGCTCGTTATCTCTTCGGGACATCGTTCACAAAGCAGCATACCGCGGCAACGGCTATGGTGAAACGTGTCGAGTTCATCCAGGAAGGGATAAAACAAAACAATCTCCTGCTTTGAATCACTGCGTACTGTGGGTCGAGCACTGCGCTCTGAGTACTATAGGCGACGTATAAAGAACTGAGTGGGTGATTATGATTTATTGAGTGGTAAGTGGTACACTGGCAAGGACAGGTAATCACTGAGAAGGGAAGTGATTCACTAGGTGAGAAGAGCAGCAAGAATTAGGGAAGTATGGTGGCTGCCTAATATCACGCCACAGTTTATCCGCTCTACGTATACACGTGTATATGGTTGGAGTGCTCGTGTAAAACACATTACGTAATGTTATGTTAAATATGTTGCAAAAGGTCGAGTCTGGTGGCTAGTGAATATAATATGTGCGCCGAGTAGGACAATCATTTCGTTGCGTTCCTCATGAACGTGCCCCTATAGGCTAAAGTTGAGCCGGGCAAGAAGCATATTAGACGCATCTGTTAAGATTTGGAAGGATCTCATAGAACAAAGTGCAAGCTTTGAGCACAACAAAGAGAGACATTACAGTAGGTTTTCTGCCTGCCAAGAGCAGTTCTAGAAACACAAGAAATACTTTCAGATTTTCAGATTTCGGGAAGAATTAGAAGCATGCCGTCTCTGTACTGAAATAACATGTGCAGATATGCGGATACCTAACCGCATCGCTGGCGAGCCATAAATCGAGGGCACCTAAGCAGGCTTGCGAGAATCCTGAGTGCGCTGGCAGAACATATCACTCCGCATACTAGAACACAATTTGGTGTACGACATTCAAAATACAGCATGCACATGTACTGTGTTTTTCACTTAAATATCAGGCAGGCGTCGTTTCTATCAGTTGTTTGGTTTAGGATTAGGTAAATTTAATAGCAGCATGGAATTTTTATTATTTTGGTCCTCTTCTCGGATATACAGTAAGTGCCAGTTGTTTCACAATGAGCTTGCGAACAACACCGCGATATGCACGAATTGTCACTTAAATACGGTGCAGGATGGGATGTAATCGGTACAGTGAACTTGTGACAACTGTTTAGCTTGTAAACCATTGAGCATCTGCCGACCCATTCTTTTGTGCTCCGGTTTCTATCGGTGACCTTTAATACATGCGGCAATATTACAACATACCAAGTAGAAGTCGGTGACTAAACCATCCGACGATCTTTGCTGAATCTGTCCTCTCAACCTCTTGATCTGTCCTCCCAATCTGTCCGCCCAACGAAGTTCGAGTCTCAGTACACGCGTCACCTCTATTTATATCCAGCACGTTTTCACATCAGTTGAATCAGTGGAACCGTGCGTATTAAGAA
The DNA here is from genome assembly GCF_043290135.1 of Rhipicephalus microplus. Classification (NCBI taxonomy): domain Eukaryota; kingdom Metazoa; phylum Arthropoda; class Arachnida; order Ixodida; family Ixodidae; genus Rhipicephalus; species Rhipicephalus microplus. The sequence continues at coordinate 135,269,379 of NC_134703.1, forward strand.
ACGTTCGAGGTTATGAATGAGTTGACATAGTTGGTTAAGGCCAGCGTCTTTTCGCACGATTGCTTCATTTTAAAAATGGTTTCATTTTCGTCTGCTGGAAACTTTCACAATATATATTAATCATTTTGCTAACGAAAACTCAAGTTTAGGATGGGGACTGGCGTCTGGCGTCTGGCTTATGTCAGAATTCTCCCATTCAGACTTTGTTCATCACCGCTAAATGCTGTCACTAGTGCTAGTGATAGCGTAAAAGCTGCGTTAGGACGCTTTACGGTAAAAGAAAGCTAAAAACGAAAAGATTTTCAGCATAATATGGACAGTAGTGATGGCTTCTGAATTCCTCCCGCAAGTTGGCAGCCCCGTTAGCTTCTAAACCTGACACATGCCACAGCGAATGACTCTTCGTCTAGGTGATTTCTATGAAGTTCCGGTCTTCCCAAGAACTTTTTCGGCACCTTGAAATATTTGTCAAATTCGATCCCCAGTTAGCTGAGGCCAGCTTTCCACGAGCAACCTTGCTCGTCACCAAACGCTGCACCGTTTTCATGCCGCACGCATGATGCGCGCCGTCCGCGACGGCGCGTTCGTCAGAGCGGAACGCGATCATCGCACACGCACAGCTGATGATGGTTCGCAGTAAGCGGCATGGTCCTTGTATGAGAGGGAGGGTAAGCGCCTCTTCCGAAGCCGGGTCCTTCGCAGCCGCCCTAGCAAAGCAGTGGGCGGCGGCAGATGAGGAGGGCGTCCCGCGTCTGCTGCTGCCCGAAAACAAAGCGTTCCCGTTGTGTTGTCCATACCCAGCCCCTCTGCGAAGGCCCTCTATCGGTCGTAATTACCGTCGCCTGCTGGCCGTTCGTCGCAAGATGGGAGCAAGAGGGGAAGGGACGCAATGCTCCACCGCGGCTCTCGCTTCTCGGAAACTACGAGGTTCTTCGCTGAGCCACCGCTTCCGCTGTTAGCTCGCTTGCCTTCGCTGCCGTGCAGGAGCCGATGAAGCCGCCGCCGCGTGCGCCAACACAAAACTGGGCCGCGTTGTGTGGACCTCTCCCGCGGCTTTCACGAGCGCTACAATGATTCGACACTCGTATAAACTGCGCGCCTTTTCACTGACACTCAACGCATTCTCTAGACACGAGGTTATATTGGAGGCCGTTTGTCGGTTGTGGATTTGTTTCTGTATATTCCTGGCGAGCCCTTGAGGCATCCTCCCTATTCCTGATGTTTCAATCGTCAGGAAGTCGCTCTGACCACGTGGGGTCTACGTATATAGCCAAGCGTCCGGATAAGCTACAGAAATATTGGACGTTTAACTGTGTCGTGGCGCCCATAGAGTTTCCTAAGTTTAACGAGAGGAGACTCTGGCACTGTTATCAGTCAGCGACCATGGGAATGCTGGGTAATACGTGGATAGGACTAGTCATCGTGCTTTTGGGCTTCGAACGCAATTGAGGCTTTCATTATTGCAGTGTTCTTAATAAAAGAAAATACAGGTTAACATGCCACTGCAGAACGTTCATCGATGTTCGTTTCGTGACAAAGGACCTCCAAGCCACACGAAGCCAAATGGAGTCGAAAGGACCTCCAAGCTACCTGAAGCCAAATGGAACCAAATCCACGCACTACTCATCATTCCCATGCTCGCTCAAGCATCATGCATTGCAGTTCCCGTAGACACAAGCTTTGGATTTCCCTCTAGTTTCCTATTTATGCACCTTTATGATGGCTCCTTGAAAGAATTGGGTACATCGTAGAGGCCTTGGTTCTGCACTATGCAGTAATGTTCGTTTACGAGAGACGTCGTATTCATACTGTTTTATCTTTGCTATTGAATGTACACCGAATGCGAAAATGATTCAGATGGGGATTTTTTTTTTAAATTTTAACCTTTGACAATCACCGCGTCACTCACTGTAACGCATTGAAACACTCCACAAGACAGCGTGTAGTGAAATCCTCCCATATCCATATTGGTTCTAACAATACGCAGTTTGTAACAATGAAAAGCTGCTGCAACGTCAACTTTAGCAGATTTCTTTGGTAAAATGTTCATCTTGCAGCGATTCCCGTGTGTCACATTATCGGTTATAGCAATCTATTTAGGCCTAAAGGCAATGTAACACGAAATTTTTGAAAAGAAAGCAGAAAAACGAGAAATTGAAGCTGCTAAACCCCTGCCCACAACACCAAAGTATCCCAGTGCTCGTTTAGCTTCGCGTCATGCTTCACCGCACCGAGTTATGAGATTGTGACTAATATGGCTTTTCAAGTCCTCTACGCCGAGGGCGAAGTGGTGGTTTATATTAAAGCATGTAGGTTGAGTAAAATGTTTAGGCTTCAAAGAGTTTAAGCGTCGGAATGTTCAGACTTTGCCATACATTGGCTCAATAAAGCTCGTGCCAGTCCTACGAAAGCATCCGAATTACCGAACATGTTTCGAAAATTAGCAGCTTCGCTGTTCTAGTCAATGATGTCTGTTGTGATATGTCATCTTATATATTTTTGTCGCAAAAGACCTCAATTTTCATATTTTTCTTCTCTCTGTGTAACCCTGTTATTTCAATCATCAATTACAACATTAAAATATTCTTGACACTTGAGTATATTGTTATAGGTGGGTCCCACTGTATACGCACTAAATTCTCTCTGTTGTCTCGTCTCAGAAGACCGCTTTGTATGAAGCTGCGAATCAGTCGCCTTTTGTGGAATACAATAGCTTGCAAATGTCGATTCCTGATGCTTTCATCTGAGTGCTAGTGTGATTGATCACAGTAAAATTCGGGATATTTTGGTACAGTGAGCAATGAATTTCTGGCATGTGTGAGTGATTTCTTTTTATCACAGATGCCGTTTAAAATGATATTGATTGCTACGTTGACAATTAGTGACTGTTGACTGCATGTAACGGCTGCTCTTCAATTTGAATATCATCACTGTATTGGCACAGATATGTGATGGTTGAATACGTTGCTTTCGAGTCTCGCGTCTTAACTGTTATGCTAAGAGTATATTGTATATGATGTGGAATTCTTACTCTTGTAGACTTAGACCCTACGTGCCCTGTGTTAGAGGCCTCTAAAGAACAGGGAGAAGGCACTCTATTTGTGAGCGGACATCTCCTAACATGACGTCATTAAAAAAAGAGTTGTAAACTGACCACGAAGAAACTCTCAACAGACAATATTACGATAAAGGAGAACGTATCACACTCATGAAATACTGTAACCACTATAACCCGATGACCTTGTTTTCAAGCGCGAAAGCGTCAACTGGGTCGTGAACAGCGTGCGACACCTCACTAATGGATAGCGTGCAAACTGCATTCGCCGAGGTGTAGCGCTGACGCTTAATTGACCTACGCAGTGCGTATATATAGCGCACGTCGGTGTCGTCAAACGGTCTACGCCTGCCTCGATAGAGTCCGCGTTAAAGCTGCGGTCATTAAACACGTGTTGAGGCTGTTACGAGCACGGCTCCTGTAGCGGGCTTTCCTCCCTCAAGTGACCGTAAAAGTGTTGCAGCGCGCTGTAATCACGTCCGAATGGGCTTCGCCGACGGCGACTACACGCACATGTCTCATTACAGAACGTGACCGAAGCCATACTTCGCTTTTCGTAGCAATTTTTAGTTGCCTGGCAGCCCTTTCTTCTTTGACAGATTATCACGACAGGGATGAGCATGTCACTAGTGAACAAAATACCTCTTCTTATTTGGGAAAGACTGGAATAGTTAATGTTAGGTTTTTAATATATATTGCGTTCATGTTTCTGCTGGAGTAAATGGTATTTCACAAATAAATGGGGTCCACCTTGAAGTGAAAATTGCTGAATAGGGGTCGTCAGCTTTAGTTTCCAACGTTTGTGTCGAGAAAAAAAAAAGGTTCAAGAACTTCCTGTTCCGTCGCTTCACCTTTACATCAAGCAAGCGACTGCACGGGCAGTACAGTAATAAAAAGTTCAGCGCTATAGATAAAGGCACTCGGATGTTTCCTGTAGGAGAAATAGCCACCGTTCTAACTATTACGCAGGCGTATCGCAAGACGTAGTTTTCTACAACACACATGAGCAGACCTCTGTTTCAAAAAAAAAGTGTAGAGAAAAAGTCAGAGACAAAAGAAGCACGAGCTAACCTAGGACGACATCATTGAAAGGCGCGTTGCATTCCACTATGCCTCCAGGGCGCGGTCTTCGTTTGATTCGCCCGCGCCGTGTGTGTATTGTTTGTCTTTTTCTCATCGGGAGCAGAAGAACCGGCGGCGGCACCCAACTGCGCCTTGCGTTTGTTCGATCTCTCTGCCATTCACAAAAAATGCGCCTCCAGCATTCGCGGCAGCCATTCAGACCACACGTGTCCGAGTTACACACAGAGCATCCCCCCCCCCCCCTCCCCCCGAGTACATTTTAGTGCAGCGTTCGCATTGACAAGTACTCGCCCGGCACCAACTCAAAGGCGGCCCTGCCTAATTGGGGAGTCACCGCGGCCTTCTTTGTCGCCGTTCAGCTTTCGAGTGCGTTCATTTCTTTTTTTTTTTTGCCGCTATGTTGTGCTACTTGCTGTGCACATGGTATTCTGTGGCACAACTCCACCGTGGTGCACGCCATAAAAATAAATACATAAACAAATAAATAAATACGTCCCAGAACTGCGCCGACTGTTAATCCTATTAAATTTTCGGGACAGTTTAGGCATGGAAGGCTTGAAAGAAGCGAACTTCCGTTGAGAGATCCCTTTCCTAAGGTATTACCGCTTTTTCTTTATTTTAGAAATAGTGAAGTTCACTAGTACTGAATATACCTTTAACGCACTATCACACCTTAATATTCCTTCATTACACTTGTCAGAGTTTACAACACTGCTCTCCTACTGTGAAAGTAAAACAAAAGAACGTAGTACATGGGTGAAAAAGGTGCAGCAGGGCTCTAGTTGAACTCTAGGAGAAGACTATATTGCAGTACTGTCCATGCATTTCACATTTACTATCAAGAAATATTTTAATGAAACTGCTTTGTCTAAAAATATTGTTAGAGGACAAACATTGCATAATCACTAGTTCAATCACTAGTGTAACGATCGATTACTCCATATAGAATCAAACAGCCACTTGACTATTTTGTTAGCCAGCAGTTAATTAATTGTTTATGCATTTGATGTGTCGTTCATACGATTATAGTTTAAAAAATTGCTACCTTTGTACAGGTCCTTGGCATATTGAAGATGCTTTCAACGTCTTTTCGCCAAGGGATGTTCGACTTAAAGCCGGGTATAAACTTGACAGTACTTAACATTTAGTCCGTGACGGCAGTGTAGTGGTTACAGTTCTTCGCTCCTCATCCGAAGGTTGCAGGTTCGATCCCCGTCGGAGCGGTCGCATTCCGCAGGCGGCGAAATGCTGATGGCCCGTGTAATGTGCGATGTCAGTGCACCTCAAAGAACACCAGGTGGCGCAACTTTACGGAGCCCTCTACTGTGGGGTAGCTCATGATCGTATGGTAGCTTTTGCGACACAAAGAGTAGATACTATTTTCGTGAATAATTATGTCACACTTTGATTTCTAGAATGAGTTACGTTCGCTTGAGTAATGTAGCAACATCTGTGCCATCTGTGGCAGACAATTGTTGCGAATTCGGTAAAAGCACGAGCAACAGTCGAGGTATTACCCAAATGAAACTTATCGGGCCAATAAATAAGTGTTTGTATGGAGGCCCGTAGAAGCAACAATGACTAGATAACTTAGTCAGTGGAGCGGACGTAGCTTAAATAAACCGCGGCGCAATGACCTCTCCATTTTGTTTCGTTCTTTTAGTCTTTTTTTGTGGCCATCCTGGTTTTTTTTTCTCCCCTCTTATTCATCGTATACCTGATACGAAAGTAGAATAGCCAGTCACAACTACGCCCGTCAAACATCCACGCCTCTGTATAGCCATTTTTTTTGTATTCAGCCTTAAATCCACTGTACTTCTAGCCACCTTTCACCGCGCCAACGTATTAAATCGCGGATGATCCTCCGAACCTCATAACGCGGCTGCCGACCCTTTGAAGATGGTTCACTACAGAGGTGGTCGGGGCACGTGTTTTCTCGCAGCAGTCAAGTGTCGATCCGGCACGTTCACCTCTCAAGACCATCAAGCTTCATAGGTGTACGCAGGGTTTTCCTTTTTTTTTGGGGGGGGGGGGTGTGGGGGGGGCGGAGGGTTGTTTAAGTGCTTTCCCCTCCATGACATGTCAATGTATGGGGCTGACCTGCACCCAATCTCGCCCTCCCGTTCGCATGCCAATGGGGAACTCTTTTGCTTTCCAAGCATACGGCTACAAAACACATCGAGTAGATAGCATAATGAAGTTACTGGTGTGTGGGAGTGGGCTTGATGGCTTGCGTCAGTGAGTGAAAACGTCGCAATATTGCAAATGGCGAAAGAAGGAAAGACAACTTCAAGCTGTAGCGTTTCGGCAGCAAACTCTGGATCAAAAATCATATTGCATTTAATATCGCCGGCGAGGCACACACGGAACCCTCTAGAAGTCGAGTGCGTCCCTTATCCACCGGATATTGCACACCGTGGCGTGCCCGCCGCTTCTCATTGGTCGCTCCGGCTCCTGCTCGGTGCCCAGACACGAAACGCGAAGGCGGCAGTTCTCGTCTTCCCGACAGGACAGCCCCGCTTCAATAAAAATAGATCCTTACCCCCAACGCCTTAGAAATTCGCGGCGATGGCACCGATTGCACGCGACTCGAGAAAGAGATGAAAGAGATTTCGAAAGTGAATGAAATGAAAGTGCGATTTTCGGCGTGAGTGTCGGAAGGAGTTTTGAATTTTCTGTATGTGTATGATAACCAGTCTAAGAGGACTGGTATGCTACCCTAAGGACCATGCTGCCGAGGCAGAGGGATCTTCCGAGTTATGACTTAAACTTCTTGAGTTCATTGCATTACTCTCCTCTGCGCTCTCTCAGCATGCACTGACGTCTTGCCTTCCACATTTCCCTAAGACGCGGGAGTCCAAATGAAGTGCTAGAGTTGTCAGGAGACTCGTACTCGCGATTTGAAGCAAATGGAGCTTTTGAAGGGCGTCATTATGACAGACATCGCATTTGAGAGGTGTTCAAGATTAGTCCTCTGTCACCTGAGCGCTCATTTTTTATGCTGCGCGAATTAAACAGAGAAAGCTCTGTGGGGCAGTATGAAAGCTTAACCGCAGGCTTTGGTGCATTCTAAAGAACAATTAACGAAACTTCCCCACGTGGTCAACAATGCTTACTTATAGTACAATGTAAGTTTAAACGTCGGCCTATCTGATAACATTGGGCTGCTATAGAATAGGGTACGCAAAGGTAACTTTCGTTGCGTATACATGTAATTTTCCTCACTTATCATGCGTACCAAAGAGGACAGCGTATGATATAGGCGCAGAGGCGACGAGTGCTAATGCAAAGCTTTGCATATGTTATGCAGCTGAACCTCTTTTTAAAGGGTTCGTGAAAAGGTTGCCCCTAAAACGACCCTACCAAACCACAGGCAGTCACACACTAACTAAGTGACATTTTACGTAATGTCAGCCTAACAATAGTAGACCTGCATTGACGATTACCGTGCCAATGAGCCCATGCTCGAAAAGTGTCCATGGAGGTGTACTGTTCTGAGGCTGACGCCACCTAGTTGGTACGTGTCGCTGGCGGTGGTTTCTCATTGTCGTTTTAGGAGCGATGTTTCACGACCGCTTTAATTAATGCCAATGCAATAATGGTATGCGGTGACACTGGAACGGTTACGGCCGTGCTCTTTATGAGCTTATCTGCCGACATGGGTGTATCCAGTAATGGTACAACATGTCCAAACTAGGAAACTTTAGTTTGGTGATGTGAGTTCACTCTTGGCTTCTTGCTGAGATTGCCTGCTCACTTATGGGTTTTCACCCGTTCTCTCCGCCCAGCGTCAAGTCACGGAGGCGGTGGCCGCTCGCCGCGCATCACAGAGCAGCCGGTGGACGTGGTGGTCCGCAAGCACGAGCCGGTGACGCTGAGGTGCGGCGCCGACGGCGACCCTCCTCCGCGAATCGCGTGGTACCACGACGGGAGACCCGTGCGCAACTCAGCCACGCGCATGGTCTTGCCCGAGGGTCAGCTCTTCTTCCTGCAAGTGCAGCACAGCCGCCGGGAACAGGACACGGGGCTGTACTGGTGCACGGCCACCAACGCAGTGGGGACAGTCCGCTCCCGAAACGCAAGCGTCGAGCTCGCTGGTGAGTCAAACATATTTTCTTATTAGTACTTGCACGTAGTGGAAGGGTTAGCGGTTTATTCGTGTGTGTTAGGCATTCCGTAAGAAAGCTAGCACCACCGTCTGCGCTTCTGTACATCTGTGCTTATATCACGCTATGCCTTCGATAATGACTGTAAACCCAAACTTTTATGTTTCTACGCACGAGTTCCCTGTTAGCAGCTCTAGAGAATGTCTTTTCTTGCCATGGTGGTGGATAGATGCTCATTATGCTGCTCGAATAGTTGCTCCAGTTGCTACTTCAGCAGTTGCCGTATATATTCTATTCGTTCGTCTATCTATGCGTAGCGCGCGGCTTACCACTACCGAATACCAAAATATGTGTTTGGTTTGGTTCTACAGATATGAATGAGTGATGTTCGAATGGAACCAACAGGATTTAACTGCATTTATGCACGCCCCCTGTAGGAAAGAGATTATGCACTCCCAGTTTTGTTCTACCTAACCATACACTTAACGTTGCTCAACGTGCGAGATATCTGTATCGTTCAAGAAGACATTGCAAATTATCCTTTGCTACCTAATTGGTGCGTTGTAAGTAAGTAATCCTTAGCTTTATGGGCAAGCGAGCATAGTGGAGGTGCGGTCATGTGACGACATGCTTGCTCTAAGCAGGGGCTTTGAAATTACATTGCGCCCTTACGGACGTTGATTACCTAACACTAGGACGAAAAATTTATTCCTGTCGCAAGTTTTCTTGAAGGCGCAGTTCCTACGGGCCATGATTACGTATTTTGTCCAGGGAGAGCCACTGTGTGCGAAGTTAGCCCTTGATTTATGCAGAGTGTAGCGAACGTGTGCACAGGTGGGGTCATGGGCAACGAAAGAGAAAACCCACTCCAGGTCCTTAACCAGAGTTTTTAACGATGTTGACAGTGCAGATAGACCGACACATAACCCGTGTAACTGCCGACAAAGCACAGCATCTCTGAAAGAGCTTGCAATCAACCACGCAAGCTCATGTAACATACATTTATGCATTCACTCTCGCATACACAATCTAAGCTGGAGCGCGCGTAGGTCGGTGTTTTACGGCCTTGGGCGACGCGTCGTGACCTCACGACGAGACAGCGCGCATAATCGGCGTTAAAAGTCATGGTTGCTTCTTTGTGTGAACGGGATTCCCTCCTTGGTCAGAGCCGGTAGCGGTGATAAAAGAAGGCAGAGCCGACGGCTGGCGCTGGTGCCATTATTGGGCACCGATAAGCGGGCGGGCGTAAAAGCGGCTTTGAACTCGGACGCCCTTTTCGTGTCGTACGCGCTCGTTGCGATCGCTTTTTACGACGCCGCCGGTGACGACCTGCCTGACCGGCCGTGTCCTCCCGCTTGCCGCCTTTGCAGCCGCTCATCGCCGCACGCCCACTCCTCGAGAGACAGACCACTGCCCTAATCTCGTTCGACATCCCGGCCGCGACGAGAGCTGGCTCGGCGCATATACGGACACGAATCCGCGAACGTACGTGTATTGAAGAACTCGTTGTGCAACAAAATAAGATTGATTCGCGCCGCGCGAACGTAACGATTGCCGCCGCCAGGCGCCTCGCGTATCTTTTATGCCGCCGACATCGCCAGCCATCGGCCCCGAAAAGTCGTCGCGAGAAATAGCCAGCTCGACAGGTTCAGGTTAGTGTCGCAAGAAAAATCGCGGTTGTCCATGCTTGCTCTCCTTCCCCGTTGTCGACGGAAACGAGAAAGTAAGACGAACGACTGTCAACCAGTGCGGTGAACGCTCTTGAGTAAAAGCTTGCGTGGAAGTTGAAAGCGAGGCGAAACTCGGAATCGAGGTTAGAGAGCGTATACCTCGAGCGATATCGGTTGCGCTCCCTGAGCACTTTAGTGCAGGCAAAGCTATCAAAAGTGGAATGCGTCATTCTCTCATTTGAATATCCGGGCGGTAACTCGAAGCGTGCGGTGTAGGATGAAGAGGTGATAAACATTAACGTAATCTGGAAGAGTTCTTCTCCGCATCAACAAAAAAATGCTTGCTAAATCCAAGCTGGGGTATCTGCTCGGGACACGTCACACACTTGAGGAAGTTACGTGAATATGTAGTAGTTAATCACGTACTAAGAGATCGCCGTGATTCGCCGCAATGGAGCTTGTAACATTTCTATGCATCTTTACTGCGAGCTGTTTAAAAAAGTTGCCCTATAGCTTCTTATCTCTAACGTTGCAAAGGTTGGTGATAGGAGCCGACGGCAACTTTTTGATTCGATTGGCATAATTGACGCCATCGATATCACCTTGTTTTTTTGGCTCTTTATGCTGAGTTATTTCACTATAATACAAAAAGAAATGGTCCAGATGGTGACTTATCGTGGTGTTCATGGTATATCTCGCGCAGTATCCGCGCGTCGAAAGAAGAAATGGTTAATATTCCGTAACTGAGGTTTTACAGTAGAAATGGTGCTGTAGAATGGATAGGAATTCATATTATAGACACACTAAATGTCCAGAAGGTTATGTATACATTAAGCCGATGGAAAATGAGCACACTTCAGCCGTATTCACGCCATCAAAGCTGTCAAACAGCATACCTGGGTCGCCTTTCATTTGGCCCTTCAAATCTTTTCTTTCGTCAGGCCCATTTACTTCTATGTAATTTCTGTGTTGTTTCTTTGCGTAAGCTAAGCCAGGTGTTTATTTCTGGTCGATGGGTCTGGTCAGCGGGGGAGGTCAAAGACTTCTCTCTTTCTGCTGAGGCTTTTCTGGTCACATTCAGCCTGCCTTCCGCCATTTCGGTGGAAACAGCTGCCTTTTTAATGCATTGTTTGAATACAATTCGTAAGCACCTTGGTCATTATTTAGTTTTAATTAGTTTTTTAATTTAATCCACCCTCTCATCACGTGGCGTGAGCCAGAATCACTACTACTGTGCTACTGCTTTGACGACGACAACGACTGCAATACAGGGCTAAGAGACTAAGATAGCTAAGAGAGCTTCGCTGCAGTACGCTCTCCGAGTAGTGTGTTAGGTACTGCTGCCCCTTCTGATCACGTGGACTGCGTGACTACTACTACTACTAATACTACTACTACTACCACCCCCACCACCACCAAGGCCGCCAAGATCAGCACTACTACTACTACTACTACTACTACTACTACTACTACTACTACTACTACTACTACTACTACTACTACTACTTCTACTATACCACAACTAAAGCTAAAAATAATTACTGCAGCACATGACCGCATGATCGACGCCCGTGCCCAGAGCCGACGTCTATTGCGCAGCGAGCGGCAGCCATAGCGGGCGAGCCAGGCTGCGTAATTTATGCGGTGACCGAGCTCATAGTGTTGCCGCAGAGCATTTCGCGTAGCTTTGTTCTCATTTTGCTGCTTCTTTCACTCTGCTTTCTTTGCCATCGCGGCTCCGCTTGAAATATGAGGCCAATCAGTGAGCAGCAGCGAAGAACATTAGCGTGTGCCGCCATCTGCGTACACGCCGACCGGTGCAAGCACCGGCGAGCGAATGGAAACGGCGCCCGCATCTCGCGGGATCGCGTATATCTGCCGAAGTTTAGCTGATTGCTTTCGCGCGTCACATACGTTACGATAGCATGGCCCACCATTCGCGTGTATCTTTCTCCGTTGAAGACTTTCTCGTTTGTTTTCGCTCCTACCTCTCGGTTTATTTCGCATGGACAAGTTATACTTGTGGCGATTATACCGGTGACACAAACACTGCTATCGCGTCTTATCAGCCGGCTTTGAGTAGAGACCGGGCACTATAATTACTTGACAAGTATCGCAATCGTGTCTCCCTCCCGGTAATGCTCAGATGCCTACGGGTTGGCGTAGTCTACTACACCTGCTCACAGTTGGGTATAGGGATTACCAACTAAGGATCCTAGAACGTGCGTTAAGCGTCCACCTGGCTGCACACGATGTGATACATTATGAGATGCTGCAGTTGGACTGCGGAAGTGTAGGTATACTTTCCAACACGCGAAAGTATGTTGTTCTTCCTTGCTGATGGGCACCTGCTTCGGTAGAGAAATATATACAAAGCAAAAAAAAAAAAGAAGGTTGTTTGTGTCAAATGCTCGAGCCCCCACTTTTCTCTTTGTGCGGGTATGGTGCACCAACTTGAAATGAAAAGGCTATTATCTGGCACCGGTAATTTTATTAGGAATGAAGAAGAACATCGTCAACCAAACAAGCACGAGAGCATCGTACAGTGTTTCATTTAAGACTGTACATATCAATGTCGCTGGCTCATAGTTTGCAGATGGTGGTAGGATTAGGTACGGTGTTTTCATCGATATATTCATCGAGAATGCATAAAGGTAGACAACCAGTTTCAACAGAAAACAAACCTACAATCAATGCTTGCAGCACTTCCATTACAAAGGAGCACATGGTGTTTACTTAATGCTCCTTCATGCTCAATACAATTTTTTAACCAGATCTTTCGAATAAATAAAACAACAATGGTTTAGCCAGAATTTAACTTGATATTAATGATATTGAGGTGGATATTGCACTAAGCCATACAAAACCAAGGCAGAGCTCTATATTCCGTCACATATTTCGCGAGCACGAGATATTTCGCGAAGCTCGGCTGATTTACACGGAATGCTGAGAGGCGAAAGGCGGTATCAGGACGGGGCCATTCCTAAAATGCAGTGGGCATGAGGAAAGAGAAAGGGGGGAGAGGATATTGGCCTTCTTTAATTAAATGGAAGGAATGTCGGAAGAGAAAACAATGATGCGAGGAGCTACTAAACTAAGCCCAAGAATTATGCCGGGTGGATGGGAAACGGTAGTAACTCGCTGATGAGAGAGGGAGAGAGAGACAGCGGACGAGAGCACAGATTAGGCGTCGCAGGCGGGGTGAAATATCTAGCTCATTTTAAGGAAATGACGGTGGCTCTTGCAAAGGAACCGAGGTTCAAGCTTTCAACGGTGCTCTGAATCGCGTGCCTACGGCCTCGAGAGGGTCGTGGCGACCGCCTCAGATTTACGGCATTAGAGAAACCTTTGGAAGAGTGAGAGAAAACTGGACAAAAATGTATAAAAGAAAATCTCGCTCGATGCGCAGCACTTTAGTGCTTGAGGAAATGGAAGGGACAGCTTTCTACGTATCTCTTTGTTCTTGTCTTCCTCTTCTGTTTCTGTGCCCCCGCACTTACACTCTACCGTTCTCCTAACGGAGTGGGACCCTAAAGCGATATTAATAGGCTTACGCGTCGAGACAAGCGAGCCAAGGGTGAACAGCTTCGCCAGATTCTCGAAGGAAAATGTCCGGATTCCGCGAGCTTTACGGTGAACAAAGCAGTATTTTCACGGGTTTTCTTGGACGGGCCTGTGCTGGTTTTTAGATTACGAGCGCGCGCGTGTACGTTGAGGTGGAGTATGAAAGTGCTCGTAGTGATAAGGCGAGTACGTCTTCTCTTATCTTCTTCAGATTTACCGCCTGAACGACGACATTTATTTCGCGCGCTTGTCATCGCAACGGTGAGGCACTCCGTGCACCCACGGCCTATTTCGTACTAAGGAAAGCAGCGACGAGCGCTGGTGTCTGTAAGTATATAGGTGGCGCCCTGCTAGCGAGTCTTGCATAGATTTCGGAGTGGCCTCGTATTTGCTGAGCCGTTTTTGGTATAGATAGCTTGCACGTGGCGTCATGGTCGAAACTGCATAACAAACTGGTGCGCCAACATGGCCGACTTGATGACGTAGCGGCAGTATAAAAACATTCCGCTCGACCTCCTTCAGTATGATAATGATGTGGCATAAGTATTATTGGCCTCTGTTCATCAATAACGAAATAACTTACAAGCGATGTAACGATAGCATCACGTGATGTCAGGAACATTTCGTGTGCTATGCGGTGCACCAACATGGTGCTTTCAATGACGTCCGCGTTAATCAAATGGTGGTTTTGGGACGTTTAACCCCACAAATCAATCATCAATCAATCGATGACGTCCGCGTAAGCCATCTATTCTTTATACACGGCGTCAACGCAGTATAGAAAACAGTGAAGGTTTGAGCCAGAAACGACTCACAATCCAAGTACTATACTGCGAAAATACGCAACCAGCCGTAATACTTCTAGGAGAAGTGAACTTTCTCTGTGACCTTTCACAAACACCCGGACGTTCATAGTTTTGAGAGAGGTAGAAAAAAAAAAACTCTAATTGTAAGTCAGAAATCACACTCGCATTCATTCACTGGAGTTGAAGAACAAGATGTTCTTAAGGTCATTAGCTTGCGTAGGGTTCACCGTCAAGAGGTTTGTGGGCAGGCGTTATTTTATCGTAGCGTCCACCACCTATAAAATCAATGTATAAGGCAGACTTTGCGCCCTGCCCCGCCGCGGTGGTCTAGTGGCTAAGGTACTCGGCTGCTGACCCGCAGGTCGCGGGTTCAAATCCCGGCTGCGGCGGCTGCATTTCCGATGGAGGCAGAAATGTCGAGGCCCGTGTGCTCAGATTTGGGTGCACGTTAAAGAACCCCAGGTGGTCAAAATTTCCGGAGCCCTCCACTACGGCGTCTCTCATAATCATATGGTGGTTTTGGAACGTTAAACCCCACAAATCAATCAATCAATCAGACTTTGCGCCCCCACCTCACCTTCCTGTAAAATGAATAGAGGCGGCACCCCATCCCTCCCCCACGCCGTGCGCACGCTTATGTTTATGGAAAGCTAAAGCCGATGTTGTAAGAGTACAGGAATGTTAGCGTGCGATTCGAGCCGACATGGTTGCGAGTAGGTAGGAATACCGAAAAGAATATCATACTACGATTGACTTGAACGCTCCGTTGTTCGTTTGTTCGTTGTTCGTGGTAACCGTTATCCACGTCCGCCGCAGTGGTGCCAGTAGCTGCGATGCTCGGCTGTTGTCTCGAAGGTCGCGTGTTCGATCCCCGACGCAGCGGTTGCATTTCGATGGGGAGAAATGCTAGGGGCTCGTGTATTGTGGGATGTCAGCGCACGTTAAAGAGCACCAGAATGTCAAAATTTCCGGAGCCCTCCCCGACGACGTACCTAGTAATCATATAGCATGGTTTTGGAATGATAGCCTCAAACAATCAGTATTATTTCACGATTTCCAAACAGCCCCGAAAACAAAGCTCTACGGATGTTCTCCCACCACCGGCGACCACTGTTAACGTAGTCGGAGTTCGTTACCTCTCTTGTCAGCTGTGGCGAGCGAGTGACAACTATACCTGTTAGTTTAGATAGCGCTTCCTTAGAACGTAGCTTCTCCGCTTTACATAGTATTCTTATTGTTAATCTTGTGACATCGCTGTTGTGAATATTTTGAAATATATTCAGGGTACCGATCAAATCTACTAGCAGATATCAGTGAGTATGTCGAGCATATACCAGAAGGAGAGTTTGCTAGTTTACCTAAATAAAAACGTAAAGGTAGTGCTGCCAGATGTCTAATAGCCAGTACGTATCTATGGCGTGGTTGGAGGCAACCACGGTCGCATGGGTCTTGATAAACTTTAATAAAAATAGGCTTCACAAAGTCAGCATTTTCTTTCCTTCTCTTTTAGTTTTGCAAGTCCTCGCAGAGCGACTAAATAAAAGAACTCTGGTACAAACACACACGGACAGCATGGGAACGGAGAAGAATGTGCGCCCCCTTGAAGAGGGCCGATGCAAGAGGTGGTCGTCGGGGGACTGCAATTAATTGCGCCTAATTGGTGCTCCCAAAAAAACGTTGGCCCACTCGCTTCACGGGCAGACCAGCCCAACAGGGCGCACACTAGAAGGGAGATCCCCTCTTTGTATTTTGTCTCTTCTGTCTACGCTCTTTTTTTCTATCTTTATTCTCTGGAACGAAGCACAGTGTGTGCTTGCAGCTGCTGCAGCTCGCTGGGTCGACTACATCCACAGGAAACACTATCGTTTCGTTTTCCACACACGTAGGACAAGGTGCGCACGCGCGCACAAAAACACACAACCGACGAGGGACTCGAAACTCCACCCGCGTGTCGGCGGGGTGCTCGCTCTCGGGGCGGAGTGCGGACCTCGGCACTCGAGCACGAAGCCCGTGCGTGGCCACGCCAATTTGGCCCACGTATACCACCACGAACGCGTGGGCCACGCACCGAGTCTGACCTCCTCCCGAAACGCGCAGGATATTGCGATCGTATAGAAAGGTCGTGGCCGCGCGCTTAGGCTACAGAGCAGCTGCTGCTCCAATTTCTTCCCTTGGTTTGTTTTATTCCTTCATCGAGTGAGTAGCAACGTTACGGGAACGAGACGAAGGCGTGCAGAACGGGAAGCAGTGTTGTGGCTGTGGCCGCGTGGTCGAACGAGGAAAGCTGCACTCGCTCCGTGCAAGGCAGCATCACAGACTCGGTCTAGCGACAACGCCTCCGGGCGTGCACACGAACATACATCAAAGGACTATCGCGCTCATCAGAAAAGGCGTGTCTCTGCCCGCGTGCGGCCGATCCCTGCCCGCGCATCTCCCAGATGTTTGTGGTTTGCTTTCCCGCGTACGTACAACGCGGGTGCCGCGGCGCGCCGCTCCGATGGGTGCAAGAGCCTCGCGCGTGCTCTAGTCTTCTCCGGGTGCGCGTACGCAAACAAATACGGCGTCCGCCGTAACGGAGCACATTCATCATACGCGGTCAGCCACGCGGCCGTTGAGCCCGCGCCGCGCGCTTAGAATGCGAGCCGCGTTTCACGTGCGGCACACACGCGCCTATACCAACACACACCCCAGCACTGATATCCCTTCCAGCCTCGACTTCGAGCAGCACCGCAGCCATCCCTCCACATCTCTTGAGGATAGAGGGCGCTGCCGAGAGTGCCCAGTCTCGTTTAATTAGCGTGAGCGTCTTTCGCCGATGACTGCAGCCCGCGGGCGATTGGCGAAGGTAAGTATTCTTCTTGACCGCGTGGAGCGCGGCCAGCGGCTTCTTCCTGTTCTGTGAGAATTATGCAGCGTCCCCAAAATGCTCTCCCTTGCGCGATGGGGCGTGTGTGCTGCATGCCTTCTCTCAAAGGCGTTTATATGGCAGAAATGTTTGCTCTTTTTCAGCGCGACGCATTTAGCCAACTGCGAGGAATCGATAGGCGTTATGCTCTTTACCCGCTAGCCGAAGAAGGGTGGTCATTAGCATATAGGAGTAGCGCTTAAGTGGAGATGTAGGCCTATATAATTTCTCACGAACTTACGTGGGTGTCCGATGGAGCTAATAAGATGGCGGAAGCATTGAGCACTAGTTCGGTCGATGACCGAAAGTTGTCGCACCTTCGTTGATGTACACCTGTTCGGAGAAGCAACACCTGTGCTATGCCGACACTCCACATTCTGGGGAGAGGACAAGCGAACCCCGTGGCGTTGAATACTTTTGCGCATTGGTTATGATGTATCCACGTGCGCAAGCTCATTGTACAAGTCGATGTTTAGACTAATATAAGAAAAATCACTGCTTCCGAATTATAATACTGTACAAAGAAAGGGTGACAATAAGTGTTCTTTTTACTTGAAAACACTAGTCTGAAGTTAGGCCATTATTATCTGTGTCGCAAACGAAATACGCGCATTATGTGCTCGGCAACTCATTGCGAGCCCACAGCCATAGCCCGTAATTACAGTCAGTGCAATGTTTCAGGATATACGCTAAGAAAAGGTGACCTGATGGTGTCTTTGCGCGCATAGAAAGCTGTGGGTATTAAAGCTTGCCTTGGTGCTTGCCAAGGTCAACACGTGATCACCGTGATCACACAAGTCGAAGCACTCTCTCCTACTGCTACTGCCGAACTCGATGATAAAGGATCCTAGAAGTCTCTGGCTAAGCCCGCCGAAAATAAGCCGCGGGCAACCGGTCAGCCACGCCTAACATCCCCATCATCTTCTTCCTCTTAAGGCTTAAGCCTCTGGAAACTCTGATCTCAGGAGTAGGCGACGGCTTCCTATACTCCACTAGATCATAGAAGACCCACGAAGCCTAAAAGTGCGTCCAAGGCAGTAATCTCCGTTCACCGATCGCCGAAAAGGGCTCGCACGAACGCGTGGTTTTCACGGCGTTGTCTGTGCGAAGCCGACTCTCTGAAATCGATATCCCAAAGCTCCGCGCCGATGCAATCTGACTGACCGCATGGGTGCGCATGTTCATACGCACTGAAGACCTCACCGCAGCGTGCACGCATCGGTAGTCGTGGCCTGTCTTCACCCAGCCGCTTTATATATATGCCGTGGGATCAATCGCTTCCCGCCACGCGAAGAGCAGGATTGAGAGAGGCGCCGCCTAGGCTGCGGATCGTCCCCCCTTGTGGGGATTTATATGGGAGCCGAATCTTCGTAGTGCCGTGGAAGACTCAGCTATGGAAAGTTTCTCGGCTTTTCGGCTGTCACTATTACTACCCGAGATACGCCCTGTATGTAAGGACGGCAGATGGTCGGCGAGAGCAGGTACAAGGGCTGGGCCAGAAGGGCTCGTCCTGTGGTGGCGCAGAGTGCGTGACCGAAAGGGTACTAGGAGGTTTGGGTTTCGCCGTGCGAGAAGTTGATGCGTGCTTGCAGTGCAATATGCAATGCCGGAGTTTGTATATAGATTACTCACATTTAACGAGCTTGCAAGAAACTTGAAATGTGCTTCTTTTAAAGAACGCCGTGGTTTCATTCATCACGTAATTACAGTATCCTACTTTTTTTAGAAATTCCGACGCAACAAATCTTTGAGTTCGCGACTGCTAAAAATTACCGCAGTGATACGAAAAGATGATGATAATTTGACGAATGTGTTTTTCGGATGCTTGAGGTTGACGGAAGTGTGATATGAATTAGAAGTTGACTTGAGATTAGTTTACTGCATATACTCTTATGCTCCTAGCACTTCCTGCTCCGATTCATTTTTATGAAGTAATGATCAAAGAAGAGACGACCCAGTTTAATTCGGCTCAATTCTGAATGTACATGAAACACTATACAAGGAATAGAGTGATGCCCGGTTGATTTGAGTAAACTAAGAAATAAAGTTTCTTGGCACATTTGTGGCCGTTTCTGTTTTTTTTAAGCTGAATATAACTGTATATTGAAAGAAAGCTGGCCTTTCTCCGGGTGTATATAATCATTTTTTTTTCATGATAGTTCAGTCACCGCACATCCGCTCAAAGAAGAGATCTAAAGCCGTAAGTTTGCAATTAGCTCTGCTTTACATTGCCTCTTTACCAGCCACCTTAAACGTATATCTCAAGCAAGAAACCTATAGTGACCAGCTTGACGCCAAAAACGCATCTTGTCGGCCCTTCGTTTCAGTCATAAGTGTCTAGCGACCAAAGCTTGGGTCAAAATAATTTGAAACGTGAAGGCGGTAGTCATCCGCAACCCATTATCAGTAAGTCGATTATACTGCAATGTATTATGATTGAAATGCAGCCGACGGTCTCCGCCCGCCTAGCTCCCCTCGTAATCTGTGCTGCAATCTCCAATATACATGCCAACATGCTGCGCTCAGATATGTATCCAACCTGAAAACGAATGAGATGGGTGCTGGAACCAGTTTATTCCTGATCGATCAAACCGTCTCTGAATTGTGTGGCTGCTGATTAATTTTCTGAAATCGTGCTCCTGCTGCGCGTGGTGGGAGACTTGGTGCGCTACAGAACACGCAACTGTGCGGCAGCACTAGCTGCTGCCTCGTGCTACAGGCCGTAAAACGAGAGCGAATGTGCTTGCGGGAGTGGCGAACGAAGAGTGCGTGCAACGTGCTCTTGTATAGAATTTTATGCTCGTATTTCTTTTTTTTTATTTGGGCCAGAACTTTCAATGCGAACATCAGTAGAGCAAACTAAATGAGAAATAAACATAATGAATTAGCTTCCACAATCTCTGTGACGTGATAGACCAACGAATAGTTACCATTTTGCGAGCTGGTCAACTTTCGTTGCTTGTTCCACACCCGAATTTCGCGCAAGTATCAAACAGACGTGGTGTGAACAGTCTCACACGGACTGGGAAAAAATGCAGTACGGCAACACGCAATGTTTTTATGTGCTTGTTTTATCAAGCAATGATAATCATGTTTAACAACGTGTCGTCACAATGTGCTGGCGTTCGCTAGCGATACTGCGGTCGCTGGCAGCCTCCGTGACAGATACGTGTATTCTGTATTAGAGTGTACAGGAATACGTGCCACGTGTGTATAGCCCCAGTTATTGCACAATAAGAAAGTAACTTGTAATGCACTCTCGTTGTGTCGTGCAATGCCGGTTCTTACGCGCCTGAAACCGTCGTAACAATTCATAATCATGACACAGTATACATCAGGAAGTGTATCTGCCTGTATGATCAAGCGAATAAAACACGCCTAAACAAGTTGGGAGTGGTGACGTTCTGGCGTCATGCATACAGGGACGAATATTCACCGCAAAATGAACATCGCGTGTTCTCTCCTCTAACTACGCCGTTTCGATGCTGCCGCTAAACATTCAAAAGCAAGCTTTGTGCGCATCGTTCATGTTGCTTTATTTCAGTTCAGACTATCGTTCTACTCTGAGTCAATACTTTTCGACGCAAACAGAAAGAGAAAGATTCATGAAATTTAGAAAATGCGATATGGTGTCACTTATATATTTATTACCAGTGGGCTTTTAGTGTTTTACCAGGTAAGGCGCCTATATTCTCGGTCGCCTAACATCTCGACTACCATTTTTAACCTTGCCGACGAGATTTTTTCTGTTTGCCATGCTATTCCATATTGTAGTGAAGTTTAATAATAAATTCAAAGCAGTTTCTTGCGTAATGCTGGCACTTTAATAATCTATCTATCTATCTATCTATCTATCTATCTATCTATCTATCTATCTATCTATCTATCTATCTATCTATCTATCTATCTATCTATCTATCTATCTATCTATCTATCTATCTATCTATCTATCTATCTATCCATCTATCCGCTTACGTGTTGGTGCTCTCGTGATCACCCCCTTAACTTGGCGTGAACGAAACATATTTTGGGAGAGTAAGATGGTTTGACAAATATGATTCACATGAATAATTACACTATTGCGTCGCATATATCTTCAAACGCTTTCCGCCAGACAGTGGCACATACCCACTGGCTGGTATGTGCTTCTGCTATGCCGGTATATGCCACAATTGATTGACAGTATATATCTGCTGATGAATGGCGAGAACACACATAGGTAATTTTAACGCGTGAGCATTAAGAAAAAAGGTCACATAGGCAGCGTTGACCCAATGAATGCAAAGAATAAATGTGAGGGTCTCAGGAGGAATCGAACCCAAGCATTCTGCGCGGCAATGAAGTGTGCTTTGATATAGCCACTCCAGGTCACGGAAGCACTTTCATATAGACGCTATCGTTCTGGAAATGTCAATTTTGATTGAAGTGCTGGCTATAAAATTTTTTAAACCTTACTTTTGTGCTCATATGATACAGCTGTCACGTCGGGTTAACATCAGATGTAGTTAGGTGCCATCCGCCGTAATGGATTTATGTAGCAGTGTCCAGGGCTATCGTCTCTTTGAGCAACAACACTTTATACCAGCTTTCCGCTTTTCGTATTGCCAATATCCATATAGCTGTTGACATCGTCTTGCCAATATTCATATTGCTGTTGACATCGTTACGCAACTGCAAGCTTGTTATATAAAACAGATGCGACTGTTTACCGTACGTCTGTGTGTGCGTTTGTACAAATCGTTAGCGCCACCGCGTGACATTTCATTCAATAAAAAACTACAACCTAGTTACCTTACATGCGTATGCTTTGAATTACATCGATTCCCAAGATATCTGGGAATTGCCGAATATTTTTTTAGGGGGGGGGGGAGGGGAAGCGGTCGGTGCCATGACTCTGTTTATGTAATTTATCTCTCGCTTTTTATATCGCTACTGTTCCTTCAAAGACCACGTGGCGGTAATCCTCTCTTCACGTCACTAGCCTTTTATTGAAACTTGTTGAAGTTATAACTTACCTGTCTGTTATACATTGGGCTGACCCATTCCGTATCTTAATCTATAAATACTAGTCTTGTGGAGCAGGGAGGCTTCACCAGAATTATTTTTTTCTTCTTCTTTTCTTTTTTTCTCGACATTTCGTCATTAGTTTTTACTGCGCACGGGCCAGTAGAAAAGAATACCCATATACATATTTATATGCATCAAACACCAAAACGTGGCACAGTTTCGAAAGAGGTCCTAGCTTTGTGAAGTGCGGCTTCTGAAATTTAACAGCTTCTCCGAACGACCACCGGACCTATTTCTCGCACGGCACGCTGCGCAGCAGTGATTGGTGTGTGTTCTCGCTTTGCACGCACTACCATTGCGGGAACGCTCTGGCGTGACCAAGCGAGCGCAAGGTCTCCTCATGGGTGCGGCATGGTTCAGCCTGGCACATCACTTAGCCACGCACCTTTAATTGTAATTGAAGTTGGAGGCCCCACTGATTGTGCTGCTTTTTTTTTCGATCTTCGTCTTGGCTACGCCAGATTACGTATAGATCAGTGTTCAGGACCCAGGCGTTGCTGGTCCAAAAGTTGTTTACGGGATGAAGGGAGCAGTAAAATAGAAAAAAAAACTAGAGAAAATAAAAAATTTTTGATACTAAGCCGAGAGAGAGAGTGACAGAACGACTTCGTGCTGCCGTCTCACTTTCACGGACGCGCGGACCCCCGGGGCTCGTCTGCATGAGGCGTGCTGCTGCTGCCGATACTGACCGAGGAGCGGCGCACATTGCCACCCGTAATCGAACACAAATGAAGCGGCTCGTGTACAACAACGAGCCGGCGGGGAGGAAACGAGAAGCCATGGTTTGCCGCCGTAGAAAGAAACGTAGAAAATAAAGAAAATCGAAGTCGATTTGAGGCGTGCGTAGCGCGGCGTGTGCATTCGGGCGACCGGCGGCAAGTGAAGGGCGGGAAGCCCCCCCCCCCCCCCCCCCCCCCCGACACCGCCGTCGGCTTTGCAGCTAGACACTATCGATCTTTGCCGCCACCCCGCGATCTTCGGCAACCGAGCAAGTCAAGAAGGAGGCGGAGAGGGCGGCAGAAATATGAAGGGCGGTAGACGAGCGTTTCCTGGCCCTCCTCCCGGCTACAGGCATGCCGCGTGGTACGTGGCTAGCCCAGCGAGAGTTAGACCCCCCGAAAACGCGCTCTCTACCGATCGCTTCGGCTTTCGAAGGAGAAGCCAGCCTTCCGGAGAGAAAAACCCGTCGGTCGGCCCGTAATTACATAGGAGGTGCCCGTCGCGGGTAAGAAGAAACAACGGAGCTGCGTCAGCCGACTTCCCGTAAATGGTGCCTTTCCTTCTGTCCCTCTTTCATTCTCTCCTTACACCTGGTGAGGCGTGCTCTGTACACACGTGTTATGTAGGCATCCCTATTGTTTTACGAATAATAAAGCTGGTACCTACGTGAACCTGAGCAGGGTGCACGTCCCAGTCGCGTTCTGCAGGACCAGAATAAAGTTATTTGCCTCCTTTCCTTTCTTCCGGAAAAATATCTGCTAAGATGAGGGGTCTCACATGAAAAACGCGAGAGCTTGAGCGTACCAGTGATGGGCTGCATGTATCGAATATTTTTTTCATCTTACAGGTAAAACAAGTCATTTATGTTATGAAACGTCGTTCATGCATGTTTGCCAAGCGTACATGTGAGCACCTTTAGATATGTACCCTACAATTGAAACGTACATTCTGGTGTGTACAATGCGCGACTTCTCATTTATGTTTGGCATGCACTCGTGTCAAGTAGCACCAATTTTCGTAACATATCAGGCGATGAAAATAACCAACCGAGAACACTCACAACATACAATACAGAAATTTGGACGCCAAACAACGGGAACAGAGACAAGACGACGGCAACAACAACCGCAACGAAAGCAGCAGCAACAAAGAGCGCCTTGCCGCAGTGCTTCTCTCCTTATTCGTTTGGGTGCTCAACACTGGCGCCGTGGCTGTTGAGGCTCTCGCAAAGCAAAGCCCTCCCGCGAGCGGTGAACACCAGTAGCGCTGCGGGGGCGTCACGGCGCAACCATAAAAATCGGCGACAGAGCCAGGCACGTCGCCCTCAGGTGAAAACGCGCCTGGGCCCCTCTCTCCTCTCCCGAAAGCGGTCCCGCATTTGCCTGCTCAAATACCTGTCTGCTTGCCGATATACACCCCACGTCGCCCCGGCAGAAAAGGGGAGAGAAAGGAAAGAGGGAGCGGAGGGGATTCAGCAGAAGTCGGGGACACAATACGTGATCTGCATTGTCTAGCTCCCTGGAATTTTCCTTCCCCTTCATCACGAATCCTATGTTTTTTTTTCTTTCTCTTTCTTTTTTTTTCACTGCTCTACTTTAGCGTCACCGAAAAGATTGTGCCTATCTGCAGTTCGTGCACCACTCGACTAATTTTTTTTTTTATAGCGAATGTTCTTTTCCTTTTGGTTGCCTCAATAACTTTCTCTCCCGCTATCACAGGCGCGTTCTTCTTCTTCTTCTTTCTGCTTTAATGGAGAACGGGAAATAGGCGAGGAGTCGTGAGCATGGTTAGAGGGATCAATACCGTCGAGTTGCCCTTGACGACGCCTTCGTCTGCTATCAGAGTAATGTTTGCTTCTTGTGACCGCATTATGACATTATTTGAAGGAGGAGACTGAGGCAGCAGGGATAAAACACGCATTAAGAATCGAAAATGACCGAGAAATGGTACAGAACGAGAGTAATACAGACCCTAATCCTAGTATGAGAGTGTTTACGCGGGAAATACTGTTCGGCGAAGACTCCCAGAGAAAGAAGATAATATCGTAGAGAGCTAGCTAGTGAGCGTTGTTTTGTCGCTCACCAGTAGTCCGCCAAACACCTGAAATGACTCTACTCATTATGGCCATGATGAATAAAGTTTTTCTGTTATGGTTCACTCATTGCTACTTTGAACAAAATGAACCAGGAGAGATGGGAACGGTAAAGTCACAGGTGCTACTTTAGATGTGTCAGCTTTAAGTCTATGGAGGACACTGAAAGAGATACAGGTTTCGTCGACATGTAATCTAGCATATCCTTACGTGACGTTCTGGCTTTCTTGCTAGCGTTATTGCACCGAGCTTTGAGATTTCGGCAGTCTGTAATGGTCGCTGAAGGCGTTATCTCATCCGTAGATATTATTAGCGCAAGAACAAATGCTTTAAACGGATTATCGTTGCGGACAAAAAAAAAACAACAACGAAGAAAGGGGGGGGACTGCCTTTCCGCGTCATCGATCTTGGCTTTCCCTCAACATAGCGAATAACAGATATTGCGGACTGTTGATACTTAATACTTCTTGTACGTAAATACTCCTATTCGTACGAACCTGGAGCCTACTCGGCACACTAATGCTTGCAATATTACGTTATACCATCGGACATGGTCACAGAGGGCCACGTTCCGTAAATTGCTTATCAGTATAGGGAATTTAAAGCTTTAGTTGATATTCGTTTCTGTTGGGGAAATCTCGTTTACAGAAGCCTATATTGTCCCACACTTTTGCAGCAGGAAACACGACGAAAAACAAAACCTTCGGTTTGATATATTTTTTCTGACGAGAACATTCTAAGAAGCTCACCAATAAGTGAAAACAAATACCTGAATACGTAAGAACCACTGCTCAAACTTCGTAAGTAAGAAAGCCCACAAATTCTCTTGGTACAAAAATTACCATAAAACAAGGCTAGACATGACGGCGCCGCGCAGTATTTCTTTATTGCCGATGGCGCTTCATCCTGGCGTGATTAAATGTAATTTGTGGTTATCGACGCACACAGGTTCGATCCTGCAGTAAGCGGAATATGAGTCACAATGGCGCTGTGAGGTTGCACGCTAGTTCACATATAGTGTCCTGCAAATGTCGTCGTCCCCGGACCCCTGTTCCTACGAAACACGCGCAAAACATATCGGACTGTGTGTATATGAGGCGAGGCACAAACATAAATGGACTGTGCTCCTTAAACGAGCCCTTCTACGTTGCCGTCGTTCATGGGAACTCCGGGTCAGCTACCGTGGAATCGAACACCTGCCTCGGTGGCGCCGTCCCTTTTGCTGGTGTTTGTGCAGCTTTCATTTGGCCCCTGGTGATGTCATCGCCACGAGAGCGCGAAAACAGCGCGCCGTGGAGGGAACACCTGAAGAGGGACTGTTGGGGGTGTACGGTTGCCGCAAATAACGTTTCAGTGGCATGGTATTGTGAATTCAGGACAAAACACGAGAGTGGTGGTCCTTACTGATCGTTTAACACCCTTTCTGAAACGCGCAAGCAGGCGTGACTGCGGAGTATGCTTCGCCTATAGAGCTATATACTGTATATGAAGGAGCCATACGCCTTAAATCTATCCCTGGCCAAATACCACTTTATTACTCTATTTGGTGAAGGATATGAAATATGACTCGATGACACATGGCGGTGCCACCGGCGCCGTTGTATGATTTCAATACCTGCCCTCAAGTGTCAAGATGCTTTGGTGTTGTTTGATGTGAACATGTCTGCACCAATCCACGCATTGAAGCAATTTTATTGTTGCTCCTCCATATTCTACAGTGTAGTTCTCGAAAATAAATATAAAAAATAGCTAAATTTTAATATATGAAAAACCATAAACTAGGAAAAAAACCACCTGTGTCTACTCTTTAACAATAGCCTACTTCTGTTACAAAGGACACAACTTGACATGCCTGAATGAGCAATGAACGTGCACGCTACGAGAAAATGATATTTAATTTTCTCCATAATGTATTATGCACCTCGACTTCCTGCGTTTTCTTCCCTTCAAGGCGTGTTGCTATGCTTCTGTAGTATAGTTATTGGCTCTATATTGTACGCAATAATGCACGAATATTTTTACATTGCCAAATTGTATCCAGTTTATTTTTCCATACTGTTCACAGCGATATATATTGTGTTTCATGGTCGATACATGTACGGCACTCGTAGATTGATATTCCACGTCCCAGTATTTTTTATTGAAACGACCAGTGTGCTCAAAATAGCCGTGTAAAGGACAACTCCGGTGATTTTTCGACCATGTAATGGTAATGGTGTTTCTAAGTTTCTGAGACACTCTTGACGTGAGCCCAATAGCTCAAATACTCAGGAAATTCGAAATAATTTTAATAAGCAAAAAGGTGCAATGCCGAAACCGAAACCCAGCAGGGTGCCCTGTCTGCATGTGATGTTCAATTTGGTAAAAACCAGAGGCCGTATACTGGTCCCGCCGGCGCGGAGTATGAAAACTGGGAAAGCCACACCAGGGAAGCGCCGGCCAAACACCACAGAAGAAGGGAGAAAGCTGCCCCGTGCTAGTGCACCCATGCCAATCACCACCGCCGTCTCCTTGTGGACTGCACAATAAATGCTGTAGCGGCCAAAGTAGCGATGCCGTCGGCTGCGTCAACTTCCGCTGACATGCCAAACGTGACGTCACACAGACAGTGTTGCCAATAATTCTGCCAAGCCAGGTGAACTTTTCGAGGCAATCCTTGAAATTCATTTTCAAAGAATCGGCGCATCTCTCCGGCCTGTTATTTGACATATATGACGGAAATGTGCAAAGTAACGTACCAAGTGAATTTTACTCAGATTCATTGACCTCGGAAAATCACAGGAGTTGGCCTTTAAAGGTAGAAAATCTGGCTCTCCTGTTCGCGCTCGAAACAAAATGACGCCAATAGGACATGGTTCACATTCCAACTACTGCAGGCTCTAATTCATGTGTTCCCAGGACAGCAGCAGATTGGAACCGCTTACCCGCCTTCATAACGGATATAACTAATACAACTGCATTTAAAAATGTCCTATTAAGCCTTCCGTAACATTACACGCTTTTTATTTCTGCTACACAGCTTGCAACTATACTTCGCTATAAGTGGTCCAATGCTCTTTACAAAATATTTGTGTTTCTTTAAAATGCTTCAAATTCACTGTTATTATGCTTTTTTTTCTTTCTCTGTTTTGTTATGTACACCCCACTCTCTCTGCAATGTATTGATACATTTGAGTACTGTAAATAAATAAATAACTAAATAAGTAAATAAATAGATAAAAATGAATAAATAAATTATATTAGGCGTTGGGAACCAAAGCAAACGTGCATCACGCTGCTTAAAAGTTTCGCATTTCAAGCCGTGAGTACTGTAGACATGCTGCCGTTGCTGTCGGGGCACCGTGCAAAGTCAGGCGACTATTCATCGCAGTAGGGTTCATCTAAGAATATCTTCTAACAGCAGCAATGAAGAGCCATCCTTCACTGCCATTTAATCTCCTTGTCCATAGTTGTAGTTTTCGTAGCGCATTCGCCTCAGATTCACTGTGCAGTAGTATGCGGAGTTCTGCGTGAATGCGATTCCTTAGCTTATACAGAAACATACCCTTTTTCAAACTACTCCCATGCCCGTCATTTATATCCACAGTTCATTCAGGCGTTCAATATATATATTCATACTATATTTTTTCTTTAATATTGTCGTAATCTTACTGTAACCTTGAGGCAACGACGCAAGGCGATATGACACTATCTGCAGCCTAATGCTTCCTCTGTACACCCGATGTCGACAATATTGTGATGTACCGCGGAATATACGAATATTACCGGAATCGTTCCATTGAGTCATGCGGTCGTTGGGTCGGCGCATAACAAGCAGATCATAGCTGCGTGTGATGGCGCGCGAAAGGCGTTTATCAGCGAGTCAGAGGAACTCTTATGTTATCTTTATTGCGTCACGATGTTCGGTGAAGGACCGGCGTCGGCTCTTCAAAGCCGCGTGCCGACAGGAATAGATCGTCCGGAACGACTGCGGGTGGCAGGTGTGACAGCTTCCTCTTCCAGGCGTCTGTGTGTTTGCCTACGTGCGAGGGTGTGGCCTCTCACCGGCGCAAAGCTGCAGTGGCGGTGTGTGCAAGGCGTCACTCTTGAATATTGATGTCCACCGCGCTGGGACTTCGTCTCACTATATGTCGGTACGCACTACAAAGGGGACCACACCGGCTGCTCCGTAGCGTAGAAACACCTCAAAATTTAAAAAACAGTAGTGACACACAAATGTACCTTCTTACAGGCATCAGTAATGCTCATAATAATGTGCACGACTCGGGATAACAGGGGCGTGTGCTTATGAAGGAGAATTTCGTTTCAATGCTCCTCGTTCGCCGTACCAAGGAAGTGTAGTAGCAGCTTAGCTCGCTGATTTTCTGAAAGAAACCGCACAACCCCGCTCAGCGTAGGCAGCAGGAAATGGTCCCGGGAACGAATAAAATTCGTTTCGAGAAATGGAGCACTGTACGTGGTACGTTCGTTGAGAACGTCACTGAGTGATGGAAATAAGACAGGGCTAACACCCACATGGCGGCACACAATAAAGAAAAACAGAAGAAAAAGGAAATCGTCACTCTCCCCTCATCTCTGTCTTCTTCACGCCAATCGATTCATACGTTATAAAACCAAGGACATATCAATACCCAGACATGATAACTGGTATTTAACATCTTCTGACAAATTATTAACTGCGCTGTGAAGAAAACTGAAATAGCCACATTTCGAGCTTGTTGGTTATTCATACCAAGGCGAAAACAGCGCTTGACTTTCCGTTGTCGTCAATACTCGCTGTTGTCGCCTCGGTTGCGAAAATATATAACCTGCCGTCCACGGGGTCGTCACTATATTCACTTGTGTGTGCGTGGGGGGGGGGGGGGGGGCTGGGATTTGTGGTTTTTGTGCCTCACTTGTTGTATTACTGCCTGCTGGTTCTGCGCCTAGTGTTTCACTTGCTTTACATTTTGTTTCATGTTTCTGTGCGTTTTTTAACCATAGAGTGTAATCATGCAGCCTTACGCTTCCGTCCGCCAAGCCTGATGATGCTAACCAAATACCACCGCCTAAGGTTCTAGCGTACTATATAGTACATTGCGTGAGTGAAATTTCGCTATCTTCAGTGGTACCGATGATGATCACACTGGAGATCGCCTGCTGACATGAAAAATAGAACGCCTCCTTCCCCTAGAAACAAATAAAGAAAAACAGCGTGACACAGCGAGGCTCAGCAGCGCATAATTTCTTAAAGCGAAAATTATAAGACACAACGAAAAGCATAATAACACAGGACTACCGCTTTCTCAGCAGCTGCCCTGAGTTGTCATTTAGGGGAGTGATTTAATTTAGGCTTTCAGAGGCTCGGGATATTTAGTAACTAGGCCGATGTCACTGCTGTGCATCGCAACCCTTTATTCAGCGGGTGTCTTTAATGCTTGTTTTGAAAACCACGAATCCGATCACCACATGGGGACAGGATTACGCAAAAGCTTAACGTTCATATTCAACCTACCTATCTTGCGCAAGCTTCGCTCAGAAGAAAACTTTTGAAGCTTGTTACAGCTAGATAGTGCTCCGTGCATCAGCCGAAGACAATCATTGTCAGCCAATCAGTCTTTACGATGACAGGGGTGTGAAAGGGACGCCAGACCATGAACCAAAGTCATTTCCGACGATGTGTTCTTTGTGCCCGTGTAAATTAATTCATGTGACCATTACTTAGGTCACTGAGCTTTCGCACTGAAAACGCATCAAGCATTTACCACCGCTTTTGCTGTTTACGCCAGTCGAGTCGAATTAATGCCTTGAAATCTATGAGAAATTGCGAAACAAGCAGTGGGTGGAATTTCTCACCTCAAGCGTCCATGCCTTTTTTTGCCGTACTTTTGGGCCTCAAAAGAAAGTAATGCAATTTTACACGTTAACTTTTTTATATCACCAAACAAGGTCGACGATGGTACAGTTTTAATGAAGCCGCTTAGAGCGTTCTGTGCGTGTTGAATGGAGCGACCGTCCCCATTATATTGCTAGGGACGAGGATGCATGCTCCGTCTCAGGCTTCTACAAAACCTCCGCCCCGCTCGTCTTCCAAATTATTGACCTTTTAACCTTCCTAAACATAGTCATTATACTGCAGTGAATAATATACAGTGCAACTCCGTGCATTGTTCCTGCGCAACAATCGCGTAGTTACGTGCAGTGTGGCACTGCAAGACAAGCCCGCTTTCCCGCATGTGCATGGAAGGCTCAGAGGGACGAGCATGGTCCCTTAATACAGTGCACTACAGCTTCCTACAGGCGTGTCAGGATTGGTGGCGGCACCTGTAAGGACCCGCTGCCGAAAATACGCTACGTCTACCCGACGTGCTCCGGTTGGGGTGGCATATGCGCCTAATGGAGGCATGGTTATTATGACTCTCGCTTCGGCGATACGTGGGCGAAGAAATCGGGCGCTCTCCGACGCGAAAGTACCGCGCTCGTGTAACCGACGCGGCGCGCGTGCTGTGCTCATTCACACCGTGAACTCAGGTTTTGGCGTGGTATGAAATCTGACGTCCGTGAGAGAGGAGGCATTTCCTATAGGTAGCCTTCTCGTATGCAGCGGTGGCGCCCCCGTGGTTCGCGCGACGGATGGAGCACGTGTTTCATTATTCTTAGAGCGCGCTACGGGTGGCGCCGTTCGTTGTGCCTATGGGTGCCCGGCAAACAGCAGGCAGGCGCCGCTGTTTCATGCGGGGGCGGCTAAAAGACCGGCGTGGCCACGCGAGGCGCCAGGGCGAGACTCGTACAACTCATACGCGCGGGGCACCGCCGCCGGGAATTAAACGTTCTCTCGCGTTTCACGCGGCGCGCCGTTGGCTTAGCAATGCGCACGCTGCGATGCGGCAGTGGGACATGCCCGCTCGTGCATGCACGTACGCTCCGCAGTTGCACTACACCGTCGCTTCTCTTCCGGAAACGAAGCCGCCGGTGGCCCTTTCCTTTGCCCTGTGATGTAAGCCGCGGAGTGACCTGCCGCAATCTCCCCACTCTGCGGCGCCCTCTGCCCCGATCTGCTTCGTTCTGTCATATTCGCGGGGCGTTTCGAGACCCCCCGCTGGAGGTACTCTCGGCAGCTGCCGTTACAAGAATCAGAGGGCATGACCTGTAGCTGTCGATAAACGAATCTGTCTCCTGGAGCTTTGTGTGCGTTCGTTCCGTGTCAGAAGCATAACGGCCCTAAAATAAGATGAATATTGACGCGATAACGCCATGAGGTGCAGTGGCGTTATAGAACTTTCTGTATATTAGAAGCGCTAACTTCTCTCTCTCTTTCACTCTCTGTCACACACACACACACACACACACACACACACACACACACACACACACACACACACACACACACACGCACGCACGCACGCACGCACACACACACACACACACACACACACACACACACACACACACACACACACACACACACACACACACACACACACACACACAACACGCTCGCACGCATGCTTGCACAACCGTCATACGCAAGCAAGCTGTAAAGAACGTGTATATACCGCAGGTGAGTGTTGGTGCTCTCGCAGTCCAGGAATCAGCACATGTCGTATTTTTCGAATATTTAAAGCGACAGCTGTCGAGTACAGAATATACGGGACGATGATTTGCGGCCAATGTCTCTCCCCCACTGTGCCTGTCAGCGTCTATTATCGGGGCTCTGTAGAGGTCTCTCGAAGTGTGTGATTGGTGCGCCTTATAACTCAGGATGAATGTCACGACCTTACCTCCGCGTTATCGTTCAAAACCAGTCTATTGTACACTGCTGAGGTGAGGCTGACAGCGGCATGCGCATTTGAAGCGCTCTATGTTCGACTCGTATACCTGCGAGTTTGTGTTGAGAGTAGGCGCAAAGTGTTCTACGAAATGAACCGGAATGGAATGGGTGTATTGACCAGAGACCAGCTGGGTTTTGAAAAAACTAAGCGCTAGCTCGTCTCACAAGTTCACCTTTCTTTACACTTGTTAGCGTGCACTTTGACATCTGAGTAACTTAAACGGGAATGCTAGTGAGTTTGGGGCTATAACATTATTAATTCGTGTATTTTACTTAAGTTGTTTACGTTGCTGTGAACCCTATGTAGAAACCTTATGTACAAGAAGTAATTTCTTATACTTAAGTAAAAGAAGCTTTTGGGGGTAATTCAGGCTGTGTAGTAAACGAAGCTTCAACTTTAAAAGATGTGGTTACTCTCCTACGCTTTGTTGCTATCTATTTTTCTGTTTAGGGCTGAGATGAACTGATATAGGGAGACAGTGATAGACGGAGTGCGTGTCGCTAATCTAGACTGATGTTAACCACCATCTGGCTTTCTTTGTTATTTATTTGAACTTGATTTGGGTGGGTCTTTGAAATAATTTACGAAGTCAATGAATTATTTTATCCGTGAACTTTTAGGGTGTGTGTTCATGTCTGGTTTACGAAAGGACACCCATAAAAAGCGTCGCGAGAAAACGAATTCTGCTGCTTCCTAGTTTACGTAAGCATAAAAAATGCGCTGTGTAATCGACTTTGAAGTCTCGGTTTGAACGGCAATGTCTAGAGAAACCGTTATTAATTTCACAGAAGCGAGCAATAGACCTCTCCCTGTTTGTGAACAGTGTGACGTCACTGCGGGCAAACCGCCCACCATACCCTCTCTCGGAGCAGCTGCTGGTTGGCAAGAAAGTTCCGCCGGTGGCATCTTTCTGCATAGCAGAGCTGCGTGTCTACATTCCTTCGACAGAAATTTCTACATTGCTATGTTTTAAAGTCACAGCTTTTGAAAAGAGGGGGTCGCGGAAGGGTCACTGCTCATAGTGTCGAAATTTGCTTGTCGTAGATGGATGGATGGCTGGAGAAACTTTGCTTAGAGTACTGAGAGACGCGACTAGCACGCAGTGGGCTTCACCCACGTAGATGGCAGTCATACAAAAATCTGATCTTTTTCGAAAACGAACGTTCCGAATGTACATGGTGAACGGCGCTTTGAGAAATATTTGCATCGCATGGATGTAAACTTATTCAATTTCCATTGCGGCATGTGTAATGCAGTCTTAAACGAGGAACAGCATTGGCGGCAGCATGGTTTTGAGCTGCTGTGCGCGACGTCACGGATAAGATTCTCACTCACTGAGCAAAAGTAAGATCGGAGATGAAGGAAAAAAAATAAAAACAAACACTTCTTTCCATGCGTTCGTCTGAGGTTAACATAACCTCGTGAAAGTGAAATTCTGCCACTGCGTTTCTGAAAATTCCGTTTCTGAAGGTGAAAATTCATGTGTAAAAACCGACAACTTATATAATATTATCTGGCAATGATACCTTGCTGCATTTGACACCCATAACGTGTTTTGATACCTATATTGCTTCTTCAGGCTTGATACACAAACTTCTAATGCGCATTGTCACTTCATAAGGATCGAGCCGTAAAAGTACAAAGTAAATAAGAAACCAAAATATCCGCTGTTTACAATAACACGTATCAGGTATCCGATATTATGAGTTATAGTCGCGGTGAAGCGTATATGCAGATTTAACAACGCCACAACATGCTTGTAGCTCTTGCGTACTCGTATATATCACCCGGAGATCATGAACTTTTATTTTTCTGCACGCCCCGCATACGCTGAGGTGTACCCAATCGCAGATGATCGCGTCAAATGCATTTTTACCTTGACTAAAATGTCAGATAGTGAAGTTCCATCGACAACCAGTTACTGCAACCAGCCCACAACGAGTGCCAGTGTTTTCGCAAACAGGACGCATCGTGTTATTCACACTGCACACACCAACACACCCCGTAGAATATTCCCAGTTTCACCATCCGTAAAGGTGAACCAATACTGTCGATGCCTTTCAACGTGCACTACACGCCACAGTCAACACTGCACATTTTCGAAGACGATGCCGCTGTTCGACGTGGCCCCGGCCGCCACGTGTGTTCACTTATCCGAGATAAACAGCCTGCCAGCGTGGCAAACATTTCATCACTCACTTTACCACGCACCTAGATGTTCTCTGACACATACAGCTAATGTTGCCACTGTGAAATGAAGATCAAGCTTTTAAAAAGAGAGAAAAAAAAAACATGCCCCATGGACTAAGCGACTGCACGCCACTCAGCCACCAGTGGGAGTGTTTTGCCAACCACCGCCTTGCACGTGCACCGGTGACGTCACGCTGTGACGTACCCCGGTAGAGGTCTATTTGCATCTGCGTTAGCTACTTTCCGAAGTAACATGGCAACTGTTATCACAACAAAAAAATTACAGAATATCCACAGAGTGAATGACGATGAGTGGGGCGAAGCGTCCTTCGGCCCGTCCGTGCTTACGTCCGTCCGCGCGACCATCCATGCGTCCATCCATATGCCCGTCCGTCCGTCCATGCGTCCGTCCGCGAGTCCGGCCATCCGTCTGTCCGTCTATTCGTGTGTCCATCCGTCCGTACGGCTGCTAGTCTGTTTGTCCGTCCGTCCACGCATCCGTCCGTGCGTCCATCTAGTGAACACTCCAAGAACCGCCATTTCCCATCTCGCATTCCCTGTGGCACATACCCGCTCTATCAAATAGAGCAATTCGATTTGTCCTAGGAGGAGGAGGAGGAAGGGAAGAAATGAAAGGCAGGCAGGTCAACCAGACGCACGTCCGGTTTGTCCTAGGAAATTACGACAGGATGCATAGCGTGACAGAGAGCAGTAAAACATCAAATTAGGATCTTCTTGAAAACCGACGTTGAAACCTCAGATTAAAATTCTTTCATAGCATTAATCATTCGAGAACAGGGATCATCGGGCAAATGTATTTTCAACCACTTAACTATGTTTCTCAGAAACGTGATCATCACTTAAAAATACGCGAGATTCCTTTTAGGGGAGACGCTTTTCGCTACTCTTTTTTTGTCCGCGCTAAAAGAGAATGGAACACTCTGCCACCGGAAACAGTCTGTATTGATTCAAGTGATAATTTTTTCCATGCTTTGTGAATGTTTTTTATGTGTTTGATTATATGTACAGTACCCTAGCTGCTATAATGCCTCTGGGCGAATCAGGTATTGATAGTAAATAAATAAATAAATAAATAAACATAGCGGATATGTGCCACCGGTGGCTACGTACGACAACAACGGAGGAAGGACAGACCCAAACCCTAAGGAGCTTCACCCCTAAAAAATATCCCCAGCTATAAAAGTTCAACTGCTATTTTGTAACAAACCTCCTGCATTTTTCAGTTGCTCGAATTGGGAAAGAAAGAAGGAATGATGAAGCGGACAAACAGGGAGGTTAGGCAGTTCTTAGACCGGCTGGCTACTCTGTTCTGGGAAGGAGAGTAAAAAATGACAGGAAAGAGATGTTGCATAAAAGAAAAGGAACGTAACAAAAAAAGGAAAGGGGTATAGGAGACTGCCTAATTCAGTCTCGACTAGACCACTTGTACGCTAGTACCGCTATAACGCTTTGAAAGGCGCCTGTACTGACAGACTGGACCAGTGTTCCAGAACCAATTATTTCGACACAGGGCGATTGTCACGTACACCTAACGCATCGGAAAG
This sequence comes from Rhipicephalus microplus, assembly GCF_043290135.1. Classification (NCBI taxonomy): domain Eukaryota; kingdom Metazoa; phylum Arthropoda; class Arachnida; order Ixodida; family Ixodidae; genus Rhipicephalus; species Rhipicephalus microplus. Next base: position 135,306,013 of record NC_134703.1, read on the forward strand.
TTCCTGTTTTGGAGTACTGAAAGAGGGACAGACGCAAAGGATGAGCAATCGCTTCTTCGCAGCTGCAGCTATTACATGTAGAGCTGGGAGTATATAACAGAAGCGGCCTTCTTGTGGAGACTAATTACCAACACTCATGAACTGTAATTATCCTGCCAGTTTTCTGTAGCAGCCCTCTTAGTTTTTGAAATGTTCAGTAGACGTGCATTAGCAGTAGATACAAAATGGTAACTAAAGCATGTATATGTCTAGCCTTCTAGACCTTGATATACTACAAGCGATGAATTTAAGCATCAGCATTGCGCACAGGAGCTAGGGGTCTAGCATTAATTAATGCTCATGAAACTGGCTTTCGGTTGTTACAAGCATGTTCATAGAAGCTGTGGCTTGTCAGCGGCTTATTGTACATCGAAATAGTTCGTGCTGGGCTTAACATAAACGGATGTGGTAAATAGAGAAAATCACGAGTAGCTTCTGCGGAGTTGGAAACACGCATGTCTTTTTAATGACAGATTCAGCTTCTCCGCTGCTAATGTAAATTATGCGTGTGTGTTTGCCGCTGAGTACATGTATTAATTTTTCACACATGTTGTTTCTTTGTATTTAGATAAGCTTCTACGCTACATGTTCCTTTTTGAGTTCTAGACCAGCCATATCGCGCTGGTCTAGGGACTTTTTTATGTACATCGTTAAATTTTCGCCATTGAGAGCTTTTCAGAAGCGAGTATTGCGAATGTGTTCAGGGGGGAACCAAAATTGAAAGATTCAAAACTAGACGGGAATTTCAAGCTATCAATAAGTAGGAGCAGAAAAGGACGATATGAAGGATCATGCGAGTGCGTTTTTTCTCCAACTCGTCAAATTGATTCGAAGCTAGCTAGGCTGTATAATAATGAGAAAAGCATGAGCCACTTTTAGCCATAGTTGAAAATCATTCCATGTCTGTCACGGCAAATAAAAGTTGCTCTGGAGGAATATGCGCACTAATGCAAAAAGCGAGAGTTCGATGGTTCATGTAGGTTTCTGAGAGGCACACGCACGGGAAAATGGGCAAGAAAAAAAAAACAAAAACAAAAAGCACCTATAGGGTTGGCGAAAAGCAAGGGAACTAACTCTACTCACGGGCATCATTAGACATTCTAGGGAGTGCCGCTCGCTCGCCGACAAAGCTGCGAGCCACATCCCGAGAAAATAGGATTGGAGAGGGAGGGGGAAGAGACACAATCGACGACGTTCATTGAAACAACCGAGCAGCAGCTTGGTTCTTTCAAGTAAAACAAAGCAGGGCTCCTACCCGCCAACTCCAGGATGTCTTTAGGAGCAATTCGCCACTGCTTGGCCGCCATATAACTTGAACTGCTTCGCGATATACTTTGCCTGCTGGAAAGAGGGCAGCAAAGAAGAATATACATCACGTCTAAAAAAAGACTGGTTATGTGATGGGCTACTTGTTTTCAATCTTCTTTTGTTTTTAAGCTGACTAAAGAAACATGAAGAGAGCTGTAGGAGGGGCGGGGGATGACGGTAGGAAGGGAAGAGCGCAGAACGATGTTTTGCCGAGCAGAGTCGTGGCTTTGTTCGTTCTATAGAGGAGACTCAAGACCCGAATAGCCCGAGGCAACATTGGCGAGCAACTTCGAACGATATATACGATGCCCACTCGCGCACTCTCATGAGAAAAACTCCTGAAGAAAATTTTGCTACAGCTGGTTCATCTTTTTTCATCGATATATTAGGTTATCGAAGAAACCACACAGCAGGTTTGTTGTTCAGAATCTGTGGTTTTAGGCTGTCGTGTGTTTTTCGAGAAGGCTTTTAGAAAACAACGTACAAAATGGGAGCAAGAAACACTTGTCTGGCCGGCAGACATTCCCGGCGAATACCTCTCCCAGCACGAGAGCTGGGAGTCTTTCTCTGCAAAAATAGACATGTTTTTCTACCAGAAAAGTTTAAAGGATTCACGTAGCCGCCTCGTAAGGGAGTGGCAGTGAGTCTACTTGTGCACATTGAAACAGACATGACTCGGTGTGATGCTTCAGCTCGCAGTCACATTCAACCTCTACCAAGCAAACATTTGCTCAGCTCTAAGAAACTGAGATCATGAGCCACACTTGTCTCGTTTTTACGTCAATCGATTTCCTGAACGATGAGTGGACCTATCGTGTTTTTTTTTACACTGCCTCAAAGATCGGTGGCACAGCAAGCGTTCTGCACATTCGCATCAAGCCGAGGCATTTTTAGCACTAAAAACGCTGCAGGCCACATAAGATACTTTTGAACGCACATTCATTCAGTGGAGCACTTTATTTTGCCGGCACTCACCTTGCACTGATGTTTGCGGGTTGGCAACTATAAAAGATGTGAGAAAAAGACAGCGCCATACGTTTTCTAATAAACAAAATTATGTGAATAGAGACGTCTAGTTGCAGTAGTGCTTCATGCTTTTCGAATATTGCGGCACGTGATACACCCCTGCCCTTTCTTACAACTTTCAATGGTTGACCCGCCTCGTGGAAAGATTGTGACACTCCAGTGTGTGTGTTTCTACTACCATTCTTCCCTCTCTCATTCCTGCCTTTCTTACTTTTTTTGTCTCCCTTTACCCCTTCTTCAGTGCAGGGTAGCCTATCAGACATTTTTTTTTTTTTTTCTGGGTAACATCCGTGCCTATCGGCATCACATCTGTCTTTCTCTCGCTTCGCTGGTCGACCGGTGGGGGTAGATCCACGTCAACGCACATCGCACGTGCATGCTAGGCGCCTTCGATGCCAGACTGCCATGTCGTACCCAGTGCGCTGCCACGCCTCAGTGGCACACGCGCGACGCCATCTGCATGCCCACGTACTGCCGCGCCTGGCAGAAATAAATGGCCACAGAGATTGATGACCTGTCGGACACTGTTTACAAGGCCCTGAGTGATGCCTTTTTTTTTTATAGTGCCTGCTCTTGGACGTTTCGCAGCATTTGATGACATCCCCTTGGCTGATTGAGGATGTAGCAACTCCGTAACTTCGCCTACGCTGTTCATGCATCGTCAAAAAAGCTTGCTGTCTGGAGGAGGGAATGGATAAATGAATGGTAATTGAACAGGGCTGGGCTTGTTTGAATAACCTGCATGCACTTGGGAAGGGAAGGAAACATTTGGACAAGACGATGTCCGGTGCTGATGCCTTCAACTGTAGTAACACTTTTCTGCTCTGTGCTGCGATGGTCAATCGGTACGGTACAACACGTTGATGGCTACGTCCGGCCAAAGCAAACAGTCACACCAAATGTTGCGCACGATACAAAGGTCAGCTGCTTTTTTATTTTCTATCTTGTTCACCATTTCCTGTGATCGTCCGTTTTGGCTGCATGTATACTTTGAGTACGGTACGCAGACTTTGAAAATCGCAGCCATGCTCTTGCAGGCTGGTGTAACAGCGGTGTGTGAGATAGTGGGGTAAATTCTTGATCATTACACTTACCGTACCTGATCTAGCAGTATGTGAAAGTCGTCTTTCATTTCTGAGCAGTGCAGGAGATGTTCCATAGCCTGTTCGGCACCGTATCGTTGTGTATTTTCATTAACTCTTTGCAAAGAAAACAGGAGGAGGAGGAGGAAAAGGTGGTGCGGAAGGGCGCCACATTTGCTGTGTTCTCACTTTTCGCACCACTAGTGCGTAGTTACCGCAATTTATTTTTCGTTATCTCTGGGCACATGCGATAGTGGCCGGTGTGCAGACTAAGGCCGCCTGATCCAGTAGTTTTAATGCGAAAGCGTTAGAGAGCTCGTGTCGAAAAAAACCCGTCGCCGCCGTTGGCCCCGTTGGCTGTGAGCGAAAAATTGTCTGTGCGTCTGTGACCGGAAAATCCAGTTACCGAGACAGCCGCTGAAGGCCGGTACTTGTGTACGCGTGCGCGTGCGATCTCGCTGAAAAAGCCGCGCATTCGAAAAAAAAAAGCTCAAGGTCAGGACGCGCGGTAGTTTTTTCGCCCTGCCACCCCTCCCTGCTTAGCTTCCAGCGCTTTCGTCGGGACGACTGAAAAGATAATGCAATTGCAGCATGCAACAAACCTTTGTAACTCCATTTGCACTGGACGGATTGTTAAAATTTTTGTGGCGTTGAATTTGTTAGGCAATAAGCTCTTTTAGTGAATTCATTCTATGGTTACTTGAAAAAGTGTTTTAGGTCCTCTTTAACTAATTTCGTTCGACAGGTGTGACGGCGAAAGTGAGCCCATTCGGTGATAATAGCATGCGCTGGTCCAATCTACTGTGTGCGTGTTTGTGTGCGTGCGTGTGTATGCAACAAAACATATTAATATGTACTTAGCGGTTGAAGGGTGCACTAGGGGTCAGATTTCGCTATCACGTTCAACTCTTAAAGACGAAGCTTAAATGTCCCCTAAATTTCTGCATTGGGCGTAGTCTTCTCAGTTGTTTACGGTTACGGTGTTCATTACCCATAGTTATACGCTGTGCTGTTTATGTATTCTAATAGTAGAACCACATGCCTAGGCATGACTTCGTGAGTCACCAATTTCTCGCCACCCTGTGGGAATGCGCAGTGGAAGTCACACGTGCGCCATAAACGACGCGCGCACGATTCAGTTCGTGTGCCAAATAATGTGAGCTTAATTCTCCTTGTTTCCCTTATATCCGCAGTGCTTCGTGACGAGTTCCGCCAGCTTCCGAAGAGCATCCACGTGGCGGGCGGCGAGTCGGCAACGCTGGAGTGCGTTCCTCCCAGGGGCCACCCCGAGCCCACGGTCACCTGGTTCAAGGACGGCGTCCAGGTGCAGCCGGGCACGGGGCGCGTACGCCTCCTGGCCCAGGGCGCGCTAGTGATCGCCGACGTGCGCCCGTCCGATCAAGGACGCTACGTGTGCCGGGCGGCCAACATGCTCGGCACCAGGGACTCGCCGGCTGCGCTGCTCTCCGTGCACAGTAAGCAGATTCACGCTGCGTCGACAAGAGACGCTCACTCATTCTGCACATTTGGCGTGAAACGATCGGGACGTTTGCGTTATGGCTTCGTGTTTAACGATGCATATACGTAGTGCAGTGGCACACGCGCTGCCCTTGTCGCTGCTTTGGCTAGCTAGCGAGTCACTTAAACCCAATAGAAAGAAAATTGTCGAGGACTCGTTTGTTTGTTTCACACAACTCTAATTAAAAGCAATAAATATAATGAAATCAAAGAAGCTATAGTGAACATTATTTGTACTGTTTTAGTGTATTGTAGTTTTTATTTGTCTTTTCATAAGACTGTGGGTTCGGTTCCTGCCTGTGGGAAGTTAACTTTTTGTACATTTGCTGTATCTATATCACAATTATTATTATGCACTTGAAACAATCTATCTTATGTTCCCCACGCTTCCTTGGATTCATTATGTACTTTTGGGCTGCTTTTCATTAACCTAGTAGGGTGTGTTGATTTAGCATGAGGTATAGGAGAATTCGTTAAAGAAACATGAATACGTAAATGATAAGAGTGCTTTGTGTTTCTTTATCCATTACTGCCCATAATATATTCAGCGCATTCTTATCATCGCCGGGATAACTTGTGTATATAGTGTTTTTCACAGCTTTCTACTATTCAAACACAAATTTTCGAACATTTCAAAGTCAGGTAGCAACGTAATTTAGAGACTTGTGTGCTCAATATAGGAAGAAGAGTGTCACCAGTCAGTCTGTATATTCACTTCCTACCACAGCGAAGCCATATTTCGTACGAGTCCCGGAAGATGTGACGTCACTGGCGGAGGAGTCCGTCGAGTTCCAGTGTAAAGTGAATGGCGACCCCAAACCCACGGTCACATGGAGGAGGCAGGATGGCAAGATGCCCGTCGGAAGGTGAGCCACGGGACTAACAACACTGCTGCGAACTCGGGTTCGCTCAGCAGCCTTGCATCAGTAGGATATATTTCGCGACGCAATAACATGCATCAGCCTAGTTTCAGATATGTCTTTGTGACATCTATGAAACTAGCTGTGAAGACCCATACGTTTCACGCGAGGATGTTCTCGGCCTACGAAAATGTGGGATTGGAAGCACGTAGTAGTGGCACTCATGCTGAGGACCTTTTAAAACGTCGTGGGATTTGCATACACATCTAACAACACCTACGGCAAAAGGGCGAATAATAAATGCGCTTCCCAAGATGCGGGGAAAGAGCGTGGCAACAGAAGTCATTGGAATGTATTTGTGAAAGGGGGGTTTACGTCTTTGATATGAGCGTCGATGTCCTAGACTGTTGCCTTTTGCCATACTTGCGCTTGCTTCTCCTCAACAGTAGTCATTATGCGGGAAAGCCATCGCTCTGCCTGCGTATTACGATATGGGATTTCTAAATAGGAAAAGAAACGGCAATGAACACGACTATAGTAACATTTTAATATCACATATTTACAATAAAAGCTATAACTTCTCTTCATGTGTCCTAAATATCCTATGTGTAGTGAGATTTGTTGTATTTTGTTACTCGCACTTTTTTCTTCGTCATTTTTAAACAGCATGTGTGTCGTGTTTTCAGTCAAACAGGTCTCACTGGTTTGTGCTATTTTCTCATTTATTTAGAATACACCAATTGAATAAACATGTTCTTGTTCAACAAAGTGAAAAAGATCTGAGGTGTGTCACTTTTCTTTCAGGGCTTATGTCCAAGAGGACAAGAGCTTGCACATCAAGAACGTCGCTCTCGCGGATGAGGGAACATACATTTGCGAATCAGAAAACATTGTTGGCTCAGTCTCTGCGTCGGCGACGTTAACCGTGCACTGTAAGTACTCACCCTTTTGTGTGAACTCAGCAAAATGCAATTATTTCCTGAATTTTAATAGAAGTTGGCGTGATGACTGCATCGCTTACTTTCGTTACGCTTGCGTCGTAGCCCCATAGCTGTAAATTTTGTCCCGGTTTGCATGGGCTCATCGCAAAAATTATACCGACAACTCACATCTTTCACTCATAAAATATGCATTGATTCTGCTCTCTCTAAGTATGGTGTTTTGTCTAAACATACAAAACAAAGCTGTTTTTTACGTGCACTGTGATGATTTTATGCTGCTAATATTGCAATAGTTTGAAGCTCGCAAACAGTGAGTCACATCATGAGGAGACATATCCGACCCATATAAACTTCAATTTAGACGAAAACTCAGACCAATGGGCCCCAAAGCCTTGTTAAGGGACGCATTTACAAGAAGGCTGTGGAAACCTATCAGTTATTTTCTTTTCTTGTCACATTATAGCACGTCCTACATTCCGCCTCACGCCCCAGAACCATAAAGTGGGACTCAACGGCGTCGCCAAGTTTGACTGTCTTGCGACGGGCAACCCTCCACCTTCCGTGTTCTGGACCCGGGAAGGCAACCAGGTTAGTGTCTCTACAACTCTGCTATTACTTTTATTTCAGTAATCTCTACAACAGACTGGAGGTCATTTGTGTCACATGACAGACATTGATAAGTGACCACAGGTTCACACAGAAGTGCTACGCTCCGTAAGCTCCACGCAAAGGAACACTTGTGCGTCGTATATATATATATATATATATATATATATATATATATATATATATATATATATATATATATATATATATATATATATATATATATATATATATATATATATATATATATATATATATATATATATATATATATATATATATATATATATATATATATATATATATATATATATATATACGGTGGATCGCCAAGTTTTACAAAGTTTCACAGTCACGCATTTGCAGACAGGAACTGCTGCTTGTTTCTCTTTGCTTGTTGGGTGTTTGTGGTTGAGTGGTTGATGAAAAATGAGACTTGGTTGCCAGCTGGCCCAAGCATGTCGGTTTTCGTATACCGGAGTCAAATACCAACGTTTCCCGGCTCTCGCTGGTGGGAGCGATTCCCTTTTTGTCGAAATAACGTACTACTGTCGTTGACGGCACCTTATTAATGAGCGCAAGGAAACGCGTGCTGCTAACAAACCCTCGAGTCTCCATTGCGCTGCCGTATTACCCACGCAGGTGCTGATGTTTCCGGGCAAGTCACATGGCCGCTTCTCGGTGAGCAACGAGGGCACGCTGACCATTACCGGTGTACGAAAAGAGGATCGTGGCTATTACGTCTGTTCGGCGCTGTCCGTGGTGGGCTCAAGCATGGCCAAGGGCCACCTGGAGGTGACAGCGCTCGCTGACCTTCCGCCTCCCATCATACGACTCGGACCGGCCAACCAGACTTTGCCGCTGCACACGGCCGCTCAACTGCCCTGCGATGCGACTGGTACGCCCAAGCCCACCGTGCAGTGGCTGTACAACGGGGCTCCGCTAAGGATAGATGAAAGGCCCCGATACACGCTTCTGGAGTCCGGAACGCTTCAGATACAGGGTAAGTACATGGAACCGTCGAAAAATTTAGAGCATTCGCAAAGCAGATAGGCACGCCAAGAATGTTTGCGGGTGGGATATTTTGTGGCGCATTGTTCTCAATGTTACAGTACTAAATGAAAGGACAAAAAAAGAGGAGATCACACTTGTTGTCTCTTCATGTTCTTTCTGCGTTCAGACCTTGAACGAAATGTAACACAGACCAGTGCAAATCATTTTCACACCTTAGACGGTGGTTACTGGACAGCCGTAAACCATGATCGTTTCTTTTCGATCGCCTGCAGTAACTAGCCGTCGCTATAAAAGACTCAGTAGATAAAAGTGGTTCAAACTTGATGTTAAAATCAGAACACTTATTAGTACTAACTTCTTTCCAACGTCATAATGCTTGCCGATTGCTGAAATATCTTCACGAGGGGATGTCTTATTCGTGCCATTCTTGTTTCCTTCAAAGATCTGCAAAGGCTGGACAGCGGAGCGTATACCTGCAAGGCTTCGAGTGAAAGCGGCGAGACGTCTTGGACAGCGTCGCTCAGTATTGAATCTCCGCATAACCCCAACGTCAATTTCCATCGATCCCCTGACCCCTCCACGTTCCCCGGTCCTCCTTCACAGCCGGTGCCCGTAAATACAACAGAAACATCGATAACGCTTGCCTGGAGATGCAGTGAGAAAGTGGGTGCTTCATCACTCAAAGGATATACAAGTGAGTTGCTGGTGGGTACATAAAAATATTGTAACAAAAACTTGAACAAGGAGAAAAGGAATGCTAGCCCAGGTTATCAATGGCCGAAGTAGGCACTTAATGACCAATCAAAACAGATAACTAATTGTTTCGCAGTAGTTTTGATAGATAATGATGAACCCTTAGAGTGTACTACGTAATTCAATCATTCTTTCTTTATCACGTGAAGTAGCTAATTACCCATCACTAGGATATCTTGTGGAAAGAACAGGAAAGGTAACACAACTCCACTCCTGTTCATTTCCAGTTGAATATTACAGCAGTGACTTGCAAAGTGGGTGGGTCCTGGCAGCCCATCGAGTGCTTTCTGAGAAATACACCATACAAGCTTTGCGACCCGACTCACGCTACGTGTTCATCGTGCGAGCCGAAAATTCTCATGGACAAGGAGTCCCCAGCCCTGTTTCTGAACCTATACGGACTCTAGGTGAGTGCGACATTCAAATGAAGCATGTCTAGCTAAACGCTGTTAAGCGGTGAGACTTCGTTGTCTTTACCAAGTGCAAGGTGGCATGTGAAAGAAGCCTTTAGGAATTGCTTAAAAGTAATTTTGACGATTACTTTTAGACAGATGAGCATACTTGCGTCACACTTCCATCCCAATATGGACGTAGAGGTCAGATGTTTTTCGATAGCAACTCTCGGTTAGATTTCGCCGCCGGCGTCGGTGACCACCGTCATTCACCGTATAAATATATATATATATATATATATATATATATATATATATATATATATATATTAAAACGGAAGAAAAAAAACATGATCCAGAAAAAGCCTCGAGCACGCGGTATGTACGCCCGACCTCTTGCTTGTGAGCTCGTGGTGTTAGCCACTGAGCCACGAAGGAACACCTCCCCGAAACGTTCAAACGGCAAGCTATTTAGTATATCTACCACTTACCGCTGGCAATGCCGAGCTCGGGGGAATACCATGTTTTCCGCAATACCGGCGAGATGGCGCAACAAACGCGCGTCGCCAGATCGTCGCTACGCAGCGACGCGCGCTCGTGCGTTCATCTCCCGTGCGTACTTTTTCTTGCGGAGGAGGGGAGGGGTAGGACGCCTCTCCTCCTCCACAACGATTCTCCCCAGCGGCAGATAAGCGCGCGCATGCGAGAACATGCGTGCGCTTATTTGCCGAAGGGGAGAATCGTACGCCTTGGTCTTGAGCCGGAACGATTCTGTTGTAGTTATCGGGCGCACAAAGTTCACTGCTCTCACTGCACAGTGTCCGTTTGCAAAAAGGGCGCGCTTTTCAGACACAGCGAAGTAACAACTGAGATACTTATTCGCGTTCATCTGTGCCTGTGAGTAGATTACGTGCGTCATTTGTGCGTGAGCAACGTGTGACATGTTTAGATCTGCTTGCCATTCTTCGCGTGGCATTCAAATTTGTTGCTATCGCATTCATTGCTCCAACATAGCGACAAAGCTGTGACTTTTTTGAGCGCAGACTTTGAGCCTAATATAAACTTTCAAGCTCCGGCGCAATGTTTGAGAGGACTAAACAAGGGCTGGCTCACAAAATATGTGGCTCGGATACTAATTTTCACAACACTCATTGTTGGCGGTTTATTTGGCACACCCCGACCTCGAAAAACGGCGTGGCGATGCGGGACCAAAAAAAAAGAAGAAAAAAATGTCAACTGCCTCTCTGTTGCCCTTCCAAAGAAAGCACACCGTTTCTCCGAGGGCTAAGTGCGAGTGGGCTTGCTGACAAACTTGTTAGTGGGGACGTTTCCCTTTGCTGTTTCTGTGACGTCACATATGGGCTAATATTTACTGTTGGCCAAGTGACAATAAATTCTTTTGTTAGTGCTGTGTATGTGCGTTTATATTCATTTCTGTTGTTCCGTCTCGGAGTGCTGTTTCCCCTTTATCTAAATTTTGGTTCTTGGCTAATGTAGCGTGACCAAATGCGCGAGAAATGCTGTTGGATGCAAGCAGCCAACGCACGAACCGCTGCTTTGTGTAGGTGAACATAAATAATTTCGAATCATAAGTACCCGACTCAGGTAGATTCAAAACTTCCGTGCTATTAAAATACAATAAAAACGACAATATCTGTAATGCAGAGCTTAATTAAAAGTGAGGCTGAATAAGACGGAAAGCACATAACGTTTCTGTAGATCAAGATAAAAGCATTATGGGAGAGTGACTCTTCTTACTAGTATTTCTTTTTTACAGGAATGGCGCCTCATTTTCTCCCGGAGTTCAACCTTGGCGAGGCACGCGCGAAGCTCAGCGCATGCATCGTATCCCTGCAAGACATACGCGCTGTAAGCTCAACAGCCGTCAAGTTGAGCTGGAAGGTACTCCCCATTACTTCATGAACTTTCGCTGTCCTTACACTTAGGGCAAGCTTTTGTAAGCTGCTCAGAAATAACTCGAATTTTAGTTCGCGCCTTTGATATTCTTGTCATACAATGTGGCCCTTTACTCCCATTTACAGAGGCAAATAAGGATAATAGAATGCTGGTACCTAAACGGGAATGTACATAATAATTGAATCTTTTAACTTCAAGTGGGTGGAACAATATTTTAGTGGCATGGTGAAGTCCACTTACGATACATCTCGCTTAATATTAGTGGTGATGCATATGCTTGTTGGTGTATTGGGCATGCATAGCATCTAACGCCATTCAGCAATGATTCAAGATTTTAACGCAGTCAGTGTATTTTATGCATATATTCCTATCGTACTAAGTGAACCAAACAATATGCTTCTATTACACGTATCTTGAGAAAAAAGGTTTGCATCAAGTCCTTAGAAGTGCATCAGAAAGCAGGACTCACGTAGATGTTACCAAGCGCAAGTTGTTTTTTTTTTTGTGCAGCTGCTTTGACTTCACACTATTTTTGTACTGGCACCGTTTTCAGCACTGCTGAAAAACAACTCTGTCTGTCCTAATGGCTTGCCGTTTTTTTTTTTTTTTTGTCGCACAGATCCAGGGATTGAGGGACTACGTGGAGGGCTTTTATATTCGGTTTCGAGACATGACTGGAGGATCGCAAAAGTACAACATGGTGACCGTGCTAAATGGCGGAGCACTCTCATACGTACTCAACGACCTGAAGAAGTTCACGAAGTACGAGTTCTTTCTTGTGCCATTCTACAGAAGCGTTGAAGGCCCACCAAGTAACTCGAGGAGTGTTCAGACCATGGAAGATGGTATGTTTAAATTAGTTGTACTCGCGGTATGTATGTATGTATGTATGTATGTATGTATGTATGTATGTATGTATGTATGTATGTATGTATGTATGTATGTATGTATGTATGTATGTATGTATGTATGTATGTATGTACGTACGTACGTACGTACGTATGTATTTACGCACCCTGGTGTTCATTCGCACTTTTTTCCAGAGTTCGTAATGCTTGTTCCGTTTATAAGCCGTTTTTTTTTCATTTCTTCAGTGGCCCCCTCCCAATTTGGCAGAGACCAGAACAGCCGGTATTGCCAGATGGATAGTTTCCGAATAGAAGACGTCTTTCGTGACATTTTCGCTTGCGGAAGGTGGCATGCGCCAGGCAATCGTGAAGAAGGCAGACTTCACTAATTTGTAGTGTGCCACGAGTGTTTTGTGCGCATGTAACACTTCGTGAAGGGTTTTGCGCAAAGTGAGGTGCAAGCCACTCGTCGTGGCCAGATAGTGCACGCAAGCATGATCAGTTGACACAAAGGGAAAATTGTGCTGATGACATTGCACGTAGGAACGAACAGGAACAGGGACGTCGACATGGAATAGGCCGACGGTACTGCTAAGAAACGGCTGAAGAGTGACATGATAAAGCCCACAACATGAAAATCGTGTGCCGGTACAGCGAAAAGCACCGGAACATGGCTTTATTTATATATTTCTTTTAAACAGTTTATTTAGGTAGCTAACTAACTAATTATGGAAACAAATAATAGGGTCAGAGGAAGCCATGAAGTATATGGCAACACTGATTCTTCGGATAGTCTATTGCGCTGGCAAGTCGTGTAAGGTACTCCCGAGGAGGCCGGGGGGGGGGGGGAGGGGGCTCTTTTCTGTCTGCGATGTAACCAACTGTTCGTCCCAGGTACGCAGCCAAAGAGGCAAACTGTTTGCTGCTGTTCTAGAAATATCAGCACACCGGGTGCTTACGTCACATCGTCTCTTTCCCCAGTACCATCTGCGCCACCCGAAAGTGTGGAAGTGCAAGTTGTGAACGGCACCATGGCGACCATTTTCTGGTCTCCTCCACCGCCTCAGCACCGCAATGGCAGGCTGAGAGGATATTACGTAAGCACTTTTGTCGTGCGCTCTTTAATTTGATGCATGTTTCGACGCCACCATTTACGTCTAAAACTCTACGTAAATTTTTACTGATTGCGTCATTTCGTTACGTAATGAAGGATCATAATTTGTAGACGTCGTGAACACTCGTGACGCGCAAATATATGGATTCAGGGGATGAGGTAAATGTTAATGCATGTTCAAGATCAATGCACGCAGGGCTTCAAATAAATTATGGGTTTGGTGTTATGCTTGTCGAAGAAGTGACAACTACGCGCTGCATTCGTTCTCAATTCTCGTAAACTAACGACTGCATGACGGGGTCATGAAGAGCGAACATGATAAGAGACATGAGACTGCATCAGTTTTGGAAGGCTGAAAGAACGAATAATTTGTACGCAGGTGTACGTGGACGGCAACTTTTCCAATGTTCACTTCAATCAGAGCACGAACTCTACCACTAACAGCCTTACGCTAAACAACCTTAAGACGGGAGCTTCTTACGAAGCACGTGTCGTCGCCTTGACCACCATGGGTGGTGGACCAGCCAGCAGCGCCGTGCTCTTCAAAATGGGTGAGCTGCGGCATTTTACCGGCAATTTTGTAAAAGTATCATGAATAATTACTGGCATCGCCTTTCGCGGTGCCTGAATTTTATGAACGTAGTGAGCGTTTTTTTATGCTAAGCAGGGGTTATTGCACCTAAATTGGGGTGCAGTCACGTGGTACCACACTGCACTAACATGCACATCTATACCGTGGGCTCAGCGCTCAACAAGGTTACAGTCTAGAAGAGGTGAACATGCACGCCATAAGATATACTTTACACAAAGAACAGAAGTAAGAAGAAGTGTTACGCTGTGTTACTAATGTGCTACAAGGCCACGGTTTTAAAGGACCCCTGACACCTAATTTGGATACTCGAGATGATTGTGCTGTTGGATAGTCCTGCATGCGAGGCCACTTTTAGCCGATTATTAGTAGCGAGTGTAGTCTATAAAATAGTTAAAATTGGTTTTAAAGTAAGGGTGCGTGATCATTGGATTATTATGATTCAGTGGACATTTTTTTTTGTGGTGTGACGAAGGCAGATGCCCCCTCGTAAAGTTGCTGAGGCCGAGCAAGTATGGTCGGCGTCAGAAAACATTTGCGGGGCGCCCAGTATTCCCGGCCGGCACATGGCAAAGGCTATTGTTCGTCACCCTTCAAGCTCTGTTGTTAGCGGCTCTCAAAGTAGTTTTGGCTACTAACGCTAGGAATGTTTTCATCACAATATCAATTTTATAAACAGTCCCGGCTGGTTTTTTCAATCGCCGCCGCCATCAATTACTTATATGCATATGTATGTGTATATAAACAGGGAAAGATGCGCTAGCCTCCTTTTCCTACGAAGTGAACATCGTCTTTCCGCCCGAGCTTGTCTGCGCACGCGCTTATCTCGCCAGCGAACAGGGGGTAGGGGGGCGCATATTGTCACCGTGCTATCGCGGCAGCGATCAGCGCGCGCCTTGTGCCCCCACAGCAGGCGGGAGCTTCTACGGGTGGCGCTCTCAAAACACACACACACACACACACACACACACACACACACACACACACACACACACACACACACACACACACACACACACACACACACACACACACACACACACACACACACACACACACACACACACACACACACACACACACACACACACACACACACACACACACACACACACACACACACACACACACACACACACACACACACACACACACACACACACACACACACACACACACACACACACACACACACACACACACACACACACACACACACACACACACACACACACACACACACACACACACACACACACACACACACACACACACACACACACACACACACACACACACACACACACACACACACACACACACACACACACACACACACACACACACACACACACACACACACACACACACACACACACACACACACACACACACACACACACACACACACACACACACACACACACACACACACACACACACACACACACACACACACACACACACACACACACACACACACACACACACACACACACACACACACACACACACACACACACACACACACACACACACACACACACACACACACACACACACACACACACACACACACACACACACACACACACACACACACACACACACACACACACACACAAAACGGTGCCAAAATTATACCTGGAGCGGCCGTGTTCTTTTACACCAGCGTTTCGTAGTGTTACGTGAGATCGTATCTTATCTAATTGAGTTGACTGCCAGCCTCACTTCGTATATCAACGCCGTCACTACGCAACGAGCCTTGTTGTGGTCATCTACTGTATGGTCGCGCCACAGGAAACCTGGTTGCTTAGCAAGCGAATGTTTACTACAAATATTATTGCTCCTAAATATTCTAACCTTGCTTCGTAAAGCATTCGAATATGTTGCTATCGCATTGATTGCTTTGCTCTTTTTGGCGAAACTCTGACTTTCTGTTTTCAGAAGGGGACATGCTCAAAGCACCCATACCGTTTCATTCTTCATCTCCCGCGGGTTCAGCTCAATGAAAACAGCGCGTTCAGCGTCACTAAAGATTGAGCACACGTAGTTTGAGGTGCTGCCCCGCTGTGGGGCGCTAGTTTCTTATGGTATCAAAGCGGGCGTTTTGAACTGACGCAAATTATTTCTGAATTAAACATGCTAACAATAATTATACGATGCAATTAGGATTTTATTTTGCCGTTGCCAGACGCATATCTACAATTTTCTAAGAAAATGCTGCAAACCTAAACATGCGCTGCCAGGGGTCTTTCAAGTACAACTTATGAAATCCAGTTTGAATATGCCGTCACTACAAGCTTTTCACGTATCAAGAGGATGAGAGGGTGATGAAAATGGCTGGGAAGTTACCGAGGGAAGAATGGTCCAGCATTATAACAGCGGCACAGCTATGTAATACATAACAATAACACAAAAACGTAGCTGAGACAATTGTTTTGAATACATTCAGAGGTTCACGAGGCTGCGAATTCTATTTTCTTCTTTACAGAAAGCCCAGCGGAATCGACATCGCTTTCTACACCTTTTCAGAACATCGTAACACAGTCATGGTTCATTGCACTCTTTGGATTCTTGCTGCTCGTGGCTGTCACAATTTTCGTCCTACTTTTGATAAGAAAACGAAGACTGCAACATGCAAAATCACTCACTACAGGTAAGCACGCAAACATAAAAGATGAGTTTCTTTTACGTTTTGTCAGTCTCGTGCCTTAGCGTGATGTTTTCTGTTTTGCTCGTGTAATTTTCTATAATTTCGCCTACCAAATTTCCTGATATTTATTAGCCACTAGCCCCGCCAAGGTGGCTAAGGTACTCGGCTGCTGACCCTCAGGTCACGGGATTGAATTCCGTCTGCAGCAGCTGCATTTCCGATGGGGCCGGAAATGTTGTAGGCCTGTGTGTTCAGATATAGGTGCACGTTAAAGAACCCCAGGTGATCGAACTTTCCGGATCCCTCCACTACGGCGTCTCTCATAATCATATGGTGGTTTTGGGACGTTAAACCTTACATATCAATCAATGATATTGTTGAAAGCCCATGCACCCAACACCTGCACCTTAATATTCGAGAAAATAATGAATGAAGGAACGAATAAGTCAATCAATTATTCAATCAGTTAATTTAAATCGCTAGATATACCGTATGTCTGCTATCAACTTTACACTTTACATTATAAAAAAGGTCCCATACCTCTATTTTGTCTTATACTGTCTCTTTTCATTGTACAATTCCTTTTTTCTTTATTTTCTTCCTAGTTCCTGTGCACAAGCAAGAAGACATCAGGTAAGCGATTCTGCTTACTAATGTTTTGCGTTTGCGTTACTACTTTTTAATCATGCTGTTTTACACTTGGCATGCATGTTGCATGCTTAGAGAAAAATGTGTTGACAAACCAGACTAGTGAAAATAACGAACCAATGACTTCCTTGCTTCCCCCCTAAACCCCCAGCAACTGCTTCAATTCCCTCAATGGCCGTCCTGGCCTCAGTCCTCACGAAGCCTTGTGGATTAACCATAGTGCCTGGAGAACCTCTGACCAATCCAAGGACCCCTTTTGCGAAACCAAGCTTCTTAACAAAATGAGCTGTGCTACGAATGATCTTAATTACTCTAGGTGAGTTGCTTTCCAGCATGTCAATAACATGCTTAAACCTAGCATGTAACCGTTATGATAACCTGCAAGTATTGCTGCTCGCATAAGCAATGCTGTATAATATTATCCGTGGCATTCCCAGATGATTTTGCAATGCAAATCGCATCGTTATCGGGAGGCGCTTTTCAGCTGATATTTTAGTCTCTCTCTGTGTAGAAAAAGTTGTTAACGATTTAGAATACGATGTGCTTTACTATGGGTGAGCAGGAAGCCGTCCAGCGGGCGTCGCACATCGCGATGCCGAAAGAAGCCCGCGTATAATAACGAAGTGTACAGTTAATCCAAAGTACAGGTGACGATAAACTTTAAACTGTGAAAGCTTTGAAGAGAAATACACCATTTAAACCTGTTAACGTGCCCCTTGAGGTACTTGAATGGGCCGAAATAAATATGCGCCTCAACGACCTCTCAACATAACGATATAAAATGGAAATGAGCGAATTTCATAATGCGCGTCAGTGTTTTTACCAAGTGATAACTTTGTTATTTATTTCTTTCATTTACAGTGTCTATGCACCTCTAAACTGTGGGATCAATGCACCTGACTATGCAGAAGTAGACGCCCAAAGCATGACGACTTTCTACAAGAAAGACCTTCCCTCGATTCCGGAGCCCTATGCAACAACCACGTTGATAAACCCATCACTCCAGAAGAGCCTAAATGGTTCTGTAAGTGAAATGGTATTGTCGCACTATTTTAACGCGGAAGTGAGTTTATTCGAAGCATTTTCACCCTATGAAGTTATGACTACTGAAGGCAGATTCGTAGAAAAATATTGTGACGGCTATGCGCTAGGGGTGCAAAGACAGGAAAAAGCAGAGCTGATGGCCGTATTCTCATTTTTTTTTCTCCTTCTGAGTCTCACATCACTCCTAACCTTCACAGCCCTTTCTCATGTCCTTGCTATACTGCAATATTCATGACTATGCTACGCTTTACACTCTTGCCCGATTCCTTGCCTCCTCCTCTTCATCAATTTCTATTCACAGCCCCTAGCTAAACTACACTATACATGCTATGTTATCTTTTTTTTTATTTTGCTCTTTCCTTCCTTCCGAAGTTTTTATCCTTGCGTTTTTTCTCGTTCTCTCGCCAATGGCAAAGCAACCAAAAAGGTTCCCGTAACTACTTGTAGTACTAGCGTGCTTCGGTGGCCGAGTTGTTTGCCACGGTCGCCTTTGAATTGTGGGCGTCCGTGTTGGATTACTGCCTCACCGAAAATATTAATTTAACATTTGTCTCCTCCTTCCTCTTCTCATCGCCTTTTTAGATGCGGAGCATCTAATACTCGAGGCTTGTAGTGTGGCGCCGTCCGCAAGCTTCCTCCTCCTTCTTCCACCATCTGTGCATCCCTTCCTCCTCTACACACCGCGCGCGCTTCACTCCTCCACCATCTGTGCACCCTTCCTCCTCTACACACCGCGTGCGCTTCTCCTCTTCACGAACATTCGCTAGCTGTATAATGTAGCGCGCATGCGCCGTCACGCTTCGAGAACATCGGCAGCTGACGCGCGCGCATGCGCCGTCGCGCTTCGAGAACATCGGCAGCTGACGCGCGCGCATGCGCCGTTGCGCTTCTCCCCCTTCTCGAACATTCGACAGCTGACAGTGCATGCGCCGTCGCGCTGTATATATACTCAAGGTTGGCGCTCGCTCGCTCAGTTGCCGCTCGTCGGTTGGTTTGTACGGCGCGTCGACGTCCAAGGTCGCGGTGAAATGAATTCCAACGAATCCACAAACACAATGATCGACGTCCCTTCGACCAGCGCCGCCCTTTCGCATACGTGTGTACGTGTTCACTCATTTAACACCCCCTCCTACAACCACGTTAACCAATTTAGCCATCGACCCAAGTAAGTCGCAATTTAACACCCCATTTCACAACCACGTTAACCAATTTAGCCATCGACCGAAGTAAGTAGCACTTTAACACCCCGTTAACCAATTATATGCTCCGCATCCTCCTCAGTGTTCCTCCGAGGGAAGCTGCGGGCAATTTTTTTCCTCTCCAGTTCGACCAGCAAAGATTTCGCGTAACACTTGCCGCCAACCTTCCACCGACTCGTTGCCTGAGCCCTTCTCGTTTTGCTTGGCTTTACTCTCTGTCCCACCCCTGTAGACTTCAACCTAATTCCCCCCCCCCCCCCCCCCACTATCCGCCTCTCTTCTTCACTCCGCTGTTTTCTTCTACTGTTTTTGCTTTCCCTCGCACCTGCTGCACATAGTAGTGTGTGTGTGTGGGTGGGGGGGGGGTGCTCGCCCATTTCCTGTGACGCACATCCGCCTGAGTAGCTTTAAGGGAACGACACAAGGACCAAGCTCCAGCTTAAACAGCTCTGACGCCAAAGACTCCAGGAGGATTGGATAATTGTCGCAAGACACGCATTGTAAATGGTTACTGAATCTTCTGAATAGACATGTGTATAGGCATCTATACAGCAGCGAAAGCTGTTATGAGATCGCAACAAGAGTCGCGTGCGCCATTGTTGTCCGCCGCCGCCGCAGGGGCCCTTAACTACTGTCACACGAAATAACAAAAACAAAATGTTAGCAAATAAAGGCACCACAGACACAACGGCATTCAAACCCGGGTAGCCTGCATGGCAGTCCAGTATTCTACCGCAAAGTCATGACGATGCTTGAAATTTCGTAGCAAACGTTCCCTAGCAGACTTCCTGATGGGAGAGGGATCGCGTTAGTATAAGCATAGTAAAGTGTTTCAGCACAAAGAAGCAAAAAGACAACTGGGCGTCTCACAATGCGAATTGCGTAACGAGTGTGTCGGCCAATGCTTCAACCCATTACAAAAGCTTGTTCTTGTTCAACTATCGATTATGACGCATACCCACTTCAGGTACAATTCTCTATCGTCGTCAGCTCCTGCGTAAAAATTTGCGCGAAATTCCTTGTAAGTGTATCGTGGATACCACGCTTCTCCCAAGAACGCCTAAGGATAGCGTAGTGAGTGCCTGCCTGCTACACGAAATTTAATAATATTGCGTAGGGTACCCTGCGAATATGCCTGTAGCTGTTACTCAAGAAGTGTTTAGAAAAAAGCTCTGAAAGGTCGCGCTCACAACTTTCGCTATGGCTGTGGTGTGTGTTCTGCGTAGGCCTAGTGGTTTTTCATTTTTTTTAGACATCTCGTACATGCGTTCTCAGTAACGCGGCAACACGTTTTCGTGGTGATTCATCTGTTACCACATCGGCATTTCTTAATATTGGGAGAGCGCACTAACTGTGTAGTTAAATCAGTTGTTTCATCGAGACATTAGCGTTATGATCATACACATGATAAACGGTCAAAAAGTGTCTTGTATATTGGTGGATTTGGAATACGAATAAAAAAAAACGCCTTAGCTACATACTTTCCACGAAGGTTTTATGTAGCGGCGGACAAAAAACGTTCGTCTGTAATGCAGTGGTATATATTGGAAAATCGGCAATCAAGCACGGAAAGCAAGTTCTAGGTCATGAAATGTAGCACTAACAGCGCTTCGCTAAATATTATACCATGAAAAATCCACCCATTTTAGTATGGCGTCTACGTGTGTTGACTAGTTGAAACTCGGCGATGAGAACGCATGTTTTTTTTTTCAACTTTTTGCGAAATGTTTTATTGAATAATTTTATGCACCACCACTGATCGAAATGTGTCTTCTACATATCGATTGCTATTCGGATTTTCACAATTCCAATAGAACCAAGAGTCATTATTTCTTTTTTTTTCTCCCTCTCAGGCTAAGGATGCTCGCAGTGGTAGCTCAGCCGAGGAAGGAAGCCGGAAATCTGAGAAGGGCTTTGACTTGGAGCTCACGCGCGCGAGTGAAGGTGGGCATTGGTGTTTCTTTTCTTTTCAGCTGGCTCATGATGCCAAAGTAATACTTAAAACAGCTTAACCATTATGATGTTTTTTTTCGCAGTAAAGTTAACCCTTACTGCTTTGATAATTTTTGCAGATGGTATTACAGATCGGCTGCTAGATTCTGACAAGCTTGCTAGTCCAGCGAGTGACTCGGGAAGCTACACAACAGGTAATAGTTTTGTTCACAGTATGTCGAAGTTGATTTCAACTGTGTACAGCATATTTATCTGACCACAAGAACAACTGTTTTATTGAAAATATTATGCTAGCCATGTAAACAATAAGAGGTGTCATGTGGCTGTTTAATTAGAGCGGTCACAGAGGCAATACATTTTGGTGCTTTCCGTACAACTTTGGAATTCTGACAACTTACTCTTAATACATTGAAATTTTTTCTTGGGAAATGTTGCGAGTGCATAACGCATTTCCGTTGAGCAATTTTTGTTTTATGCTCAATTTCTTGCTTTTCTTTATTTTGATGAGCGTTCAGAGCTTCGACCATTTTTATTGTAAATATTTCTAACGGTTATAACAGTGTTTTGATCTAATTGGTCATTATTTGTACTGCTAATAGCTCAAAACACCCTGAGAAGCTGTATGGCGCATACACACAATGAGGATTAGTATTTAGTATTCATATGGGGCTTAGTATTTAGAAGCACAATCACTGAGGCCAAAGACTGCGCTAGAACAGAAGTGTACCTTCAACGCCATGGTATCGCTGTCGTTTCAGATGAGTATGGAATGCCAATCAAAAAGTGCCGCCAAAAATTTTCTCGGGGAGGGTCTTCGTCCAAGGGACCAATGATGAATTGGTCCGAACTTATTCCTCCACCACCTGAGCAACCACCAAGCGAGGCTGGGTCTCCAACTGGTACTCCAGCCTGCCTTAGAGGAACGCCACCTCGCGATGCGCAGCTCAAGCAGAAGGTGAGCACTGTTAGAATGCGTGCATTGAGTACAACGCATGCAGTGGAAGCTCAACATTTGGAGTGGTAACCAACTGGCATTCGATAAGCATTTATTGCAACACCAAAATGATAATTAGAAATACTTTGTATTCCCAGCATAGTTTTGTTTTTAAATATTGATTATCAGTATATGTGACCTAGGGATGTACCTCGTATCTGTTAAGGTGTGTCTTTTTTTAAAGGAAGCACCAGTGTATGTTATTTCATACCTCAATCTTGTTAAACAACTTCTCTGTTTACGGTTTTTTTTCTTAAGGGCAGTTTAGTTAGACGGGCCTTTTGATTGAGCTACCAATAAAATGAGCATATGAACAATGCCTCAAAGGCTTTGGGGAGAGGGTTTCGCTTGAGTGGTATCTGTGTGTATTGCATGACTGTGCATATGCATATTGAGTATATATCCAACCAATGCATGAAATAGACATTAAAGCTAAGTCCTGTTTTAGCCTTGTTAGGCTGCTAAAAACAAATCAACGCTCATATTTGCCCGAGTTTTCCTGTACACCACAGCATCTTCCATGCCCTTCAGCTTCTGAACGAAAAGCATGGGTCTATTTATTCGTCGCCTATTTTGCTTCCATCTCTCGCAGTACAACAAACTTTTTTTTTCAGTTTCAAATAAACGGAGCACAACCGACGTCCAACATGAGGGGAGCACACGGTCAGCCTCGAGTACAAACGCACTCCCCAAGGAGCATCATGAACCAATCCAGCAACAGCCTAGGAAGCTCCTACGGCGACTCCTATCAAAACGTCCCGCCATTCTTTCCCAAGGGGCAAAGGCCCCTTCTCAAACCGCTGCTGCCCCAGCAGTCACAGCAGCAGCCAAATCAGCAGCAGCAGCAGCAGCTGTTCAGCAACCCTATCATAGACAGGGGAGTGCAGTCCTCGCTGCCATCACTCATCAGTGAGCCCCGTTCTTCGATCTCTGTCACAGACTCAACAGGATATCGGTTCGGTGCCGCCCAGGTTGAGTACAAGCATCGACGTCTGTTGAAAGTGTGTCGTAGCACATTGCGTGCTTTTTCGTGTACCTAAACGATCGAAAAAGTTGCGTCCCTTACACAAAATGAACTTAGAATGTGCGAGCGATAACTTTAAAACAAAAAGAAACTTGAAACGAACTCTTCTACCGAACCCGTTGCATCAACTAGTGCTGAAGATGTTTTGAACCACTTCTTCAAGTAATCATGAAATGATGCTGGTGTCGGAGTTTATTAACCCGCAAGTCGATCGCCGCGAAACTTTGTCGAATACGTTGAAATTGTGTGGAGCCGCACTGACGCACTGATTTGTCACACGCTTTATGTGCTCTCTGATCGCGTACAGACACGTTCGGTGGTAGCTGCATAGGGGTGGGTAGCACGTGAGAAAAGAAATTTAGTCAGAACATGTCACGACCTTGAGCACTGTAATGAGTGCTGTCGCTTTTTTTTTTTTCGTAGAGGTTCCTGTGCGTGAGTGTGGCTATAGCTTTGTATATTAGCAGACTATCAGGCGTCGTGCCGGCAATTCGGGGAATTCCGTGGCAAGGAGCACATCAGATCTGACCACCTCTCTCGATTCTCTCGCATATTGGTCAAACGTATGATGTATTTTGTTCGTAGTGAAAAAAAAAACAGTAGGTGCTGCCAACTCCGAAAGCAGTTAGCCCAGGCCGCTGTATAAAAAAACTGGTGCCCGAAAAAATAGCACCCTCGGCAACGCTGGTAAGCTTTCTTTGCCACACATGAGTGCGAAATTTGGTCGAGATGTTCATAGCGGTGTATGCTATCCTCTACAGGATGTGTTTTTCCACCGAGCACAATTGCTGGTTCATGACCCTCTCATAAATGCAGCTGATACATCGCAGAGAGTTAGGAAAGGCAATTAAATGTAGACTTTAAACGTCAAGAAAGCGTGGACATGAAATAAGAAACGAGAGTGTTCGCCCAACTAAGATCTGTTTTTTAACACGAAAGTGTTTAATGCCGGGGTTCAACACGGCTCCGCTGACGTCCATCGCGGAAGTGATGTTGAAAAATCTATAATAAGAGCTTGCAAAGCAAAAGTCAGGAGGTAAAGATACGTCGCGCGGAATCGAAGCAGCAACTTCTCGATCCTCAGCGTGCATTACTACGCTACAAAACGTACAATGTCTGGAGGGCTAGTGGCAAGGCATTTGTATACACCAGACACCATTTGGCAGTTCTCAGAGCTTTGAAACTTTAGCGCGTTTTCGTTATCAGTGGCGACATGACGTGACGATCTCGTGTTCGACGAGCTCTCAAGGTCATCGCCTCCACGAAGCCCCACCCCCATGGTCCCACCGAGTGTGGTTTCTTCTGCGCGTGCACTTATCAGACTCGTAATTCTGGAGAAGACGAAGGTCACTTCACAAGCGGCCACGGCCGCGGTAGCGAAAGGAGCACGCTGCTGACGCACGACGCAGGAAGAAATGTGGCAGTTGTTAGTCCGCACTCCTCCTGTGTATGCTAATTTCGTGAGTGCGTTCTGCTTGAAGTGCGCGCAGCAAGTTTCGAGCTGCTTGCCGTTCCTAACGCGTCTTAGCAATTTGTTGCTGATGCTGAAACGATGCACAATAAACGCTCACCTACCTCTGCAAAGACACGTTTTACTTTAGTGTTAATCGATTTCTATATGGAAGGATCAGCCAAGTTTTTTTTTGTTTTTTTCGTAGGTTACATATACGAGCCCACAAATGCTGACTCGGATTTGGAACTAATGACACGGCCGCGTTCAATAGAGTCCAGCATTGCCGGAGACACAGATTATGCACCAAGCCACGGTTAGTATTTGTTGCCACGAAGTTTAGTACGCCTTCATATTTACGAGCAATAAAAAAAGAGAGCTTGGGGCAACTTTACCACGATTTATCTATTGACAGCATCAATGTATGTTTTCATGTGGGCTTGTGTTGACTATCAACTGAATTTGCCCTTGTGGGGTAGCATTGCCATGCCTTGTGTTAGGCTTAGCTGGAAAGTATGCCTTAACCCTGCATAGATGGAGCGTGCAAGGCCACGCTCTGCCGTTCGGAGAACACGACGTTTGCGTAGATTTACCCCCATTCCTACCAGTATGCAAGTCGCACTAATACGTCACACGAAAGAACAGAGGAACGAAGGGCCGCTTGCCGACGTTAGCTGGGGGAAACAAGGAGATTGCGTTCTGAAACTGGCGCTCGCAGCATAACAGGGTAGTTACGTTACTTCTAACTCATCGAAAGCAAAAATAGTATCAAAATTATTTTGGTAAAAGGTTGTCTAGACAATAGCTTACACCCTACAACTGGTTTTGGAGGGGAACGAAGTAATAATGTGTGAACAAGATACGTTTTATGATGTTGGCGGAGAGAAAAAAGAGGTGTGTGATTCAAGGAACCGGGGTTGTATAGAGGCGTAGCTAACAACAGGTTATAAAGGCGGTCTTGTATATAAGCAAGAAATAAACAAGCAGGAATCGTGGACCAGCAAGAAATAAAGAAATAAGCGAGAAATAAGGTTGTACTGTATTTCATAAAGTAAAGCTGTGAATAAAAGGGACATCCTGTGTAGCTATTGGTCATCGCTACGTTTTGAAAAAAAAAAGGATGCCGACAAAGATAACAATCAGTTACAATGAAAACTGTTACTCGTCACTCGTGGCGGGGTACTTCCGTGTTGCTGTTCCATAACTGCCGGCTCAGTAGTTTTTATTAGAAGTTACGTAATGTTCTTCTCTTTGCTTCTTTACGCAGCGCCATCGTGGGCCAGCATGACGGAGCGGAGCAACAGCTCTTGCACCAGCGGCCGCTCTAGCCGCGCAAGTTCCTATGACGACCCCGTCTACAACGAGGTGGACTTTGCTAGCGCAGTAGCGCGAGCAGCGCAGAATTCCGGCTTCCAAGTCAACGGCTCAGTCGTATCTACAACAACACCGGCACAAGAGCAAGGTCCGCTATTCACCATTTTGAGAGAGGCACTCCGTACATGATGCGCGAACTCAGAGATGCGGCCATAGTGCTGATAGATAGCTGCCGTAGATTATATTGCCTGCGATATCTACTAACCACTAAAGATTGCGTTTAATGACGAGAGGGACGTCATTTCGCGTCACGTAAAACTTGTAAATGTGTACGTTACTCATGAGATTTGAATCCTCGGCATAGCTTAATGGCAGAAAAAAAAATGCTCCTTTATTTCTGCTTTAAACAAAAGCGTGTGCCGTCTCATTGATGTGCAGGTGCCAAGCGCAGTGCTCACGAAAGGCATCATAACCAGCAAAATCAAAAAGTCACAAACTTGCCGCCCAATGCGAGTAAGACACTAACGCATCAGATGAAGAATACTGGTAAGTACGACAGAACGAAGCGTTAAGGAGGTCTTGTTAATTGAAATGTACTATTGCAAAAAGAAAGTTCCACGACCTTCAATATATTTATTCTTGAAATTTTTATTTTCGTTTTGCAGAAGCACATCCCCAGAATCAGCTTTTTTCATTAAGCCTGCCTAGTCAGAGGACGTTTGATGACCAGCGTCTCGAACATGATGAAAATAATCAGCCTATGCAAAGCAATGATGGTAAGCACTTTTAAGCGGCCGAGAAATGTTTGGCATGACCATCGCAGTTTAATAGACAATTTAAGGACATGGTCTTTACTAGTCGATTGCGATTAAAAATTTTTAAGTGGCGGGTTTTTTTTTTTAAGTCAAACTTGTCCAGCAGCGTCTGCAACGCAATGAATTGGGCGAGCTATATTGAGCTTCAGTACTCACTTCATTACGGAAGTGAAATGCCATTCACAAATATTTATATTTGCGCAGCAATAAAACAACTTTTGGTGCTCCGATTTTTCTAAAACTGTTTACCACAAGTGTGCGCTAGTCGCTTACTTGTGCGACAGTGCATTTACATAAAAGCTACAATCTAATAATAATGATTGTCTGTGATAACGCGCCTGCCTCAACTCATAGCCCGATTAACACACCTTCGCTGTCCTTCCTCCTCCTCCTTATTAACGCACGCATAAATTTTTATGTTCGTAGAATTACTTTTTTCTAGTGATGTGAGTGAATTCTCAATAGGCATTGTGCTAATTTTACGTTATCATTCATGAGCTCGTAACTGCATTTACTTGTTTGTTTACTTTTCAGGTGCACCATACAAGCCACCTAGCTTCCACATTTACCACGATCCTCCCCACTTGCTGACGCCTCCTGAGAGTGGACGAAAACAGTGGAGAGCAGTAAGTCGAGACGGAGAAGTCAGTGCCCAAATATTAAAGTGAGTAGGAAAAAAATCTCCAGTTTATTTTTTGTTTGTTCTACAAGTACATCAGACATTTGTTGCCCAGTGGCTGCTTGGCTCTTTTGTAAAGATTCAATCGACTATTACGTGCCGGAATATTTCTTTAGAGGGGCCCTTAACCACTTTTCTAAGTAATCACCCTATGGCCCCATTACCTTCGTTTACGGTCTCACGAATACACTGCTGCAAATTTTCTGAAATTGTTAAAAAAACGCGCGCAGTACAGCACTCAGTGGCTTAGGGAGGGAGGAGCATACCGGGCCCGCGCCCCCTCCAGAATTTTTGTTTCGCCAAGGCATGCCAAATGAAAAATCACCATTTCAACCCTTCCCCCTCTTTCATCCGCCCCTCCCCCCGAAAAAAATTCCGCCTACGGCCCTCACAGTAGTTTGCCATGCCCTTTAATTGGTTTTTCTGTTCTCTCGTCCCGACGTGCATGCTGGGAGCGGCATAAAAGCTGCAGGCAGAAGTGGCGTGGCGTAAATAAGTTACTTCAGAGTGCGTCCTGATCTTGAGCACGCGTGATGAAACGCTCTCTCGCGTTTTGGTTCCCCTGCGCGAGTGTGGTTTACGGTTAGCAGTATATAAAGCACAGTGCCGGCATGAGGTGCTATCCCGTGGAAGAAAGTGCACTTTAACCCAATGCCGTCGTTTCTGTTGAGAGCGTTTGTGTCGATCATTGAACACGTTTTGTGGTTTCCAAAGGTACGAAGGCATATTTTCTTAAGGTTACTTATAAAGATTGAGGACGGCAAGCGTGAAGGCATAAAAAAAATATTAAGGCAAGATTATTCACAAGACAGAAGAATAGGATAACATAAAACATGTGGAGTAAAGGTGCCAATAAATTGGTTTGAATGCATATGAACTTATGTGACATGTGCAAGAAGTGGAGGCGTGCACTTCAGTTTAGCTGGAAGCTCACATACTCCATCAATGTTGTCGAACACGAAAGTTTGGCGCGCAGTGTCTGCATATGCCTGGATGCCTTAAATTTATAGAAAACCTCACAGACTTTCTTTTTTGTGTGTGTGTTTCCAGTGACCATTTCTACCATGGGTTGACATGAAGTGCGTTGCTTCTTCAAAGAAGAAAAAACAACAACAAAGAATGAAAGAAGCGCTTCTACTTCATCAAGACAAAATAGTGGTCCTGCATCAGGACCACTAATCAAGATCCTGCCATTTACATACGGATGCAAACGCGAAAAGTTGGTGGAAATGTAACTGCTGTGTAAACGCGTCGACGTGACTTGCCGACCAAGTTCCTTCCGTTGCTGTCGTAGAAGCAGCTCACTTTAGCGCGACAAGTCCGTCAAAGTATGCAAGTGGATGCGACGAGTGCCAAATACGGATATACCATGCAATAATTGGAAGAAAAATCGAGACACCTCGGGCATCGAACCTCTCGTGCACCGGAGGACGAAGCTGGTGTGTTTGTGTTTTCGTGAGTGCTTGTGTGGTGCGTGTGAGCTTAGCAAGAGGTGTAAAAAAATTATATATATGCAAGATTTTGTTTTGTAGATATGCAAGCGCGAAGGTGATCGCAACCTTTTGTATCTGCGGACTTCAAGCCTGTACAGCGGTGGACATCGTCAGCGCCTGGCTCACTCTTACAGTGCCGCCACTTCAGAGCATATCACTACTGGACTGAGCTCTGCATATTGTGATTGCTGAGTGGGCGCTGCGGGACACTCTTCCTACGTGGCGCAGCTTTTAGCCGAAGTCTTCAGAGATGATCACCGGTTTGTGTACAGACGACATTATCCCTTCCGCGTGGGTCAGCGTACCCTGGCTTTTTTTTTCTTTTAATTTATTGTTGAAGACTTTGCTTAATTTTTACGTAAAATGCGTGTACAAAAACCAGAAGATAGAATGAAGTCACGGAAATAAAAGAAGTCACTATTGTTTACCTGCTGAAAGTCTGAGACGTGTGTTACTCGAGAGCGATTGTCTGTCTTCTTGCCGCATGCTGTTCTTGAATTTTGATACTTCTTCAGAAACATATCTTCTTACTTTTTCATTGACATATTCAGGTCATTTTTTTACGCTATCTGTCAAGTGCCATTGCACTGTTCCCCATTCCTTCTTCGCTTTTTTAACAGAATGAGCACCGAGTAAAGTTTTTTTGCGATCTTCCAGACCATCATGTCTTGCGCTGTTTCGAGTTGTGTGAAAACGATCATAAAAATAAAACCGTATATAATATGTGTGGAATAGGTTAAGCTAAGACTTGAGTATTATAGAAGGGGCAATGCGGTAGGCCGTACGTTAAAATTGCAGTCATTTCTTTAGCAGCAGTTCAGGGGTTCTGACCCAGCTGTCTTTAAGGTTAACGGTTTTTTTTGGGGGGCTTCTACGACTTCTCGAGAAATTTTTTCTACCAGAACTGCGTAGTGTACGCGTGCTGCTGAATTGAGGTGAGTATTCACAGTCTCGGATTATTGGATGCCTAGATGCCCTGCAACTAGCACGGTCACAATGTCTAAGAAACTTTTGTTCAGGTTAGACCGACATAAATGAAGCCGCTAGACAAGGGTATAGAATAAACGGCGCCTTCACCACAGCACGAACTGATCGCGTTGATTTGTGGTGCAGCCGACATTCGCACGTCCTGCATTATTTACTCTTCAAATTTATTAAGCGAGTTGGTGAGTCATGACGGTTTGAAATGCGAGCGCAATACGTAGACAGGGGCAGGAAAGACGGGGACAAGCACTCGTTCGCGTCTTAGCTTTCCCTGTCTACGTATCGCGCTCATATTACTCGTTTGCAAAGACTTGGCAAGCGACCAAGAGCCGAAAAAGGACGCGTATTCGATTTCTGCTGCCTATATTTTTCAGGTTGAGCATGAAGTAGATTATGTAAAGAAAAGGCACACCAGTGCGAGATGCCATGCGCTTATCGAAAGAGGACACACTCTTTTACGTATATGTCCTTTCTGTCCTCAAAGAACCCCTAACAGCGAAAGTTTTGTTTGAGAGTTATTTAACAGTAATTTGTATCTTTGCGTCTGGCAATGCCAAAATTATACCGTAAATGTTTCAACACATCGTATAATTATTGCTAGCGGCGTTAATTCAGAACGATTTCACGTCAGTTCAAAAGACCCGCCTAAACACCGTAAGAAACTTGCGCCCGACAGTGAAGCAGCGCCTAAGACCTGCGTGCGGTGAAGACTGAAATGATGCGTTGGGTTTGAGAGTGCCCCCCCCCCCCCCTCTCCCCTCAAAAAAAAAAAAAGAAAAGCATTCCTGGTGTTAGCAGCCAAACCCATCTGGAGAGTAGGCTGATAACAGAGTGAGAGAGGAGTTGGGTGCCATTCGGGTGGTGCGCGCCCCGGAAATGTGGGCCCTGCAACGTCACAAGGGGAGTCCCGGGCTACATGTAACCACAGAAAATGTCGATTGCACCTGAATACTTGGAAGAGCACATACCTCTACTTTAAAACCAAATGAAAACACCTTCTCAGCAACGCTCGCTACAAATAATCGCTCAGAGGTGGTCCCGCATGCAAGATAATAAAACAACACAAGCATCTAGTGTTTCCAAATTTGACGTCAGGGGTCCTTTAACATTGCATCCCCACCTACCGAAAATAAGAAAGTTATTGGGCACCCATCCTGGATGCCCAGTCTAATCATATGGTGGTTTTGGGACGTTAAACCCCACATATCAATCAATCAATCAATCAATCGATCAATCAATCAATGGATGCCCAGCCGCCAACTACGGTCGGTACCGCGCTTTCGCAGAAAAGGAAGTGAATACGGGATTGAAGGTCGTTACGAACTCTGACAGTGTGCGCACACTGATATGAACTGGCGTAGCCAGAGTATGGGGGGGGGGGGGGGGGGGTAGGTGATGGAGCAGGGTTAACACAACTCGGGAGTTTTCAACTTTGCATGTGCGTACAAACATGCGACCGCATGCACAAATGTGCATTGAAAGTGCAACAAAAAGACTTTTTTCTTGCGTTTGTTTCATTTATTGTCACTAGAAACTGTTATGGCAGACCATTTCAACTACTTAGCTCCTGAAGAGCTCGATTAAAGCAAGTCAGTATTTAGCTGTCTTATAAGAAAAATGGCAGCACATCCACGGAGTGAATGATGGAGAGTGGGGCGAAGCATTCGTCCGTCCATGCGTCCGTCTGTGTGACCGTCCATGCGTCTGTTTGTGCGCCCGTCCCTGCGTTTTTTCATGAATCCGCCCCTGCGTCCGTTCATGCGTCCATCCATGCATCTGTTTGTGTGTCCGTTCGTTCATCTATTCAACACTCCAAGTCCCACCATCTCGCATCTTTTTATCACATATTCCCCATATAGAAGCACCGCCATCCAGCGGACATTCCAAGGACTAAACGAGAGGTGGCACACGCACACTTTCTTACGGCCTGCGCTTTGGGTCCACTTCCCACCTTTAACCACCTCGAATTCATGGTATATTCTAGTTCACTGTATTCATGGCACTGCGACCAAACGCTCGCTAAACCTTTCGAAAACCAAGGAGGTTACGCCCAGCGAGTATAACGTAGCAACCTTTCCCTGTCAGATAGGGCTCAATTTACATGCCAATGGCTGCTAATGAGAAATGAGAGACAGGAGAATTCGGCTTTTACTTTCTTACGGCTTGCGCTTCGTATCTACTCCTCATTTTTAACCACCTTGAGTTCATTCATGGTATATACAAGTTCATTGTATTTATGGCACTGCGGCTCAACGCTCGCTAAACCTTTCTAAAGCTAAGGAGGTTACACCTAGCGAGTATAATGTAGCATCTCTTTCTTGTCCGATAGTGCTCAATGTACATGCCAATGGCTGCTAATGGGGATCGCAGCGTGCGCGTTGACTAAAAGCCGAATGCTCATGTCTCTCATTTCCCATTAGCAGCCATTGGCATGTACATTGAGCACTATTTTTAGGGGCGAAGCCCCTTATGGCGTGGCTTGGGCGTCCCTCGTATGTAACCACCAGTGGCACATACCCGAAATAGGTATAACACTTGACCTCCAAGGTGGTGCCAGTGAGAGATTTCTTCTGTGCGTTGTTTAACAATAAAAAATAGTGCTAAATGTACATGCCGATGGCTGCTAATGGAGAGGTGGCACACGCACGCTTTCTTAAGGCTTGCGCTTCATGTTTACTTCCCACCTCTAACCACCTCGAGTTCATGGTATATACTAGTTAACTGTATTCATGGCACTGCGGCTCAACGCTCGCTAAACCTTTCTAAAACCTAAGAGGTTACGCCCAGCGAGTATAACGTAGCAACCCTTTCTTGTCAGATAGCGCTCAATGTACATGCCAATGTCTGCTAATGAGGAATGAGAGACAGGAGAATTCGGCTTTTAGTTAACGCGCACGCTGCGAATTTTTTATTGTTCAACAACACACAGGAGAAATCTCCCACCGGCACCACCTTGCAGGTCAAAGCGTAAAACATGTTACGCACTACTACGAGGGACGAACGGGTGCCGCTTTGAGGAGCTTCGCCCCTAAAAAAGCTCGTTTTCTTGAATGCTCCCGCGTTCTTTCTTCGGCTAGTACATGTCTCCCGCGGCTTCGGTACCACCAATGGCTCTGCTTTCTCTTCGATTAGTGCGAACATAATAATTCTATCCGTGCTCCCTCAGTGCATTTCTATATACATCGCAAACTTTTGCCCTACGCGTCGTGATTGCTTTCCCGACTGCAGCAAGCGAGGTCAATATTTGTTTCGCTACCGGAGCTTCGGCATGTCAACTCGCCGAGTTTGACATTTCCGGCCGTGTCCCCTGTTCCCTGAAGCGTGGGCCATCTCATCCCAACCTTCTTGTCTTGCCTCGCTTGGAAATGTCAAGGATGGACCGTCGTCATCTTCGTTCTTTTTCTTGGGCTGTCAGCGCACACTTCCGAAGTGCCCATACTGCCCTTCTTTCTTCCCAGCCAGCGCACTCTTTATTGTCAAGAAATATCGAAATATAAGCTGACTGTGGGAGATGATTGACCTCTGGGTTGCTTAATGTCGGCATCCAAGGCGCCTATTTTACGCCTTTCGTTGATTTTGTAACAAGGGAGATATTTTACTCCATCGTTTCGAATCACGCTTCGAAGGACCCTCATCCTGGTCTTCATTGACCCGCAAGGGATCTATATAACGGTTGCGTATTTATCGGGTACGTTAGAAAACGAATACGGAAAGTGATCGATCAATGCCAATTCATTTTGTTTTCGTTCCGAAATAGCCGCCGAGGACAAAGCGCTTAGCAAGGAGTTCAGCAATTGCTGAATGCCTATGAAGACTTGTGCACAGGAAACGACCACCTTTGTTTTTTTTATTTCACCATTACTCTTGTTAGGGTAACTAGAGAAACAGCGCCTATGAATATGTTTGTATTATAGTTAGTTTCTTGATTCTTTTTTTTTATTTTGTTGAAAACTTTCTGAAGCATACCGCGCCTTTAGACGCCTATGCTTGGTGTATAAACAATCAGGCAGAGGGGAGGGAAGTGATTTAAAATGAAAAGAAGAGAAATGTGAGCCCCGTAACTGTCTCTCAGGGGGAGGACACCTCAACAGTTGCTCACGAGGGGTAGGGGTAAAGGAGGGATTAAAAAAGATAGGATTAAAAGGTAAAGAGATAGAGAGAGGGGAAGGAGAGAGCGAGGCGCAGTGACAGCAAACGACGGAATTAAGGAGAAGATAGGAATGATGGACATAGTCGCAGGAGTCCGATAATGGGGCACCACTCGGCGAGAGCTCTTGTCGGCGTCAGGAGATGGCGTAGGGCGAGCCCAATCGGCCAGAGCTCTGCTGTCGTCGGAGATCGCGGGGCCACAACTGGTCGGCACGAAAACCAGCGAGCGAGTAATCAGGCACTGCAGGGAGTGTTTGAAATCTACTGCTAGGCTTCTGGCACATTTATGTCGCGTTCGCTCAAAGGTAAACAACATGGCGTAAAAATTTTGACCTCTTCATGTGGAACATACAGCTACCGCTCAGTTTGCTTTATAACGTAGGTTCTTTTACTGTGTGTCTTGCACTAAATCTGCAGAGATGATAGATGCACGATGGAAAACAAAAACATACAAGACAAATGGGTTATTTCTAACAGAGCCCGCGTCTCAAGCACGTAATCAAAAACAGCCGGAGGCGTCAAGATTCGAATAAAGGATAGCTGAAATAGTTGGTGCTTATTGCCAGTAGAATGCTGGGAGTGCAAGCCCTAGCATTGCCTACAAACAACGGCGTACAAATACGCCAAAAAAGTCACATTGCAATCTCTCAACAGCGCCACAACAGTGCATGTTACCGCTCTGACAAATCTTACGTTAACCGAATATATCCTGCCTGAAATCAAGGAAATCAGGATGTGGAAAACAGATTGCCCTATTCCATTCGTAGAGTCACGGATGACGCACAGAAGATGCGAATTCTCACGCTTCGTCACATCTCACTCTATGTGTTGGAAATACATAGATGACGTTCGTGTGTATATCCGCTATAAATGTCCACACTCCGACCTCTTTTCACCGGAATGCTTGAGCGTTGAGACAAACTGTTTTGGCACCCGTTGATTCTCACAGTTGCATACGATGAGTAAGGCTGTTTGTTATTGGGGGAATTGTACGTGGTATACGAACCAATGACATTTTTATATTTTAGCCTTGGTGACTGGATGTGTAATAAACAATTAAAGTACTAGCTAAATGATCTGAAAATAATGTGCTATGAATATATTGCCTCTTCTCGTTATCCAACAAATTTGGCTGATTTGTATTACCCCCATAGCAAGATGCAACGGTGGAAGTAAACTTCTAAGATTGTTTTCTTCATTTAATTAAAAAATGCTTTAATTAGTTTTTTTGTACAAAAGTTGTCATGATTCTGAATCGGAGGCGCTAAACTGCTTTTCTTGAACCATCTTAGTGCGGTGCAGACGTCTGAACTAAGCCCAAAAAGGAGTTCTTACCTAATTCAAGATTTTATTTTAGAGCTTATGCACGGCATTATTGAAAAATAGAAATTTAGGAAATGGTATATTTATGAAAAAGTTCTATACAATAGTTCATGCATTTGATATTTGATCGTGTTTTGTAAAGAAAAAGTTCTTGAAATACTAAAATTTTGTCAATATTACCCAGCTGCTAAGGAGCAAAAGATATAATGCCACTTCAAAGAACACTCCTAAATCAAATAATGATACTCTAAGAACGCGAAAACAAAAGCACGTGATGACAGAATCTCCGAAACGGCCTCTTTATAGCAAATATTTTTGTACCTGTTTTTTTCAACGTTTGATGAAGTTCAAATGGCACTCACGTGTTTAAGAATAGCTTTGCCGATCATAATATTTTGGGAAGCTACTGTAGAAGTAATGAGTGTATGCGCGTAATCTGCTGCCATTTACAAAGATGTCGCTTTTTTGTCGAGCGCTGAAATTGGGACAGGTGGTGTGGAATATCCGAACCCAAAGTTCCAATGGCACGTGTTATGCTTCGGGTAAGCAGAATTTCCCACAATTTCCGAACATAATTTGAGTATAAGCTGAACAAGTATATGTTTCCAAAAGAAAACTATTTTGCACTCTTACCAACCAAAACCCCAATAGGATTGAGCACACCTTCTTCGCGAACTAAGTACAAATAGGGGAACTACCCGGAAATCCTTGGCGTTCGCCTTGAAGTGAGTACATGGGTGTCCAAGCATTTCGGCCCCATCAATATGTGACCGGCGAGGCTCGAAATCGAACCCGTGTCATCGGGCTTAGCAGTGCACAATACCTTAGCCACTAAGCCGCCTCAATGGCTAAGGAATTCCACTTTCTCTCTCTCTCTGCTTGTCGGAAAGCAGGAGAACTGAAACAGGTTATTACTGCAATAAAATCGGGAAGTTTGAGGGGGAGAAGGACGCTGAATTCTGTCGAAGGAGGAAGCCTCTATCGGAAGGGATTGCTGCCGCCCGCTTGGTTGTGAGTCGATTGCGCGTGTCTCCTGTGCTGTGCTCAGCGAGGGAAAAGGGGCGCCGAAGGGGTGCATCCTAGTTACGCGGTCCAGTGGCCACGCTCCCCGAACGGTGCTCAAAGAGGGAGAAGCTCGCTTTCAAAAAGAGCAGCTCGCGGCTCTCCCGGCATGCATGCGCGCACGAACTCTGGCCTCCCTGCGAAAGCTTGCAGGATGTGCGCGTTCGCCCGGCGCGACTGCAGTTTTGGCAAAGAGGGCCGAATAAAAAAGTGGAGACAGTAATGGACGGTCAGATTTGGAAAGTATGGCGACTATTGTCATCCGATCGAAGCTTACCGCTATCGCATTTGGCGTCACTAATGATACGCGTGCAGAAAAAAGGGCTTCACGACTGGCTTCACAAAGCACACAAACAAAGAAATGAACACCACGAGTGCTGTTCTCAACCCCATAAAGCACTCATGGTGCTGGAAACAATGGTGGAAAAAAACGAAGATGACTATGCTCAACAGCGTCAACGCAGCACTTTCGCATGACACCGTCGTAAATGTTTTTGTTTTTTTTTGATTGTGGCTTCGAATCCCGTTGCTTCGTCGATGGCGGAAGAGTGCTGACCGCGGATCCCCTCATTCTCATGGGCATAACGGATTTACCTGCGAAACAGCGGAAATAGTTGCGCTGTGCACGCAAACATTGAGCTTCTTCGGTGAAGAGAATCAGATTAACTTGAAGTGGAAGAACCTGTTTAGCGAGCCTGAAGTTGAAGAAGGCAACTGTTCATGAGTAGCGGGCTCCTCTTTAAGGTGCTAGTACTTTTGCGCTGCGTCGCTACATTGCTACTGGTAAGACCCTAACAGTTTATAAGGTAACTACGCTGCGACTCTGCTGCCGTATCCTATAGCTGCACGTATCCTGTTGAGTTTCATTGTCCTGTCAAAAGCTGAATACAGCATACTGCTCACTTGAATACAGATATGAGCTTTGCCTGCCTGAGTCACTGTATATTAAGATAAGGCAAACGATAGCTTTGATCGTAATAGGAATTCTCCTTTCTTTTTCTTCGCTAATTCATGTTATATTAGGTTTCTAACGAATAAGGTCATTTGCTTCCGAATAGTTGCTTGTTCATGTTAGCAGTATATTGTATTCAAAGCCGATATATGCACGAACACTTGACGTGCTATGAATGCACGTACACACACACACACACACACACACACACACACACACACACACACACACACACACACACACACACACACACACACATATATATATATATATATATATATATATATATATATATATATATATATATATATATATATATATATATATATATATATATATATATATATATATATATTAGGCCCGGAAGACACGATGAAGCGACCACGCTCAAGGCACAGAACTCAGACAGGCCAAGTCTCCACAGCAGATGAAGATGACGACCACTCACGATGATGAATATGTGTAAAAAGAGCAGATGTGCTTAATGAATGCCTACACTAACTTTAAAGCGAAGATGCGGACTATTTCTGCTGCCCGGTAGCGGCGGTCCGTCGGAAGAAGAACGGGCGCCACGCGATATTTCACAGGA
Source organism: Rhipicephalus microplus (assembly GCF_043290135.1). Classification (NCBI taxonomy): domain Eukaryota; kingdom Metazoa; phylum Arthropoda; class Arachnida; order Ixodida; family Ixodidae; genus Rhipicephalus; species Rhipicephalus microplus. The sequence goes on from NC_134703.1 coordinate 135,344,348, forward strand.
GATGTTTGCTCCAAGACAGTGTAGGGGCCAATAAAACGTAATTGAAACTTCTCGCACAGTCCGGGAGTGCGAATGGGTGTAAGAAGGAGGGCTTCATCGCCAGGGCTGAAAGACACGGCACGATGAGAGGCATCATATTCAAGCTTGCGATCCTGTTGCTTGGCTTCAGTGTTGACGCGAGCCAGCTGGCGGCAATGAAGTAGACGAGACACGTATTCTTCACTTGAAGATGAACATGGTTTGACAGGTGCAGAGAAGAACGAAACATCGAGGAAAGAAGAAGGGAAGCGACCGTGGAGGAGGTAGAACGGCGAGTAACCGGTTGTGCGCTGTACAGAGGTATTATACGCAAAAGTGACAAATGGCAAAATGGTGTCCCAGTTTATGTGGTCGGGTTCGATATACATCGCTATCATATCTGACAGTGTACGATGAAAGCATTCAGTCAGGCCGTTCGTCTGAGGATGGTAACTGGAGCTTGTTTTGTGTGTAGTGCCGGATGCCTTGAGCACTTCTTCGACGAGTTCTGAAAGAAATACTCTTGTACGGTCGCTCAGGATTATACGACGAGCTCCGTGTCGAAGGAAGATTGCTCGAAGGATGAAGTCGGCCACTTCCGAAGCTGATGCAGAAAGGCACGGGAGCTGTTTCGGCGTAGCGGGTCAGGTGGTCGACAGCTGTAACTATCCATCGATTGCCCGTGACAGTCATAGGAAGTGGAACATACAGGTCAATGCCAACTACCTCGAATGGTTGCAGGCGACACGGGAGTGGTTGTCATTGTCCACTTCGGGTCGATGTAAGTAGCTTGCGACGCTGACAAAGGGCGTATGAGGGAACGTACTTTGCGACAAAGGTGGTGTTGTGCCTCGCCCAAGTTCCACGTGGTCTTCGCGGCCTGCTGGCACCTGGCAGCTGTTGATGAGTCAACCCTGCACCGGGACGGCGACGGACGCGGACAATCGGGAAAAACCACGTCGCCGGCTCCTCTTGACACAAAAGTCGTTGGCCAAGCTTTTGTCAGCCGCCGAGAGCAACACTCCGAAGCAGCGTCGACCCAGCAGCTGTACGGGGTATTCTGCCTTGCTTGAGTCAACCTGGCTGCATCAGGGAGCGACTTTGCGCATGGGATTCCACGTCATCTCACTGTGGTGCCACGCTGGCGCGTGGGGTCTCCCTCACCAAACAGCGAACTGGGCATGCCTTGCCCCCTTTCCTAGGTTCAGAGGGAGGCGGTGTTTGGCTTTCCCTCTTCGGGGCCGGAGAGGAAGACGACGATCTCATTGGAGTATCCTGCGCATAAATTATCTTTGCAAGGGATCTTGGGAAGGCGGACGATGTATAAAAACGCTAGCGCAGAGGCGCTCGGGTGTGATTCTCTTTTCATGTTGTACCACGCTACCATGTAAATACTGTATATAAACATTTTTTTCTCCTTCTCCGGCTTCTCTACTCGTCCTCTCCGGGGACTCGGATGGCCCGAGTCCGCACCACGCTACCCAAAGGCGCAACAGTGGCTGGCAGCTTATGGGATTCGCCTGCGTCGGCTGCATCGAAGTGGTGAGTGCCGCGTGTTTGCTCTTCTTTTCGCCAGACTCGTTAGCGCAGATGGTCGGTAACGTGGTAGGGTGATTTTGGTAAATTTTGATTCGCAGACCAAGAATTGGGTGGCTCGTGGGCAAAATTACCTTAGAAGAGAAACGGTGTGCATATCTAAGATGGAGAAGTTTAAGGTCCAAGAACTCCTCGAAATTTGTCAGGAGCTGAATATTTCGGTCGGCTCGGTTAAAAGAAAACAACAAATTTTGGAGCACTTGGGAAAAGAGGAAGTGAGTTTAGAAGAGGCCATTGAGGCCAGAGAAACCATTTTGGCAAAGAAAGAGGAGCGTGAGCGCTTAGCCCGTGAACAAAGAGAGGAGGAAATAAGGAGGGATCGCGAGGATAAAGAACATGAAATCCGTCTGAAAGAACTGGAGCTTCGTATGTCCGTGGGAAATCAAAATTCAGGGGGTGGAGAATCAAAGATAAAGGATCTAATCCACACCTTCAAGGCGGGTGACGACATTGCATTATACCTCGTGCATTTTGAGCGAGCATGCGAAAATGCAGGGTTTAGTAGGGAGACTTGGCCACAAAAACTGATATGCGTACTACCAGGCGAAGTGTCCGATGTTATCGCAAGAATGAATAAAGAGGACTCCGAGGTGTATGACAGGGTAAAGGCTGCATTGCTACGAAAATGTCGCCTATCGACAGAGGCTTTCCGCCTGCGGTTCAGGCACTCTAAGAGGGGCAACGAATCTCATTCAGACTATGCCTACCAAATTAGAGCCAACTTTGAAGAGTGGCTCAAAAGCGCGCAAGTCTATGGCAACCATGACAAGGTCATTGAGTTGATGGTACTTGAGCAGTTTTACCGGGGAATTCCCGAGGAGGTAAGGCTTTGGGTGCAGGATAGGATGAAAGACGTAGACATGAACAGGGCAGCAGAACTCGCCGAAGATTACTGCTCACGCCGTAGTCTCCGCAATACACCACGAACTTCGGAAAAAAATGAAAAGGTAGAAAGCTGGTCGGGAAACCAGGGACGCAAGAGGTTTGCAAGAAATAACTGGAAACCCGAAAATTCCAAGTTATTAGACAATCAGCAGGGAAAGGACAGTGAGGGGACTAAGGCGGCACCTTCATCAGGTTCAAAGGCGCCTGGTGACATAGCGCATGCGTTAGAAGCGCGGAAGCCAGTTGTTTGCTACAGCTGCGGAGAAAAGGGCCACATGGCCAGGAGCTGTAAGAGGCACATGGCATTTGCCACAATTCAGGAGTCAGAGGATAGCTTAAAGCTGTTGAAGCCTTACATGAGGACACTCTCAGTGAACGGCCGAATGTGTAGGGTATTGAGGGACTCGGCGGCCACAATGGATGTAGCGCATCCAAGTTGCGTATCTTCCGAAGACTATATAGGAGAGTGTGCCTGGATTCGGCAAGTGGCAGAAAAGCAAAGCGTCTGCCTACCGATAGCGAGGGTTGTAATCGAGGGCCCTTTCGGCCAATTGTGTACGGAAGCAGCAATTTCAGCCAACCTTCCGGAGCACTTCCCTTACCTATTTTCAAATAAGTCTGAGGAAATGTTAAAAACACGTGGAGAATCATTTGCCACCGAAATAGCTTGCATGGCCCTTACCCGTTCGAAGGCGCGCGAGCTGACGCAACAGCTGAGCAGCTCACCCTCTGGGGAACAGACGTCCGAGGGCAGTGTAGGAAAACCTGAGGTAGTTGCGACGGAAAATGAGTCTGCCATGCGAGTTGTCGAGACGGAAACTGGGGCTATGGTCGACAACAGCGAGGAAATATCTCTAACGCCCGAAAACGAGGACTTGGTGACAGGCTCGGTGTTAACACCCGCGTCCACCAGTTGGTGTCAGCTAGCCAGAACCGACCGTGCAACGCTAGTGGTCGATCAAAAGGCGGATCTCGCACTCTCTATGCTGCTAGATGCCATACATAAGGAAGGTAACTCTAGAAAGAACGTTTCGTTCTACACCCAGAACGAGGTGTTGCATCGCAGGTATGAGAACGCTAAAGGGCGGGTCTACAACCAAGTGGTAGTTCCACTAAAATACCGGCGGAACATTCTCGACCTGGCCCACAGCAACGCCTGGGCGGGCCACTTAGGTATAAAGAAAACGAAAGCTAAGCTGGCTCAGGAGTTCTACTGGCCCGGGTGCTGGAAGGATGTAGAGATGTTTGTCCGTGAATGCGACACTTGTCAGCGGATAGGAAAATCAACAGACAAATGGAAGGCACCAATGAAACTAGTGCCAATAATCACAGAACCCTTCCGTCGGCTCGTGATTGACATCGTGGGGCCTCTGCCTCCATCTAAATCAGGATATCGGTACGTCCTGACCGCGCTGTGCGTTGCCACCAAGTTCCCGGAGGCAATCGCACTGAAAGAGTTGAGTTCAGTATGCGTGGTGGACGCATTGTTGTCTATTTTTTCTCGGGTGGGTTTTCCCTCGGAGATACAGTGTGACAACGGAAGTGTGTTCACAAGCTGCCTTACGACTACATTCCTAGAACGCTGCGGGATAAAAATCGCGCATAGCTCTATTCACCATCCACAGTCGAACCCTGTGGAACGCATGCACTCGGTCATGAAACGCGTTTTGCGAGCTTTGTGCTTTGAGCATAAAAGTGACTGGGAGGGGTGTATACCAGCTGCGATGTTTTCTCTGAGGTCGGCCCCACACGAGAGTACGGGTTTTAGTCCGGCTGAACTTGTCTACGGCAGGAACTTGAGAGGTCCGCTGCACTTGATACGAGAGTCATGGACTGGATATGGGGAGGACCCTAATGTGGTTTCCTATGTACTGGATTTATTGGGGCGACTGGGGACTACACGCGAAGTGGTGGAGAGCAACATGCGCGCAGCACAGGCGCTTTCCAAGGCCCGTTACGATAAGTCAGCTCGAAAGCGAGTCTTTAAAGTGGGCGATGAGGTGATGCTGTTGTGCCCTTCAAGAAAAAACAAGCTGGACGTACAATGGGAGGGACCAGCGACAGTGATGTCAGTGCTTTCAGACACCAACTACGAGGTAAAGTGGGGCCGGAAATGCCCCAAAGTGTATCACAGTAACCTAATGAAACCCTACATGCGACGAAAAGCAGTAGTAAACCTTGCACTCAATGTTCCTGAGGATGAGGGCGCGGAAATCCTTTGTCTTTCCGATGGCACGGTCAGCAGCACATTGTCCGATAGGGTAGACACAGGGAACACCCTAAGTAAGGCTCAAGAGGAAGATTTAGAGCTTTTAGTACAGGAATTCGCTACCGTTTTCTCCGAGAAGCCAGGCAAAACGGATGTGATTAAGCACGACATTGAGCTGACGGTTAACAAGCCGATCAGCTGTAAGCCGTATCGGGTGTCACCTAGACAGAGAGAGATACTAGAGGCCGAAATTCGCCGCATGATCGACCTAGGTGTTATCATCGAAGCAGACAGTGATTTCACCTCGCCTTTGATTTTGGTTGAGATTCCGGGCCGTGATCCGAGGCCATGCGTGGACTATCGCCGCCTGAACTCTGTAACAGTCGACCAGACTTACCCTATTCCTAACATTGAAGAGAGGGTAGAGACAGTGTCTAAGGCGAAATACATTTCTACGTTAGACCTTGTTAGGGGGTATTGGCAGGTCCCTTTGACAGAGCGCGCGAGTCGATACGCTGCTTTTATCTCACCCCTGGGCACTTTTCGTCCTTTGATGATGAGCTTTGGGCTCAAGAACGCGCCGTATTGTTTCAGCCGCCTGATGGATAAGGTTCTCCACGGGCTCGAGAAATTTGCGCTGCCTTACCTAGACGATGTGGCGATATTTTCGGACAAATGGGAAGACCATGTTGAACACCTTCGGATGGTTTTGGAACGGGTCAAAAATGCAGGTCTTACGGTAAAGAGAGAGAAATGTCATTTGGGCTGTGCTGAAGTAAGCTATTTAGGGCACATTGTAGGAAATGGGCGTCGTCGACCGTCCGAACTCAAGGTAGCCGCGGTGGTCGGTTATCGTCGTCCCAGCACTAAGACCGAGATGAGAGCATTCCTCGGCCTCACAGGTTACTATCAGCATTACGTCCCGAATTACTCCGAGATTGCCAGCCCTTTGACAGATAGTTTACGCAAGACCGAACCTGTGAACATTCAATGGGACTCTAAAAAGGAAGACGCTTTTCAGAAGCTGAAGCACGCATTGAGTGAGAAACCCGTCTTGAGGGCACCGGATTTTGCAAAACCTTTCACTATTCAGTGTGATGCAAGCGAACGCGGTTTAGGAGCAGTGCTATGTCAGACGGACCAGAGTGGAGAGGAGCGGCCGGTTTTGTATTTGAGTCGCAAATTGAGCAGCAGGGAAGAGGCTTATAGCACTTCGGAAAAAGAATGTGCTTGCATTGTTTGGGCCGTACGAAAACTAGGCTGCTATGTTGCTGGCTCTAAGTTTATTATAGAAACTGATCACTCTCCACTAACCTGGTTACACCAAATGTCACCTAAGAATGGTCGTTTGCTCAGATGGAGCATAGCACTGCAGCAGCACAATTTCGAGGTGCGCTACAAGAGAGGTGGCCTTCATACAAATGCAGACGCCCTAAGTCGAGCGTTTTGACTCGTCAAAAGACGCGGAAGGTTTGTTTGATTTTTTTGTTTACCTTTACCTAGTTTATGTGTATTTTTTTTTTCAATGTGTTACAGTGAGGGCGTAGAGAAATTTTTCACTGACTCCCTCGTTGTCCCGAGCTCTACAGTTTGCTTGTTTAGCTTGATTATAATGTTATCTCGATTCCAAATGGAATTACGTATGAAAGAGTTACTGGACACTTGTCCCGATTGGTATGCACATTGTTTCCTTGAGCTTAAGTTATTAAGATAAGATGTTTGCTTTGTAAAATCTGAGGCCTGGCGATGAGAGTGGCGTGCACGCGGTGCTTGTCGCATTGTGTGTGGCTGACAAAGGTCGTTTCTTGGAGCTTGTCACCCACTTTTCACCGAAGCGGGGCGCAGAGGCCAGCTCTTGGAGCATTCCAGTTTGACCAGGCCCTTCGAGAAAGCAAGAGCCTTGCCGGAACGTCGCCGACATCGACCCGGCCGAGCTGCATGGAACAACTCGACCTCCCGATGTATCATCTGGCGGCGGGGGTGCTGTTGTGCCTCGCCCAAGTTCCACGTGGTCTTCGCGGCCTGCTGGCACCTGGCAGCTGTTGATGAGTCAACCCTGCACCGGGACGGCGACGGACGCGGACAATCGGGAAAAACCACGTCGCCGGCTCCTCTTGACACAAAAGTCGTTGGCCAAGCTTTTGTCAGCCGCCGAGAGCAACACTCCGAAGCAGCGTCGACCCAGCAGCTGTACGGGGTATTCTGCCTTGCTTGAGTCAACCTGGCTGCATCAGGGAGCGACTTTGCGCATGGGATTCCACGTCATCTCACTGTGGTGCCACGCTGGCGCGTGGGGTCTCCCTCACCAAACAGCGAACTGGGCATGCCTTGCCCCCTTTCCTAGGTTCAGAGGGAGGCGGTGTTTGGCTTTCCCTCTTCGGGGCCGGAGAGGAAGACGACGATCTCATTGGAGTATCCTGCGCATAAATTATCTTTGCAAGGGATCTTGGGAAGGCGGACGATGTATAAAAACGCTAGCGCAGAGGCGCTCGGGTGTGATTCTCTTTTCATGTTGTACCACGCTACCATGTAAATACTGTATATAAACATTTTTTTCTCCTTCTCCGGCTTCTCTACTCGTCCTCTCCGGGGACTCGGATGGCCCGAGTCCGCACCACGCTACCCAAAGGCGCAACAGTGGACAAGTCCGGCCAGTAGTAGTGACATCTTATGCGGTCATACGTTTTCTGGAAGCCCATGTGTCCAGCAGACATGTCGTCGTGATATGTCTTGAGGACTTGAGCCCGAAGAGAGCGAGGTAGAACGGGCACCCAGCGTTGACCATCAGGGTGGTAGATATGACGGTACAGGACGTGGTTGTTGAGCTTGAATTGCGTCAGCTGTCGGCGAAGATGGGCGTTAGGGGGCCGGCAAGTCCCGTCAAGACGGTCCATGATGCGGCGACAGTAAGGGTCAGCACGTTGGTGAGATAAGAACAAACCGCTTGGAGAAGTTGGGTCCACAGTAGCTAATGACGAAACATGTAGGAAAGAGACGGCCGAAAGCTTCTCGAGTGCGGCAGTGGCGGGTTTGTTAAGTGGCTCCGAAGAGAGCGGGCAACGCGAAAGTGCGTCGGCGTCTTGATGCTTGTTTCCCGACTTGTATGTGATCGCCAAGTCGTATTCTTGTAAGCGAAGAATCCAGCGACCAAGGCGGCCGGACAAGTTCTTGATTGTCGAGAGCCAGCACAAGGCGTGATGGTCCGTAACCACAGTAAAGTGGCGGCCGTGGAGATAAGGTCGAAACTTTTGTATCGACCATACGACCGCGAGGCACTCCTGTTCGGTCATGGTATAATTCTTTTCGGCAGGGGTCAGTGCACGGCTCGCGTATGCGACGACTTTCTCACGTGAAGATTTGTCTCACTGTAGGAGAATTCCACCAATGCCTCGACCACTAGCGTGTGTATGCAGGAGCGTAGGCGCGGTTTCGTCGAAAAGGCAGAGGAATGGTTCGCATGTGAGTGCACACTTCAGTTGAGCAAACGCCGCTTCACATTCAGGAGACCACACAAAGGCGAAGCCTGAACCGAGCAACTTGTGCAATGGTGAAGCTATTGAGGCGAAGTCTCGAATGAATCGGCGAAAATAAGAAGCGAGGCCGAGGAAACTGCGCAAGTCTTTGGCTTTTTCAGGACGCGGGAAGTGTTGGACAGCGGAAATATTGTCAGGATCGGGACGAATACCGTCCTTGCTTACGATGTGGCCTAACACTTTAATTGTCTTGCTCGCAAAATGGCTCTTCTTGGTGTTCACCTGAAGGCTTGCTTTTGCAAGGCACGTAAGAACTTCGTCCAGTCGTTGCAAGTGCTGAGGGAAGGTTGACGAGAAAATAACGATATCGTCTAAATAGCACAAGCAAGTCTTCCACTTCAAGCCTCGTAAAACAGTGTCGATCATCTGCTCGAATGTTGCTGGAGCATTACAAAGGCCGAATGGCATGACGTTGAATTCGTACAGCCCATCTGGTGTTGAAAACGCTGTCTTTTCTTTGTCATCCTCGTGCACGGGTATTTGCCAGTAACCTGAACGCAAGTCTAGGCTTGAGAAGTACTCAGCAACTTGCAGTGAATCCAAAGCATCGTCTATGCGTGGCATGGGGTAAACATCCTTGTTGGTAATCTTTGATTGATATGTCGGGTTTAACGTCCCAAAACCACTATATGATTATGAGAGACGCCGTAGTGGAGGGCTCCGGAAATTCAGACCACCTGGGGTTCTTTAACGTGCACCCAAATCTGAGCACACGGGCCTACAACATTTCCGCCTCCATTGGAAATGCAGCCGCCGCAGCCGGGATTTGATCCCGCGACCTGCGGGTCAGCAGCCGAGTACCTTAGCCACTAGACCACCGCGGCGGGGCCTTGTTGGTAATCTTATTAGGCGCTCTGTAGTCCATGCAAAATCGCACGGAGCCATCTTTTTTTCTTACTAAAACAACAGGGGATGACCAAGGACTCGCGGAGGGACGTATAATGTTCCGTTGCAGCATATCGGCTACATTTTGTTCAGTGATCCGACGCTCGGACGAAGAGACGCGATATGGTCGACGGTGTACGGTGGAAGTGCCATCGGTCTGGATACGATGCCTGATAATGGACGTCTGTCCCTGAGATGAGGAATGGGCATCACACAATCTCCTATGCTTTCGTAGCAAGGCAAGCAACTCATCTGTCTGTGAAGAGGTCAGTTTTGACCTAATAGTCGCAGCAAGAACAGAAATGCTTGATGAACGTCCAATAGAATGAAGGTCAGAACACGCTGGCATAAGCGGGACAACAGAGACAGGTTGAGATTCAGAAACGCAAGCCATTGTGGTGTCTTTAGGAATGAGAATTTTCTCAGAAGTCTGGTTTGTAGCGTAGAGAAGTCCGGAGCTATCGTGGAACCGCACTAGACCTGAAGAAAGGGCTATACCTCTTGTGAGACAGCGTGCAGATGGTTGGACAAACACGTCACCAGAATCGATCACATTAGAAGTTATGGTAACTATCCGCTGATGACCAGGTGGTAGCTCGGTATCTTCAGCAGCGAGCAAGTGATCGGGCTTGTCATCCGCATACAGGGCATAGTCAGTTTCCATCATATGAACAACATTTTATCAACAACAGATGGAAGCGTTCGCCGTAGACAGAAAATCCCAGCCTAATATAAGCTGGTGGGCACACGAACTCAGCACAGCAAATTGCACAAAATGAAGAAGACAGCTATAAAAACACAAGCGGTGCACATAGCGGCAGGTCTAATGGCGTCCCCTTGAGCAGCGTGCAGTGTAGGTCTATCATAAGGGGTGGTGACTTTTCGCAGACGTGAGCACAAAGAACGATCAATCACAGATAAACAAGCACCAGTGTCTATTAAAGCGTCCACGTACACACCTTCTATTAAAACAGATGTCGTATTATATGGACGCAGTGGAGGAATTTCTGTCTTTTCGTTCGATGCAGCTTTTCCTCCAAAAGCTGCAGATGTTAGTTTTCCGGGCGTTGGTTGGTGAATTGCGAGACAGGTCGCAATGGAGACGTGGAGTGGCGGAGGGGTGAGAGTGAGCGGCGTCTAGTAGAGCGGTAAGAACTGGTTGGCTCAGATCTCGCAGTTGGAGACGTTGAGCAACGTATCGGCGGATCAAAGGGACGACGTTGGAAAGCGTACCAGCTTGTCCCATCATCCCGTTCGTAGGTGTCGAATCCACGACGTTCGTCCTGCTGACGCTTCCGACAGACGCGTGCAATGTGCCCCCGATGGCCGCAGTAATAACAGATTGAACGAGGCGGCCGCCACGGTGGGTGAAAGGGTTGGCTAGGTGCAGTCGGAGTCAACGAAGCCAGCGGGACAGGCGTCAAGAGTGCGGGCATCGGTTGTACGACGGGTGGTGATCCAGCGAGGACTTGTGCGTACGTCGGCTGGGGTCGAGGTACTGGAGCGTCTACATACGCTGGCCCAGTCATGGACGCCAACTCCTCTTTGATAACGTCGCGCAAAACAGTGTTGGAGGGGGGAGGTGGACTCGGTGTCGTTGAGAGGCCGAACGATTGTAGCTCTTCCCGCATAATCGCCCGGATGATGGCACGAAATGAAGCATCAGTCGTGGTGGTGTTTTCAGCGCTGTCCGGCGGTAACCGTTGGGATTCAAGTTCCTCTAGGCGTTGGCACGTGGCAACAACGTCAGCGATTGTAGTCGGGTTTTGAATGACCAAGGCATTGAACGCGACTGTGCCGATCCTTTTCAATAGATGACGAACTCTTTCTGATTCAGACATGGACGTGTTGAAACAGTGACAGAGAGCAAGCACATCCTCTATGTAGGATGTGTAAGACTCACCGCATTGTTGCTCGCGAGCATCTAGTGTCTTCTTCGCGAGAGCTGAACGAACCCCCGGGGTGCCGAAAATTTGGCGAAGCTGTTGCTTGAAACGTGTCCAGTCCGTAATGTCCGTTTCATGATTGAAAAACCATGTTTTCGCTACGCCTGTCAGATAGAAAGAAACACGGCGAAGCTTCGTAGGATCATCCCAATTGTTAGTGGAACTCGCTCGATTGAACTGGTCCAACCAATTCTCCACATCTTCACCTCGAAGTCCGGCGAACGTGGGCGGCTCACGCTGGTGCGCGGTGTTGGGACTCCGGGTCCTGCCGGTCTCGTTTTCGGTAGCTGGCCCCGTCGCAGGATCCATCGTCCAACAATTCAGCGAGAAAGAAGCGCCCGAACAAACGACAGAGATTTATTTACATGTGGAGAAGTGTTCAACTGAACCAAAGAGAGAAGAGAGAGAGAGATACAAAACGTCTTCGGCATTTTATAGCGCCGCGTTGCCGACACTGGGCGCACTGTCCGCATCGTCAGCCAATACGGTGGCTCCGGCACCTCGGCCACGAGAGAGGGGGAAACACACCTCACAACACATGGAGTGGCACAACCTAACACGAGGTCCATATATGGTCACGGCGCCCTAAAATGTTGCCAAACATGGTCACGAACGCACAGCCGATTCCGGAGTTCTCCCGGCGAGAGGGGGAGCCTGAATGGGGAGGTGGGGGTGGACGACACAGTCTGTCAAGAACCGGTTCTCCCTCAACTTCTCTTGCTTGCTTCCCTAGGGCCGGTCGTAACAGTCTCTCGCGCGGGGGGGTAAAGATCTCGATGGGCTGAGGTTTGCAGCCACTGTCCGGAGAGATCAGCGCCGGCAGTCGGTTTGGTGACGACCGTCTTTGATGAAGTAGAGGGCACCACCTGCTTCATTGTGGGCTCAACAGACATCACATACGCACATGAAAACACAACTATACTCAGCCGGTGAGCGCCGGACAATTCCGCCAAACTCCACCAGGCAATTTTCCCCTTTAACTGATAATAAAGGAAATACACAATTTATTCAAAATGTTACTCATACGTTAAGGTGACACAAAACAACAACACTGGAAGCACACCGAACCCGAAACCCTGGATAGCCGTGTCTTCAACGTTTCCAAACTAGTACACCTAAAAGAGTAAAAAAAAAACTATCACTAGCCCTTGTCTAGGTCAGGAAAAAAAATGCCAGAGTTCTCGAGACATCCTCTCGCGTCAGGGGCATCGACTTAAGCCATCAGCGTTGCCATGGAGTACACCCTTTTTGTAGCGTATTTCAAACGTATATTGTTGTAAAACGAGGCTCCAACGCAGCAGGCGGCCGTTCTTAGAGGACATGGTCTGTAGCCAGGTGAGAGGACAGTGGTCCACTTCCACAATGAACTTGCTTCCGGCAATATAACAAGCCAGTTTCTGGACTGCCCAAACCAAGCACGCACATTCCTTTTCGCTAGCGCTGTAAACCTGCTCGCGAAGGGTGAGTTTCCGGCTAACATAGAGGACGGGATGCTCTTGATCCCCCTCATCCCTTTGACTAAGAACTGCCTCCATGCCACTATCACTAGCGTCGCATTGGACTATGAAAGGCCTTGAGTAGTCCGGCGAACTAAGCAAAGGTTGGCTCGACAAGGCCGCTTTCAAAACGCGGAAAGCCTTTTCTTTCTCCTCATCCCAGTCGACCATTTGGGGCTCGGTCTTGCGCAATGCGTCAGTAAGAGTGCTGGCAATGTCGGAATATCTAGGGATGTACTTACGATAGTAACCCGCTATTCCAAGAAAAGCCCGAATATCGGTTTTCGTTCGGGGCTGGGGAAAGTCTCGGATAGCTGCCACTTTCATTTCAGAGGGACGGCGATGCCCTCGACCGATAACATGACCGAGATACAGTACCTCTGCTTGTGCTAGCTGACGCTTGGGCGCCTTTACCGTTAAACCTGCTTCGCGTAGGCGTGTCAGTACTGCTCTCAAATGCGCCAAGTGTTCTGACCAGGACGAGGAAAACACGGCGACGTCGTCCAAGTAAGGCAATGCGAAGTCCTCTTGACCCCGCAAAACCTTATTCATTAAGTTTGAAAAACAGTAAGGCGCGTTCTTTAGGCCGAAACTCAACACTTTAGGGCGGAATGTCCCCAATGGGGAAATAAATGCAGCATATCGGCTCGCCCTCTCGGTGAGCGGCACCTGCCAGTAACCTCTCACTAGGTCTAGTGTTGAGATAAATTTCGCGCTGCTTACCCTCTCGACGCGTTCCTCAATGTGGGGAATTGGGTATGTCTGATCCTTGGTGATGAGGTTTAACTTACGATAGTCTACGCAAGGACGCGGATCTTTGCCGGTTACCTCCACAAGAATTGACGGGGAAGTGTAATCACGTTCACACGGCTCAATCACGCCCAATTCCAGCATCCTGTTAACCTCTGCTTTTATTAGCTCAAGCCGGCGAGGTGACACCCGATACGTCTTAGATCTTACCGGTTCCGACGAGGTAAGCTCTATGTCATGAGTGAGGACGGATGTCCGGCCTGGCTCGCTTACAAATCTGTCCTGAAACTCGGTCAAAAGACCACGAAATTCCTGCTTCTGCTTCATTGTCAGCTGTGACTTTGATACTAAATCCTCAACTGTTTTCTCGATCGGGACTTCGTCCGATTAGGGAGCTAATTCAGGAATTTCTGCCGAAACCTCTTCCGGAACATTTAAAGTCATGTTCACGATGGCTTCCCTCTCTTTATAGGGTTTGAGTAAGTTGCTATGATACACCTGGTGTACCTTACGACTTCCTGGTAATTTTACCACATAGTTGGTGTCAGACAATTTTCGAGTAATCTCAGCCGGGCCGACCCATTGCACTTCAAGCTTATTCTTTTGGGAGGGCCTCAACAACATGACCCTGTCTCCTACAGCAAAGTGTCGCGCTTTAGCTGTCCGATCGTAGTAAAGCTTAGCCTTCTGCTCGCTTTGGTCATCGCACTCTCGGTCAGTTCTTGGGCTTTTGTTAGACGATCCAATAAGGTGAGGACATATTCCACTACTACAGGATCATCACCCTGACCTTCCCACGACTCTCTCAGCATACGAAGAGGAGACCGCAGTCTGCGGCCATAAACAAGTTCCGCTGGCGTAAACCCTGTTGTCTCATGTGGTGCAGTTCTTAGTGCAAACATCGTTGCAGGTAAGCACATTTCCCAGTCAGTTTTTCGTTCAAAACATAAGGCTCTTAACACTCGCTTCATCACGGAGTGAAGCTTTTCTATCGAGTTCGATTGCGGATGGTAGACTGAACTATGCAATAATTTCACGCCACACCGCTCTAGAAAGGTTGTCGTTAAGGCACTCGTGAAAATGGTGCCCTGGTCTGATTGTATCTCGGCAGGAAAGCCTACCCGGGCAAACACGGACAGAAGTGCGTTCACTACTTCCACGGAACTTAGCTCTTTTAGCGGGACCGCCTCTGGAAATTTAGTAGCTGGGCAGATTAAGGTCAGGATGGGACGGTAGCCTGAAGTTGTCTTGGGCAAAGGACCTACTGTGTCAATTACCAACCGACGAAAGGGCTCCGTGATTACAGGTACCAGCTTCATTGGAAATTTCGCCTTATCTCCCGGCTTACCCACTCGCTGACACACATCGCAAGATTTTACAAACCTCTCTACATCTTTAAAGCATCCAGACCAGTAGTATTCCTGTAAAAGACGAGTTTTCGTCTTCTTTACGCCTAAGTGGCCTGACGTTGATTCTCCATGCACCAAACTAAGCAAATCCTGACGATACGCCTGAGGTACGACTACCTGGTCAAACTCTACTCCTCGCCTATCTAGATATTTTCGATAGAGTGTGCCGCTCCTCTCTTGGAATCTCACATTTCGTTTGGCGATTCCCTCTTTCGAACTGTCCTGGAATTGCTTAAGCGTCGGGTCCCCCTTTCGTTCGGTTATTAATGAAGCGGGGCTCACCTGCAGCAGCCGACTGAAATTATGCGAAGTTGGCATGACACACAACTCTTTTGTATTTCCTAGCACCTGGAATGTGTCACCCTCTGTGCTATCCTCTGTACTACCAGGAATCGGCTTGGGAGCAACGGCATTTTCTATTTGCTCGGTCAACGAGGCGTAATTGACCCCTTCCGATTCGGGAGGAGGTTCAACGTCGCCTTTAGGAATGGTTGCCTCCGCGACTACGGCTTCTGCAGCCTGTTCTCGCACAAGTCGATTTGTTACCATGGTGTCCAACTCGCAACCAGGCCCGTTGTCGATTTGAGGCTTGTTTGCCTCAGTGAATGTTGCTCTCGCAGCCAGCGCACGTGCCTTCGATCTAGTCAGTGCCTGCACTATGCCTTCTCCCAACGTTAGACCTTTCTCCTTCAGCATTTGATCGGACTTATTTGAAAATAAGTAAGGATACTGAGGGGGTAGATATGGCGATACCGCGGCTTCCGTTTCCAACGTACCAAATGCGCCTTTAAGGACAACTTTAGCTACGGGGAGGCAGTGACTGTTTGCTTCTACGGCTTGTCTAATCCAGGCACAGTCTCCTGAATACTGTCCGGACTGAACAAAAGACGGATGAACTACGTCCATAGTGGCTGCGGAGTCTCTAAGAACCCGACACTGCTTGCCGTTCACGGTAAGGTCGTACATATAGGGCTTTAACAACTTCATGTTCTCGTCGGCTTCATTTATAGATAAAAAGGCCACCTTTTCTTTCGGGCAGTGTTTCGCGAAGTGCCCTGTTTCGTGGCAATTGAAACAAGCAGCCGGTTTTCTCGCCTCAAATTTCCTTTTGCTTGCCTCTGCTGACGCCCCATGGTTAGATGAATGGTTTTCCTCACCCTTTTGTGCGAGACTTGTCGGTTGTTTTCTAAACGGCGCCTTATTCGGTAGTAGGAATTTTTCCCTTTTAGGCTCGCTGTTTGCCCCGAGGGCGCGGCGCGTAACGAATTCTTCAGCGAGCTCTGCGGCTTTCGTTACGGCGTTCACGTCCGGTCTATCCTGCACCCAGAACCTCACCTTTTCTGGTAATTTTTGATAGAATTGTTCCAGACCGATACACTCGAGCACCTTGTCATGATTCCCATACGCCCTTGCCTCTTTGAGCCACTCCCCCATGTTGGCCATTAACTTGTAAGCAAACTCCGGGTATGAATCATTGTTCTCTTTTACGGCGTTGCGAAATTTTTGTCTGAAACCTTCCGCTGACAACCTGTATTTCTTGAGAAGGCTCGACTTTACCTCACTGTACTCGCCAGCCTCCTCCATCGTGAGGCGCGCGATTACTTCTGAGGCTTCCCCCGGAAGTAGGGACAACAAGCGTTGAGGCCACGTATCCTGGCTGAAACCTTGCCTTTCACAAGTTCTCTCAAAGTTGACGAGAAACAGCCCAATGTCCTCCCCTAGCTTGTACGATCTCATTAGGTCCGTCATTTTGAACCTGACCCGCTCTGCGGTACCGGATGCCTCGCTGCCTCCTGTTCTACTATTATGGCTAATCTCTAGCTCGAGGCGCTTCATTTCAAGCTCGTGCTTTCGCATATTATCTGCCTCGGCTTCTGCCGCTTTCCTTTCGGCCTCGGCCGCCTTTCTTTCGGCCTCGGCCGCCTTTCTTTCGGCCTCTGCCGCTTGCCTCTCCTGAATCTCCTCGACACATTCTGACAGCTCGTCATCCTCCGCCCCCAATGCGAGAATCGCCTCTATCAGCTCTGGCTTTCTTTGAGAGTCCGACACCTCCAGATTTAACTCCCTTGCAAGTAGCAACAACATGGACTTTCGCAGGGGGCTGCTTCCAGTACCGCTGTCTCTGTTCCACAAAGATTCCTGTCCTGCAACTAATTAACCTTGACGGCAACGACAGCTCTAGATACCTGCCTTGCCTCAAGTTTTCCGTTAACTTAGTCTACAATTAAAGCTTCAAAAGCTCTTACACGGAATCCTGCCCTGTCACTGTTAACCTTGACGCCACTGACAGAAAGAGCTTAACCAAGCTATCACACAATTTCTGCCTGACGCAAGTTACCTGTTAACCCAATGACCAAGACAGCCCCTCTCTACCAGTTTTTACTTAACACATAGAGTAAATGCCTGGTAAAATTTAACAGAGAAAGCCGGCACTCACCCAGTTCGCAGTCATGTCTCCGGCGTCGTGCCTCTCAGAAGTGCCGTTCGATTCCTTCTGGAAGTCGATGAGCTCGTGTCATCCTTCTCCTGTCGTCCCGTTGTTGGACTTCGGGCTCACTCCGTCCAGTGGTCGCTTTCGGGGTTATCGGCATCCCGCCGCTGCCATCCAGTTGTTGGGACTCCGGGTCCTGCCGGCCTCGTTTTCGGTAGCTGGCCCCGTCGCAGGATCCATCGTCCAACAATTCAGCGAGAAAGAAGCGCCCGAACAAACGACAGAGATTTATTTACATGTGGAGAAGTGTTCAATTGAACCAAAGAGAGAAGAGAGAGAGATACAAAACGTCTTCGGCATTTTATAGCGCCGCGTTGCCGACACTGGGCGCACTGTCCGCATCGTCAGCCAATACGGTGGCTCCGGCACCTCGGCCACGAGAGAGGGGGAAACACACCTCACAACACATGGAGTGGCACAACCTAACACGAGGTCCATATATGGTCACGGCGCCCTAAAATGTTGCCAAACATGGTCACGAACGCACAGCCGATTCCGGAGTTCTCCCGGCGAGAGGGGGAGCCTGAATGGGGAGGTGGGGGTGGACGACACAGTCTGTCAAGAACCGGTTCTCCCCCAATTCTCTTGCTTGCTTCCCTAGGGCCGGTCGTAACAGCGGTGATAATCCACGATGGATAGGCCGCGGTAGGCGGGGCCGTGGAGGTAGACGCAGAAGCACCGGTTGGCTCGTCCTGAGGCATGTTACCGGACACCTGGCACAAACGACGACCTGAGCGGAGCTCCAGGAGGCAGATCGGGCTGCGAGAGGACGGAAGATCGTAGAGCACACTCCACCACTTGTGATGTAACGGTGAAGGAAACCTTTATTAGGCCCGGAAGACACGACGAAGCGACCACGCTCAAGGCACACAGCAGATGAAAATGACGACCACTCACGATGATGAATATGTGTAAAGAGAGCAGTTGTGCTTAATGAATGCCTACAATATATATATATATATATATATATATATATATATATATATATATATATATATATATATATATATATTAGTTATAAACTTCGAGAATAGTGCAGTATAGGAAACAAAACAATAAAATATTTATTTAATCCTAACAGTTTCGGCTGGTGGACCAGCCTTCTTCGGAGGATCCTCTTAGATCCTCCGAAGAAGGCTGGTCCACCAGCCGAAACTGTTAGGATTAAATAAATATTTTATTGTTTTGTTTCCTATACTGCACTATTCTCGAAGTTTATAACTTTTATTACGGTAGCCGGAAGAAACTCTGATCATCTATTTCATCTATATATATATATATATATATATATATATATATATATATATATATATATATATATATATATATATATATATATATATATACATGCACTAACATACATATACGCACGCGCGATCTTCGCGCAGGCGTTGCGTGATATACGCACATGTGAAATCAAAAATGCTTGGCAGGAATGATTACAGCAGCTTAATTTTAGAATGGGTAGCACTACCAGTTGCTCAGAAAACAAGTATATGCGAGAAACACATTCAGGCACATAACAAAACACATTTCTTAAAACGCTTACTCATATAAACAATATTCTGCGCCTAAAGAAGCCCGACAACTGGTAAAAATGAACATACGTCAAAGATTAGCGTACTCACCAAGAAACATTAAGTTAACCGAGTGAATTGTTTAGAACAAACTACCGTAGTGTCCAGCACCTCCTTTCCATTGCGTAAGTTTCTGATTTGCATAAGTTTCTGATCTGGCTAACCTCCTTGTCTTTCCTCATTCGTTCCTCCTCCTCCTCCTCCTCTGATTTGCGCTGTTCTCCGTGGCGTGTCTTCTACATCCCTCCGGAAGTGCTAGAAGGATACGTTGCCGTATTTCTACCGTAATGAAATTCATTGCACGTGTAGCAATGGCTTCTGGACATGGCTTTCTTCTTTTTCGGGATTGCACGTGTGGCATGGTAAAAAAAAAAGAAAAGTAAGCAGCCGCTTCTCAACGAGCGCGACGTATTAACATATTTTCTTTCAAAGTTGACCTTATTAGCGTCGTTTGCCGGCGTTGCCACTAGGTGGCGAGTGCTCAATTGGAGTCACGAATAGCGTTCATTACGTTCTTCGCCAAGCTGTCCGTACTCTTATCTGTTCTTAGTACTCACACAATTGTTACCATGCATCCGTCGCTACCATTACACTTTTTCTTCGTGTGTGCGTTGCGCAATCATTCATGAATCGGTTTCAACTCGTGAAATGGCCAGTACTGCTGTGACTTGGGTCTTGACTGCTGCTTTGTGTTCATTTCTGAAAACTTTAATTCCGTAGACTTATGGAGAGTTGAGAGAATAAAAATCTGTTTCCCATCTCGAGAAATAGTAGTCACTAAACCATCCTTGATACACAATCAAGGCTGTATTGTTCAATCACTTGTTCTAACGCCTCTTATATAACTCTTACAGGTGACCTTTCCGGATTTCTTGAAAAGCCCTATATTCATAATAAGCCATCGTCTTTGTCAACCATGGCTTCAGTGCTCTACTCAAGTAATTGTATGATTGTTCCCCAAAACTCAATCATTAATGCCGCCCGCATCTTCGATGTCTGTTTTTAACGCCCAAAAATAAACAACTTACGAATCCTTCACGATCAATTATTTTTGGTACTATATTTGCAAACAAAGAGTAAATAATGACTGAGATTGTGCCAGTTTATTTAACGTCATATTTCTCACTGCAAAAAATTTGAGCTCTTGTGAGCCATGCACGTGATAGCTTTGAAACCAAACAATTGTATTCTTATATTTCGACCAAAATCAGCAATACACTTTTCTTGATTATGCAACGTATATGATCATGGTCTGTCTACTGAGTGTCCGTATGAAGTTAAACAGGAAAAGTATCTTCGTTTTCTAGCATAAAATGTGAAATTTCAACGTTAATAATTGAGGTTTTATAGAGCAAGCACGTTTAATTAATTTATATCAGGCGTCGTACTCTTCCATAAACTGAAACAAAATGAATAAATGTATATTCAATATACAATACTTCAACTAATCCTGTATTAACACGATGATTGCAATATAGTTCACTTTTATCATTTCAAGCATCGCTAAGGTGTCAAGACGTTTTGTCATCTCAATCGTTCTTTACACTAACCCCGGTATTCATGAACGCTCCTTCACTCAAGAACTATCCTCGACTTGAAAAAAATTGCCCGCAGCTTCCCTCGGGGGAACACTGAGGAGGATGCGGAGCATATAATTGGTTAACGGGGTGTTAAAGTGCGACTTACTTGGGTCGATGGCTAAATTGGTTAACGTGGTTGTGAAATGGGGTGTTAAATTGCGACTTACTTGGGTCGATGGCTAAATTGGTTAACGTGGTTGTAGGAGGGGGTGTTAAATGAGTGAACACGTACACACGTATGCGAAAGGGCGGCGCTGGTCGAAGGGACGTCGATCATTGTGTTTGTGGATTCGTTGGAATTCATTTCACCGCGACCTTGGACGTCGACGCGCCGTACAAACCAACCGACGAGCGGCAACTGAGCGAGCGAGCGCCGACCTTGAGTATATATACAGCGCGACGACCCCTGCACTGTCAGCTGTTGAATGTTCTCGAAGCGCGACGCCACATGCGCGTCCACTGGAGAATCAGGAGAATTGTAGATGTCGAACGCGGTGTGTAGAGGAGGAAGGGTGCACAGATGGTGGAGGAGTGGGCGACGGCGCGACGGCGCATGCGCGCGCGTCAGCTGTCGAATGTTCGAGAAGCGGTGCGGACGGCGCACTACAAGGCGCGAGTATAAGATGCTTCCGCATCTAAAAGCCGATGGAAGCGCTGTCTCTTGGCAGACCAAGTCACTGCATATCAGCAATATTCTGCGGCGATTCTTGAGAAGCGCAGCGTCGATTTCAGTCGAGCAGCGGCGCAGTGCTCAACTCAGTCAAGTGAAGGATGGAATTCGAGTCGAGGAGTGTTTCTGAATACGGGGGTTAGAACAACGCACTACCGCTGTTTAAACTACAAAAGAGCGGTCCATCATTTCCACTCGTTATTTATTTGTCGTGTTCCACACGGCAGGAGAAAGATAAATAGATATAATCTTTCTGTGTTTTAGCGTTTCTGCTTCGTCTCTTCTCCAAATGAACAAATCCGGACTGCACACGGTGAACAGAAGCCATTCACTTTATCGAGTCATCGTTTCAAGTTTCATCGCTTGGTTATACTGTTTCATATGACCCACTTTGCAACCTCTTGTGTAGAGATGACAGAGTGAGTACTTCACGCTGTCACAATACGAGCCTTTAATGTGTGCAGCCAATGGGCTCTCTCCTGAGACTCTCGTGCAGAAAGAGAACAAAGAGGTGAGAGCAAAGCCCGTAAAAATCATCGTTGTTTGAAAGAAAACGCGTTAGCGTCACGAAGCACATGATTGATTTCGCAAACATTGGTCGCTCGTCTTTCGTCATCTCCTCCGTCGTTCAGTGTTGAGCGGGTCACCACCGCAAGGAGCATGGCAAGGCTGCGTGTTGCGTTCACGGCAGAAGCGGTCACGGTAAAACGGTATCAAGTTTCCAAGGTGACATTTGGTGATTAGGTGTTCATTGAAGAATCTGCAGAAATATTTTTCCTTCTACTACTCTCTTACGAGGCCTATGTATGTGGTCTGGCCAAGGCCATGAACTCACCGCGCTGTATGCCATCCAGTAAACAACAATCACAGCGAAACTGTGGACCTGGTTTAAGGCTTTTGGTCGGAATATTATCAAAACGAAAGTTCTGCGCAACCATTCTGTACTCAGATGCGTAGCACATGGCGTACTTTTTATGGCTTCATTCGCTCATTTTCTGTAACTTGGTGTGCACAGTGTGCGCAATCATTTCTACCTAATTCAGCTCAGAGGACCTTCTCAGATTTTTTTTCATGACTGGAAGCGAAAAATCGTGGCTAAATTCAGAGATCGTATAAAGCCCGGGAATGGACGATCCGCCCTACCTTAAAAGCAGTGTCCCTGACAGTGGCCATGCTGTGTCCTTTAGTGAAGAGGAATCACGACCAGGGAAACCTGGGGCGAGGTTGGTGTAGAAAACCTTTCCTAAAAAAATTTAAGGACACTTTGTAAATTCCAAAGTGTGTTCGGCGAAAGCTAGTGGCCATTCGACTGACTGTGCCATGTCTCTTGCTCATATTTTGTCTGTTCTTTATTTGTTTCTTTTTTGTATTTTTACACTCACTCAGCAACGCCGTGATTCTTGAGAGAGTGTGAGGAGGAGAGGCCACGGCCAGCACCATTTCAGGGCACGGACAGGCGGATATAAAAAGTTTAAGGTTTTCGAATTAAATTATGTGTGAGGTGCGATGTCTGTATAGGATGCATTTTATAGTTGGAAGACTCTAAGTACACTGAAACTTGTGCCGTTGGGAATGTCTCTTATAATTTCTTCCACGAACAGCCTCTTAGCTATCGTGTTTTCACCTAAATTGGGGTGTTCGCTTACGATCAATCCCTTGCCTACTGTCTGGAACAGGCATTATGCAAGGCAACGTTAAAATTTATATTAAAACGTGCATAAATTTGCTCAGATCACTCTATAACTTTGGAATGTTAAAGGCAGTCTTAGCGAGAGACCATACTTTGGCTAGACAAAAATGCACGCTTCGAAATTGAAGTTAACAAAATGGTGTATTCAGTCAATGAACATGAATATGAGCATTTAAATGCTTCTTTATGTATTTGCTGCCACACCACCTTAGTGATCTTATTTTTATTGCCCCTGTTTTTATTGATTTTCGTGGTTTGTTTTATTTTCATTGAAAATTTTTGTTCCACTTGTCCTGGCCTTTTCTTTCATTTGCCCATGTCGATGTTCTATGAACCACGTAAATAACGCAACAGTTTTCCTGTTTCCAACACCACTCGTCGTGTTTATTCCCATGCAGATTTGCGAGAAAACGAATACTTATGGTTCCCACGTGAAATTTGTGGGGCCGTTCATGGCTGCAGCAGCCCCATCAATCTGCTTAGTTTAGCAGCTTCCATGTGGTTCGCTTTTCTTGACAATTACATAAAAATAAAATTGGTGTAATAATATGTGTATTTTATTGATTTACACCGGAGAACATGAGCTTGTTGTCGATTCTCCAAGAAAGGAAAGAAACCGCAAAGGATCGAAATATATCTGCTCGCGAGTCGGCTTCTGAGAAAACGCTCGAAAGGCGTCAGAAACTTTGAAAAGTAAGAGCCTGGCAACAAATATTCATACGGTGCGGGAATGCGCTCGGTAGCTCCACGGTGGGGCTTGATAGATGGCGGAGCGGATTGAATGTGCGCCCGTGCTTTCTTTTCCCGGACATCGACTGCAGTTGCGGCGGAGATGTATATAGAAGAAAGGAAAGAACATACGAAAAATTAAAACTGAGAGGCTCTAACAATACGTCCGGAGAAATGGGCAAAGAGGATGGATGTATGGCGCCAGCTGGTTGGCGTACCCGGGGTAGAAAGGAAAAGCAACAAATCATCGAGAAAAATGACGACTCGCCGTATTTAGAATTTGGCTCGATATTTCATTGCTCGCGTATACCTCCGCGACCCGGCTCCCTACACTCAGAGATCTATGTATATTTGTTTTTTGTCTCAATGTTTTGTTTCGTAATACGATGTGCTCCTCTCGTTATTTTAGCGTGCATGTGGGAAATAAAGCTTGGGCGGCATTCCTTTAAAAAATGTCGATATCTTACAAGTTCGCGTTTAGAAGGCTATACGGGTGCAGTTGCGCGGGTGTTTGCACAACCAGCACAGCGTTGGTTCATTAGAGAGTTTTAGAATACCACCCGCAATGCTTGTGGGTGTATTATTGCAGCAGTCTCCACAACGTTGGTTTATCAGAGAGTTTTGGACGTACGCAAAGCTTCTAAAGTGGCTGCTTGGGCGTGATTGCACGACATATTGGAAGGAAACTTCGCGAAAAACGAGAAACCAGACAGAGAACGACAAGAAGGAGGCTCTCTGTATGTGTCCTTTGTTTGGTATCTCGTTTTTCTTGCTGTTTACTTTTAATACGCAGAGCTTGTAGGTGGTGCGAGTGTATAGCGGTAGCGTTCGTCACTTCATGGCAGTCCGCAAGAGCTTTGCGTATGACGCGTGTGTAACGGTTCCAAACGCTAACGCAAAGTGCAGTGTCACGCTAATCCAAAACTCTCTATCAAAGTGACAGGCTTAGATGCCTCATAAAACCTGAAAGATAACTATCGCCCGCTGGCCTTGGCGTCAACACGACTGCTGCCAAAAAATCACTGCCACATCCACTAAATGAATGACGTTAGTAGAGCTTGCTCAGAGGAACACGGGGTGTTTCTTGGGGAGGCCATTTCTGTAGGAAGGCTTGTAACGAGCCAGCGCATGTCGCGTACGTCAAAGGCAGCGTTGTCAGCCAGGTTCCATGGCGGGCACTGTACAGGGTTGGCCATGCCGATCGGCGCGTTAACCACCGGCCTCTTTAGGCCATACTGGCCGCTGCCGTGAGTCAAATGCCTAACGCTCACAAAAGGCAGACGTGGAGCTATCCCGAATTCCTCAACGGGGTTGACAGCAGGCATAAAAGAGGGCTTGGGAAAATTTCGGTACCCGTGAGTAGCACTCATCGTAGGAACTTGACACGTGATGTCACGCCTACAAAAAGACGAGAACGAAGCGGACATAGTCACGAGGAGGTGAGCGGGCGGGCCAACAAAAACCGACGCCTTGAGTGGCGGCGTGGCAACTAGTGCGCACTGTTGGAATTACCGGCGAGGTGACCGGGGCAGCGGCCTTGAGCGGAGACTGGAGAAGAGTACACTGACAACAATGGTGCAAATACCGGCAGCCGCTGGACAAGGCACGAGCAAGAGAAGCTTGCCGAGCAAGCTTCGAAAATCATAGCGTGATGGTTACCATAATTTGCAAAGTCATCATGACGTCACATGGCGTCATGTCATCACATTGTGGCTAAGTCAAAAGTGGGCCGATCCCAGAGGCACTTTGCACTCGGCAGGCTCTAAGCACGTGAGGTGCAAACAGCATACGATGCATTTGATTTCGGAGGCATTGCAAAAACGTGTTAGGTGCAGAAGGTTTTTGGGAGAGGGATGTGGGGTGTGTATCACTGCGTCAATCATGCGATCAGTATTGTTGCTGCCTGGCAAGAAAACGAGGATCTCATTGGCCTTCCAGTCACCTGAGGCAAATTGATAATAAACCTTGTGAGGCTGTTCTTTCTTTAGAAAAAAGAAAGTTGTGATTGCCATGAAACATCCGACCGTGTCATGCAACACTGCATAGAATTCGGCTATGCCTAGAGATGGCTTTGACTGATAGTTACAGCTATTATATGAAAATCGATGTCACGCATATGTGCGTAGGACAATCAAAAGTAATTGTGTATCATGTCAGCAGCCATTTTCTTGACTAAGATACCAAGCGACACACCACGTAAGATTGGCAAGCAACACACGTAAGATTGGCAGTGGATGCCACTGTCAATCTTACGGCAGTGGCATCCACTAGACTCTTGCACTAATGGTAGTCCTCGCGAAAGTTTGAAGAGACAATTACTAGTAGTTGCTCGTGCTTGCCTTGACCATAGACCGATGATAGCAGCAATCGTTGTAGAATACCGTCCTGAAAAGACATCGTGGATGAAGGTGACGAAAGCATTACTAAACGTTCTTCAGGATGACAGATTTTCCCCGGAGGTTGGAGACCAATGGAGATCTTAGGATTGTGAAGAGTGTAACCTTGCGTGTGTGTGGGATTCCTCTGCTGACTTTCTCGCTCCAGCTTTCAAACTGTTCAACCACTTTGGTCGTTTAATGGTGGAATGCCTGTATGATTAGACTAGCTAGCAACCTCGTTCCATTCTTTCTCTCTCCTGTTACTTCTTTCTTAAAGTACGTGAGATCTCATATATGATTTCTTTGACGTGATACTCAGTTCCGTGATGGGGACGGAGAACAAGCGCGTCTACTGCCACTCTATACAACCACGATAAAGAATCTTCGAGATTCCTAGGTCATAAAAGCAAAAAGATACATTTGGGTGCCAACAGTGGACATGAATTTGGCTATCACAAAGGTAAAATGACAGAAACCAATGAAAGCCAATAAAATAATATTGAAAAAGTTAATAAAGTGTCTTTGCAAATAAGGTCCACATGTAAATTAGGTGATGGTCAGCTGTCATGAATAAATTTTGTGTTCGTATGGGCACAACGAAGCTGGCCTACTAGACCCTTCTCCATCATTTCTGGTAGCTTGCAGTGGAAGTCATAGCACGAAGGAACAATAAAAGAAGTTCTAGCTTTGCCGCAAAGGCGATGAACGCGATAGCAACAAATTGGAAGGTCAGCGCAGAATGGCAAGCGAATCGGAGCGTGCCCCACGTTTCTCACGCACAAATGACGCACAAAACGTACTCACAGGTACAGATTAGCGCAAATAGGCGTCTCAATCGTTCCTTCGCTGTATCCGAAAAGCGCGCCCTTTTCGCAAACAGAGGCTGTGCAACGATTGCAGTGACCTTTGTGCGCACCGGTAAGTATACAACAGCATTCTTCAGACAAAACCAACAGGCTACCGAAGACGTACGACTCTCCTCACTGCAAGAAAAGGGGCGTGATCGAGCGTACAACCCCTTGTTCTCTACGCGCACCAAAGTACGCGTGAGAGATGAGAGCCGCCGCGCGCTCACTGTGGCGTCTTGCTGATCATGCTGAAAACACGATATCTCCCCCTCTCCCCCACCACCACCGAGATGCCCACAAACAGCGGTAAGCGGTATATATGAATAGCTTGTCGTTTCAACGTTGAAGGAGGTACCTCCCGGTGGCTCAGTGGTTAACGCCTCGCATTCACGAGGTGGAGGTTCCACGTTTGATTCCACACGCCAGAGTCTTTTTGCAAAATAGAATGCAAAATAGAGAAGGGCAGTGCATACAGACAGAAGAGTTCACTTAAAAAAAGGGGGCTTAGATTATTGTACTCTCTACAATTACAGAGTGATAAGCTGGCCGGCAAACGAAAATGTTATGCAAAAAATGAGTTAACGGGCTAAGAAGAAAATGCGGAAGGCCGTAGAGAACATAAAGAACTCTATGTTCACCAAATATAGCGAATGATTCAGAACATTCTGTCTGTTTCACGGGAAAGCTCTATGCCACTGCCCCTAAGTATACCAAATGTTCTGCTATGGCAAATGGGTAACAACCTACAAAGATGTCTAGAAAGCGATGATGCACGATTCAGTATACAACATACCTTGCTGCAGAAGAAGGATAAGCTCTATACTATAGCTCGTGGAAAATATTACCAAGCTCCTCTTTGGAGTGCATTAGAGATCGCGTGCATTAGTACCACCACATGAGAGAATAAGAGAATAAACAGCGCATGAGGCCTTCGTAGATAAATTTTCTCACTTGTTATATCTTGTGTGAAATCGAAGGCCTCCTCCGGCTGGCATTATCGACGCGCACTCTAAACATAGATATATGGCTGTGGCAATGAAGGCTTCTCTAAAGCAAAATCTTCATAAGAATCTTATTCACATTTTCACGTAAATATTTTACAATAATATTTGAACCACCCGCAGGGCACAAGCAAATCGCAAAAACAAAATAGCGCTGACCAATTGTCCCCAATTAAATGTTCTCATTATTGTTTGTTTCTGCAATTGACGGCTGGTCCGCACTTTCAATTTCTAAAAACTGGAGATCGCAGAAGCTTTTAGAGTAAAATAAAAACCTGTTTTGTGTAATAATAAACAAATAGCTCGTTATGTGCTGCTTCGGTACCAAGTAAACTATCGTGGGTGCGACGTACGCATCTAGAATTAGGCGCCTTCGAGGAGTCCGGGTCAGAGTGAACTAGTATACGGCCGCTGAATAAATGGTGGCGAACTGAATCCATCTCAATCCAATACTACCATGCAATACAACAGTGACGTAGCACACATATTTTCTCTACTTAATTGCACTTGCACAAAGAAAAGTGTATCGAACACGCCAGCTTTACAGGCATTAGATGCACGCCAGCACTAGAGGCACTTATACACTAAATATGTATAACTAGCTTCAGTATATCCAGAGTCTTATAATACTTTTCGCCTGGCCATGATACTCTCGCTGTTATTTTTAACAGGAACAAACGGGGACGTCCCATCCGCTGCCGTGAGTGACAGGTGGCCGATCTGTGCGTTTTGAAGGGAACTTGTGCATCTAAGTAGGTGGTACCAATTAAAATAAATCGCCAGCCTCTTTTTATCGAGTTTACCAACTGAACGTAACAGTGGTGAGGAAGGCAAATAGGAGGAAAAGAACGGCAGGGAGCTTAACCAGCCTATAGGGCGCCGGTTTGCTACCCTGCGCAAGGGAGGGGTATGGGGGCAATGAAAGATTGAGAGCAGAGAGGGAAGATAGATAAACACAGCACATTCGGCAGCACACGCGCGCACACTCAGTCATTGTCCAGTCTTGTCTTTCGCGGTGTGTGACATTGCTGTTACAGCCGCTTGTTCAAGGCCGTGTCGCATAGGAATTTCAACAGAGCTTTTGTCGCCTTCTGTTTCGACGTCTTCTGTCGGGCACTTGACAGAATAGTGTCCACAGACTTTGGCTGTTGTTGATACGCGCAAGAACGGATGCCAGTGGCTGTCTCTGAATGTCATACGACAGTCACACAGGATGTAGTGTAGCGTCTCTTCGCAATGACAGGCATTGCAGCAGATTGCGTTGTCGACCATTCCTAAGACCAAGGAATGAGATTTTGTAAATGCCACTCCTAGCCATGAGCGATGAAGAAGGGTGGCTTCTCTTCGGTCGAGCCCAGTGGGCATGCGGAGATCCATCAAAGAGGACAGGTGGTGTTGACGATTCGTCTCGTTGCTTAGTGGGCACCATAGTGAAAACGTGACTTCACGCGCAAGTCATCACAGATTACTGCCTGCATCGGTTCGCGAAAGTAGTATGGCTTCTTCTCGTATTCCCTCAAGAGCTGCCCGCGCGGCAGTACCGGCATGTTCGTTCCTCATGATGCCGCAGTGACTTGGCAGCCACTGAAACGTCACATGATGCCCTTTCTCGTGTGAAGTGTGGAGAAGGCATCGAATTTCAAAAACAAGCTGTTTGTACGGCCCGTGATGCAGTGCTGAGAGCACAGTTTGTAGGGCAGCCCTTGAGTCACTGAAAATGAACCTTGTTGCGGTGGTTCCCGATTGGCCGCACAAAGTGCAGCGCGCAAAGCCGCTATAGTTCCGCTGCTGTAGATGCCGTGAAGTGGGCTGTCCTAAAGCTCACGTTAACAGCTCTTGCTGGGACAACTCCTGCACCTGACAGTGCAGTGGTGAGGATTCATCCAATAACATAGCAGGTCAATAGTTTACTATCTCGAGTACATAATTTTTAGCAATGGTTCATCCAAGAGTGCCCCTTAAGTGGAGCCGTTTGTATTGCACCCATACCTACACCCACGTTTCTTGAACCGGGTGGGCTGTTTAATGTCAAGCCTAAGTTGTTTATAGCACCATCAACTGGTCTGCATGACCCATAGATCACCATCACGTTCACTAGACCAGGAATTAACATGAATTTCGCGAAACGTTATGCGGACCCTATCCCACGCTGGCATTCCGCAGCGCTCAATATCTTGCTAATTTTCTAGAACAAGCAAGCCCGAACATGAAGTTATCTTGGTACAAGCAGAAGAAGCTCTTGATTGAGCATGCTAGATTTAGGTTCTGAGGGAAAGTTCTTGAATATATTGAATTTATTGAACGTGGTGCGTCGAATGGCTTCCGGTTCGACGCACCACGTGGGTTAGCGGAGACACGCGTGCATTTTGGTACCGCTCAGTTGAAAAAAGCCCCTCTCCGTGCAACGTCAGTGCTTTAGAAGTTGTTTTTTTTCCTAACCGCGATTGTGACGATGACAAGCTACGAAAGCCATGAACGGTAAGGAAACTTCTTTATCTCACTAAAAAAGATCTGCAATGCTTTTATGCTGTGTGGAGGTACTGTTAGTCTGGCTAGAAGATCAGTCGATACAGAAGACAGTTTTCATTGTATGATACGTTACTGCAGATAAAAATTCACCATTTGGAAAATCTCAGGGGATGGGGATGACTGTAGCAGTGTGCTAAGAATTCATTTCGGGATCGCTGCTTCGGCCGACATCGACGGTCGATCGGCATGAAACGCAATACTTACTGAGCGCGCTGAGATACCTTTGTTTTTCTAGCCTTCAACGCACTATAATATGCTTCTCTTAATCGAAGCCCGATGTTTATTTGAACGCTGATCTTGGTCAAGCTGCGTGGCATGGCGGCACATAAGCAATACAGTCCGACATAGATGGCACCGAATAATCGAAATGCGGCGCTTGTTTAACGCACTTCTTCCTTGGTTTGCCGTCCTGGCGCACAGTTTGACCAAGATAAACGGAAATGGGCTCGTCCCGCGCTTCATGTAAACTCACTCTGGAGTGAAGGTTTCGCGTTTTTTGACATATATATGGGTGCATTGGCCGGCACTCATTTCGTTTGGCTGGTAGATTTTGCCCACGCCTTCTAATATTGTTACAAGGTTTCAGCTGATGGTCACAGGGCATAGTGGGACATACCCTAAAAGGGCGTCTCAGACTGAAAGTGAAAAGGTTGACGTTGTTAAAGATCTGTGTTGTGGCTGCGGACTGTATAGTGTTATTTCCACGTAACAATATCTTTGCTAAGCGCGCCTGCGCGACAAGTGATTTCTCGATATAATATCCGCAGCAAATTCATACGTAAGCTTTTTATCAATGCAGAATACACATGTACCTGTGATAAAATAATGGTCTTTACACACTCTGGCTTCCACGTTCGGTACTAAAAGGCTATAGTTGTCGCTGTGGCTCTTTTCACAGCCATGACCCACCTTTCTTTTTCTTCATTCCATGGTAATCAACACCTGCGGTTGCCTTGATTTGATTGATATCTGGGGTTTAACGTCCCAAAACCACTATATGATTATGAGAGACGCCGTAATGGAGGACTCCGGAAATTTAGAACACCTGGGGTTCTTTAACGTGCACCCGAATCTGAGGCCTACAACATTTCGGCCTCCATTGCGGTTGCCTTTCACGCTCGAATCAGAGCAGCCAATGACTGAACAACTGAAGATATTTAATCAGGAGAAAAATAAATGGGTGACGGCGTGCGCGAATCCCGAATAACCTGAGGCTTGCGGCGGAGTGGTTCGCCGTGGTCTACTCTTCTCGAACTGGAAGCCGGCAGCAGACGGTGTATCCCACACTCCCTCACTCTTTTACTGGTTACCTATTGCTTGTACATTGACTTTACGTTTCCCGGGCACAATTTCATCCGAACAAAACCTTTTGTCTGCTGCCGACTGCTGCCTTCTTCAACGTCATGACAACGTAGGAATTTATCATGTTTTAAAAAAAATTCTAACTTGTCTTTTTCTGTCATTTTGTTTTTGTTTTAGACTTCCTTTAGTTTTTGTAAAACCTGAACCGGTGGTGAATTTGCGGTGCGATAAAAAGGTTTGGAATTTATATTGCCAGCTACTGCCCGAGTAGTAAATGCGGGCAGAACTGCAATGGCACTTCATGCGCTGACAACCCATTCGGCCTTGGTTGAGGGGCCCAGACCACGGCAGATGCCAATATCCTCTCTTAAAGAAGACCTCACCTAACGTTTGTATGTGTGATCTTTTCACGACATCTCCGCAACCTCTCTATATATTGCAACCGTAAATAAATATTTAGATAAAGTTGTTAACAATTTGGCGCACTTTATACTCTAATACAGGAGATCATACAGCCATACCGTGGGCCTCACACTTGATGAGGCCATGTCGACAATAATGACGTGCCTGGAGCTTAGGAGCATGGCGCGATTTGTGTTTGGAAAAATTATATTTCACTATTTTGAGTAATTGGTACTCAACTATGGCAGAGCAGTAAGGTATCCCTAAATGCCCAACTCTACTGTCTATGAACCCAGTAACAACACAGACCGCAGAGGAATGGTACACTGGAAAGGTTCAAAGCAGGCTCTCATTATAGAAAGGTGATTTTGTAAATACGACTAAATACTATTTAGCCCAAGCTTGAGGTACACATACGAAGAGAGGATAATTTAAGCTATATTAAAATCCGTTAGACAAACATCTCTCTGCATCTTGAGTTACCTATACAAGGGAGAATAATTTAGGCTCTATTGATATCATTTAGACAAACATCTCCCATTTTAGGGGAGAAGCTCCTATGCCCATCCCTTGTATGTATGTATGTATGTATGTATGTATGTATGTATGTATGTATGTATGTATGTATGTATGTATGTATGTATGTATGTATGTATGTATGTATGTATGTATGTATGTATGTATGTATGTATGTATGTATGTATGTATGTATGTATGTATGTATGTATGTATGTATGTATGTATGTATGTATGTATGTATGTATGTATGTATGTATGTATGTATGTATGTATGTATGTATGTATGTATGTATGTATGTATGTATGTATGTATGTATGTATGTACGTGACCGTCTATAGTTCCACCTTTGCCAAATGCCCACTACTTCGTCCTTGCAAACATCCCACTACGCCCCATCACCGATCCACCATGCACTTCACCAACCATAAAGCGAATACTGTTGAGAAGTAGCCAATATGAAATTCAAAATGGTCGTGTACTTGTATCCAGGTGCGCGTAAAAGAACCATAGACTGTCTCACTGTGTCCATCTGTTGTTTGTACGTGACCCCCTATAATTACACCTTTGCAAACCTTCACTACTTCGTTCTTGCAAATATCTCACTACGCTCCATCACCGATCTACCGCTTCACCGGCCTTAAAGTCGGTATAATGAATGGGGAATTGAAGCGACGTGTAGCTACCATGGTACTTACAAATAACAAAATTTCTTTTAAAAGTATATACAGCGTTTTCACATCTTTGATCATGTAGTAGGCGATATTGGCGGATGCTTCACGGTTTAGAGACGAAACCCTCCAGCGCTTCGCCCCAATAATCATCATTCACTCCGTGGATATGCTGCGATTATTTTTAGATATTACACATTATATTTCTGGAGAGATTACGCAAATATTTATGTCCCCACATGGACACCGACGTTGAGGGTACAGAGAGAGGCACACACGGCAACCCACCGTGTCAATCAAGTCCAAAGCATCATTACGTCGTCTTGTTAGAGTGCCTCCATGCAAACTCTGAGCACTGGCACAGAAGGATCCTACACCTTCTAGATACGCCAGGCCATGACAAGGTGACGATGAACTCTCTATTAAGTCATCTCATAGTGTTACACGGCTTTGTATTACAGTTGAAACGCCTTCATATTGCCTGGTTTAACTTGTACTAAAGGTCTCAAAATCACCTCTTTAAACGAGGCACAGTCACAAAAGTTTACTCCTGCAAGGGCCAGGACAGAGCGACGAAGGTAAGATATGAGGCGCACAAGGAACAGTGTGGAAAAAATTTCAGCTATTACATTGCACTTCCAAGTTTTTTTTTTACATTTTGAAGGTAGCATTGCTACATGATGGTGGTAGGTTCATGGAAGCTCTCGATGAAAGATTCAAGGATTCGCAAGCCTAAGGTTATTGCACAGTACCCCGTTCCGCGACCTGTCCAGAACCTACAAAATCACTACGGCAGCAACTTTCAAATCCCCAAGTCTCGCGTAAACACATACGCTTACTCTTATTTTCCTAGATTCATAAAAGACTGTGCGAAGTTGTAAAACTTTAGGAAATTTGAATTCAGAACTGCAGAATATTTTCTAAGTAAATCTTCGTGAATGCTAGCTCTTCTTCTTAATTCGAAGAGGATGAGGAGGAGTAAAAGTAATGAAAGGCAGAGAGGTCAACGAGATGCGCATCTGGTTTGCTATCCTACACTGACGGAAAGGGATTGTTATGATCGGCAAGCCTGGCTTGGCGACGCTTGGGCGCGTGAGACGATGGCTAAGCATACCCTGATTTGTTTCGGGTCAGCGCTCTCAGAGGTGCCCCGAAAGCGACGACCACACGAAACTCGTTTTTCGAATTCTTCAGGGCCATCAGTGCCCTTCGCCTCAAATCCTTTGGACACGCCTGACCGAGTGACGGCGTAGGAAGCACTGTTGGCAGTCGAGGCTGCTTGCTTTGTTCGAAGTGCTACAAGACGCGCCAAACAATGAGCCTTGCATATAAGTTCCATCTGCGGGTACGTTTCCATCACACTCCGTGATGCCTCCATAACGTACAAAGCGTGACCAATCTGATGACGCTAACCACATGGACGAGTCAATGCTGCGCCTGAATGCCCAAGTTTGTCTGCACTAAGGACACCCCGTTATGACGCTGTGCTGTGTTGTGTTTCTCCCTCACCGTGAGGCGATGTAGGTGTGCCTCTTCCCTCCTTCCTTGGTTGGGAAGGAGGCGGTGTTTCACCTTCCAATTTGGAGGCGGAGGTGAAGACGTCAATTTCATTGAACTGTGTGGAACTCGATTGTTTTCTCATGCAGAGAATAGTGGGAAAGTCAGGACATAAAATCGGGCGTCAAGACGCTCTAGATAAGCTCCGACGAGCTCCTAGAAGCTCCCCTGAATCTTTCATCGAGAGCTTCTATGAAGCTACCGCCATCATGCAGCAACGGTACCTTCAAAATGTAAAAAAGGCAAATCCCGCGTTCAGTGAGAATCAATGATATGCGAAGCACCAATGAGAAAGATTGATATTTGCCACTTTAAAATCAGCACAACCTTACGAGGTGGAGTTGCTGACCCGCATGTCGTGGGATCGAATACCGGCGACGGCGGCTGCATTTTCGGTGGAGGCGAAAATGCTGCAGGCCCACGTGCTCAGATGTCGGTGCACGCTGAAGAAGTCCTGGGGGTCGAAATTTCCAGAGCCCTCCACTACGGCGTCTCTCATAATATTATGGTTTTGGGACGTTAAACCCCACATATCAATCAGTCAAGTTGAGCGGGTACAAAGAGGAGCGGCTAGATTTATTCTTTCAAGATACTCTCGAACTAATTGTGTGAGAGAGATGCTGCAACAACTAAAGTTACCCAAAAAAGAAGAAGTTAACTTCTTTGGCGCAAACAATACGGAAAAAAGGAAAAAAGAAGGCGAGGAAAGAAACAGATTGACGCCAAACTAACAACTACTTTATTCTTCACACAGCAACGCATATATATGCCGAAACCACATACATTGCATGCGCACGCACAGCTTCGTATCGTATACGTAAAAACGAAAAATTCCTAAACCTTAACACATCACACCACACACCTGAATGTACACGCGTGTTGTCATATTACACTTGTAGAACACGATATCTTAACCAAGATGTGTACGCAAAAATTCATATTCGATGGCATGCAAAGAAACGGAAGTATCACTGATACAGTCAGCTCCGCTTTTCTTAATATGATAAGCCTCCAAAGCAAGTCTTGCATCTTCATTCCTGCTCCTGCCCAGAATCATCGTATCATGAAACCGTACCCACCCTTTTGGAACACAGTCGTATAGCCAGACTAAAATTCTTGTTTTTGCTTTCTCGAAATAGATTTAACTTTGATGTTGCACAGTACCCCGTTCCGCGACATGCCCAGAACCTACAAAGTGACTACCGCAGCAACTTTCAAATCCCCAAATCTCCGGTAAACACATACGTTTTCTCTTATTTTCCTAGATTCATAAGAGAGTGTGCGGAGTTGTGAAACTTTAGAACATTTGAATTCAGAACTGCAGAATATTTTCTAAGTAAACTTTCGTGAATGCTAGCTCTTCTTTTTAATTCGATCGAATGTACCGAATCACACAAATATCATGTGACAAGCAAAATTTAGTATTGTGATGCTTAATGTTCTGCAGTAAATGATGTATGGATAATGTACGGGGTGGAGTAAAATAATGTGATGTCCAATTTTTGTATATTTTTTCGGCTATGCGTTGCTTATTTATGTTTGACATAATAACTATTATATCAGATTTTGTTCACTATTTATATTTATTGACATATTGTGGTTTTTTAGGTTTTTTGTATAAGATGTGCCTTGCTATTTTATGTAAAGAATGATTCGATTTATTTTTTAAGAGGTAAACAGCGCTAAACAGCGTGAAACTGCGCTCGCCGCGTGTCTTTCTATTTCTCGGTCTTCGTGTTTCGCGCTGTTAACCTCTTACAATGAATCGTTACCACTTTGCCCAGTTTTCAATACTACTAAGTTTAGAATTATGCCCCACCCTTCTAACGGCCCGATCGGCCAATAGTACACGGAAATAAATAAATAAATAAATGGAATAAATAAAAAAATTTTACAATATCTATAATGTTTACTGATGTGTTGAAATGTTAGTGTTGACAATGAATATGCTCACAAGTATTCTGTACCTTTTTTACGGCTTGCTCGACTCGATGGTGCTTTTATATATAGCAATGTTATTTCCGAAGAAACGCAATACACAGCAGTTTCTATAAATAATAAAACATTATGCATTGATTGTTCCAAGTTACGAAAGGGAGGTATCGGTGTACTTAAAACGCCTGTTTAGCTTATTTATAATGGTTTTCCTGGGTACTGCTGTCTGAATAACCACGATTCAATTGTAGAATGGGCTTGCATTTTTTTTCCGCAACAACTACCAACAGGTAAACGCATTTGAAATAGCCGCGCCTGCAGCCTATTTGACCCTAAGAAACGGCTAGTGAAAGAACTTCGGAATAACAGGAGAAGGAACATAGCACCTTCGCACAATAATGCTGAAACCGAAACTGAAACCACTGTGGTGCGATGACAGGTGTGGCAGCTTGGGCTAGTTGGTATGGCATGATGATAGTTATAGCGCGAGAACAAAACGACGACACAGAGACAAGAAGGACACGAAAGACACGAGCGCTCGTGTCTTTCGTGTCCTTCTTGTCTCTGTGTCGTCGTTTTGTTCTCGCGCTATAACTATCGTCAGGCGATGACAGGACCAGGAAAGGAACCTTGTGACTTTTAATGCCGGCCGCTAGGAACACTAGCAGTCATGTGGGCTGCATTGTTGATCGAGAGTGTCCGCTCTTTACGTTTACTATGTTACTCTATGGTCACGCTTCGGCGTCGGCAGCTGTCAGCAACAGCTCGAGACGACACTGTGAAACGCCAACGCCAAGCCAAGAACGCTGTTTGTTTTGTTCACTTCATAGTAGTTTTTTAACTATGCACGCTAGCTACTAAGAGCTCGAAACGTATACCGCGTTTTCCGCGACAGAAAAATGCCACGTGCGGTGAACGGAGATATTTGCTGCATGGTGTAAGAAAAAAAAAAACATGGTTCTTCAATGCTGGGTTCATTCGTATCTCCTCAAGATTTCCTTCATGCAGGTGGGAACATTTTTTTGGCAACATTGAATTTGTGTTTAGGTGCATTTAGCAGCCACCTTTCCTAATTATTGCTGGTAAAAGAACAAGAAAGAAAGCCAGAACATCAGCCACTACTTTCTATTTTTAGATGCGAAGGAGCTTACGGTGGAGCTATATCCTGTCTGCGTAAACCACCTTTACTACGCACGCGCAACAGCTGGTCCAAGCAATGCGAGAACGCGCTCACGCAACTGCGCGTTCTTTCCTGTGTTAGGGACTGGGTAAGACGCTGTGGCTTCTCTTCCTTACACTTTCGAAGCAACCACGTGATGACGTCGGGGAACGACATTGAGCAGCCGCGCGATGAACGTACGCACTCCTGCGTGGCGTGGCGATGAACCCGCGTGGCTTGCTCCAACGAGAGTTCGGGATAGCAGCGTAAACTACAGTGAATTTATTACAGATTTTGAAAATCGGGGCTCCAAGAAGCTTGCGACATGCCAGGGCGCATACGCATAACCCAAGCCAATCTTGGGCTCTTGCCGATAGTTATACCGCGAAAACAAAACGACGACACAGAGACAAGAAGGACACAAAAGACACATAGCGCTCGTGTCTTTCGTGTCCTTTTTGTCTCTGTGTCGTCGTTTTGTTCTCGTGCTATAACTATCGTCGTGCCCCACCAACTAGCCCAAGCTGCCACACTTGGGCTCTTGCGTTCGTGTTGAACTATCGTGGACCACCAAGGCGTTTTGGGTCGCCATCGAAACGAAGAAGACGCAGCGCGAGCCACTGTGCCGTATAGCCCGCGTCTCACATAATTTTTAATTTGGCCATGGGTAGCACCCCGGGCATTTGAGCCAACAAAGTCGGCGTATGACCCAGTTATCAAACGCTGCTCATCCTCCGAACTCAAGAGCAACCTACACAACGCCGCTTGGTGACCCAGTAACGTGGGCCCCCAATTCTCAAACTCTCTATTATGTGCTTCACTTGCAAGGACGCGTTAACTCAGGCGGGGGTGCCCGAGCAGAACGGAACGTTAACCTCCGTATTCAGAAACGCTCCTTGACTTGAACTTGACTTGAAACCGCCTTCAATGCAGCGCGTTTGAAACACGTCTGTGTGATCGTACTGCCATGACACGGCCTAGAGACAGCTCATTCGAAACACCTTTGTGCTGCATTGAAGTCGCTGGAGAGTCAAGTTCAAGTCAAGCAGCGTTTCTGATTACGGGGTGAAGTAGACCCATGTGCTGCTTCGCATGCGAAGCAGGAAACCATGCAGGAAACTAAAGGAAACCATGAGTGCAGGAAACTAAAGAGAACCATGAGTATACCTATGGTTCCCTTTAGTGAAAGATGGTGTAGCTTTTTAGTCGCGTAAGCTATTATGTGCAGGCATCTTTTTGCCTGAGCAACAAAATCATGCGCCTCAAAGCCCCCCCCCCCCCCCGCAATAGGCTAATGCGCACCAATGAATCCCTATGAAAAATAGATATCGAAACCAAAATGAAGCTGGTCTGTTGTGATAAATGTTTTATTGAATTCTCACTTGTGGCTTCAAAAAGTGCGTTTCAACGATTGATGTTCCCATTGACTTGCCTATAGATGCTCCAAGATCACCCTTGCTTCCCACAGAACTCCAGCTTTAATAAATACACAGGGCCGCACAGAACTTACTCTAGTAGAATGCAGTGGCAGGGTCACAGGTGAAACATGTGACTTACGAAACTGAATGTCAGAATATGCGAGGTTATTCATCTTCCGAAAAGCTTAAATTATGCCTATTTATCTCTTGATAGCATTGCATTTCCGTAATTTGTTAAGATATTTTTATACTCTTATCATATGATGTGAACAGAAAGAATGTAAAGTTCTTTCTCACCACAACTGCAGTGTGTCGAAGAAATTCAGTCTTTTTGCTCCAGCTCTAGCAGCGCATAAAAATTATTGCCGCTTGTGCTTATTTCCTGAAATATGCCATCGTAGCGTGCTTCACGACCTGCTTATTTTATCGCCGTAATATATTTCTCGTTTTTTAAAAATTTATACTGTAATTCCATTCTATTCTGTAAAGCCCGAAGCATACTATAATGTGTTGGATGTCTGGTCATTGTCCTTTTACTGTCTATATTTAAATTTCCTTTCTCTTCATTCACTCTCTTTAGTAATGATCTTAGCATTGCGATACGTAAATAAACAAATAAACCACAAATAGAAATAAATATTTATTATTTTTTACCTTCTCACTTGTTGTTTTAAATGCAAGAGGAAAATACATATTTTCTATGATTTCTACGTTCATGGATACTAAATATAATATTTATTGTATAAATATTCCAGTCATACTACTGCATTACACTGACGTCGCGGGATTAAATATCGGCTGCGGCGGCTGCATTTTGGATGCAGGCGGAAATTTTGTAGGCCCGTGTGCTCAGATTTCGGTGCACGTTAAAGAACCCAAGGTGGTCGAAATTTCCGGAGCCCTCCACTATGGCGTCTCTCATAATAATATGGTGGTTTTGCGACGTTAAATCCCACATACCTACTGTATTACTTTATTCAGCTACAATTTAGGCTATAAACTTCAATGGCAGGGCTACTTTGGCTACATTTAGGTTGAATTCTGACTCCTTTCCAAATCTACCCAACGGCAAACCTTGCTGCGCTGCGTCGAATACGTTTTTTTTCTTGCTATTGACAAATAAATAGGTGTAGCTACCAAATGACCTGATGTTTCCAAATAAAAGCTTAGGCAGACCTTCAAGCAACATCCACGCAATATCCATAGTGGGCAACGAGGGTACCATCCTCTTGTACCTCATGGACGATACGTTCAATGATTGAAACTTGACACGTTAATTTTCTTACAACTATATTGGAGTTCCAATAAATATGTCCACAATTTCGACAAATCAAGGAAGGGCAACATATGTTTTGTGCCTTTGCAACAGGGAGGTTCAATCTTTCACCTACACTTGTTCTGTGCGTTTAAAAAAAAAATGGCAGATCTCACGCACAGTGAAAATCGACGATATGCGTAGCACGAAGGAGAAATGTGGATATGTCACTTTAAAATCAGCACAATGTTACGAGGTGGAGGTAAATGATGCCGTACATGCCTTCCGTGTCATGATTGTCACGTTTGAATGTGCCGTTTACCTTCGTCATCTATTCACGTCACGTGATACCAAATCCAGTTCATGTGGAGCTAGCGAAATGGCCGCGAGCATGCTATGAGTGTGGTATGTTATCATGTTCTTACATGACACGCCTGTCAGGATTATCATGTTTGCACCAGTCATATATTTCGTCATCTATTGACGTCACGTAACACCAAGCAAAACGGCCGCGAGCGCATCACGAAGGGCCCAATATACTCCAATGTTGCGTTGCCGCGCGCGCACGCTGTGAACAGCGATGTTACCAAACGCGAGTACTTAATAGTCTGACGCCAAGCGCGACCAGCGTCCGTTGGCGCGGCCTGACGGCAACCGGCGCAAAATGCGACATGCTGCATTTCGCGCCGATGCGTTACCCAGACA
This sequence comes from Rhipicephalus microplus, assembly GCF_043290135.1. Classification (NCBI taxonomy): domain Eukaryota; kingdom Metazoa; phylum Arthropoda; class Arachnida; order Ixodida; family Ixodidae; genus Rhipicephalus; species Rhipicephalus microplus. Next base: position 135,385,489 of record NC_134703.1, read on the forward strand.
ACAGGAGTCTCCCTCGTTTTGTGACGGAGGGACGCCGGACGCGTCGAAACGTGCATGCGTCAAAGCAACGCAGTGCGGCGCGCGTACGCGAGTATAGGGCAGGACCGGCAACTGGCGTGGCAACGCTGGCGCGACGCGATGAAATGAACGCCGGCAAACACGCGCATCTCGTCACGTCGAAATGAATTCGCGTCTTGACTGTGGCAAATAGTAATGTTCTTACATGACACGCCTCTCATTATTATCATGTTTGCACCAGTGACCTACCTTCGTCATCCATTGGCGTCGCGCAATACCGAGTTTGCTACATGTGAAGCTAACGAAACTGCCGTGAGCGCATGATGACCGTAGCATGTAGTCATGTTGTTACAAGGCGCTCATCACATGTTTATCATGTTTGCACCAGTATCATACCTTTGTCATCCATTCACGTCCCGTACTTCGAAATTTGGTGTAAGTGAAACTAGCAAAACGGCAGCCAGCGCATCATGAGCGCGGCGTGTAGTCATTTTGTTACATCACACGCATCTCATAATTATCATGTTTGCACCAGTCACGTACCTTCCTCTTCCATTCACGTACCGTAACACCAAATTTGGTATATTTGACTCTAGCGAAACGGCCGCAAGTGCGTCATGAGCGTGAATTGTAGTTATGTTGTTACATGACACGAATGTCATGATTTTCATGTTAGGGTCTGTCGTGTGTGTTCGCCATGCAATCATGTCATACCTTACCAGTTTTGCAACATGCCATGTGAGTGAAACCATCGCAAGAGCTGCAGGACCATGACATACAAGTCATGACATTCATGACATACATTTCATGATTTTCATGTTATGACTAGTCAAATACGTTCTTCATGCAGTCATGTTATGCCATACCAAGTTTGGTATCGATACCTATATTGAAACGGCCAGGAGAGCTTAAAGTCGTAGGCGGCTAACTGAATAGATAGATAGATAGATAGATAGATAGATAGATAGATAGATAGATAGATAGATAGATAGATAGATAGATAGATAGATAGATATGCTCAAAGTAGTCGAAGTTCGCTAGGAAATGCTTCGTATTTCAAAGTGGTTAACGATTTAGAATACTCGGTACTCTACCATGGGAGAGCTGAAAGACATCCATTGGACGTCACACTTGATGAGGACCCATACCATGACACTACTACACAATTAAGCTATTGTGTTTAGAAAAACCATGTGTTTAGAAAACGTTAATATTGATTTAGAGTACGAGGTACTTTTCTATGGTAGAGCATAAAGCAATCCCTTTGCAATCCTAAAGTTCCCGTTCAACGAATTGTGTACAGAAAAAGAGGGTAACAATTTGGAGTACTAGGCACTCTACTATAGGAGAGCATAATGCCGTCCAGGGAAGAGTTGAAACCAATGGCCAAGGTTTCAACAGCTTGTTTAGAAAAAGTAAAATAACAATTTAGATTACCAGGTATACTCTACTATGGGAGAGCTGAAAGCTTTCCCGTACTGGCACAAACAATTTTATGGCCAAGACCTTGCTTCGAGCATTTCACCATAATGACATACGCTTGTTTTCCTCGTTGTAGAAACAAAACTGTGAACACCACTAAATAAATTAACAAGGATCCTTAGAAGAATACTCCGCCACACGAAATATTTTAAATATACATGTCCGACTCTTATTTTCTAGTATTCCTAGAGAATAACATTAGCGGTAGAAATTGCGCTCCGTACTTCGCTCAGTCTGGCGCGGTCGCGCGCCTATTTTTACAGACGTTCATCAGCACACGACTCACCAATATCAACCAGATAAAGAACACAGGGGATTTAGAAAAGGGAAGCATTGGTTCAATGGGTCAAACAATCCTGGTGGGCCCGACACAGCAATAGGACAGTAATTACTAGATCTAGTGTAATGGGCTTTTCTCAGGTAACTAACCTTCAACAACCTCGGCGGTGAGCATGGCTTCTTTGCTGCGGTGTGGAGCCTCAGGTCGATCGTTGGCAACTGGCGCCTTTGGACTACTGTGGTTGTTTCATAAAAAGCTGCAAAGCCAAGTTCAGGTTGCCAGCAGACATTGGCCCCGGTGTGGCTCCCAGTTAATTGCTGGTGTAGTCCAACAGACCGCTCTGGAAGAGTGGCGGCGAGAGCAGAGTGGCTTCATCTGGGGCATGAACTTGCAGTCGTAGTGTTGTCGCAGGAAACGATCACGAAGGATCCGTGCGTGAATTCGCGTTCAGAAGACCATTCCGGAAGGGTGTGCCATAGTAGCCTCACGGGCGGCGTGCGCTTATTCGTTGTCGAAAACGACTTTTATAGCCAGGGGGAGAGAAGGGATGAGCGCACTGCTCGGTGCCTACGTGCGACTAGCTGTGTAGTGAAGTTATAAGCGGCGCCGATGGCAGCAAGATAGGTTCAGCTGCTACAAGCGCTGTCCACGAGATGCAGGTGCCCAGAACGGAGAAGACCACAGCCCACGTAACCACAGCCTGCAACAACAATGGTGGTAAGCGCGTGACACCTTTGCGGTGGTGTCGAGCTTCATCTGTCATTCTTTTTAATTTGATGCTCAAGTTACACGTACAAAAATGGTGGCCGAGGGATGGTTTAAGTACAGCTTATATTGTTTTCTTAATTTATCAGCTGTACAGCCGAGCATGATATCAGCAGCGGAGCACAACAGATGACGACTTATTGCCGACAAACGTGTGTGAGCTGTTAATAATAATATTACTGTTATTACTATCGTTATGGTTACTTTAAACACAGAGCAATTCTTAGTCGCACGATGTCACACTTCGATGTCGACGGTGCCCTCTCACTGCCACTGAACATGCTCGCGTCTCGTGCCCAGACGCACATGCTCGGATCTCGCGCCGGCCCAGAAAGACACCCGAAAAACTGTCGCTCTAGGAGACAACAAAGGATAGGACACCGACGGCTGTTCAGCAAGCTGAGCACGCGGAGAGGGGTTGCTTCCTTTCCCCGTACTCCTCTTCCACAAACGTGGGTGGTGTGTATATAAGCGGTGGAGCGCGCGTTCATAATTGTCACGAGCGTCATCACTTGGTTTTCGCTTGACTATACACTTTGCTTGCCTGGAGTAGATTCGATGGAAGCAGCAGTAAAACACGGCCGCTGGGTTACCTTCCACTTCAGTATTAGAGCACAATCCAGCATCAGCTTCCCACCAGATGTTGAAGGGAATGCTTCTCCTTCATTCAATAAAGAAGAAAACTAAAGACAATATAACAAGCGTAACCAAACCAACCCCAGTTACGCAGCATTTACGCGATACCCTAATCACTATGCGGCGCTTTGCTTGCGTTACCCCCATGGGAAGATGCGGACGTTTTCTTGTTTTTTTAAAAAGAAATTGAGGCTGAATATATTCCAGAGCCTACCATTATAGATGGAGTTTATTCAAAGCCACGTGTTACTTTGTTGCTCAGGTCATGTCCCAAGACCACTACACTCTCCTCTGTGTGTGCGAAAAATAACGTTAGGAAAGGACAAGTATTCTGCGGCAAGCGAGCTCATTGCTTTGAGGTAATGTTGGTGTGGCTGCACACTGAAGTTATGAAAGTTTATTAAAAGATACAAGGTAGAAATATAATTATACATTTGGAGGGCCCACAGTGAAAACTGTCGAGGGAGCCTCCTAATAAAAAGTAAATAAGGTTTACAAGAATATCAGCGAACAGCGAGTTATGCATTTTATACAATATGAAGTGTGTCTATAGCAAAAGGGAAGACTAAACACAAAAATATCTATATGATAATCACAATGACAAATAGACAGATTGAAAAAGTAAAATGGAATAAAGTATAGATAAATTCACACAAGAATTAATGGCACGTGCAACCAGCATGGTGAAGATGCATCAAATATAGTAGAACTTTATACATAGGCAAAATTCAAACACTTAAAAGGCACAACAGTACGTTAGAAAATCTTCCGTAGAAAAAAAATGTAAGGATTTCTATGCGTGCGACAGAGTGTTAGCTTTTATCTCATATTTATTTTCCTCCTCAGAAAGTCGTGATGATCAAAAGAATATGTGATATGGTTATCTTCGGTGCCTTTTCTTTAATTCGGTATTGGGTTTGATGTGGTGCTTCTTTATTCGAACATTAGATGGCGCCTACGCGGAAACTGTACTGCACATAAGCGCTAATATTGAGTTTAGATAAAGTATAGTTTCTACGTGATTGTTCTCTTTGCTCCACTTCGACTTAGCAAAATGTAGTTAACGAACCACAGCAACTGTTAGCCTCACTTCGTTTTAGCGAATCGGGTATTGCCCGTTGTTGGACTTGCTCGTTTTTTCGAAATGTATTTTCACAACAAAGTCGCCGACGTGATCTGGGGCTTCATTGTATCAACGGCACCTTAGTTATTTTCTGCAGAAAAGAATGTAAGAAGAACAGCGCGATTTCGCTGCTGTAGCTTGGGAAACCACTCGAAGCGCAAGAAGCACAGCAAAAGGGTCATTGAGCGGGAAGAGGCGCTGCTACGTGCTCGAAGCTGTAGGCGGACGTGCTGCCTTGATTGGTGCAGATTCGGCCTGGTGATGGATGGTCTCTCGGTTAGCGCTGAAGGGTGCCACCTGACTGACGACCCTGCCGTTATTGAGAGCGTGGAGGCCCGAGTGGGAGGCATAGGCTGGCGGCGTAACTGATCGATGTTGGTACGCGCTACAACTTTTTTGGTGGGCAATAACAGCAACGAAAAACGATGAAAAATAACAAAAACTATAAATATTTGGTTGTTCGGGCTCCAGACAAGATTTAGAGTTTACACCAAAGCACAGGCCAAGCGCAATAAGTGTTACATGTTGGAATTTGACGCCCCACCAGAACCCCGATATGATTATGCAGGACACGGTAGCCGAGGGCTCCGTTAATATTGTTCTCCTGGGGTTTCTTAACGTACACCTAAATCCATGTACTAACGGGTGGAACGCCGCACAGAAGTTGGGGTACGAGTATTTCCCTCTTCAAGACGGGGCTCGCACGTGGTTCACGAATCGCGTGTGGTCAACGTGGGACGAGTTCCGGCGGAAATTCCTGGACACCTTTGCAAACACCGAAAGGCGGGAGCATGCACAACGACTCCTTGAATCACGGATTCAAAAGCCCAACGAGTCTGTTGCTATGTTTGTTGAGGACATGGCTCGTCTCTTTCATCGAGCCGATCCCGATATGTCCGAGAACAGAAAGATCAACCACCTCATGCGTGGTGTTAAAGAGCAGCTGTTTGCTGGTCTCGTACGGAACCCACCTTCAAGCGTCGACGAATTTTCGAAGAAGGCGGCCGCCATAGAACGCGCACTACAGCTACGGTACCACCAGTACGACCGTTCAAACAGCGGACAAATCAGCACAACCGCCGTGACCACTGTGACTCCTGACGAGTGTTCTTTGCGTGACCTGATACGCGAAATTATGCAAGAAGAGGTGAAGACGCTCGCCGCCACACCGAATGACTGCGCGATTGCGTCGGTCACAGAAGTTGTTCGCCAAGAAATAAGGCAAGCACTTTCACTTCCCGAGCCAAACACTGAAATAGTTAGGCCAACATATGCAGATATTCTCCATCGACAGCCTAGATCTAACGTGCCGCCACCTCAACAGTAGCACCTGCAACAGCCGCCGACAGTGCCTTGGTAATACAGAGAAACGTTGACGCCGACGCGACCCCCACTCCGCAAAACCGACATATGGCGTACCCTTGACTACAGGCCCCTGTGCTTCCATTGTGGGGAAGCAGGCCACATCGTGTGGTATTGTCCTCATCGCGTTGCCGGGTATCAAGGATTTCCGTCCACTACCCCTCGGCGCTATTTCGACGGAAGACGCAACGTTGGAACGAGCGCGACGATCCCGCGAGACGTTTCTCCTGGGTTCCGGTCACGCTCGCCCTCCCCAGGTCATTTTCTTCGATCTAATAGGGGTAGCACCATGGACATGGCAAGAGGAAGGTCTCTCAGTCCACGCCGGGGAAACTAAAAGCAGCGACTATAGGGGGGAAGGTTGCGAATTGCCGAAGATTTGAAAATCCCCCATTACCGCCGCATGAAGTGCCGCACATTTCGAATGAACCGACGAAAGACGAGATTGTCACCGCCGACATTACACTTTCAATTGACGGTCACGACGTGACCGCACTGGTCGTCACTGGTGCGGACTTTTCAATAATGAGTGTGAATCTGGCCTACCAACTCAATAAGGTAAAAATGGAATGGACGGGGCCGCAAATTAGAGGAGCCGGAGGCCAGCTGCTGACACCTACCGGAAAGTGCACCGCACAAATCAAGATCGGGGATTCATCATTCGTGGCAACCTTCGTTATTCTTTCTGAGTGTTGTAAATAGGCCATCTTGGGTATGGATTTCCTGCGGGAGTACGGTGCCATTATAAATATACCAGACGGTGTACTGACCTTCTCAGCGGACCATAGCGCAGCGCTGCAGCGCAAGCTCATGCGCGTGATTGACGACGTGACCACGCCACCGTTGTCATGCTGCCTCGTCTCTGTCACGTGTAACACGCAGCATAGTGGAGAAGGTGTCGCGGAACAAATATCGACGCTTTTACTCTCTCGAGGAATCGCTATTGCCAGAAGTCTCGTCAGTGTAGTGTCTGGGCAAGCAGAGATCCTGTTGACAAACTTCAGCAACGAGTGTCGACACATTGCAGAGGGTACCACAGTTGCATACTTCGAAGAAATAGTAGAATTCCGCGAGTGCTTCGCAGTACAACAGGCAGAGATGCCGGCCGCTTCAACACCACTGCCTGTCGACGTGAGCCTAGATTTATCGCCAGCGCAGAGGCAGAGTCTTCTAGATATTCTCGGCCAGTTTGAAGATTGTTTTTTTTCGACCTCGAGGGTAAATCAAACGCCACTGACAAAGCACCGAATTATAACGGAAGAGACGGCAAGACCAATTCGACAAAATCCATACCGCATGGCACCGAAAGAACGCGAAGCAATCCAAGAACAAGTCCAGAAAATGCTCAATGATGACATCATTCAGCCGTCAAAAAGCCCTTGGGCATCACCGGTAGTGCTGGTTAAGAAGACAGACGGCAGCTTACGCTTCTGTGTGGACTACCGCAAGCTGAACCGCGTGACAAAGACGTGTACCCACTACCGCGTATTGACGATTCACTTGACAGGCTGAGGCATGCACGCTTCTTCTCGTCGATGGACCTGAAAAGCGGTTATTGGCAAATCGAGGTCGATGAGCGGGACAGAGAAAAGACTGCTTTTGTTACGCCTGACGGGCTTTACGAGTTTAAAGTCTTGCTCTTCGGATTCAGCAACATTTCAGAGACTGAGCCCCAGCAACATTTCAGAGACTGATGGATACCGTCCTATCAGGCCTTAAGTGGCAGACGTGTCTGGTATACCTCGGCGACGTCATTGTTTTCTCACCAACATTCGAGGAACATCTAAGACGGCTGCTATTAGTATTTCGAGCAATACAGTCCGCTGGCTTATCGCTGAAACCTGAGAAATGTCATTTTGGTTTCAAGGAACTCCGATTCTTAGGACATGTGGTGAGCCATGAAGGTGTTCGTCCGGACCCCGACAAGATCGACGCCGTCCGAAAATTTCCGGTGCCATCAGAAAAGAAGGCCGTAAAAGTTTTCTTGGCCTTTGCGCATACTACCGCACATTTATCGCCAATTTCTCGCACATAGCGTCGCCCTTAACACGCATAACGAGAGACGATGTTCCATTTTTATGGGGCGAAGAGGAACAAGCAGCATTTGACGGTCTACGACAGTGCCTGCAGACACCCCCTGTGCTTGCTCACTTTGACGAGGACGCTCCAATCATGATCCACACTGATGCCAGCAACGTAGGTTTAGGCGCTGTACTCGTCCAGTGGCAAGGCTCAGCCTAGAGAGTGATTGCATATGCAAGTAGGGCGCTTTCCCGTGCGGAGTTCCATTATTCCACAGCGGAAAAGGAATGTCTTGCTGTAGTATGGGCAGTTCTGAAGTTTCGCCCATACCTCTACGGCCGTCCCTTTCACGTAGTCAGCGACCACCACTCTTTTTGCTGGCTGACCAACTTGAAGGACCCATCCGGTCGGCTAGCGCGCTGGAGCTTACGCCTACAAGAATTCGATATGACGGTCGTCTATAAGTCGGGACTACAGCACTCTGATGCTGATTGCTTATCCAGGTCGCCTATAAAGCAAGATGATGTCTCAGAAGATGATGACATGGCATTTTAGGAGTGGTCGACACGGTCACCATTTCGTCTAAGCAGAAGGAAGACAGTGAGTTGCTCCCTCTTATTGATTTTCTTAACGGCCAGTCTAGAAGCGTTCCCAAGATATTTGCAAGGAGCCTGCCATCATTCTGCTTGCGCAGTGGTGTCCTATACAAGAAGAACTTTGCCCCCAGCGGAAATGCCCACTTACTTGTCGTCCCGACATCCATTCGCGATGAGATCCTGAGCGCTTGCCACGATGAGCCAACCTCCGGCCACCTCGGATACACGCGCACATTGGCCATAATCCAACAAAAGTACTACTGGCCGTAGCTTCCAGGCACTGTAAAGCATTACGTCCGCACGTGCCTCGATTGTCAACGACGAAAATCGCCACCTTTAAAACCAGCCGGATTGTTGCAACCAGTTCAAGTGCCCACCATGCCTTTTGCACAAATCGGAATGGATCTCCTTGGACCATTTCCGACCTCGCATACTGGAAATAAGTGGGTAATTGTCGCTACGGACTATCTTACTCGCTACGCAGAACAAAAGGCTTTATCATGTGGAACTGCAGTAGAAGCGGCACGATTTTTCATTGAAAATATCGTTCTGAGGCATGGTGCTCCTAGAATTATAATAACAGACAGAGGTACCGCTTTCACGGCCATGCTCCTCAAGTCAGTGCTTGAGTTGAGTGGAACAGCGCATCGAAAAACTACCTCCTGCCACCCACAAACCAACGGCTTAACAGAACGCCTCAACAAGACAATTGCTGATATGCTTAGTATGTACATCGACGTGGATCATAAAAATTGGGACGACGTTCTACCATACGTGACGTTTGCCTATAATACGGCGCAGCAGAAAACTACACGGAGCACGCCATTTAGTCTTCTTTATGGCCGTGAAGTGACGACAATGCTTGATGCCATGCTGCTGAACGACTGCGAGGATACAGACACGGATGTTCAAGCCTTTACCCAACGAGCTGAAGAGGCACGGCAGCTAGCACGCGTGCGAATCGCCCGACAGCAGAGTTACGACTCACAACGTTATAACCTGCGACACCGATACGTCACTTATCAACCAGGCGAGAAAGTGTGGGTCTTGAGCCCTATTCACCGACGCGGCCTTTGTGAAAAGTTACTGAAGTACTTTGGTCCCTATAATGTCATACGGTGCCTACGTGACGTGAATTATGAGGTCATCCCTGAAAGTTCCTCGCGAGCTCAAAAATCTGAAATCGTACACGTTGTGCGGATGAAGCCATATTTCAGTGGGCCAGTTGCGTAATACGTCAACTACATACACCGCGTATTCTGTAGCCAAGCATCGGGTCGATGCTCTTCCTGGAGGGAGGCAAATTCCGCATTCAACCTGCAGAGGAGAGCTAGCACAGCCAGAGAGGAAGACGAAGCTCTTGCTCGGTCCTCTTTAGGAGCGCCTTTCATTTTTATTTAAAGTGAGCTCTTCTATATCGAACTCCTGCTGTGTCTGCGTCGTGACAATATGTACATGGACGCTCTTTTACTGGCTGATAGCTGCACCTTTCCCCTGTACTTTCGATCAGCTCTTCGTTTGGCCAAATATTCTTGTCACCTTTGCAATTTTAATAAAGGGCACTACTAATAGACTAAAAACACCCAAAAAAAAAACTTGTCTCTTTTCATAACGCCGTTTCCGCAATTTCGAAGTCGTATCACCATGCCTGATATTAGTTCATTAACTTCCTCTTTAAGCCTACTGATCAATTCTTATGAAGCCATTGCTCGCGAAATCACGCAGTGAGCGTAAACACGTGTTTATCTGCATTTGAAGAGAAAAACGATCTTTGTTTCATCGATCAACAATCACTCAAGGCGCTCATCATATGCGAATGCATGCTTATCGCTTACGACAACAGAGTTTCATTTTCTTCAGTCTTCAGCATATAATAACATATCGTTACAGAACTGCTAGGCTCCTCACTTAGGCCAACAGAACAATAAAGCTGTCTTAAATAGAAAGATCGTGAAAAAGCCATATTTAACATTTTTATTGCATCATTTTAGTTGAAAAAGTGCAATTACAAAGTTAAATCAAGCAACAAATTGTGATATATTCAGATCTTACAAACATTTCGAAATATAAATACGCAAAATTTATAAAAGAGGTAGAAATTTCCTTGATCTAGGAATAATTCTCTAGCGTTGCGTTTCTGAGTCACTGATCCCACGGCAAGTATAGTCTTTAATATGACAATGAATAAATGTCACAGCATATCCTAGAAGTGAATAATGACAAGTGCGGCCTAGCTCTCCGCCTCCTGTCTTCGTGATAATACGAGTGCGAATGCGTAAGATCATTGAGGAATTATCAAACGTAAGTGCCTCGTGCACCGAAGTCTGGAAGCTCAACATCGTTCAGTTGTACAAGGCCAGACTGCCCAAAATGGACACATGGATGGACGGATGAATGCACGGATGGATGCACGGATGAACGGACGCACCGACGCACGGACGAATGCACGGAAGCACGGATGGACTGACGGACGCTTGCCCCACTTATCATCATTGACTCCGTACATATGCTGTGACACAGATTTATTGACGTGCAATGCAATGCAATCGGCTACTACGGCGACTACGATGACATGGGACGTACGACCCACGGCGTGCGTAATTAGGGAGCTTCGCCCCTAAAACGGCAGCGTGGTAGCATCATCCCATTGGAAAAATGGCAACTCCGTAAGGGAGGAGGTGCTCCCATGAAGGTGAACTGGGCACACAAATACAACCAAGGAGCTTTGGATACTTCGTGAATACGACAAACCGAAAACACCAAAGGCTTAAAACAGAGAAGTTTATTGCATACTAGTAACAGCACTTCAGGTGAGTACAACTGTTTGGTGTAACAAAATCCTGTCCTTTTTTGGTTGAACAAAAGAACTCAACGGGGTTAGAAAAAAATCAATCCCAGCATATGCACAGACTGCATGATGATGAGTGGGGCGAAGCGTCCGTCAGTCCGTTCGTTCTTGCTTCCGTCCGTCCTTGCGTCCATCTGTGCGACCGTCCATGCATCCAACCATCCATCAGTGCGTGCATTCATGCGTCCGTCCATCCATGCGTCCGTCCCTGTGTTCGTCCATGCGTCCGTCTCTGCGTGCGTCTGTCTGTCATCTATCCGTGCATCCATCCGTGCATCTGTATATCTGTGTGTCCGTCCGTCCATTGGTCCGTCCATCTAGTGAACACTCCAAGTACCGCCACCTGGCTTCATTTCATCATATATTCAGCATATAGGAGAACTGCCACCCAGTGAACATTCTAAGCACTAAAGGAGAGGTGGCACTCGCGCACTTTTTTACGGCCTGCGCGTCGTGTCCACTTCTCACCTTTTACCACCTCTAGCTCATGGCTATGTACTAGTCAAATAGAATCGTGGCACTGCTGCCCAACACGTGCTAAATCTTGCTAAAATTAAGGAGGTTAAACCTAGCGAGTTTAACGTGGCAACCCTTTCTGGTTAGATAGTGCTCAAAGTTCGTCCCTGATACAAGTTTTTAGGGGCGAAGCTTTTTAAGGCGTGGGTCGTGCGTCCGCGATGTATGTAGTAGTAGTAGTCATAGTAGTAGTCATGATCGTAGCAGTTGTAAAGCGTCGTAGTACTACGCAGCCACCTCCACAGCCCGACTAGAGAAGTGGCGCGCACGCACTCATATGAATTCAGAATGAAAACCACGCATGATAATCACATATAAAAAGATAGTTGTTTCTGATTAAATTACCTACAGAGACAGTGATGTTGCATACTACGCCGAAGAATTTTCTTTCAGAGGCATGAAAATTTCCAGTTTTGAGAATTTTCCCCTGCAGGTGATTACGAAGTTCCCAGCATATTTCCCTGCACAACAGTACCAATTCGTGCCTCCATCCACGCACACAAATACTATAATTACACGCGTTTGACTTACAAAAGACTATTTAAATTATGACTAGCTTCTCCTCTTCCACACAACAAAAACATGACTTAATTGATGTGTCGTTAGTTCGCTGCACAGCGTGGACTTCAAGTCTAACACCTACAGTGAACAAGAAATTGTTCCGCGTGAATATCCCAAACAAAAATCAAGGGCCATGCTAGCGTGGTGCATGCCCCATAATCGACTACAGCAGATGAAGGTGCACTGTCACCGCTTATTATCGGTCGTCATAGGAGAGTTCAGCCAATCCTGAAACTCCCTGCGATATCGCAAAGATTCCCCTTTTCCTTTCGGCCCGAAATGACAGGCGAAAATTCCCCGGAAAAGGGAAAAATCCCTGCACGGAACATCACTGTACAGAGGTGACTACTAGTTACCTATACTGCAATAAAGCTTTCCTTGAATTTGATGCTTACTAAAAATAAACTAATATCAGAAGGACGCACTTTGAGCACTATCTTGTTGCCACATTGAACTCGCTGGGCGTAGGCTCCTTGGTTCTAGGAAGGTTTAGTGAGTGTTGGGCCACAGTGCTATGAACTAGAGGCGGTGAAAGGTTGGAACACGAAGCGCAGGCCACCAGAAAGTGCGCTCGTGCCGCTCCTCATGTCTGGCCGTATCACCTCTCGTTTATTTCTTGGAATGCCTGCTGGATGGCGGTACTTCTGTGTGAGGAAAATATAATGAAAAGATGAGAGTGGCAGTACTTGGAGTGTTCACTAGATGGACGGACGGATGGACCAACGCACAGACGGAGAGATGGACAGCTACATGGATGAAAGAATGGGCGGACGAACGGACGTATGGATAGTAGGATGCGCGGACCGATGGACGTGTTTATCCGTGCATCCATCCGCGGACGCATGGATGGACGCACGGATGTACGCACAGATGGGCGCACGGACCAACGGAAGCAAGAACGAACGGTTAGACGGCAGCGCAGACGGACTGACGGATGCTTCGCCCCACCCATCATCATGCATTCCGTGGATATGCTGGGATTTTTTCGTTTAGTAAGGATCAAATTCATGGCAAATTTTATTGGAGAATAATTCGCCAATGGTTATTGCATCAGAAACAACCATCTTGTTATTCGTGATTAACGTATGCGGGTGTCCTCAATTGAAAAGGTTGCGCCCGCACCGCTCCTCAAGTCCGGCTGTGGAGGTGTCTACCTACTACTACTACCACGATGACGAGAACTACTACTACTACTACTACTACTACTACTACCACTACTACTACTACATACATCGCGGACGCATGACCCACGGCTTAGGGAGCTTCACCCCCAAATGTGGTTAACGTATTAGAGTACTTGGTACTCTATTGTGAGAAAGCTGGAGGCCGTGCCGTGAGCCTCACTCTTGATGAGGCCGCATCGACATAAATCAAGTGCGCTCACGTAGCCCGCTATCCGACGACACCAAAGTAGCAAGCGAATACCTCCTACGAGTCACAAATTTTGACGCAATGCTTGTTTAGAAAAATTTATTGTCACAGATGTAAATAACATTTTAACAGAACATTTTCTTTTTAGACATACAATAACAATGATGACAAAACAGACTTCATTTACATGAACATGGATATGAGATGACGTGGAAAAAACATGTACATTCGTTGGTTCAAAGAAACACAACCACACAAAAGTGTGTCACAAAAGGACAGATACACAAAAATATTGCAAGGTAAACAAGAGGCATAAATAAACATAAAATATGTACATTGCACATATATACATGTTGGAATGCCATTTCTGCCGGCACATCGAGACATTAGCCTACCGATACCCTGCCGGCTGAAAGACAAGTTTCACTCGTCCGTCACAGACCAACACAAAAGGGCGAGATCAGTGCCGAAAGAATTCCTCTTCACCGAGGAAGATTAGCTCCTCCGACAAAACAGACACCAGCTCCGAGAACAATCGCTGTTGCATTGGGAAGAGCCCACGGCAACGGTCTTCAGTGGTTGCGCCATACGCATAAAGAACCGGCCACAATGAGAAGAGAAGCGAAGCGGCCATGAAAACAACGCCCAGAATAAAGGAGGAGCGAAATACAGCATGCACGGCTCTAAAAAAACACGAACAATGACACAATGCCTCCGAAAATGCTGATTTGTTTCCCGAAGGGAGCCCTTAGGGCATGTTGCTGACTGGACCATTCTTCACCTTTTGGGGTGGTCGCGACTGGGAAGCACACCCCATCGCAGGCTCCACATGAAGTCTTGGAGGTGTCCAGGTAGAAAAGAAGGCGTTAACGTCCTCCAAGACACCCGACTAGAGCGAGCACGGTGGGCTAGGGGAACCAACAGAAGCAATAAAGCAGCAGTTGTCTCAAATATGTCTCAACTATGTCTTTCTTTAAACACAGCAAACTTGGCAAAAGACCTTCCTTGAGAGATAGAGAGAGAAAGAAAACATTATTTGCGCACAGCACAGAACATTCCAAAGGGTCAGGCCCCTATTTTAGGGATCCGCTGGCCCTAGACATGATTTCTACCCGTTGGACCAGCCAGCGCTGATCAGCAATGGCCGAGCTGAACAGCAGTGCCTCCCATTGTTCCTCTGTGTTGTTCAAGGTGTGGTGTTCTTCATTGTGATGTGTACACTCCCACGTGATGTGAAACGGAGTTGGTGTGGCCCCACACCACGGAAATATCTCTGTATGCTGTCGGGTAGCCTACATGTAGCTTGTGTAAGTTCGTGTATGTGTTTGTTTGGATTCTGCGTAATGCCACCGATTCCATTGCTGTGGGGTTCTTATGCGGTGCTGGATACAGTTTTCTATTGTCCCTGTAGTACTGAAGAATTGTACCAAAGTTAGGGTCTAGGGGTGTCGGATCCTCCTTTCTCCAATTATTTTCTGCTTTATACTAAGGTTATTTATGCTTCACCTAAAAGCACCGCAAATAAGTCAAAATATCTGTCAGTCTCTCTGATGGGCGCAGTTGATGCAGCAGCAGAATTGGCGCATTCGCGGACTTTCTCCGTGAATAAACCGTTTGAATGTTTTGCCTACTTTTGAAAGCCGTTTATTTTTAAAACCTGTCTATAGTACTTGTGCTGTTTTAAGGCGAAGGCCTAGATGACTCATAAGAGCTGAAAAGTGACTGTTGTCGCTGTCAACATGAATGGCGAAACAAAAACGTAGCTTCTCGCACATTGTCACATTACTTCACGATGACGTCAACTGCGTTCTGTGACGTCATCATGAAGTCACAATTACGGAGATTTTCTGCGCCATAGTGACACCATGGCATATCATCACATTAAGACGTCTACATAAGACATCATCGCTTAGTTTTAGATGGGCTGACCTCTGACGCAATTTGACCAATTGTGCGAGGTGCCGAGACAGCTTCAGGAGGGGGAGGGGATACAGCTTACTTGGAATAGCTAGATGTCGTGCTCCAGTTCAAACGTTATTTACATGCTCAAATGCTCCCGCAAAGTAGAGCAGCAGGCTACAGCACACTCTCCCTTAGGCCAAACTTTTTGCCTTTCCAGAACAAACTTCTCTTTCTAGTCTCAAGTAACACATTGGCAATAAAAAGACAACCATTGGAAGTTAGATAAGACCAGCATTGAGTGGCGCAGAAAAAAAAACGAATATTTAGGCGTAGAATTTTAGTAAGCATTGCGAAAATGCGATGACCTCGACCTTCACATACATCAAAGTTCTGGCCTCCTATAGACATGGAGAAGCGTGACTGACAGGGGCGTAACAACAAAGGAGGTGTTAGCGGGTGGGTTGAAACATCTTATTCTGAGTATTTTTTTCAATTTGACTTGCGTATATATACTCACACACAAATAAACATGCGCACGAACATGCATAACGTATGATTGTACCTCCTCCCCCACCCACACCGAAAAAATTTCTAGCTACAACCCTGATGGCTGATTCCTCAGTTGTAGGAATCGGTATTACACAAAAGTGAAAAGTGTCCTCCCAGAAGTAGTGCTTATTGTGCAGTGATTACGAGCTTCTTCAATGTCTGCTGGTGCTTAACACCTACAGCGCCATTGAAAGCCAATACAGTAGCACATCTGCATCGCGACGACTAGCGGCCATGATAAAGATTTAACCGTTGTGGTAGCTGAAGTTCTTAACATATATATGTGGACGCATCATATGGTGAATCCCGCGCAAAAATGATATCAACTAGCACACAGTAAACACTCGTACTCGATAGGCCATTCTTCACATCAATGAGAGAAATGACAGAAACGGCATGGTGGGCGGTAACCTACGCCTTTGCTCGTGCGTACACTATAGAACACTGTGCTTCTGCAACGTGGGATTCAGAGGTTTGCGGATCGCGCCCAGCCATTCCATGTTCCACTGGCCTTTGTTTCGCTCCACGAAGGTCCTACATTCGCCCGTCGACATCGTTGCCGTTATGCAGTATGCAGCTCTTACTGCGACAGTTTAACTTGCTCTCGCACTTGAAGTTATTGGTGGCGATACAACGCACGCGCATGTGGAACTGCAGTACTTTGACAACGAGGTACCACACGCCAACATGAAGTGACAGGCAAAGATAATCGTAGTCGGTGACTCCATTCACTTCTATCAAGTTTTTTAACCAAAGCATTGGCGTGCCTTCTCGAACGCCCTGCTTTATTTTATCGTCCACAAATCCTACAATGTCGGTGTTAGTAAGGGTAATGCCTGATTACTCACATTTTCAGCGCTCACTCAAGGCAGCACCGTGCACCCCGCCAACAGAAAGCACCGCGCCACGGTAAGCTTAGATAGATAGATATGTGGGTTTTAACATCCCAAAATCACCATATAATTATGAGACACCGTAGTGGAGGCCTCCGGAAATTTCGACCACCTGGGGTTTTTTAACGTGCACCCAAATCTGAGTACACGGGCCTACAACATTTCCGCCTCCATCGGAAATGCAGCTGCCGCAGCCGGGAGCCACGGCAAGCTTGTAAATGGTTTTGTGTCTGAATCGGTAGCTCAATTTGTAAAGCACCGCGTACTTATCATCGGGCCATGGCGTCGAAGGTTCGATTCCCCGCGAGAAAACTTCTGCTTTTTTTTTCATTTCATTCTTATTCAGTAGCGTTAATTTTATCCATGTCATATTCACCCCGAAAATACGTCACCAAAGGTTTGGTGGAGCTCAGAAAAAAACAATATTGCGCTATTATAGGCAGTCGTATCTTATTCACGAGTTTGACCACACTCCAGTGAAAAACTAACAATGTTTCAAAAGGCACTCTTAAATCTGTCTGGTATTAAGTCGGTGCCCGATGTAGTCAGATATATCAAACAGTCTATGCGGGCATCCAATATAAACAATGTTTAGCTCCTCTGAGAATGTAGTTTTGTTGTGGAAATGGTGCTCACGCAAGATGTATGTTTATTGAGATAGAGAAAAACGCCGTGTTTTTTTTTACCCCAAGCTAAATTCCCGATGCCTCGGCGTTTTTCTTATTCTTTTTTTTAAATGCGAAGAATTTCTTAGCGAAGTTCGGTGACTTTGAGCGTATCTATCTATCTATCTATCTATCTATCTATCTATCTATCTATCTATCTATCTATCTATCTATCTATCTATCTATCTATCTATCTATCTATCTATCTATCTATCTATCTATCTATCTATCTATCTATCTATCTATCTATCTATCTATCTATCTATCTATCTATCTATCTATCTATCTATCTAGCCGCCTACGGATTTTAGCTCTCCTGGCTGTTTCCATTATGGTATCGTTACCAAACTTGGTATGACATAACATGATTGTATGAAGAACATATTTGACAAGACATAACATGAAAATTATGACATGTGTGTCATGAATGTCATGATTTACATGTCATGGTTTTGCAGCTCTTGAGGCGGTTTCGTTCACAAGGCATGTTGCAATACTGATATGGTATGACATGATCGAATGGCGAACACAAGCGACAGACTCTAACATGAAAATCCTGACATGCATGCCATGTAACAACATGACTACTTGCCACGCTCATGATGCGCTGGCGGCCGTTTCGCTAGCTTCACATATGCGAAATTTGGTATTACGTGACGCCAATGAATAACAAAGGTATGAGACTAGTGCATGGATGATAATCGTAAGATGCGTGTCATGTGAGAACATGACTACATGCCACTGTCAAGGCACCAATACAGTTCGACGTGACGTGGTGCGCGTGCTCACCGGCGTTCATTTCGTCGCGTCACGCCGGCGTTGCCACGCCAAGCGCCAGTCCTGTCATACATAGAGTTTCTTAATATACACTAGAGAGAAACTCTGGCGCTAGTGTCTATGGAGCTGCAACGCACGGCACTTCAGCGAGCATGGGAATGATGGGTAGTACACATATTTGTCTAATCTTCGTACTTCTGGCCTCCTCTTGGCTCCGTGTGTGTTCGTGTGGCTTGGAGTTGTTTTCTTACAAAACAAAAAAGCAGCAAATGTTCAGCGGTTGTTTCATCACCTTATTCTTTTAGACTTACCTTTCCAATTCGGGCCAGGAAGTTCAAACGGGTTGAATCTTTATTTCAAAATAAAACCGAAACACACTAATAAACGAAGCCGCAAGTACGATTCTCCGCCCGCAAGTACGAAGGCTAGGCAAATGTGTGTACTACCCATCATTCCGTTGACCACTGAACGATCGCAGCGACAAAGTTCTCTCTAGGTAATTTTAGGGAACTCTATGCTGTCTGTCACGGACTGCCATTTTAGCGACCTGGCGTCACGGCAATTAACAGGTGCCGTACTACCCCGCTGACTGGCGGGAACGGCGGGCGTATGGAAGAGAGCTGGGAAGAGCTGAATGGGGTGTTCTTCTTCGAACGTCGCCGCCGACGTTTGATCCTTTGTCCCTACGGCGGCGTCTGCAGGGTCGTGGAAGGCCGCGATGTACCCCGAACAAGGTTTAGACTACGGGACGCACCGGCTGGCAGCCAAACAGTCTGACCGTTCCCACGGGAAAACTTCTGGAGGCCAAGCCGTATGACAGCACCCCAACAGGTTGTCACTCTCGCTAGTTGAGGTCCCTCTCCTAATTAAAAAGGGGTGGGGTCAATATATTTTTAGGGCGGAGTTTCCAACCATGAAACGTGCATGATTGGACCAATGTAGAGGTCTCTTGTCCCCAAGGAAGAGAGCGAGAGGACACGAGGGGGATTTAAGCGCAAGATTTTGCCCTGCTAGGCAGGCTAGTCGCTGACCAACATGGTTTAGAAACAGATCAATAAGTGTCTCTTCTAGAAGTTTTTAGTGTGGCTCTGTATCGGCTGGCCGTCTAAACTTAGCCGTTCGTCTAGTTGTGACGGGATATTAACGTCTGCAACGTAGACATCGGGGCTTCGCCTCGAGTTAGCTCAACCTGCCCGAGGTCACCTGCAAGCACTAGCCTCCCGGAGCCACTAGCGTTGCAACACCGCCGACATCGCAATCGTGCCAGAACTCGCTTCGACTTCTCGCATCCGATCGTCGGGGACGCAGCGCTGCCGGTCATCACACGTATGCCTTCACCTGTTTATATCTTCGAACTTTCTCCTCCGTCGTTCTATTCTTGTTAGTTTGTGTAGTTTGTAATAGTTCTCTCTCGTAAGCTGAGTTATTGTTTCTGTTATATATTTCTTTAATTGTATCAAGTGTCGTTGTATTTTGTTAGTTGTATAGAAGTGTTGTATTAGATCCCGTGTGCTGCCATATCACTATAGTAAAGTTTGTTTTGTTTTCTCACGTCTCCGATCTGTTCACTGTCTCTGCTTGCGTACGGAACGAACTAACCTGCTGTCATTCCCGTCGCCGACTTCGCGCTGGCGACGCTAGAGTGGCAGCTTGTAACACTGTCATATACTCGCAGGCACGCGCCATGCTGCATTGCTTTGACACATGCGCATTTCAGCACGTCCGCTGTCCCTTCGTCACGAAAAGAGGGAGACACAGTGTTGTCTTGGTAACGCATCGGCGCGAAATGCAG
Source organism: Rhipicephalus microplus (assembly GCF_043290135.1). Classification (NCBI taxonomy): domain Eukaryota; kingdom Metazoa; phylum Arthropoda; class Arachnida; order Ixodida; family Ixodidae; genus Rhipicephalus; species Rhipicephalus microplus. The sequence goes on from NC_134703.1 coordinate 135,405,647, forward strand.
CATGTCGCATTTCGCACCGGTTGCCGTCGGGCTGCGCCGACGGACGCTGGTCGCACCTGGCGTCCGACTATAGAGTGCATGTTTTGCAAACGTATAGCGTCACTGTGCCCAGCGTGCGCAAGCTTCCATACTACATTGGTATATATTGGGCCCTTCATGATACGTTCGCAGCCGTTTTGCTAGCCTCACATATGCCGAATTCGGTGTTACATGACGCCAATGATTGACAATATCTATGACTAGTGCAAACATGATAATCCTGATACGTGTGTCATGTAAGAACAAGACAACATACCATGTTCATAGCGTGCTCGCGGCCGTCTCGCCAGCTAAACATGTACTAAATTTGCTATCACGTGACGTCAATAGAGGACGAAGGCAAACGACACATCCAAACATAATAATCAACACACGGAAGTCATTTGCGGCATCAATTTTCTTCGCCTCGTAACGTTGTGCTGACTTTAAAATGATATATCAACATTTCTCATTTGTGCTTCACATATCACCAATTCCCACTGTACGTGGGATCTGCCCATTTTTTATTTGGTATTTATGAATCAACACGCTATCTGAATAGCTTCCTGTTTTCCACTTTTCTCTTCCCTATTCTCCTTCTTCGCACTTCTTTCTCCTCATCATCTGCCCCTTCTTTGATTGGGCCAGAAGAATGAAGGCGCTGCATGGTGCTAATAATGTCAGTCGTGGTCTTAAAGACGAGCACTTGTCGAAACGAATTCTCCAGCGACACCATCGGTTGAAGGGCTTCAAGGAAAGTGACAAAGTAAACTCTACTGAACGCCCCGCCGCGGTAGTCTAGTGGCTAAGGTACTCGGCTGCTGACCCGCAGGGCGCGGGTTCGAATCCCGGCTGCGGCGGCTGCATTTCCGATGGAGGCGGAAATGTTGTAGGCCCGTGTGCTCAGATTTGGGTGCACGTTAAAGAACCCCAGGTGGTCTAAATTTCCGGAGCCCTCCACTACGGCGTCTCTCATAATCATATAGTGGTTTTGGGACGTTAAACCCCACATATCAATCAAACTCTACTGAAGTAAACAACGAGCAGCTATAGGTCGGAAATAAGCGTGATCTGACCGGGAACTGGATGTATATACTCGCAGCGCCACCTCTCGCTGGTGACAGTGGTGGCTGGCCACAACTAAAGGGGAAATCGGTGAAAGAGTCTATATCTGAGGAAGACAGCTACTTTCCTAAAACAACTCCGAACTTTTTGCAGCAGTGACACACTGGAAAATTCTGGTAATACAAACCGCGCGACTTACTCATGTGTTTATTATTTTATAATACGTGGGCGTTGTTCAACTCATGGGCTGTGTTCAACTGTCCTGGGATGCCACATGCTTTGTGAGGTTACTGCCATTTTACCAAAATGTTCAAAAAGGCTTCTTTTGCAGAGAATCGGAGTCCATGTTATTCACATGCGTTTTTAATCAGATGACATACTTTTCTTCTTTCACCTGATTCTTATTGAGTTACGGGAGAGTTGATACTGCCAAGAGATGGTGCCAGTGCCACGTGCATGCAGTGCTGAAAATGGGAGACTGATACGTTGAACTATGGCTGCGCAATACGACCGATGTGGAAGACATTCAGACATCCAAATCAGCCAGCACCGCGCATCATGCCGAGAGCGCAGTTCCTGACAGGGTTAACGTAGTGCTGCACAGTTTAGCAAATGAGATAAAAATAAACTTTATAGTAGTGGTACTTTCGTGTTCCAAGGAAGATGCCTCTCAACTTTGTGTTGAGTGCTGTGTGCGATTCGCATGTGTCTAAAGAGTTAAAATATTGCTTAATTGCAAACTTTGAGTCTCTAAGCTTAGAAGTGAATTGTTGAATGAGTGAAAAAAAAGCACTGTTGAACATGAAAACAAAAAAAAAAGAAAGAAGGAAAAGTAAAGAAAGAAAAAGAAAGTTGGAAATATAGAAAAAGAAACACAGAAATAAAAAGAAATTAAGCAAAAAGAAATTAGGAAAGGATAAAGAAAAAAAGGAAAAGACAAAATGAACAAAAGAAAAAAGACAGAAAGCAAAAAAGAAATAATAGAAAAAGAAACAAACAGAAATAAGCAAAGAAAAAGATATAAATGAAGAAAGAAAGTGAACAAGTGAACGAATGCAAGTTTGTATCTCAAAGCACTTCCTTTGAACCAAGCATCAGCTGTGTGATCTTTCGACTATATTTCCTATTTCCTCGACGAAAAAGAAAGAAAAAGAAAGAAAATGAAATACACGAAGTAAGGAAAAAACAGTCATAGATAGAATGAAAGAAATAAAGAAAGCACGAAAAAAAGAAAGAAGGAAAGAAAGAAAAAAAGGAAAGAAAGAAGGGAAGAAAGAAAGAAAGAAAGAAAGAAAGAAAGAAAGAAAGAAAGAAAGAAAGTGAGCAAGCGAGCAAGAGCCAGCCTGTATCTCACAGCACCTCATTTGTAAAAAACATCAGCTGTTTATTCTCCCGTCTAATTTGCTGTTTTTACTAAGCAGTTTTTATGCGAGGACACTGACATACACTTCTTCTCTGTATCAAAAAACTTATGCACAGTGTACGCGCATTCATGCTTGCGGCGGTCGTCCAAGGCTGTCGGCTTGGCACAAACGAATGCATATGTAATTTGAGAAGGCATTCAAGTTTCAGTGCGCCGAGACGTCCGTGTTTTTAAACCAACTCTTGTGAGAGCCTGCAGGGCTTACAGTATGAATCAACAAAAAATAAATAAAATACCTTTGTTGGTGCTTGGGCTTGCATGCGCCTCTCTCTCAAAAGTTGCTGTGAGGAGCTGAAATATTCAGTTTCTCACGATGATAGCGACCGGCTCACGAATCCTTCCATGACAGTTGGGTGCTGTAACTCTATTGTGCTCTATCCCGCAGTTAGTCAATGATATGAAGACGTAAGCTTTTATTGTCTCGTACTAGCGTGCGTGAGTGCCTTAAAAAGGTTCCAGCCGTCATATCTCCTCCTCACAGTCTCTCAGCATTCACGTGATGACACATCGAAGCGTGTCAACAGTTGCGCCGCCAAAGCTAGTGTTTCTACCCCTTACATTCTTTTATCAATCACTGAACTGGACAAAGAATGTGAAAAAATAGTAAAAAAACAAGACATGGCACAGTCATTCGAATGTCCACAGGCTTTCGCCAAACAAGTTTCGGAATTCAAACTCTTGATCAATTTCTTATAACAGTGAACTTATAACAGCGAAAGCTGTTGTAAGTTCACAACATGGGTCACGCGCAGCGCTGAGGTTGTTCGCCGCCGCCGCCACCGGCGTCCGTAACCACTATTTCACAAATAAGAAAAGAAAACCTAAGTAAAAAGCAATAAAGACATAATGAGATTCAAACTCGGGTTCACTGCGTGCCAGCCTAGTACTGTACCGGTGAGCCAAGCCGGGGCTTGGGACTCGTTCACAAGCTTGCCTTAGGCAGGCTTCATGTCGGGAAAGGAATCGTGGTAATATGAGTAATACAGCACTTGAGAACATCAAAGAAACAACTGGACGTCACACAATGCGAATTGGAAAGCGAGTGGGTCGTCCGATGCTCCATCCCATTACAAAATATTATTGTTGACCCCCAATTAACTGTGGCACCTACCATCATCATCATCAGCCTGACTACATCCACTGCAGGACAAAGGCCTCTCCCATGTTCCGCCAGTTAACCCGGTCCTGTGCTTGCTGCTGCCAATTTATACCCGCAAACTTCTTAATCTCATCTGCCCACCTAACTTTCTGTCTCCCTCTAACCCGCTTCCCTTCTCTGGGAATCCAGTTAGTTACCCTTAATGACCAGCGGTTATCCTGTCTTCGCGCTACATGCCCAGCCCAAGTCCATTTCCTCTTCTTTATTTCAACTATGATATCCTTAACCCCCGTTTGTCCCCTAATCCACTCTGCTCTCTTCTTGTGTCTTAAGGTTACACCTACCATTTTTCTTTCCATTGCTCGCTGCGTCGTCCTCAATTTAAGCTGAACCCTCTTTGTAAGTCTCCAGGTTTCTGCTCCGTAGTTAAGTACCGGCAAGATACAGCTGTTATATACCTTCCTCTTGAGGGATAGTGGCAATCGACCTGTCATAATTTTAGAGTGCTTGCCGAATGTGCTCCACCCCATTCTTATTCTTCTCGTTACTTCAATCTCGTGGTTCGGCTCTGCGCTTATTACCTGCCCTAAGTAGACACAGTCTTTTACAACTTCAAGTGCACTATTACCTATCTCGAAGCGCTGCTCCTTTCCGAGGTTGTTGTACATTACTTTCGTTTTCTGCAGGTTAATTTTAAGACCCACCTTTCTGCTCTCCTTGTCTAACTCCGTAATCATGAGTTGCAATTCGTCCCCTGAGTTACTCAGCAATGCAATGTCATCGGCGAAGCGCAGGTTACTAAGGTATTCTCCATTAACTTGTAGCGGCGAGAGAAGAGAGACGTGAGATGACGTCGAAGGCGGCCGATGGGGCCGTGCCGATCTCGCCACTTTATTCCTGGCCTGAAGCGGAGCCACGTCGGTTACCAGCGTCCGCCACGCCAGGCGCGTCTGCTCGTTCCAATTCTCGCGCAGCTCGAGGTAGCATCAGCTGCGCGAGAGGCGCGGCGCGGTGATGAAGAAATGATGATGGTGATGATGGCTCTACAGGGCTCCCCCCCTAGCGCTTTGCGCGATTTGAAGGCATGTGAAAAAGAAAGAGAGTGACAAATGCTATGTACATGAACGGCAATCCATAAAATGTTCATTTGGCCAGTCCAGGTTGTCAACGTTTATGGGCCATCAGTAGGCAGTGTGTCTCCGGTGGGCGACTCTGGGAGAAGTGCAAGGGACGAAGAAGGAAGTGCCGGGTCGCTGTGTTCATAGACACGTCCATCCTACAATTACGCGGCGGGAGCATTCGAATGCGCACCCGCCGTTTCGAGTAGACGCGGCTGACAAACGTGCCCACAGCTGGAACTGTGAACAGGCGCTGAAGAGCTCGCGCCGGCAATGTGGGCGAAATAGTGTGAAGGATCGGAACGCACCCATGATGACCGAACACTGAAGTTTCACAGCCACAGCGGGGTCTCGGACAGCGCACAGGGTGCCGAGCATGCTGTCGACAAGGAGCAGCGTCGCGGTCGTGCTGGTGCGGACGTCTCTGTCGATGAAACACCAGCCTCCGTGTAGCACTGCGACCGGCATGCCGGGGCGTGTGGCCGAGTCGACGGATGCGGAAACGCCGTGCATTGCGGCTAGTCATGTGCACGGCAAGTGGTTGGCCCTTGCGTCGGGACAACCTCGTAGGTGTTTGCGCCGTCTTGAAGGCCAAGGCTGGAACACATGACTGTTTAGCGAGAGGCTTGAAAAAGGGTCTCTCTGTATTATGCCGAACGTGATGATTTCGTTGGCATACTCTCACGGGCGGCAGATATGCAGTTGGACCGCACGTCGTCGCTGTTGTTACCAACAAGCCTGTGTGGCGGACTGCATCCGGCGCCAAATGCTCTGGGGGATAGTTGTGAAGCTCAGAAGACGTGAGCTTTGATGGAGGATCGGGTGGCACACCTGAAAGACCATTGGTTCTCCGCGCATGAGGGTTGGTGTGCAGGTCTGCATGATCGATGACAACCTCTACAGCATGTGTGGAATATGTAGTCTGCAGTGCCATAGGCGCGCCAGGTACGTCGTCCTCAGCTGCGTCAGTCATAGTCGCTGTCTCTCGGAAGTTTGGCTGTGGTTGACGGCTTATGACTTTAACTTCGGCTGCGGGAGACTGCGGGGCTGAAGATGGTCGCTGCTGGCAGGATGCAGATAGCGTCGAGGTGGGTGGGGAGGCGCCTTCGGACATCGTCGACGCTGAAGACTCCGCGACCAAGGGGCGAATAGTGAGCGTGAGGATTTCCGTAGTCTTGGCAGACTCCGGGGCATGCGGCGATGAAGCCGTCGTGGAGTCTGACATGTCTGAGAAATCGTGGTCTGTGTACGCCGGAGAAGACATGCGAGTGGCGAGAGTGCCCGAGGGACAATCGGCTGAGGAATTCGAAAAAATGCACCTCGTGGCGACCCGGTCGTTGGCTACAGGAACGTATTGAAGAAGCTCGTCGGATTTCGTGGCTGACTGGTCGTGTGCAGCACGAATGTTCTGAACCTCGTCGGATGGGCATTCGTACGCGGGACTCGCGTTGATAGTGGCCGGACGAGATGTTGTAGGAGACGTAGTCGGGGAAGTTAGGTCCCGGTCAGTGAAGACTTTCGGGCCGGAGGGTACCGCACGCTGGGACGCAGACGAAACCTGTAAGTCGCGGGTGAATGGCAGCGGGTGGTAGATGAGGCCATGTCTGGCAAGCACCGCCGAGCAGAGGTCATCGTAAGGCTGCTGGCTGGAGGTTGAAGTGCCAGAGAGATGACGCAACTCTACCGGAAGGGCGTCGAGAAGAATGGCGTGCATCTGCAGCTGGTCCGTGACGCCATTCAGCGCCAGAACGGCATCGAGCTGCATAAACCATACCTTAGGGTAGGTCGATTGGAACGGTGGCACTGGCGGGCAGAGTTGCGGGAACATGGCCGCGGGCCGCTCGGCGAAGGGCGTGTTCTCCGGGTCACCAATGTAGCGGCGAGAGAAGAGAGACGTGAGATGACGTCGAAGGCGGCCGATGGGGCCGTGCCGATCTCGCCACTTTATTCCTGGCCTGAAGCGGAGCCACGTCGGTTACCAGCGTCCGCCACGCCAGGCGCGTCTGCTCGTTCCAATTCTCGCGCAGCTCGAGGTAGCATCAGCTGCGCGAGAGGCGCGGCGCGGTGATGAAGAAATGATGATGGTGATGATGGCTCTACAAACTCTTATCCCTAATTGTTCCCATTCTAGGCTTCTGAAAACCTCCTGTAAGCACGCGGTAAATAGCATTGGGGAGATTGTGTCCCCCTGCCTTACACCCTTCTTGATTGGTATTCTGTTGCTTTCTTTATGAAGCACTATGGTAGCAGTTGACCCCCTGTATATTTCTTCCAGAATGTTTATATATACTTCATATACGCCCTGATTCCGCAGTGTCTGCATGACGGCTGATATTTCTACTGAATCAAACGCCTTCTCGTAATCTATGAAGGCTATGTATAGTGGTTGGTTATACTCTGAGCATTTCTCTATAACTTGATTGATAGTATGAATGTGGTCAATTGATGAGTAGCCTGTTCGAAATCCTGCTTGTTCCTTTGGTTGATGGAATTCTAATGTTTTCTTTACTCTGTTAGCAATTACCTTTGTAAATAGCTTGTATACTACAGAGAGCAAGCTGATCGGCCTGTAATTCTTCAAGTCCTTGTCATTTCCTTTCTTATGTATTAAGATGATGTTAGCGTTCTTCCAAGACTCTCGTACTCTTCCCGTCAGGAGACACCTCGTAAACAGGGTAGCTAGTTTTTCTAACACAATCTGTCCTCCATCTTTCAGCAGATCTGATGTTACCTGATCCTCACCAGCAGCTTTGCCTCTTTGCATGCTCTTCAAAGCTTTTCTGACTTCTATCATTACTGGTGGGGTGTCATCCGGGTTACTGCTAGTTCTTATAGTATTAAGGTCGTGGTTGTCTCGGCTACTGTACAGATCTCTGTAAAACTCCTCCGCTATTTTAACTATCCTATCCATATTGGTAGTAGTTTTGCCTTCTTTGTCCCTTAGTGCATACATCTGACTTTTGCCTATCCCAAGTTTTCTCTTAACTGCTTTGACGCTTCCTCCGTTTTTCAGAGCATGTTCAATTCTCTCCATGTTATACCTTCTTACATCGCATACCTTACGTCTATTAATCAACTTCGAAAGCTCTGCCAGTTCTATTTTGTCTGTTGTACTTGACACTTTCAGGATTGAACGCTTCTTAAATAGGTTCTTCGTTTCCTGGGAAAGCTTGCCAGTGTCCTGCCTAACTACCCTGCCTCCAACTTCCACTGCACACTCCGTAAGGATACTCGTCAGATTATCGTTCATTGTATCTACGCTAAGGTTGATTTCTTCACTAAGAGCCGAGTACCTGTTCTGCAGCGACACTCTGAATTCCTGTACTTTCCCTCTCAGTGGTAGCTCATTGATTGGCCTCTTGCGTATCAGTTTCTGTCGTTCCTTCTTCAAGTCTAGGCGAATTCGAGACCGTACCATTCTATGGTCACTGCATCGTACCTTGCCAACCACTTCCACATCCTGCACGATTCCTGGGTGTGCACTCATTATAAAGTCTATTTTGTTCTTATTTTCGCCATTAGGGCTCCTCCATGTCCACTTGTGGTTTTCTCGTTTTCAAAAGTTATTCAAAATCCGTAAATTATTGCGTTCTGCGAATTCTACAAGTAGCTCTCCTCTGGCGTTTCTAGTACCGATGCCATAATCTCATACTGCCTGGTCTCCAGCCTGCTTCTTCCCTACCTTTGCTATAATGTCGCCCATCACTATAGTATGCTGTGTTTTTACCTTACTCATTGCCGATTCCACGTCTTCATAGAAGCTTTCAACTGAAGCGTCATCATGGCTGGATGTAGGCGCGTAAGCCTGTACTACCTTCATCTTGTATCTTTTATTCAGTTTAATTACGATACCTACCACCCTTTCATTAATGCTATAGTATTCCTCTATGTTGCCAGCTATGTTTCCGTGAATTAGGAACCCCACTCACTGTTCTCTTCTGTCTGCCAAGCCCCGATAGCAAAGGACTTGCCCGTTCTGTAGCACCGTATAGGCCTCATCTGTCCTCCTAACCTCACTGAGCCCTATTATATCCCATTTAACACCTTCTAGCTCCTCGAATAGTACAGCTAGACTTCCCTCACTAGATAAGGTTCTAGCGTTAAACGTTGCCAAGTTCAGGTTCCAATGGCGGCCTGTCCGGATCCAGAGATTCTTAGCACCCTCTGCTCCGTTGCAGATCTGACCGCCGCCGTGGTCAGTTGCTTCGCAGCTGCTGGGGACTGAGGGCCGTGAGTTATAGTACCTGGTAGGTGCCTACCAACCTGAAGTTGGTAGGCACCTACCAACTTCAGGTGTAATTCTTCATCGTCGTCAGCCACTGCATGACACACAAAATTTGTTACAAGACTTTAGCGATTACCACGCGTTTCCAATGGATGGCGAATGATAGCTTATTGAATGCAAGCCTACTACACAGATAATGATTATTTATGGCGTAGTGGGTACCCAGCAAGTTTGCGTGTAGCATTTATCCAAAAAACGCCCGGCCTCCGCGGAAGGCACAGCACAGTCACAGGAAAAGCTATAGAAGAGCAGCCTTTCTGAGCTTTTCAAACACTCATTGGGTTTCAAACAATCATACCCACTTTTGAAACACTCATACCCACTAGGGCATTAATAAGAAAAATTTTTGGTAGCAGGCCGGCATTTGCTATGCTATTCTTCGTCATTTAGCGTCCATCAGCCCGTCTGTACTTCCGTCTGTCCGTTCGTTCTTGCTTCCGTTCGTCCGTGCGACCATCCATGCGTCCATCCGTCTGTCCACTCGTCTATTCGTTCATACGCCCGCGCGTTCGTCGATCTGCCCGTGCAACTTCTAGTCTGCGTGTTTGTCCATCCGTGCGTCCATCCAATGAAAACTCCACGTACCGTCATCTCGCATTTGGCAAACCTTTTGGCACATACCCGCCCCGCGTGTCCGTCCATCCGTCCGTCCATTTGATAGTCTGTCTGTCCGTCCGTCCATGCGTCCATCTAGTGAGCACTCCAAGTACCGCCATCTCGCATCTCGCATCCATGTGGTACATACCCACTCTAGAGTGGGTATGTGTCATCGGTGGCTACGTACTACAACGGAGGATGGACAGGCTCATGCCTTAAAGAGCTTCATTCCTAAAAAAGGGCGCAATAGTGGTTGTATAAACCAGTACACCGAAATATGTTACTATAAAAAATTACAGCATATCCACGCAGTGAACGATGAAGAATGGGGCAAAGCATCCGTCAGTCTGCCCATACTTCCATCCGTCCGTTCGTTCTTGCTGCCATCCGTCCATGCGTACGTCTGCGCATGCGTGCCTTGGTTAGTGCACCCGTCGATGCATCCGTCCGTGTGCTCGTGCATCCATCTGTGCGTTTATCCATCCATGCGTTCTTCCTTGCGTCCGTTCGTCATTCCTTCCGTTCGTACGTTTGTCCATGCGTCTGCCTGTCTGTCCACCGTACGTCCATCGATCCGTCCTTTCATCCATTCATTTAATGAACACTACAAGTCCGCCATTTCACATCATTTCATCATATGTCCATCATATACAAGTTCCGCCACCCAGCGGACATTCCAAGGACTAAACGAGAGCTGGCTACTTGTTACTACTACTACTACTACTACTACTACTACTACTACTACTACTACTACTACTACTACTACTACTACTACTACTACATACGTCGGGGACGCACGACCCACGGCTTAAGGAGCTTCGCCCCTCTAGTGGTAGTAATGGTAGAAAACATCATTATGTACATAATTCAGACAGGCTGGAACGCCAGTGCCCCGAGGAATATACAGGGTGAAGTGCGTAGTCTCTCCGGCAGTGTGGTACCCCTATTCCAGGGCCCCACTGGTGCGAGCCATCCGTTCAGCTCTGTGGATCAGTCGCAGCTGATCCACCAGGGCTGGGCTCGATAGCAACGCCTCCCATTCCTCCCATGTGCAATTGCAGTCGTGTTCTTCGTCGTTCTCTGCACACTTCCACGCGATGTGAAAGAGTTAAGGTGGTTCCACACCACGGGCATATATCGCTGTACGCCGTGGGTAGATCAGGTGAAGAGTGGGCAGATTTATGTAAGTGTTTGTCTGTATTCTTCTTAGCGCTGTTGCCTCTGCAGCGCAGAGCTTGCTATGAGGACGTGAGTAGAGCTGCCTATTTTCCCTGTAGTACTTAGAATCGTTGTGAAACAAGGGTCCAGGGGTGTGGGGTCATCTATTGCATTGTCTTGAGTGGCTCGGTGATTTGTGAAGCCTCGAGCCACCTCGTCCACGTGCAAGTTCTCTGTCACGCCCTCGTGCCCCGGTGCCCATGTCACAGTCTCTACGTATTTTACTGTGGCGTCCCATCTTGTCCCAACCAATATATACGGAGTGCCTGTGCTCCAATTTTGCCCTTTATATAGTTTCTGCAAGCTATTGCAAATCAGTAGTGATTGTTAATAGAGCGTTTCGCGTCCATCCCTTTTTATTGCGAGTGCTATGGCTACCTCTTCTGCTTGTGTTGTCGACGCCTGATCTGTTGAAACGCAGGCTGCAATTTTCCCTCTACGGTCGGTGACTACACACAGATCTCTTTGCATTGGTCTGATAAGGCGCGGAGTCAGTGAATCTGGCCGTGTTCAAAAATCTTGGCATTTTTTCAATGTAGTCCGCCCTTGCCTTTATTCTCCCAGCATGCAGAATAAGATTCATTTCGCTTGAAAGTCATTGATCTTGCATACAAAACAAAAAGAAATAGCCAATATTGACTTCCGTATACTGCGCCATGTAGAATGATAACGATTAAATCATCAATTGTCTCTCCCGTAATTTAACTCAACCACAATCGCACATTTAACGCTGGTAGTTTTGAATCAATGGAAGGGTCAAAATGCAGCAGCATACTAGATAAGGACATCGCATTACATGCAACGGTGACCTAACGTGAAATTTCGAAGAGCAGAATGCATTATTAATTTTGTTGCACCGGGGACTACGAACACATCATGAACCGGTACAGGCTCGCTTTGTCCTCTTCAACTTACACTTGGCTCCAAAAACACGTATGCTGACTGCTCTATTGTAAAAAGTAATAACTATGATCCCTTAATCACGGGACGTAAATTACGGGGCCAAAATTCAATGTAACTTTACGCAACTAGTCACGTTGAGATTTAATAAGTCACTGCTCATCGCGCGACGGGAAACACGCAACATGAAATCACAAATAGTTACTTGACTAGAAATTATGTAAAACCACGTCATAACGCTCACCACACTGAAAAAAAATTCGGCAGATATCACGAACTACTGGAATCGACGTTATGCGAAGCACGCGGAGGGAAAGTGACTATAAGTGAATGAATAAACTTTATTCAAAAGTTCTACAGTTTCTCTCGGGTGACCCTCCGTCGATGATGATGGTGGTGCCTCAGTATACGGCTCAAAGTCCTTGGACCCGGGTGGTAACTTCGGTTCGCCAGACGGCCCAAAGCTGGGCGGCCTGCTCGTCGCTGGTGAGTGCCATTTCTCAGCGACAGTGACGCCAACGTAGGCGATCCGCAGCAGCGATCACAGCTGTGGCGGTGACCTGCCACCCGCCCTCACGCGGTGGCAGCAGCAAGGATTGGTCTCGGAGTTCGTATCTGCCAACTTGTGTCGGTAAATGAGCGGCAGCAGTGACATAAACTTTTCCGGCACATTCCTAAAACGTGTGTAAAGTTTGGGGCTTCCATCAATTGATTAGATGCACGACAGTGATGCAATAAAGGTCCGTCTATTTTAAGGAACAAGTACTTCTTTTCAAGTGAATAATGTCCACTTTCTTTCCATCTATCGGTAACAAAAACACAGGTACGCCCGAGATAATGTAAGAAATTAAACGACATATACGTGAGGCATCCTATGTTGACTCATTTCGATGATCTGGGTTTCTTATTGCGAAGCGATATCTGAGCGTACGGGTGTGTCTGCTTAAATTTAGACCCAAATTAAAATTGTGCTGAGCAACTTCATTTTTTCAATTGTGTGGCATATCGCTTTCTATTTTTTAGGCGACAGTTTAGGTACTAACGTGTGAGACTTTCTCGATGCACAGGGTAAGACATTACTTCATAGAAATATTTCTCTGGAGTTGGATTACGACAGTATATCAAAATGATATCTTGAGCCCATCAAAACCTTCTCGCACAACCGATAAACGACAGTGGCACGATTAAACACCTAACAAGAACGCTAAAATGCAGAGCCTTTTTTTTTTTACCGCTGAGTCGCTAAAGCGCTACATTACACTACATCTAATACGTCTCAAGGTTGGGGTGATGCCAAGTGCCTTTTGCGATCTGCTTGAACTAAGAAGCGGCACTCACACTGAAATGATTTGCACGAGCGAAGACCACAAACACGCGGCCTTTGTGGTTTCTAGCGACGCTTCAGCCAGTACTCGCCAGGCTGCGACACCGCTCCTTGTCGTGGCCAATACGATGGCAAATATTTGTTTGGATTCGACAGGTCTTGCAGAAGACGCCATAAAGCCAAAATTTCCAAGTCGATATATATCAATAATGGTGGCTAGCCAATAAAACACAAATTAACGCCGTAATCATTCATATTACCGCTCTGCCCGACGCGCTTTGATTCCCGTACATTCGTATTCAACGACTTCCGCTCATGCAGCGGCGAGGCACCGGCGACGCTGTTGGTGACGACTTTTGGGCCTTTGGCCTCACAGTAGCCGCTGTTCCGTTGCTTAATCACGGCCGCGGGAGAAACCCAAAGTCAGCGCCACGACACTGCGTTATTGCGGTCCCTTGATCCAATTTATGGGGCTCCCTGGCTAATCAAATTAGAGCCGATGCTCTCATTCTTGTTTCTTATGAATTGCTAGGCTGAAAATGCAGCTGGTCCAAGATGCAAGCCTCTGAAGAAATTCATGGTCATAGTGTGGCTGCCCGAGCAAAGAGATTGTGTCCGTGGAAAGATCTGCCGAAGTGTAGGAAGATAGTTTTTTTCTGAGGAGGGGGGAAGGGGTGCAATGCTTTAATTTGAACTGGGGCCCGAAAAGCAGATCTGCTCGAGTGTCATTTCGCGCTCTGTAAGATATGATGAAAATATTTCGATGGAGGGGGGGGGGGGGGCACGGGCCTAGTGCGTTGTCCCGTGGCTATGCCACTGCCTCTTGGCTTATTATCGATTTTCCCGTCATACTCACAAATTTAAAGTACGGGCATACAACCTTAGAACTGATCCCTTTAAGCAGTCTTTTTTCCACAAGCCATTGTCGAATATAATATATTCCTCGCCAATTTTTTTGGCCGCAAGACTGGCTTCAATCTATGAAGCACCTTGCCCCCCGCAATAATTCTTAAGATGGTGATGCGGGTAATGTTTCAACTAAAAAAGATAAAAAGGCAGATTGCAAATAAAGAGATAAAAACGACATAGTTACTATGGTTATAGTCACCACTTCCATGAGTGACAATGTTTTCATCTCTAAGAAGCAAATCTCTGCCGCATGCAGTGAGTGACGCATCAAAAATGATTTGTTGTTGTTTCTGAGTAAGATATAAAAATAAAAAAAACTGTTCTCCTCCCCCGCATTACTTCGCGCCAGAGAAGCAGGGACGAAGCATGCGGTGACATGATAAAACTTGACCTGCGCATTCGATCAATGCCACAATCTTGTGATGTAATTGCCGCCAGAGAGAGGGCACAATTGTTCAACTCGAACAAAAAATAACGGTATTGCGGAAGACTAGAAAATGGGCGTATAATTGCAGCAATTGCAAAGCGCGTTGACACTGATATATGGCTTGAAGAGTAAGGGATGTCATGCAGAGTAATGCAGCAAATCGGCAAGCACAAAGAAACCCTACAAGCAGTCTCTTTCTCAACGTATTGTTCACTTCAGAAATCACTGGATTTCAAAGGCTGCTCTCATTTACTACCAAACAGCCGTTATATCTTCCCCACAATGCTGGCTCAGCACACCGCGAATCTGACGCTAACTATTAAATATTCACCCCTTCAGCAAAGATAATCATGTTAGACAGAGGCAGCTTCTCCGAGTAAAAGGGGTATTTTCATCTCTGCTTTTAAGGCGGCCGGCCATTGTGGTAAAATAAATCTGTGGAAAACGTAAACGAAACAAGCAATAATTAATAGAATAGACGGTGTTACTACAATGGCAGAAGCTTCCTTTTGGTGCTGAACTCAAAGCAAACTTTGTTTTATATTTTCAAACACCTGCTTTTGTAATTTTTTTAGGTATGCACGGTGGGCAAATATGAAATGGGAAAGCGCAAGTTTCTTGTGTTCTAGGAGGTATACAAGTAAAGAGATATACAATGCATGAGACGAAACAATGAGCTTCCTGGTACCATTAACTTCGCAGAATTTATTTATTAGTCGAAGAAAAATACACTTTACTCGCGGCTGTGGTGTGTGCGATTTAGAATGGGCTCATAGCACGACGTTCAGCCGTCTGAGTTTGGTGAGATTCAAGAAACCCTTTACGTAGATAATGAAATAGGCCACAAGTGCCAGAAGAACAATTCCCCGCAGAATGCAGGAATACGTCGGTATTTTCTTTATCGCGATCAGCAGTGGACGCAGTGGATATTTAATTTTCGAGATGCGCTGCTGATTACGGTTACTTGCTCTTGTTCTGTATTTGAAACACAAAACTGGACTCATCTTCGGCTGCGAAACTTCATATGGCTGTTGATGAATTGATAATGATTGATAAGTGGGGTTTAACGACCCAAATCCACCATATGATTATGAGAGACGCCGCAGTGGAGGGCTCCGGAAATTTTGACCACCTGGGGTTCTTTAACGTGCACCCAAATCTGAGCACACGCTGTAGATGAATTAGCGAAATGTCCGATGTTACGAGGCACTCGGCGGTAAATTGTAAGAGAGCTAACGTACATAGCAGAACGTAACATTTTACATTTTCTAGAGAGCCATATTAATCAATGTATCAATAAAAAGCAGTGCATGCATATTTATGATTTTTCATAGCATCTACATAAACGAAAATAGAAGATAAGAGATTCTTCACTAAGCCACGCCCTCCTGAATTAATAGAGGTGCGCAGGTAATGGTTCATATTTCTTCCTATGAATGATCGCAGCTGTTATTAAGCAGCACTAATTACTCTTTTGTTTGCAGTTTCATATTTTTCCCTGCGGCAGCATACCCGGTCATATCGACGAACTGATGCACTTCTTTAGTTTCATTGTTGATTTCCCAGAACATTTTGTTAAAAAGAACGCTCCACTGTATCTATAGCACTAGTAATCCTCTCATAGATTTTTACATATTTTACAAAATATATTTACATAATCCATAGGCATTTTGAGTGCCCTAAATAAATTAATTGAAATTTCAGCCTAATTGTAGCACGTGTGATATACAAAAAAGCCAGCATCGACGTAATCCCAAGGCTGCCCCGCAACGGTGGTCTAGTGGCTAAGGTACTCGGCTGCTAATCCGCAGGTCGCGGGCTCGTATCCCGGCTGCGGCGGCTGCATTTTTGATGGAGGCGGAAATGTTGTAGGCCCGTGTGCTCAGATTTGAGTGCACGTTAATGAACCTCAGGTGGTCGACATTTCCGGAGCCCTCAACTACGGCGCCTCTGATAATCGTATGGTGGTTTTGGGACGTTACACCCCACATATCAATCAATCTAATTTATGTGGAGCAAGCGAAATGGCCGCGAGCACGCTATGAGCGTGGTACGTTGTCATGTTCTTACATGACACGCATGTCAGGATTATCATGTTTGCACCAGTCATAACTTTTGTCATCCATTGACGTCACGTAACACCAAACTTGGTATATGTGGAGCTAGCAAAACGGCCGCGAGCGCATCATGAAGGGCCCATTATACTCCAACGTAGCGTAGACGCACGCGCACGCTGGGCACAGCGACGCTACGTTAGGGAAACGAGAGCACTCTGTAGTGTGACGCCAGACGGGACCAGCGTCCGTCGGCGCGGCCTGACGGCAACCGGCGCGAAATGCGACATGCTGCATTTCACGCCGATGCGTTAACCAGAACACACTGCGTTTCCCTCTTTTCGTGAAAGAGGTAGGCCGGACGCGCTGAAACGCGCATGCGTCAAAGCAACGCAGTGCGGTGCGCGCCTGTGAGTTTATGGCAGGACCGTCGCATGGCGTGGCAACAGCGGCGTGGCGCGACGAAATGAACGCCGGCGAGCACGTGCACCGAGTCACGTCGAAATGTATTGGTGCCTTGATGTGGCATGTAGACGTGTTCACACATGACACGTACGCACCTCATGATGATCATGTTTGCACCAGTCACATACGTTCGTCATCCATTGGCGTCACGTAATACCAAATTTGGCATATGTGAACCTAGCAAAACAGCCGCGCGCATAATCAGTGTGGGACGTAACCATGTTACTAGGCACGCATGTCGTAATTATCATGTTTGTATGTGTCATTTACCTATGTCGTCCATTCGCGTGGCGTAATATCGAGTTTGGTAAATGTGAAGCTAGCGAAACGACCACCAGCGCATCATGAGCGTGGCATTTAGTCATGTTGTTACATGACACGCATCTCATGATTATCATGTTTGCACCAGTCACATGCCTTCGTCATTCTTTTACGTACTGTAATACCAAATTTGGTATTTGTGACGCTAGCGAAACGGCCGCGAGTGCATCATGAGCGTGGCATGTAGTCATGTTGTCACATGACGCGTATGTCATGTGTTTCATGCTATAAGGTCTGTCAGTTGTGTTCGCCATGCAGTCATGCCTTACCATACGAGTTTTGCAACATGCCACGGGAACGAAACCACCTAAAGAGCTGCAGGACCATGATATGTAAATCATGACATTCATGACATATAAGTCATGATTTTCATTTTGTGACTATTCGAATATGTTTTTCATACAGTCATGTTACGCCATACCAAGTTTGGTATCGATACCATTATCGAAACGGCCAGGAGAGATAAAAGTCGTAGGCGGCTAGATAGATAGATAGATAGATAGATAGATAGATAGATAGATAGATAGATAGATAGATAGATAGATAGATAGAAGTCGCTGAAGTCCGCTAAGAAATGCTTCGCATTTAAAAAAAAAACTGGCAGTTCCCACGTAGAGTAGGAATCGATCATATGCGAGCACGAATGACAAATGTTGATATGTCACTTTAAAATCAGCACAACGTTATGAAGAGGAGGTAGATGATGCTGTAAATGACTTCCGTGTCATGATTATCATGTTTGGAGATGTCGTTTACCTTCGTCGTCCATTACGTCACGCAATACCAATTTGGGTATAAGTCATGAGCGTAAGCATCATGAGTGTCGTATGTAGTCATGTTCTTACATGACACGCATGTTATTATTAATTTTATTATGTTTGCACCAGTCGCGTACCTTCGACATTCGTTCACGTCACGCAATACCAAATTTGGTATAAGTGAAGCTAGCGAAACAGCCACGAGTGCGTGACGAGTGTGGCATGCAGTCGTGTTTTTACATGACACGCTTGTCATGATTTTCACCTTAGGGCCGGTCACTTATGTTCGCCATGCAGTCATGTCATACCATACCAGTTTCGCAATATGTCATGTGATCGAAAACACCACGAGAGATGCAAGACCATGGAACAGTTCATCACATTCAAGACATACATATCAAAATCCTTATGTTATCACTAGTCACTTATGCTCGTCATACAGTCATGTAATGCTATACTAATTTAGGTACAGATATCATTATCGAAATGGCCAGGAGAGAAAAGACGTAGGCGGCTAGATAGATAGATAGATAGATAGATAGATAGATAGATAGATAGATAGATAGATAGATAGATAGATAGATAGATAGATAGATAGATAGATAGATAGATAGATAGATAGATAGATTCAAATTCGTCGAAGTTCACTAAGAAAAGCTTCTCATTTAAAAGCTACCAGGAGTCCTAGGTGGCACACGTAGAAAACGTTGGCACAATCAAGAAAGTGCCCGCATACGGCAGCACGATCTCGAATCGGAAGTCAATGCAGACGGGTGGCGTAGCCCACAATTTTTTGTGCGAGCCACAATTTTGCTCTCTTCATATTAAACAGAATTGATGAGTCATGCTGATCACTGTATCCGTGCTATTGGTGCTATCTGCGTGTTGGCCAAACACGCTACACTGTTGCGTAAAAGCCAACCATTGAAGGTCGCACTGTTGATAATTAGTTTGAATTACCCGTACTAAAATAAATCAGCTTACGTAATCTCAACGTTTCTCTTTACCCCTACCTGCGAACAAGATAAGACTAGCTTCACATAGCTGGCACGTTGTGACCTCGTGTTTGTGCTCGTTTTCTATGTTACCTGACGCCTTGTAAACCTATTCTAGTTGATTTTAACGCGAAAGAATTAAGGAGATAGTTTCGCAGAAATTCTTAGCTTCGGCGTTGTTCTTCGTGAACGGAAAATTATATTTGCGTGACTGAAAAATTGAACAGCTTTGTGTGCTTAAAAATTGAGGAAGATGCAAATAAAACAAATATTGTGGGCATTTGAAGCACGCTTCTTCATCACCTGTACAAAACTATCATCACCTAGTGTTCTTTATCTTCATAGTTAGTGGGTATGACCCTCGAGTCGGTTCTGTGCGCTTCTGCGTAGATTACTGGGCGCTAAACAAGATCACGCGCAAGGATGTATACCTTACGCCACGTATAGATGACGCCTTGTATTCGCTACAAGCTCAATACTTCTCGAGTCTCGATCTACGTTCAGGATACTGGCAGATACCGATGCATGAGGACGATAAAGAAAAGACATTTTCGACACCAGACGGACTTTACGAGTTCAATGTAATGCCCTTCAGCTTCTGCAACGCACCCGCGACATTCGAACGCATGATTGACACCATTTTGCGTGGCCTGAAGTGGAAAAGTTTCCTGTGCTATTAGGACGACATCATTGTTTTCTCGTCAACCTTCTCTCAACACTTACACCGTTTAGACGAAGTACTCATGTGCCTTGGTACGGCTGGCCTTCAGCTGAACACAAAAAATGCTGTTTCGCCAGCAAGACAATTAAGGTCTTAAGCCACGTTGTGAGTAAGGATGGCATTCGTCTTGGTCCCGATAAAATACTGGCCGTTCTTCATTTTCCTCGTCCTAAAAGGACCAAGGACTTACGCAGTTTTCTTGGCCTGGCTTCATACTTGCGCCGATTCATACGAGACTTTGCTTCGATAGCGGCACCTTTGCACAAATCACTCGGTACTGGTGTTCGCTTTGAGTGGTCTCCTGCCTGCGAACTAGCGTTTAGCTATCTGAAAAACGCCCTCACATCTGCACCAGTACTTCGCCATTTCGATGAAACAGCACCCACTCTCCTGCATACTGACGCTAGCAGTCACGGAATCGGAGGTATTCTACTGCAGCGCGATGAATCATCATGTGGAAGGGTCGTTACGTATGCAAACCGCGTCCTGACTAACACCGAGAAGAATTACACCATTACTGTACAGGAGTGTTTAGCTGTCGTGTGGTCGGCGCAGAAATTTCGACCTTATCTACATGGCCGTCATTTTGCCATAGTTACAGACCATCATGCCTCATGTTGGCTTTCCACGCTCAAGAATTTGTCAGGAGGCCTTGGTCGATGGATTATACGTCTTCAAAAATACGACTTTACTATTACCTACAAGTGCGGCAAAAAGCACCAGGACGTAGATGCGCTTTCTCGCTGCCCGCTTCCCACGGCGCCGTCCACTGCTTCCTCTACTAGGTTCAGTGAGGAACGCTTGGATAGTCCTTCCACATCTGTTTAGTCCTTAGCCGCCTTTAACAAGATCCCTCCTGACGACCACGGCTCCATCATAACGCATCAACTTGCTGACGCTTACTGTAGACGCATCATAGATCGCCTTGGGAGGAAATCGCGACCACCTGATGCCCGCCTTCAGCGACAGCTCAGGCATTTCAAGCTCGATAACCGCGTTCTTCACCATCACATCTATCACCCGGATGGTCAACGCTGGGTGCCCGTTTTGCCTCGCTCTCTTCGAGCCGATATTCTTAAGGCCTACCACGATGACCTGACTGCTGGTCACTTTGGTTTCTAGAAAACGTACGATCACATTAAAAGTCATTTCTACTGGCCAGGGATGTCCGCCAGCGTAGCAAAGTACGTCGCCTCCTGCAACCTTTGTCAGCGCCGAAAGCTTCCGACATCACCTCAATACGGAGAGCTGCAACCACTTCCATGTCCGTCGGCGCCATTTGAAGTCATTGCATCGATATATATAGTCCTCTTCCCACGACTCCCAGTGGCCATCGATGGATAGTGACAGCTGTCGACCACTTAACACGTTACGCTGAAACATCCTGCGTGAATTCGGCCTCCGCTTCTGACGTAGCTACATTTATGCTTGAAGCCTTGATCTTGCATCACTGTGCTCCTTGTGTTATGTTTAGTGGCCGTGGAAAAGCTTTCCTTTCACAAATTGTGGAGGAATTGCTAAAAACCTCCGGCACCAGCCACAAGACAACCTCCAGCTATCACCCCCAAACCAACGGGCTCACTGAGCGCTTTCATCGCACTCTGTCCGACATGATAGCCATGGACATGGAGCCATACCACACCAACTGAAATGCGATTCTGCCGTTCGTAACATTCACTTATAATACCGCCGTACAACGCGCAACTGGCTACTCGCCGTTCTACCTTGTCTACAGCCGATCACCATTTTCCTTTCTGGACGTCTCGTTCTTGACAGCCCCAGTTACACCATCTGCATCCTCATTTGAACAATATGTGTCCCGCCTCCATCACTGTCGCCAGCTCGCCAGACTCAACACTGAGGAGAGACAACAAGCCCGTAAAAATCTGCATGACGGATCCCACACCACTGTGACCTTCCACCCCGGCGATGAGGTGCTACTCCGGACACCAGTTCGCACTCCTGGCTTGTGCGACAAATTTCAGTTTCGGTTACTACCACAGTCTTAGAACAGACCTCGCCTGTTAATTATCGCGTTGAACCTGTGATTGCCCCAAGTGACCGGTGCTGTCGCGGTACTGATATAGTGCATGTCTCGCGTATGAAGCCTTTCGCAAAGCGTTCTCCGCATCTACAAGTTGCGGCCAGGATGGCCGCTTTCACGCGCGGGGAATTAGTGGAGGTGCTGGGAATTACCTTGCACCTCCACCACTTGCGACGTAGTTCTTTACACGCCTGTATTAGGCCTGACGACGTGGCCAAAATAGTTACCTCTGAGGCACAGAACCGACTCAAGGCTCATCCTCACTAATGAAGAAGATGAACACTAGGTGATGATGGTTTTGTACAGGTGATTAAAAAGCGTGCTTTAAATGCCCACAATATGCCCACAAATGCCCCATAGGTGTATCCTATGGAGGTTTAAGTAAACCGCCTTGAAGAAGAGGCTCAGCTCTGTCACACACGTGATGAGATTTCTCGCTGGTAAAACGTGGGGCACATCAGTGTCATCTATGCTTTAGCTGTACAGAGCGCTATTCTTGGGATATTTGCGGTATAGCACGCCCGTGCTTTCCAACGCCGGAAAAACTAACATCAGGGTCCTGCAAAGCATTCAAGGCCAAGTCCTCCGCACATGCTTGGGGCTACCTCGGTGCGCTAATACGTTAGCAACAATTGGTATTGCTAAAGACCATCCGATCACGACATATAGTACAGTCGACACACTCCGGACACGTATCCGTCACCTATCCAGAGTGCCTAACCACCACCTTGCTAGCTTGCCACTAGAAAGACCAAAAGCAGCGTTTTCCAAAGTTGTTGCGGCTAACCACAATTCCATCTCGTGGAGATTCTCGCCCGCAACCATGCCACTATCTCCAGAGTGGTGCATGAAAAGACCGACTGTGCACCTGAAGTGCCGGGGATATATTAAAAGACAAGCCTGTCATCTGCAGCCCTCAAGCAGATCTCACTGGACCTTTTGAATTTGTCGTATGCTAACCGAATTCATGTTTACACGGACAGTTCGGTCTCGGGAAGTTCGACAGATGCCTTTGTCATACCATCTCGATCAATTACCGTCAAAATCAGGACATCACACGTCACGACATCTACGGGATCCGAGCTCGCCGCTCTTCGAGCCACTGTGGAGTTTGTTACGCAAGAATCCCCTAGTAGATGGGTCATTTTCTGCGACTCCAAGGCAGCCCTTCAATGCGTGCGAAGTCTACGACGTGGAAACTACGACCAGATGGTGTATCCTATTAATGAAATTTGTCATCGCGCTGCTGATCAAGGACACGACATTGTTTTACAATAGTTGCCGGGCCACTGTGGCATCAGTGGTAACCACCTCGCCGACGACACTGCCCGATGCGCCCACGATGGAGCGCCCACATTGTTAATGCCCTTGTCAAGAGTAGACGCAACTAGAGAACTTCTTCACATCGCGCATAATGCCACGCTTGCGCACGGGAATTCTCCACTTGACTTCAAGCATCGCCCTAAGAATCTCAAGTCATTACGTCAGAAACAACTGCCATCCAAGATTTCTCGACGTGACGCTACAATGCTGTGCCGGCTGTGGACTGGGGTACGTTTACTAAGTCATTCAGCCATCGCATTGGCATGGTGGATTCATCCATGTGTGAAAGCTGCAACTGTATAGAGACTATTGAACATCTCTTGTGCCACTGTGCCCGATTTGATGAAGATCGCCGGACTCTCCAGTGTGCCTTGAATAGACTCGATGACCGGCCATTTAATGAAGCAAAGATCTCAGGAGCCTGGTCGCGCAGCATATCAGCACAGAAAGCCACACGAGCCCTCCTGAGATACTTGTCAGCAACTTCATTGAGGGACCGCCTGTGAAACTTGGCATTGTGTGTGTGATGTGATATGTGTCTATCCTTCTCTCTCTCTCTTACTCCCCCCTCCTTCTCCCCGTGTGTAGGGTAGCAAACTGGACGCATAGTCTAGTTAACCTCCCTACCTTTCCTACATTCCTTCTCTCTCTCTCTCTCTCTCTCTCTCTCCTTGGTGTATTTTAGGCATTGCAACCCTGAGATTGTGAGAAGTACACAGGCTCCGCATTGAATAGCGTTAGCTAGCGAACTGTCTGTGCATCTTTTCGAACGAAAATGTTTTATGCCAGGCTGCACCGACACTTTAGTGACGCATCTGCGTCACAGATACGACGTTGACGAAATTAACGCTGTACCCAACTAGAAAGAAATAAAACGTATCGGAAAAGTTCCACCTCCCGGGCCTGCCGGGAATAAAATCTTTCATGCCTCTGGCTATGACGGCATTCACTAGTCGCTCCATGGACTAAGCTAACGGAGCAGAGAGAACACATCTTACAAACGCGCTACATATCTCGGACATGGTTGTCTCTGATAGCGGTGTAAGATGGCTACTTAGTCTGTGAGCGATGACGAGATGTAATGCGGCATTCTCTTACTAGCGGTCGTGGGAGAACAATTAGTTGACGACGCAGTTATATCATGGCGCCCGAGATTGCACGACAGTGCCCAATCTCGGTGGTCGTGGTCATAGCGTCTCCACAGTAGCAAATAATACTCGCCGCGCTAGCATCGGGGAGTTGCCCTAAACCAAATTGCGTTATTTGCCTCTCGCTTCATGTTAGCTTAAAACCCACATGCAGCAATGATGTTTCGCCACCGGCAACTTCAAGCGTGATAGTACCGACTAAGAATTGACAGCCGATCCACGAAGCGAACGCTGGTGATAGAGCGAAGCTTTTTGGACGATTGTGAAATGTTCTTAAATAATTACGACGTTGCCAATGGCTACCGGGGCGCTCCAACAGACGCCGGCTGTGCCTCACGTCGAACTGAATAGTGCTTGCACTTTCCATGTGTAACGTCGTTGTGCCAAGCGTGTCCCGTCGTGCAAAGGAGACGCGCGCATCGCGTTCCAATCTGACCGACACCGTATCAGTAGACACAGGGGTTCTCCGAACACTATGGAATGTACAAAGTGAAGGACGGACGGATGGACAGACTGACGCACGGATGGACAGACGCATGGATGGACGGACCGATAGACAGAAGGATGCACGCACTGGATGAAGCAATTGGATGAAGCCATGATTTCGCGCGTTTACCAGTTTGAGGGGAGAGGGCAGAAACGAACGAAGAGGGAAAAAGGGAGAGGTGTAAGCGGGGATGTGGCGGGGAGCTTCGACGGTGGCGACGGCGATGGCATAGGTGCGGGCGTAACGAGCTTCACTCCTAGGAACCCCAGGCGTTGTCCGGGACTTATAGTTCCGTACCCCCTTCTTAAATGATATTGCGCTAGCTACAGCTAGCCCATAACATATTCAGTAAAAAAAAAAATTCCGAAGGTGGCCTAACCAGGCCTTTTTGTAGAGGTAAGAAACATATCGTAATACAGACCATAGTTTACCACGGCGTTGGTTAACCCTATCAGCACACTCGGGCCTATACCAGCGTGCGTCACATCCGTTTGACGCTGCCGTCTACTTATCTAGAGTGTGTGACTCGACCTCCCCATTAACCTCAGCGAAGGTTTCTTGGTGTACACCGTGCCTCCCGTGTACACAGCAGGTGGTTCGTAGACCAACCGTTTTAGAGTGAAGGTGCGTGCGAAATCGTGTTATTTTAGCTCAGTCACGGAGGAATACTTGGCGGACGTGGCTAAGAGGCAGAACACAGAATTTTCACGCATCTCCGTCAAATGATGAGGTTCTGGTGGAAACGGGCTTCGGAACCTACCGTATGTCCTCTGACCGCCAGCACAAACACGAGAAAGATGGATTTGACACGGTCTCGACGCTGCCTCCGAAACTACAAATGACACAAGCGAGGCTTCTGCGGCGGTTTCATATGCTCGAGAGGGCACGGGGAAGTTGAAAACAAGTAATGGTGTCAATAATTTGCATACACAAGTGTGAAGAAAAGCAAACGCGTGCCGTTTCGTGCTCAGCTCTTGCTACCAAGTAAGTTTGAACAAGCGGGTTCGTCTACGGGGGTGACTCAGATTTGTCCTAATGAGCAGCGTGAGAGCTCTCTCGCCATCTCTCCTTAGATGGAACCATTGAGGTGGCGCGCAGCAGCATTGGGGGTGCGCATCAAGTTTCCGTTAACGCTCACTCGGCGTTTCCGTTCGAGTGTGAGGCTTGTATTTAATGTTTGTTTCACCAGTACGTTATGTTTGTGCGTTGTCGCGGAACTCTCACCTGAATCATGTGGTCATTACGTCGGTTCCCGGTCGCTGCAATGTCTCAAAAAAAAAAAAATGGCAGCATATCCACGGAGTGAATGATGCAGAGTGGGGCGAAGAATTCGTCCGTCCTTCGTTTTTGCTTGCGTCCATCCATGCGTCCGTCAGTGTGACCGTCCATGCGTCCATCAGCCCGTCCACGCGTGGGTCTGTCCGTGCGTCCATCCCTGCGTTCGTCCATGCAGCCGCCCCTGCGTCCGTTCATGCGTCCATCCATGCATCTGTCTATGTGTCCGTTCGTCCATCTATCCAACACTCCAAGTACCACCATCTCGCATCTTTTCATCATATATTCCCCATATAGAAGCACCGCCATCGAGCGGACATTCCAAGGACTAAACGAGAGGTGACACACGCACACTTTCTTACAGCTTGCGCTTCGGGTCCACTTCCCACCTTTAACCACCTCGAGTTCATGGTATATACTAGTTCGCTGTATTCATGGCACTGCGGCCGAACGCTCGCTAAACCTTTCGAAAACCAAGGAGGTTACGCCCAGTGAGTATGACGTAGCAAACTTTTTCAGTCAGATAGTACTGAATGTACATGCCAATGGCTGCTAATGGGAAATGAAAGGCGGGAAATTCGGCTTTTACTTTCTTACGGCTTGCGCTTCGTATCTACTTCCCATTTTTATCCACCTTGAGTTCATTCATGGTATATACAAGTTCATTGTATTCATGGCACTGCGGCTCAACGCTTGCTAGACCTTTCTAAAACTAAGGAGCTTACACCCAGCGAGTATAACGTAGCAACCCTTTCTTGTCAGATAGTGCTCAATGTACATTCCAATGGCTGCTAATGGTGATCGCGGCCTGCGCATTAACTAAAAGCCGAATGCTCCTGTCTCTCATTCCCCATTAGCCGCCATTGTCATGTTCATTGAGCACTATTTTTATTGTTCAACAACGCACAGAAGAAGTCTCTCACCGGCCCCACCTTGGAGGTCAAAATGTTATACTTGTTACATACTAATGGGGACGAACGGGTGCCGCTATAAGGATCCTCGGCCCTAAAACCTCGCTGCCCTCACTGCAGAGTCGCGTTATCTCTCCGTAGCGGTAGCTGAGCGCCAACGCTGAGCTTCGATGTAGGCGTTCCGCACCTCGGGGTTTGCAGCTCAACACCGAAGGTTGGCTTGCGGTTGTGTGGGCCGGAGTTCTGAATCACCTTGCCTGCGTAGGTGTTTGCGCTCGGCATCGCGAGCACTGCGCTGCTGCTGCTCCGCAACAATCTCGATGTAGGCAGAGGCTGGAGCGCTGCTGCAACAAACGCCGTCGTTTGTGCTGTCTTGACTTCCATCTTGTCCACGTGTTTGCACATCCGCATCTTCTGTCTATTAGAATGAATACTTACGAACTGGCTCAGCGGTCTGCTATTCGACGCCTTACAGCTTGCCGCAGAGTTCGGTACGCCTGAAGTACACGAAACAGCATGCTCCACAGAAGTATAGGCCCGATATAGTAGAAAAAAACGCCAGGCCTGCCCGGCACGCGTAGCACAGTCATAGCGAGTACTGGAAAAGTGGCCTTTCGTAGCCTTTTCTGAACAATTTTTGGGTGACTGCTACAAGCACACTTGCTGAGTACCCACTACGCCATCAATAATCAATTTTGTCCTGTAGCCCTGCTATTTGTACAATTTTTCATGCAGTGGCTGACGACGATGAAGAATTATGGGTGAAGTGGGCATGTATCGCAGTTATTAGGTGGTCAGCAACAAGCTTTTTTAATGGATTGGAGCATCGGTCGCCCTACTCGTTATGCAATTCGCATTGTGTGACGCCTGGTTGTTGGTTTAATGCTCCAAAACTCTTTAATACTCATATTAACTGATTCCTTTCCCGACATTAAGCCTGCATAAGCACAGTTTAGAAACCAGTTCTAAGCACCAGCGTAGATGAGATGTAGAATAGTGGGCTGGCATGCAGAGGACCCGGGTTCAAATTCCATTGTGTGCTTGGTGTTTTTTTATTTAGCGAGTTTTTATTCCTATTTCGTGTGATAGTGGTTACGGACACGGGCGGCAGCGGCGGTGAAACACTACGGCGCCGCAAGTGACCTGTGTTGTCATCTAATAACAGCTATCGCTGTAAAAAAAGGGGAAGATCCCACGTACAGTGGGAACCGATGATATGCGAAGCGCAATAGAGAAATTTTGATATGTCACTTTAAAATCAGCATAACGTAACGAAGTGGAGGTAAATGATGCCGTACATGACTTCCGTGTCATGATTATCATGTTTAGATGTGTCGTTTACCTTCGTCATCTATTGACATCACGTAACACAAAATTTGATATATGTGGAGCTAGCAAAACGGCCGCGAGCACATCATGAAGGGCCCAATATACTGCGATGTAGCGTTGACGCACGCGCACGCTGGGCACAGCGACGCTACGTTGGCAAACGCGAGCACTCTATAGTCTGACGCCAGGCGCGACCAGCGTCCGTCAGCGCGGCCCGATGGAAACCAGTGCGAAATGCGATAGGCTGAATGTCGCGCCGATGCGTTACCCAGACAACATTGCGTCTCCCTCTTTTCGCGACAGAGGAATGCCGGACGCGCTGAAACGAACATGCGTCAAAGCAACGTAGCCCGGCGCGCGCCTCCGAGCATATCGCAGTACTAGCTCCTGGCGTCGCAACGCCGGCGTGACGCGTCAAATTGAACGCCGGCGAGCACGCACACCGCGTCACGTCAAAATGTATTGCTGCCTTGACTGCGGCATGTAGTCATCACATGGCACGCATCTCATGAGTATCATGTTTGCACTACTCACATGCCTTCGTCATCCATTGGCGTCACGTATTACCAAATTTGGCATATGTGAAGCTAGCGAAACGGCCGCGAGCCCATCATCAGTGTGGCATGTGGTCATGTTGTTACATGACACGCATGTCGTGATTATCAAGTTTGGATGTGTCATTTACCTATGTCGTCCGTTCGCACCGCGTAAAACCGAGTTTGGCACATGTGAAGCTAGCTAGACGGCCCCGAGCGCATGATCAGCGTATACCATGTAGTCATGTAGTTACATTATACGTATCTCATATTCATCATGCTTGCACCAGTATCATACCTTCGTAACCCATTCATGTCCCCTAATACCAAAGTTGGTACAAGTGAAGCTAGCGAAATGGCCACCAGCACATCATGAGCGTGGCATGTAGTCATGTTGTTACATGACACGCATCTCATGGTTATCATGTTTGCACCAGTCCCATACTTTTGTCATCCATTCACGTACTGTAATATCAAATTTCGTTTATGTTACACTAGCGAAACGGCCACGAGCGCATTATGAGCTTGGCATGTAGTCACATTGTTACATAAAATGCATGTCATGATTTTCATGTTAAGGTCTGTCACTTGTGTTCGCCATGCAATCATGCCATACCATACCAGTTTTACAACATGTCATGTGAAGAAAATCACAAAAAGAGCTGCAGAACTATGAAATGTAAATCATGACATTTGTGACATACATATCACAATTTTCATGTTATACCTGCTCAAATATGCTCTTCATACAATCATGTTATGCCATACGAAATTTGGTATCGATACAATTAACGAAACGACCAGGAGAGATAAAAGTCGCAGGCGGATAGATAGATAGATAGATAGATAGATAGATAGATAGATAGATAGATAGATAGATAGATAGATAGATAGATAGGTACGCTCAATGTCGCCGAAGTTCGTCAAGAAACGCTTCGCATTTAACAAACAATGTAAACCTGCAAGAATACACCGCATGTGGCGACATCTAAAGTCTTGCCTGTGACTGGAAGCTTCGCTTGTGGCTCCTTAGATGCAGAAGCCAGCATGGCATCCCTTTCTTGTTTCTACAGAGAGCAGAGCTCTTAGAGAGAGAAAAATAAAACAGGATAGCCGAGAGTTCAATAAGATGCTGGGATCTGGTAGGCCACCCTGCACGGCTGGTAGTGGAATATGGGATCGGACAGAGAGAGAGGGAGACATGAAAAACCATAAATGAGTACAAAACATCAACACACACACAGGAAGCCATTCCACTCATATATTTAGGGGCGAAGCTCCTTGAGCCATGGGTCGTGCGTCCGCGGTGTATGTAGTAGTAGTAGTAGTAGTAGTAGTAGTAGTAGTAGTAGTAGTAGTAGTAGTAGTAGTAGGAATAGTCGTCGTAGTAGTAGTAGTAGTATTAGTAGGCAGCCACTTCCACGGCCGGACTAGAGGAGTGACACGCGTGCACTCCTTTGAATTGAGGAGGAAACCCACGCACGGTAATCATACAAAAAGATAGTTGTTCCTGATGAACTAACCTATAGAGACGAGTATGTATGACTTAATCTCCAATAAAATTTGCCTTGTATTTAATACTAACAATACTAACAGAAGGACGCACTTTGAGCAGCATCTGACCAGGAAAGGTTGCCTCGTTAAACTCACTGGGCGTAACCTTATTGGTTTTAGCAAGGTTTAGCTGGGTTGGGCTGCATTGTCATTCTGGCAGTGGTGAAAGGGGGGAACTAGACACGATTTGATTTGATTTTGTGGGGTTTAACGTCGCAAAACCACCATTTGATTATGAGAGACGCCGTAGTGGAGGACTCCGGAAATTTTGACCACCTGGGGTTCTTTTACGCCCACCCAGATCTGAGTACACGGGCCTACAACATTTCCGCCTCCATCGGAAATGCAGCCACCACAGCCGGGATTTGATCCCGCGACCTGCGGGTCAGCAGAAGAGTACCTTAGCCACTAGACCACCGCGGCGGGGGGAACTAGACACGAAGCGCAGGCTGTAAGAGAGTGCGCGCACGCCGCTCCTCTAGACCAACCGTGCCACTTCTTGTTTAGTCCTTTAGATGTCCGCTGGATGGCGGTACATCTATATGATGAATATATGATGAAAATATTAGAGATCACGGTACTTGGAGCGTTCACTGGATGGACTGGCGGATGGACAGCCGCACGAACAGATAGACGGATGCATGGACGGGTGCAGAGACGGACGTATGGACGCACGGACGGATGGATGCATCGATGGTTGCTAAGACAAACGCATGGATGGACGGAAGCAAGAAGGAACAGACGGACGGAGGCACAGACGGTCTGACGGACGCCTCACCCTACTAATCATCTTGCACTCTGTGGATATGCTGTGATTTTTTCATACGGGCCAGTAGTTCACATGAATCTCAGTAGCACATACACGGCCTTCTTTTGCGACGTTGAATCTGAACGACAGCGTCATATTAGACAGATTATTATACCATGCCACAGCTGTGGTACGGACGCAGCCTTCTGTTGCGAATGGCTGGCAGGCCGCGTCCATACGGCTGCTGCGGACACGCAACTAAAGTTGTCTATTCCTTCTTCAGACAGAGCCCTCTCATTTACCTTGTTGAGTGCATTAGTAAGAGATTGCCTTTGTATGCTTTACTCCGGGTAGTCGCACAGAGCATGTTTGCTTGTCCCTTCGTCTCTGCAGTGTAAGCAGGCGGCATGGCCGGCTGTATGCGTAACGCACACTCACGAGTAAACAGAATGCACAACCACAGTCAACACAGAACAATAGCGTCACTTCATCGAAGTATTGCAGGAAATGAAAGGCTTAACGTTACATCACCGCCGCCACCTCTAGTTGCCTAAAATCTGTAATCTGAAACGGCCGGGTTGTGTAGCCTAACGCATGATGAGTGAACCATTTAGATGACGTGTGGGGGATCTGCTGTCGATCAGGAGAGCGTGCTTGCGCATGTGTGGAATTGGGCTCATTCCAATGTGACATGAGGCATTAGTGAGCAAGCATGCGCAGCTTCCTAGTAGCGCGTTCCTATATATAGATAAGTATAGAGATGTCATGGTCTTCTGCATGGGCTTAGCGGGCAGCTGCATCGGCCCGTTTATTAGCGATAATTCCACAGTAACTTGGCCGCCAATGCTATAATATGTGGTGCCCTTTTATCGGCTATTTGTTGAAGCGTTTCGGCACTCTTAAAAACTAGCTGTTCGTGTAGACCATGGCGTAGACTTGACAAAAGAGACCGCACTGCTGCCTTGAAGCCGCATCAAATCGCCCACTTTTGTGTCCTCTCGTCGTTAATGAGATGAACCACTGCGCGAAGCGCTGCAAGCTCTGCGTGCTTGTTACCTGTCCTGAATTCATACTTGTGGCCCTCGTTGCAATGACGACCACCGCTATTGAGCAGTTTGACAGGATAGATACATCGGTGTAGACGTGTGTACAGTCTTTGTACTTCTCGTGCAGCACAGGTGACGCAAGCTCTTAGAGCTTTTCCGGACAATAAAGGCTCGACCAAGAACAGCTACGGTGTTGAATTAAAGCGGCATAAAGAAGGCCACCCTGCTCCGCGATTCATTCAGGCTTGACACTCATAGCCTGACTCTGCCTTAGGTATTTCATTCACTGTTATTATTATTTTTCACTCCATCAAATATTGGCATGGACAGTTACAACTTCTTTCAATTCTAAAATTTAATGACGATGAGTTAGTGGGGTCACGTTTACGCTGTTTAGGTTACCCCGTTTAGGTATATTACGAGATAGCTAGAAAACAGCTGTACTCTTAGACAGTGCAGGCGACAATGAGATTATTACAGAATAGGGGAAAACTTTTTTATTTATTTTGCATAAATGAGTGCGCAAATGTGACCTTCACAGCTCTCGTGTCGGGGGACATTGCCCTGCTGGCCTAGTCATACGAGCTCGCGACTACTGTTTCAGAATTGCGTCGCTTGGCTGCTTGAGAAGCGGATTTCACTTAGTTGGGGAGACTGGATAATGAAGAGCGGTATTTTAATCCAACAAAGGGAACAGTAGCCGAGCGAAACAGCCCGCTTAGTGCATGTGCACGTAGTCAGGGCCGGTTCCCCCTTTGCTTTATGCCCGCCTGACAACGCACGCGTACTGCGATTCGGCGCGCTTTGAGCTCTGCGACATGAAAGAAAAGCTCAGTGCAGCGAGCGGCAGCACAATCTGTCGAGACCCTGCTGCTGCTGAGGCGAGGCACTACGCGAGTTGCAAGTGTCGAGGCGGTATGTCGGAAGCGTGGTGACGTCCGCTGTCCCGTTTCGGGGTGGGCCGGGGGGGGGGGGGGACTTAGTTTAGGGGACGGTCCTGCTGAAACACACCCTTCCTGCTGCCGTCCCAACGAGACCAGTGGGAGAAAGGGGAGCGGAGGCAGAGGGGGAAGATGACAATGCGAACTGAAGTCCTGCCCTTGGCAGCGTAACCACGCGCTCGTAATTGGCACGCTCTTCGACACCAAAGACCGCCGCCACCTCTAGTTGCCTAAAATCTGTAATCTGAAACGGCCGGGTTGTGTAGCCTAACGCATGATGAGTGAACCATTTAGATGACGTGTGGGGGATCTAATGTCGATCAGGTCGCTGTGACGTCAGCGGCTGCCGTGATGCAAGGGACCTTACTGTGGCGATGCCTGCTGCACGCTCACACAGCCGAAGAGAGGTTGGTTCAGCTTTCTCATTCAATTTTTTGCTTATGTTTTCATATATGCTTGGGAGCTGACCCGCTAGTCGAGTGCTTATCAGACCAAAATGGGCTTCCAAGCTGCGCTTGATGTGCGTAGAGCAATCGCCCGTTACCCGTGTGCCAGTGGAGAGAAGGACATGCCAGCGAGAAGCAAAATGAAAAATATGGAAACAAGTGCGGGAGAAGGTATTATAGAGGGAGCCGATAAGCGATCAATATTATACGTTCTCGTCAGCTGCTGCACGACGCTGCCATGGGCGAAAGTGAGTAGGGTGATTTATGTCGAGCGGGTGACATCACATCCGTCTTTAGACAAAGCTCTCCGATGCTTCTTGTTTGAACAGTGTGACAGGTCAGTGCCATATCGCGGATTTAAAGTAATCGCGGCTACCGTGCGAAATTATGAAAACATAAGAGAGAGAGAGAGATAAAGATGCAAGGAAAGGCAGGGAGGTTAACCAGACGCGCATCCGGTTTGCTACCCTGCACTGGGGAAGGGATAAAGGGGAGAAAAGAGGTTGCAGAGAGATGAGAAGGTACACACAATCACAAGCACACTCGGGGAGCACACACAGTCTACAGGCGGTCGCTCAAGTTTGTTGACTTTAGGTAAAGTAGCAGTGCTTTAGTTGCTTTCTACGCAACTGAGGCAGATGCCCAAGGTCCTAGTATCTTCTGCACACGAAATGGTCCGGGGTCAAGTTTATTCAAAACCATCCGGAGCTGGCATCGCTCTGTGTCGTAGCAAGCGCAGCTGCACAGGACGTGTTCGATGGTCTCTTCAGCTCCGCAGAAGTCGCATGTAGAGGTGTCTGCCATACCAATGCGAAAGGAGTACACCTTTGTAAATGCAACACCCAACCAAAGGTGGCATAACAGTGTCGCATCGAAGCGGGAAAGCTGTGATAGTAGCTTTAGCTTGAGCGAAGGATCCAGTTCATAAAATTGACACCTTTGGAAGCTGGTAGACGACCAGAACGTATGTGTGAGATCTCGAGCCAGCAGGTAAAGTTGTCTTGCTGCATCATTCCTTGATAGAGGAATCGGGACCACATGGGTTCCTTCATGGGCTGAGCGGGCTGCATCATCGGCTAATTGATTTCCGGTAATACCGATATGTCCAGGCCGCCATTGATATATAATATCATGCCCTCGTGCTAGAGCTTCATGATGGCAATGTCTTATTTCTTGTACCAATTGGTCATGACTCCTCATACGCATGGCAGACTGCAAACTCTGAAGCGCTGCCTTCGAATCACAGAATATGACCCATTTTCCTGGACGTTCTTGAACGAGATATTGTAAAGCAGTCCTTATAGCAGCAAGCTCTGATGCCGTAGATGTAGTCATATGCGACAACTTGAACTTGATTGTAATTGCTGCAGCCGGAATTACAGCGGCACCTGATGAGCTGCTGGACCAGACGGACCCATCAGTGTATATCTGCGTTCGGTTTAAGTACAACTCATGTAATAATAGCAGTGTTGCTTGCTTCAATGCTACTGTGGAGCGATTGCTTTTCTTTTTGATTCCCGCAATTTCTAGACATGAAAACATAAAACGCGCATCTTATAAAGCACAAGCCAAAATGAACTATGTAAATGGCACATTTGGTGACGTCCACACAACATTCGCAATGCGAGAACAATGAATTTCCTTCTTGAGAATGGTCAATGATTGATTGATTGATTGATTTATATGTAGGGTTTAACTTCCCAAAGCCACCATATGATTATAAGAGAAGGCGTAGTGGAGGGCTCCGGAAATTTCGACCATCTGAGCTTCTTGAACGTGCACCCAAATCTGAGCACTCGGGCCAACAACATTTCCGCCTTCATCGGAAATGCAGCCGCCGCAGCCAGGATTTGAACCCGCGACCTTCAGGTCAGCAGCCGAGTACCTTAGCCACTAGACCACCGCAGCGGGGTCTTGGGAATGGTCAAATAATAATTAGTTGAAGTGGGTGCGTTCTTCAGTAAAAGCTACACCAATTTTCATGGTGAAGGCATTGCTTATAATAACTTTATTAAAAGTGGAACTCAGACGAAGAAGCGTTCTTGTGAGGTGCATGATCAGTCTCCATTAGAGGCTACGCGCTAAATCATTAAACTTCATCCTCGACTAAATATGTCAAATTTATGAAGTTCAAATTTTAAAAATTTAGCCCTAACCCTTGGGAAAACTCACCAATAACCATTATGCTGAATGTTATCACCTGGATGTTGCTCCGTCACAAAGAGGCTTAAGTAAATCGGAACCACCCTCCTCTTTAATTATTCGATTTGCTGTAATAATGGCTTCTCTGCAATGTCTGCAGTTGCTAGGTGAAATGGCGGCACTGTGTACAAGATCATGTTATTGGAACAATATTGCAATGAATATTCTTCGTCGTTCCATGAACACGAATGCATCCGGCAGAACAAATGCTATGGTAATGCAATATAACTGGCAGAAAGACACGCTTTCTTGTTCTAACGTAGCTGATTTTATCTGGTGAGGCACGACCGGTGCCAAAATGCGCAGTTTTGTTAAGAGCGTTTCAGTAAGAAAACCACAAGCAGTGCCAAACGCTCAGTACAGAAATATCCCTGCCGTCATCGCCTGCGACTTGCAGGAATTCCTGCTCTCTTATACATGAGAATTTATCACACGCATTTAATGTGCTTCTATAAAGACGACGCTGCCCGCGGGGGTCATCCGTGTGCGAGAAAAATCTCCATAGTATGGTAGAACACAGATGTTAATAATCATGTGCTGCAAGAAATGACCATAACCATAACTTTATTTCTTATCACTTTGCAGGCATATGCAGCAGATCATTCAGACCTCTGCCGGTTGGACACACGTAGCGACCACCAAAGTTCGAAGGGATTTGTACATGACGCTGGGCGCACAATTCACAATTCCACCGTTGCGCTTGACTTCATGATTGGGATCTTGTTTTATTCAAGAAATACGTTGGTGAACAAATAGCCGACAAACTGACGGCACCCGGCCGTCATGTGTTGTGCTCCGGCTTAGCGATCACAATCAACTGCCCCTATTCACCGATTGGGTTCAAGCTGTTTACATAGGCTCCAAATCAAAGCAACGCTGAAATTCAAGTCGACTTCGTTCACTGTCACGATCACTGTGCCGCTACTGGTGTCGTAATCTTGTTATGGTTTACTCTCGACAGGGCGAGATGTTGCGGGAGAGCCACCGGAAAGGTACGCCATGGTGGTAGCGGGCGCAACGTAAGCGTTGAGCTCTAGTGTGCACATACCTTGCGTGCGCAAACACCTTTCTCCTATAGGCTCGGCGCATGCTTGCTCACCCGCTGGGCCGTCGCACGCTTAAATAAAGTGGTCTATTAAGGTCAACCAGGCGTATTGCTGCAAAAAAGCTCGCAAGCGTTATGTTTAGCTTATATAGCTAGAATCATTCCAGCCTTTGGTGTTTATTATAGCTTCTTACTGCTGCATTGAAATATGATATATACAGACAACTGCTGTCCTACAAGCAAATGGTGTAAAATAACCAGTTTATATTATTTGAAGGTGCTGCACAAGGGAGGGATGCTACAGACAAACATTCAGGATTATAACGCAGGGTAATTTCAAAGTGGGCCCCTGTCCGGCCATGCATAATTAAGGGGCGCGTGTCGCCGTGGGTGACATCTGGCGTCCGAATGCAGTGGCAGCAAATGATCCCGTAGAGCAAAGTCATGTATTTTGGTCTAATGACTGGCTTTGTAGTACAATTCTGCGCACTGTCCACGGAGGTGGCAGCGGTGGCTAAGCGGGCACAGCTGATTCTCGGTGCCGGTGAACCGAGCTGTCTAAAATCCAATTGGGACGAATTCCATACGAGACTCATGCGCCGCAAACCAACGTTCATCCATGCACTTGGTGACTTCATGGAGGGGGGGGGGGAGGGGAGGGTCCTGTTTTGGAAGGTTCACAGGAAAGCTGCTGTTAGAAGTAGTTGACAGAGTGAGCAGTGGGGAATGAAAATTTTGGAAGACCCTCAAGCTTCGCCTTTAAGAGTTGAACGCGATAGCAACATATTCTGTTCCTAGTGCGCACTTCAAAGACTTAGTGTATGGAATATTTTCGAACTTGCTATGCACCCACTGCGGGGTTCAGTAGGGTTCGGTTCAGTAGCGTGGGTGCTTTTGTAGTGGGTGACTGACTTCTAACTGTGAAAATAGATTAATCCATTGTTGTGAAGCCCCATCGCAATGTACTCTCGTACCACGCATTATTACGACAATATTTCATGTTGTATTGTGAATCATGTATACAGGACACGTGTGTTTGTAAAGCATGACATTTTTACTGTTTTTCCAAGCAGAGGAAGTTATTTTCACTGTATTTTTTAACAGAGACATGGGTGTGCGGTAGAAGACCTGCTTGCCATGAAAACGACCCATGAAACGACCCATGAAAACGCCACTGGCACCCAGGACTTCTTATTTTCATCTTTCTTGATTTTTCGGTCAAGCAGAGATGTTTACTTTTTTTGGTCACGCGAAGATGACAATTTTTCGCTCGCACAAGCAACGATGCCGACACCAACGCTAAAATTTCTGCTGCGAAATGACCTTTGCAATGCTATTGCGTTAATATATATATATATATATATATATATATATTGTAAGGCAACGTTTTTGCTGCAAGACACGTCTTTTAGTTGCCGAGCCTCTGCCCCACAACAAAGGTCAGACTGATGATGATGAGTGTGTAAATATGACAGGATGACGTGCATGAATAATGCTCACACTTATCCCCCCCCCCCCCCCCAACGCTTGAGCGGCCAGCCCGGACGCGTCTTAGACGGAAACGGAACGGCCTGAGATCTCCTGTGTCAGGTTGTAAAGGTATGAGTTGAAGGTGGTCGAGTCGCTGACACGTACTGATGATATCCGTAACCGTTGTAGGGTTCTTTGCCACCAAAGCGTTAAATGCGACGGCGCCTATGCCCTTGAGCAGGCGGTGAACACGGTCATGCTCCGCCATCGAGCTGTCAACGCGGCGGCA
Source organism: Rhipicephalus microplus (assembly GCF_043290135.1). Classification (NCBI taxonomy): domain Eukaryota; kingdom Metazoa; phylum Arthropoda; class Arachnida; order Ixodida; family Ixodidae; genus Rhipicephalus; species Rhipicephalus microplus. The sequence continues at coordinate 135,444,138 of NC_134703.1, forward strand.
TAGGGCGAGGACATCTTCAATGTACGAAGTATAGGACTCGCCGGAGTGCTGGACAGGTTCAGAAAGCTTCCGTTTGGCGATGTCTGCACGTACAGAAGGGTTGGAAAATATCTGACGTAGCTGCTGCTTAAAAGTAGGCCAGTCTGGGAAATCCAGCTGATGGTTGAGAAACCATGTCTTAGCGACCCCCGTCAGATAGAACGGCACGCGGGACAGCTTCACAGAATCATGCCACTCACATGGTCGTACTCATCCAACCAGTCTTCTGCGTCTTCACCGCGAAGGCCAGCGAACATCGGGGGATCTTTTTGAGGGGTGGTGACAGTCCATGAAGGCCTGCCCGGAGGTGTAGGCGGGGTGGATGGAGCCGTGTTGTTGTTGTGCTCGTCTGGCGACATGACCGTGGGCTGAATGCGCAAACGGCGGCCCGACCGGAGCTCCAGGGATGGTTGGTAGTCGAAGATAACGAAAAAGCGCTGCAGAGAGAAGACCAGGGGACCGGAAAGCACTCTCCACCACTTTTTGCTGCAACGTTTTTGCTGCAAGACACTTCTTTTACTTGCCGAGCCTCTGCCCCACAACACAGGTGAGACTGATAATGACGAGTATGTATACATATGACAAGATGACACGCATGAATAATGCTCAATATATATATATATATATATATATATATATATATATATATATATATATATATATATATATATATATATATATATATATATATATATATATATATATATATATATATATATATATATATATATATATATACAACTGTTTATCGAATGCATAGGAAGTGCTTTGACACGTGATCATATCACGGGCAGCCTATTGCCGATTGGCTTTCTTTTATCAAGCGTTTATGACAAACGTGTATTGCAGTATATATGTCACACGTTTCAACAACGACGCTGCAGGAGCAAATGCCCGTGAAAGACATATAATCTGCTATTGTGTAGCTGAAGGCATTTTGAAAAATATGGTTTCTTATATCGTTCTGGTTGCATCGGTTTGTCTGGCTTTTTGGCAACCGCCCATGCTTCGGTGTTCTTGCATGCCTGGTGATGAATACGTGTTACTGTACGAGTAGTTTTATTGTACGAGTAGATATGTGTTTCAATTACAACTATAATATTAGTTCGTGGAGTGAACAAGTCAGAGATTGTCTTATCCTGCAGAGATATTAAAGAGCGCGTAAAAATTGATCCTATGTACATGTTACGCTGAGTAAAAATTGGAGCGTACTTGAGCATTGCCCTGAAGAGCACATCGCGACAGCGTAATCGGGCCTTTGGCCTTGTAAACTGCACGCGTGCTTTGATTTTCGGTGAATGCTTCAACCATGCTGTAAAGAAATGATTAACTGTGTACCTAAAAGCGTGGCGGTTTGGAATAGTTGGTGTGAAATGACGATTGTAATAGCGCCAGATCAGAACGGCGACAAAGGGACACGAAGAAGACGAGCGCTTGTTACCTTCTTGTCCCTTTGTCGTAGTTCTGATGTCGTGCTATTACAATCATCATGTGTACCTAACTTTGGCTGCTTCAAAGTATCGTGTAGTACTTACTGCAAGCTACGCTCTGGAGTGCCCACTATGCCACAGTTAATATTTTTTTTTTTGCAAATCAGCGAAAGGCCCGCGTAAGCGTCCGTAAGGTCAACATGCGAGCCTGCTTAGCTGTTCACATTGTTAATGGTTTTGCTGCTCATGATGATTAAAAATGTCTTGGTGCTTTGGAATGGGTGGCCCTTCAAAGCACCCACTCGTTGCTTAATTAACATGTTTCATCATCTAGCGTGATTCTACGATTTTGCTACGCAATATATGAAGCATTAAGAGAACTCCTTGCACTACACAACAGTCATGTAATGCTTATTCCCTATGTACCTTGAACGAATGGGGTACTGAGCCTGCTTTTAACACAGACGACTTGGATTAAACCCTCACTCGGACACAAAAATTGTTCCTTTTATTTCATGTGCACCTTTCCTGATTCTCCCGTCATGAGCAGTGAGATGAATTTTCGCTCACGGCCAGCGACACCAACGCCAGAATTCATGTGAATTGAGCTCTTCAACGCGATATTGTTGAAATATAATAAAGGAGTTGTGTGTTCACTTCGTGTACAGCTAGCTGCTTCACACTTTGTGCAGGCACAAAGTTGAAGTCGTGCGAATTATTCGGCTAGAGTGCACTAGAACAGAAGAGTCCTCGGAACAGCCGCAGCACTAATGCACAGTGAACACCAAACAGGGTCGTTCCGATAACATTTCACGTTCAGGAACACCAGATGATCAAAATTACCGGAACCCTTCACTACGGCGTCTCTTATTATCATATTGTGCTTTTGAGATGTTCCACCCGAGATATTTTTATATTAATATTAAGAGTGGTAAATGCGGTCGTGGCACTGTGGTTGCTAGCCTGCAATGTGTCGTCATCTTAGGACTTGCGTGTGGCTCCACCTTTGTGGTTCCAAACTGGGTAGAATGTTCGCTTCCTAATCAGAAGGCCCGGGTTGGAATCGCAGCTGTAGATGGTAGATTTTTATTCTTTGTGTCACATGTTGCAGTTTTATTCGTTTGCTTTCGTTTCCTAACTTTTGCGAGGTTCCTTCGAGTGCTACGTATTTCTACAAGAAGTGAGGCTTATTGTGATGAAGAAAATGGACAGTGAGCATATTTAAGGTTAGCCTGAATATTGCTATACAACTCTTATTTTACTTAGGTCAGCCATAAATGCAGCGTGAAGTTTCGTCATTATTTATTATTCAAGGTATATGATTGAAAAATCAGTTGTACAAAAAAAAAACCGCGTCTGTATCCACAAAATCAACGTGTTCAACTCTTTATGTACACCTTGTGATTGCTTTATTGAGGTTACCAGCCAAAAATCTTTTTCTTAGCGTCAGGAAGAATACTAAAATAACAGACAGAATATCGCTGTTCCTGCATTATTGACACTTTCGCGGTTTCCCGCTCACCGAAGGTCGTATATATTCAGTTCTTCTTTTGAAGCGAACCTGTGGCCGGTGATAAGAAGCAGTGTATCGAGAACGCGCAGGACGAGTCTAGTACTCGCTAATATCTCGGAGGCTAAAGCATACGTTTTCATTAAATCCCATGTGGTGGCACCGTCGAATTTCTTCTTCACATTTTTCGTAACTTTTCGTAACAATTCAGAGTAATGAAGCTGACTTTTAGAATAAAGGCAAACGAATATCACTGTACAAGTGACATTAAGAATAAAAATTCAACATATACAGCTGCAATTGCAACCCGGGAATTTTGATTAGGAGGTAATTGTATACCCTTGCACCACTTTGGTGGAGCCACACGCAACATTTAGAACAACTAGGTATTGCCACAAGTGGATAGACTCTGTTTGTGCTTCGATCACATTTAGAAGCTCGTGCTAGTCACTCCCATGTTCCAGTACACTCAAGTTCGGCTAAACTAGTTCTCGGCTTCTACAGCACAATCATGACAGAATGACAGAATCCTGATGATTTCAGTAATGTGGTATTTCAGATTATTTTTTTATCCCCATCGACCCCTCAATATGCGCCTGAGTATAAATAAAGATCTTTTAGGTATATCAATCGAACGCATACCCTTGAGCATGGTAGCGTGGCACATTAGCTGCTAAAGAGCTATGTAGTTTTTATTTGAAGCGACGAACGGAGGTAGAAGTTGGAGGTAAAATTGATAGTTATTTTGTTCTTTCACCTTCTGTATATCGGGCTGTTTGCATGGCTACACCAAATTATGCACTTGACAAAATTAAACTACTGCACTTTCGTATGCACTCTCGTATTGTTTTTTTTTTCGCTTTTATTACTTAATGAGTCGTTCTCTCCACAGTTTGACGTTCTATGATATGAAAGATTGAACCAGTTCCGCGAATTTGAGCGTAAAGCAAGGGAGCCTTGCGGCTATGATATGCACTCAGCTATAGTGTTTGCGTGAGGGCTTTCAGAGAGTGTTTTTGAGAATATACGTTACAGGTTGGAACGAGCTTGTGTTCGTCTTCGTCACGTGCCACCTACTGCAAGTTATAATGTCGCGTTCACAAAATATTCACAAGTACGCCTATTGCTGTGAGTAATAAATGCAAGCTATTCGGGAAGAGTCAACACCGCACTGTCATTCCCACACACACAAACACACGAAGACAGAGAGAGAGAAAGAGAATTTATTTACAGAAAGGTACAGAGGTCGGCCTGAGCTACTGTTTGATCAGGCCTGCTACTCTACACTGGGGAAGGCTGACTGGGGAGTCAAATAGTGATAAATGACAATGGTAAGATAGAGCGATGAGAACATGATCTCAGTGTTAGACTAAGGTACTTTACAGACATGCATGCACAAAAAGAAAACTTTTTAGTAACAAAGAAAGTCCCCTGCTCAACCACTCACCCTAATCCCGTATTGGTTTAGCGAAGCTAAGCCTTGAACTGTGAGTCAAACATGCTGTGGCTTAAAAAAGTGAACAAGAAGGCTACAGAAAATAGCTTGCGATACTTCATGTAAGTGCCAGAGAAATCTGGTGTTTATTCAAGAAATCATTACCCGCCATGGTGGTCGAGTAGAAGGCACTCCGCTGCTGACCAGCTGGTCACGGGATTGAATCCCGGTCATGGCGGCCACATTTTCAATGAAGGCTTAAACGTTTGAGTCCCGTGTGTCTAGATTTAGGTGCACGTTATTTCAGTTTGTCGAAAGTTCCGGAACTCTCCACTGCGGCGTCTCTCATAATCATATGGTCGTCTTGGAACGTTAAACCCGAGCCATTTATATATAACAATTTCTTCTTGGTTCTGCATCTATAGCAATAACTTCAAATTATATTAGGAGTAAGACATCTGACATGTATACATATACGAATACGAAGAACTGCGCCAACTACGCAACTTCGTAGTCATGCATGACCAACTCGCCAAGCGCTCAATTCTTTGAAAGTACACATACGGTAGCGCAGATGTCGCTATTGAATAGGTTATATCTCTGAAGTAATGCGTCTGTTGTAATAATGTGTCCCGTTACCGCTGAGACATTAAAATGAAATAGCCGAGCAGAAGAAGGAATAAAAATATAGAGAAGACAAGGATTATAACAGCCAAATAAAGTTCTGCTTCACCGAACACGCTATAATCGGGGAACATAGAAATGAAAATGTCAAAACATTCGAGAAATACCCCGAGCGAACCATCAGCATAAAAAAAGGTCAGACTGTTCATTTACAGTGCTAATGACATTATATGGTGAAGAACACTTCCGGAAAATTTCTTATGAATGTTTCAGTAATTGTGAGCTTAATCTTAACTTTGTTTAAAAAGTGTTATTAAAAGTTTTTTTTTTAAATTTTGACACAGTGATTGGCTGGTTTTCTTGCGGGTGGTTGGTTCATTCCTTTGCTTGTCGGTCCTCAAGACACTGAAGGGGGTTTGTGCTTCTTGAGGAAGATAGGCCTTTTGCGTACGCCTTAGACGAAGTGATGCGCTCTTATACGCGTGAGTATACTTAACACAGCCTTTCCTCCCACTCTTTTTATTCCCTTTTCTCATTCTTTTTGCACGGAATACCCAATCGAGTGCTCCTGGCCCCCTGCTTTCTCCTTTTTAAGAAAGGAAGTAAAAGACCTTCTGACTTTATGCTTCCATCTTGATGTCCAAAATCAACACAGTAGTTATGACCGATGTACTTGGCCGCTTTAGATAAGTTCTGCTTACTTCAGCGGCCACCTTAAAATATCGCTGCTACACAGAGTTGCTGTCAGTGTCTATCTTACACCGGAATGGCTCCTTTACGAACCCACCGGCCGGCGAACGTTTCCGGTCAGCGCCGAGGATACTTTCTGGCTACTCTTAACATCTGTTACGGCAAAATTAGTAGCCAATTTTTTCAATATATGCAAATAAAAGACCGAACAAACCTAACGACTCTCCGTTGTTTCCGTGTTTTTTGTACGTGACAGCCGACGACTTTGTCCTCCCCAGCCAGCCGTCTGATGCTCTTCAAGGCACATCAACACAACGCAAGGCGAGCCTGCCATGACCGGGTTATGAATTCTTTGTTCACCTCGCCAATGCGACTCATATCCACTGTAGAGAATTCACTATGGCGAAATCTATGGCGCTTTTTTTTAAATTGAAGTGAACAATATAAATGCGAAGTTGCACAACTTGCCAATTAAACATAAAGTTTACAAGCACCTTTCGAAAACATAATACTCATAAAGCTGCGCGAATGGTATAAAATGCGTGGTTCTTGTGCTATTTACGCTGCTCTCTACCAGTTCTGACTCTACCAGTTAGTTTCTGACGCTGGTTGTACAATGCGTGTTTTTGTTAGTGCTTCAAGTAAAAAAAAAGAGAGATCCCCAACAAAATTAAACTCGACATCACATCAAATAAGACATCACTTTTCGAAGCTGGTCGGGCATACGACAACAACTAATAATTTCTGGTCCGCTACTTCAAGCACGACTTCCTTCGATGACTAATGTTCCTACTGAATGCTTGGCTGCAATGCTTCAATCTTATTCTAATCTGAGAATTCACCAGTTATACTAGCGATATACAGGTGCACGAAAGCCGTAATTCGTTCATTTCTATGCATCCTGCTTACGACTTGAAAACCGAGCGAGAGGATAAAATTTATATTTCATTGCTGATTGTCCGCCACTGTGTTGTAGCGGGTAAGGCGCTCGGCAGCTGACCCGAATAACCGGCCGCGACGGCCGCGTACCAAGCAAAATGGTAGAGGTCCGTGTACTGTGCGATATGAGTGCTCGTGAAAGAACACCATAGGGTCAAAATTACCGGAGCCCTTCACTACGGCCCGGTTTCATAGGTGATTCAGAGGGATATAAGTTAGTCATCATCAGCCTAATTACGCTCACTGTAAGGCAAAGGCTTCTCCAATGATGTGCCAATCAACCCGGTATCGTGCTTTTTGCTGCCACGTCATACCTGCAAAAGTTCAAATAAGAAGCATCTCTGGGAGAACATCGGCAAGTTTGTTAGATAGATAGATAGATAGATAGATAGATAGATAGATAGATAGATAGATAGATAGATAGATAGATAGATAGATAGATAGATAGATAGTGCCACATGGTTTGCTTGGGTGAGGTAGAAGAGTGAAAGAGGACAAAGACGATCTCTCTGAGCCGCTGCTTGGCTAGTCGACTCAACGAGCCCATTGTATCAAGTTTGTCGTGAGTAACGTGACAAGACTAGTGGAGGTGCGGGGTACAACGTCTCACAATCCACCCAATGCCCAACACCCCGTCCAGCAGCCGGAATACAAGCCCTACAGCCGTGGACACTCCTATTCATAGAGTAAGCCACCGCCAACGAGCCCTACCGCCTGAGACACCAACCACTGACGCAGCGACTATGACTTCGCCACAAGATCCCGTGCAAGCTCCGACACCTTTCACGCCGATCTACTGCACCGTCCAGAACCCGCTCATGCCTAGCCGCTTTCACGGAGAGCAGCATGAAGATGTTGACGACTGGCTGAGTGAGTTCGAACGTGTCGCAGCGATCAATTACTGGGATGATGCCGCGAAGCTCCGCAACGTGTACACTTGCCTAAGGGACGGTGCTAAGATGTGGTTTTTGAACAGGAATCATGTTCTGACATTTTGGCGCGAGTTCAGCGTCGCCTCCTGGATACCTACAGGAGTCCCGACCACCGCGAACGGGTGGAGCGTGCACTACAATCACGCATCCAGATGTCCAACGAGACCGTCTCGATGTACGTCGAAGACATGACACGGCTTTTCAAGCGAGCGGATCCTGCTATGGCAGAAGAAAAAAAGTTGCACCACCTCATGCGTTGTGTGAAGGAACAACTTTTTGCTGGTTTGGTGCGTAGTCCCCCCAAAAGTGTTGCTGAGTTCCTTACTAAAGCGGCAACAATGGAGCGAGTACTGCACCAACAGTCCGCCCTGTGTGACCGTCAAGTGAATGCTGCCTCAACTCCCGACGTCCGGGCAGAAATGGAAAAGCTGTACGGGATAAGGCAAATCGATGCTGGTTCTATCACCAGTGTCATCCGTGACGAGGTCCAGCAGGTGCTGCACGCCCATCGTTTTCCGCCCACGACGGTTGATCCGGAAACGGCTCCTGTGTCTACTGACAGTCACCGTCGTACGTACGCGGAAGCCTTGCGATCTGCGACTCCTCTTTCTGGTCAAGGAGTCTCGACCCAGCCAGTGCCGCACGTCCCGATCCAGACAGTGCCGTACGTCCCGATCCAGACAATGTCACGCGTCCCGATCCAGACAATGATGCAGTCAGTCGCGATTCAGTCAGCGCACGCTGATTTAGACATCGATAGTCGCTGTGCACCGACGCGCAAGTCTGATCTATGGCGTACGCCAGACAGACGACCCCTCTGCTATCATTGCGGTGAGGCTGGTCACATTTACCGCGAATGCCCATACCGGCAACTTGGACTGCGCGGATTTTCCGTCAATTCCCCTCGTCCCCGAATTGGTCAGAGGCCAAGGGATATCGAAGAGCATCTCGCGCAACAGCGTGCACCCTTTACACGACGGCAATCGCGGTCACCATCTCTGAAGAGACCCGCAGCCACTGGGCCACGTTTCGGGGTGACGGCACGGGAACGCTCCCCGAGCCCTCGTCGGGAAAACTGAAGGCAGCGGCCTTCGGGGACAAGGTTACTGGGACTCAAAGGGTGGAAGACCTCCCATCGACGCTTGCACGCAACGCCGAAGGCATTTCGTCAGAGAATAATCGCAGTACCGATGAAACGCCGACATCCACATCTGAACCTAGTGACTGCGTGTCACTCGACATACCTGTGCTGATTGACGGTCTTCAGGTCAGTGCGTTGGTAGACACTGGTGCAGACTATTCGATCATCAGCGGGAGGCTAGCGAAAGTTCTCAGGAAAGTGATCACGCCGTGGAATGGAACGCGAATTCGAACAGCTGGAGGACACGTTGTAACACCGCTGGTTTGCTGTACCGCAAGAGGGAAAATTTGTGCGTCAACGCTTGTGCTCAGCTACCTCGTTCTTCGCGACTGTTCGCGTCAGCTGATTATCGGCATGGACTTCCTTCGGTAATACGGTGCCATCATAAATCTCCGTGAGTGCATCGTGACCTTCTCGACTATTGCGCAACAGAGCGAGACGCTGATAACTGCCGTAGATCTACGCTGCGTGTTGCTTACGACAGTGTGACGCTGCCGCCTCGAGCAACTGTTCCCATCGAAGTCACTTGTGAAGACTTCCAAGACGGCGACGTGGTGCCTGAAAGCAACCTATCAATTCTGCTGCTCCAAGGTGTATGCGCCGCCCGAAGTGTTGTGCGCGTCCATGACGGACAGTCAACGATACTAGTTACGAACTTCAATTACGAGCACCGGAATCTTTTCCGTGGAACCATCCTAGCTTATGGAGACCCTGTTGCCGACGTCACGGAGTGCTTCGAGTCTGAGGAAACGCCTGACGATGAGGAATTTCTAGACCGCATCGACATTACTTCGTCGCTGTCAGACGAGAGAAAGGCTGCACTTCAAGAGTTTTTAAGAGAGTTTCGATCTTGCTTCACCTCTTCTTCTAAAGTCCGTCAAACACAACTCACAAAGCATCGAATTATTACCGACGATGACGGCCACCCCATCCGGCAGCAGCCTTATCGCGTTTCTGCCAAAGAGCGAGAGACTATTCAGGCACAAGTAAAAGAGATGCTCGATGACGGGATTATTCAACCATCGAGCAGCCCTTGGTCCTCACCCGTCGTTCTACTGAAGAAAAGAGACGGAACGCTGCGATTCTGTATTGACTACAGGAAGCTTACCCCCGTATTCACAAACGCTCCTCGACACGACTTTCACCCTTCACTTGACAGAGTTGAGCACTGCGCCGCTGCGCGGCTGAAAATGAGGCTGCGCTGCTCGAGAATAGCTGCAAATTTTCACTGATATGCAGTGACTTGCCCTGATGGGACTCACATCGGCTTTTTCAAGTGAAGGTGGGGCGTTGAGTGAAGGGACGTTCTAGAATACCGATGTTAATAGTGTCACAAAAAAGGACGTCTACCCGCTTCCACGGGTCGACGACTCCCTCGTCAGGTTAAGACGCGCGAAGTATTTTTCGTGCATCGATCTAAAGAGTGGCTATAGGCAAATTGAAGTGGATGAACGAGACCGAGAAGAAAATGGCAGCATATCCACGGAGCGAATGATGGAGAGTGGGGCGAAGCATTCGTCCGTCCATGCGTCCGTCTGTGTGACCGTCCATGCGTCTGTTCGTGCGCCCGTTCCTGCGTTCGTTGATGTATCCGCCCCTGCGTCCGTTCATGCGTCCATCCATGCATCTGTCTGTGTCTCCGTTCGTCCATCTATTCAACACTCCAAGTCCCACCATCTCGCATCTTTTTATCAAATATTCCCCATATAGAAGCACCGCCATTCAGTGGACATTCCCAGGACTAAACGAGAGGTGGCACACGCACACTTTCTCACGGCTTGCGCTTCGGGTCTACTTCCCACCTTACAACCTTGAGTTCATGGTATATACTAGTTCACTGTATTCATGGCTTTGCGGCCCAATGCTCGCTAAACCTTTCTAAAACCAAATAGATTACGCCCAGCGAGTATAACGTAGCAACCTTTTCCTGTCAGATAGTGGTCAAAGTACATGCCAGTGGCTGCTAATGGGGATCGCAGCGCGCGCGTTGACTAAAAGCCGAATGCTCCTGTCTCTCATTCCCAATTAGCAGCCATTGGCATGTACATTGAGCACTATTTTTTATTGTTCAACAACGCACAGAAGAAATCTCTCACCGGCACCACCTTGGAGGTCAAATGTTATACATATTTCGGGTATGTGCCACTAGTGGTTACGTCCTACGAGGGATGCACAAGCCACGCCATAAGGATCGTCTTAGCGTCTCAAGTTGTCGTTAGCGTCTCACGGCGTCTCTGGGCTGGCGGACGCCCGTCATGGCAAGCCAGCCCCCGAAGAAGGCGCTAGCCTTCGACGTAGTCATCCCCGAGGGGACTAGTCCCGAATACGTCGTTGACGCGACGTTTTCAATAGTAGGAATCGAAGAAGTATACTGCGTTCAGCACTTTGGAGGCCGGAACTACCAAGTTACCGTCAACAGTGAGGCCGCACTGGCCCAAATCGTAGACGCGTCGCACCTCATCATCCGAGGAGAGCGCGTCGCCATCGTACCCCTGGGACCCCAAGTGACTCAAGTGACCGTCCTGTTCCTGCCGTGCCGCGTACCCAGCGAAGTCCTCGCACAAGCACTCTCTCCCTACGGAAAGGTGCTGCACATCACCAGAGGACTCATGGGATCGCGCCCAACCGTGACCACTGGGACGCGATACGTCCGCATGGAAATGAAGGCTTCGTCACCGGTGCCCAACTACCTCAAGGTCGCGGGCCATCGAGTAACCTGTGACTATGAAGGCATCCAGCGAGTGTGCCGTCGATGTGGAGAACGTGGGCACTTCCGCTTGAACTGCACAGCTCCGTTTTGTGGAAGGTGCGGCGTTTATGGCCACGATGGGAAAGGCTGCTCGCTGCCGTGTCGCTGTTGTGGGGACCCGCATGCCACCGTGGCCTGCACCATCAGGCCATCGTATTCCGAGGCGGCATCCAAGGATTTTCCTCCACTTCAACCAGGAACGCCATCTAAGAACAAGTGCGACGATTCGTCAACGCAAGCCGTGGTAACCGACCACGACCAAGGTGTGCCAATCGCGACGCTGCACCAGACGCCCACTGCGTTTCCAACGATTCCGGGCCTGGTAATCCCTCCAGGTACTGAAAACTTAAGTTCCCCGCGTCCCGTGGCCATTTCTGAGGAATTGCAGGCCAAGCCCTCGTCAGACGAAGCGCCTCGTGAAGACGGCGTCTCGGATGGGAATGTTGCATCTGAGGCTCCTCGCGTTGCTGCTCTGTCGACAACAAGTTCAGGTGTAATCGAGGAATCTACACCTCAAGATGACGACGCCTGCATCTACGAGGACTCCAACAGCACCACGAGCGAGGCGCCCCTACAAGTTGACGAAGACGCCAGCTCCAGTGACATAAGCCAGGACAGTGGAGACGTCTTTGTACCATCCTCGCTGAAAAACCCGGACACCAGACGCCACCGGATAACTACTCGTGACTTAGAAGCCCCCACCAGAGACAGAAGTCCCCTGCGGACTTCGACGCGATCCCGGAAGCCCCGAGCCTCCGGTGGATCGCCTGGCCGGAGAAAATGACTCAGCCACTTGTGGGGCATTGGCTCCCGCACCTGATAAAGGTACCCCTGCATTTGCGTGATCCTATAGTATGTTTTCATTTTCCCCATGGCTCTTACTCTAAAAGTTATTACTTTTAACGTTCAAGGTTTCCGAAATCCACAAAAACAGGCTGAGGTATTGGCTTTCGCACGTTCAGTGCATTGTGATTTGCTGTTCGTGCAAGAAACAAATTTTTTCAAGCTTTCTGATGTACTCGCTTTCAAGCGCGCGTTCAATATTGATTGTTTCTTTTCGTACGCCAGCACGCATTCGACTGGCGTCGGAATCGTTATTTTTAACCGAGGTCTTTTACGTGACCATCATGTTTCCTCCGATGCCTTCGGACGCGTGCTGGCGTTCGACTGCACCTTTTTCTCGTTAAGAATAAGATTTGTTGCCGTGTATGCCCCAGCGGCACGCGAGAACTCAAACGCGTTCTTCCAATCTCTTGATGCGTTCCTTTTAAATTCCCGACATGTGGTACTTTTAGGGGATTTTAATTGTGTCTTAGACTCACACGCAGACGTTCGAGGTCCGGGTCGTGGCCGGTCAAACTGGAATGCCAGAGAACTCGAACGTCTAGTGCAGCAATTGGCATTGAGTGACATTCATCAAAGTGTACATGGCAGTAATTATGCCTATACTTGGCGTCGAGCTGCGTCGAGCAGCCGAATTGATCGCGTGTATGCATCCCCCAGTCTCATTACCTACGTTCACGACACCGGGGTAATGTCATTGCCACCGACACCAGTATACATTAGCGACCATCGGCCGGTTATGTTCTCTCTCTGCCTGCCAGCGGGGACGCCAACGGTTCACAGACCATGGCGTCTCGATTGCCGCGTCCTCCAGGACTCTCAGGCTACGGAGAAATTATCCCGAGCGTTACGCACATCGCTCATTGGGGCCAATGTAGCTGATTGGGATCGCCTCAAAGAACAGTGGCGGCATCATTGCAGTGCGTCGGGCAGAGGAGTTTGCACCCGTATGTCAAAAGATGCGTCATTGTTAATCCAGAAGATACGCATTGCCAATCGAGATCCCAGTCCTTCCACTGTAATGCGGGCATGGCAAGAGGAGCTCGTTGAACGGTACCAGCGTACTATGCGCGCTTCTTCACTCTCGGCGGCAGCTTGGCGCTGTAGACGTGCACCCTGTGCGCACCCTGAGGTGCTAAGGTATGCACGCAGAGCTCTGCTTTGTCCACCAGGCTCGCCTGCCCACTCGCTGAACTCTATCACCCCAGCTGCTGCTGGTACGCGCGACTTTCAGGAATTCACTCAACACTTTGAGTCAATGGCTAAATCTGGTGCTAATGTCTGTTACCCAGGATCCGTTTCTTCGCATCCTCTGCTAACAGATTTACCTCATGATTCCAACATGTCAAATGACGTCCTCCTATCACCGCCATCCGATGACGAAATCAAAGGCGCATTAGACGCAATAAAAAGGGATCGGCCACAGGGCCTGACGGACTTCCTGCAGAGTTTTATGTACAGTTCTGGCCTATCATTGGTCCAATTAGTCACGCGTCATTCGCAGGTGTTTCCAAGATATTACATTTCTAACTTCTTTCCACAAAGGTCGTATAACACTAGTTCCCAAGAAAGACCCAATGTCCACACGACCAGAAGATTGGCGCCCTATTACCCTGCTCAATGTAGATTACAAGCTCTTGGCTAACATTTTCGTGCGCCGAATCAGTCCATTTCTTGCAACATTAATCGCTCCCCACCAGGTCTGTTCTGTTCCGGGCCGAGAAATACACACCCATACGTGGTTAACGCGGGACATCATTCAATACACTATTAGCCGATGTGCGCAAGGACTGTTGGTTTCTTTAGATCAAGAGAAAGCTTTTGATTTCATAGAACATGGCTACATACTAAATGTTTTACATGCATACAGATTCCCGGATAAGTTCTTTGACCTTATCAGCGCGATGTACACTAATTTAGAAAGTACCCATTACTTAGATTCCCGGGGGAGTGAGTCATGCATTTAGAGTCACGCGTGGGGTCCGTCTAGGGTGTCCCCTCTCTCCAGTGTTATTTATCCTTGCATTAGAGCCCTTCTTAAGGACCATTGAACATCACCCGCAGATTCGTGGCTTACCTCTACCCGGTAACACTCAAGTAAATGTCGCTGCATATGCAGATGATATCACTCTATATGTACATAATGAACAGTCGCTGCAGCATGCTCTTGATACATTCAATGATTTCGGTATTATATCCGGTGCAAGGTTAAACTTTTCTAAAAGCCAGTATTTTTTCATTGGCAACCCCAACGGTCGCATCAACATCACGTCGCCTTTACAGTGGTCTCCTGAGATTTCATTACTCGGAGTTACTTTCACTGTATTTGATATACAGGATATCACGTAATCATCCGTTGTACAAACTCTTCTAAATGATATCAAAGCAGCAGGTACTTCGAATTCCCCCTCTTGGAACGCCGATACCTAACTCAAGCGGTGTACCTAGGAAAATTTTGGTACCTTTGCCATTCTTTTAAACCACCGCTCCACGTATGCAGGAAAGTGCAAAGCTGCATCAGTTCATTTTTTTGGTCTGGTGGCACAGAATCGTTATCGCGTCCAGCGTTGGCTCAACCGCGAGATCAAGGCGGTTTTTCATTCCCCGACGTTTCCGTCGCGGCTTCTACATTGTGCCTCCGCACTCTATTGCGAATACTAAGCAATGATGACATGCCCGCTCAGACACTGGCTCGCTACCATCTGGGGCCATCACTACGTGTCTTCTTGCCGGATAGCCAAATAAACAAAGGTCCCCAATCAACTGAATTACCATCTTTGTATCGAGCCCTTCTGGCATTTCACCGACGTTTGGAAGCTACGTGCCCAGAGATAGAGGTGGCCGATTCTAAAGTGGTGGACACAATGGCCGCCCTTCTACGGCCCTTGGTGCCCCAGCATCGTCAATCTGTAATGAACCGCCCTTGGAAGCCAATAACTGCCGCAGTGTTGCCAGGGCATCTCAGAGACTTTGTCTGGATTTTGGGCTGGGGCTTGCTCCCCACGCGAGATTGGTTGCAGCGATGGCAGGTAGTTCGCACTTCCACTTGCCCCAACTGCGTCTTGGTAGAGACCAATCTACATGCGACGTTTGAATGTGTGGTTTCCCGCTTTTTTGGCGTGCGGTTAATGCTGGTTTTCGGGGACAAGGTGTGCGAACTTTCGTGTCCAACGGCCGATTTCCGCGTAGCCGCTTCTCCGCTCTCTTAATAGTTGCGGGGTTGTTCAGCCTTTGGAGAAACCGATGTGAGCCCGTAGCTGCCAATCGTCGCCGGCGTGCCTTGTGGCCGATACTGGGGAGAATGAGACGAGAGATCCTCGCCTTCCTCTCCGAAGAGGAGACCGCCAGGTGGCACCGAGGAGTGCACACGCGTTCACATTGGTTCCGTCAATCATCGTACCTAGCAGCGGTTAAAATCATGTGACTACCAGTGAAACTACGGGAATTGTGCAGGAAGACGTCAGGTACACGCTGACACCACCTTTTTGGACAAGCGAGCCCGGTTTCCTCTGGGAAGTGAAGACCTTCGGCAGAGCATGCCAACCCGCCACGCTTAGCCTCGCGGCGAAGCGGAACGCGGAGTCCTGGCAGCCAGCTCTCGGCCGACGCGTTGCGCTGCACCTGCCCGAACCCCAACGGACAACGACCCGGAACTAGCCCAGGCACTTATGGACATGGATGACCAAGACATCGAAACCCAAGTGAGCTCTGCGGTGGACGCCAACGAAGATTTCCTTTCACCTGACGAGGTGCTACAAGGGGAATCTACTAGCAACGCCGAGGACAAGGAAAAAGACTCTGCGGAGGAACGCGACGACAAAGCCAAGAATGGTCAGTGGCAGGTAGCTATGTCATTGCGACAGCGAAAACGCATCAGGAAACAAGAACGCGCCGCGAGTGATGACAGTGTTGCTCGAGGCGAAACTGAGAGCAACAGCTCCGGCGCTAGAACGCTTGCAGAAGAGCAACGTGTAAGAGCATCTGAAAGGGGCCGGCGACGAACTCGCGCGGCGCCGCTGCCCAAAAGCGATATAAAGATTATCATGCGGCCCAGACCAGGGTTAGTTGTGAAGGAACTGAAAGCATACCAGCTTGCGCGAGCGATAGAACATGCGAGCGGTGACCCGGAGGCCTGTAACAGCCACAAATTTCTGCTTCGCCTTCGCAACGGATCAAACATAATTATTGCAAGCACTCTGTACGAAGATGTAGCAGAAAGGACCTTGAAGATAACGACACTGGAGCTCAATGGCACCAACTATCCCGTGAACACCTACATATCCACTCCTGCTGGATACCTGGAAGGAGTGGTACACGGGTTAGAACGCGAAACGCCAGAAGCTGAACTCCTGAGCCATCTCCGAGTGCGCACTCAAGGAGTGACAATTGTTCAAGCCCGCATGCTCGGACAGTCACAAACTGCA
Source organism: Rhipicephalus microplus (assembly GCF_043290135.1). Lineage (NCBI taxonomy): Eukaryota > Metazoa > Arthropoda > Arachnida > Ixodida > Ixodidae > Rhipicephalus > Rhipicephalus microplus. The sequence continues at coordinate 135,460,894 of NC_134703.1, forward strand.
GTGATCACGTTCGATGGACCAATACTGCTGCGCTTCGTGTATTATTACGGTGGCAAGATGCCGTGCGTGCCTTATTAACCCACACGGCAGTACTGTAAACTCTGCAAGAGCCTGGGACATAGGACGGATGTTTGTCCCACACCAATGACAAAGGCGTGCAGTAACTGTCGCCTAAGAGACCCACCTGAGGACCACACTTGCGATCCGGAATGTGCCCTGTGCAGCGGACGCCATCCCACGGCGGCATCGGAGTGCACCAAGAAACTCAAACGCGTCCCTCAAAAGGGCCGGTCGCTGCTGTCGGACCAACACAGCACACCAAAAACCACTGGCATACTCAAGAGACGCTGGTTAAGCACGGACCGCGAGGACTCTGCACCGCCAAGCAGGGCCCGTTCCAGTTCCCGATCCAGATCTCGATTTACATCCCGATCCAGGTCTGGCTCTCGAGACTGCTCCAACTCCAGGAATGGTGGCCACAAGCAGGCCCAAGCAAAGCAACAACAGCACAAGGGCAAGAAGGCGCAGAAAAAGGAAGCGAAGAACCAGGTGAGCTGGGCAGCAAAATCCTCCCAACACTCACACCAAACACCACAACTCACGCGCTTAGAACGTGAGTTAGAGATAATGCTGGTGAGAATAGGTGACCTAGAACGCGAAAATAGGGAACTAAAAAAGCAACAAACGCAGCACCCGCAACAAAACTCTGTACCCACCCAGAGTGGCCAGAAATCGCAGACACAACCAAATGCAGGAGGTAACTCAATGATTACGTCGACGATGCTGAAAGAAACATTAAAGGAAGTTATACCGACAGTTATAGAGCAAGTAATGATAAATGTAGATAGAAAGCTCGAGATTCTGGACAAGAAAATCCAAGCACAACACATCGAATTCACGAAAGCCTTGCGAAAACATGCCACAGGCATCAACATCAGAGAAAAAGCTGAGAAAATTTACAACAGGCCCGGATTGTCAGCCATGAACCAGGAGACGCATAATGACTAATCATCAAACGCAGCGGTCGGAAAAGTGCGAAATATGGCAGTAGAACTGCCGTGGTTTCCGGCGGAAAAGAGGGCAACTGTTGCAGCTGGTGGCGTCGCAACAAAAGCCACCTGCTGTCATAGCAGTCCAGGAAGCCGGAACACAACCAAAATTACGGGGCTACGAAACTTATAGTAACGGGGACGCAGAATGGAAAGTTGCTACATTAGTCGATAACTCAATTACAGCAATATGTCATCAGCCAATTGAAGAGGCGGATATCCCGCATATCATAACAGAAATAACCTACAAAAGAAGCCATGGAAAGAGCGCTTTCATACTTAATATCTATAGCCCCCCAAGACAAAAGAGAGCAACGTTCGACAAGCTCTTTCAAGAGACAGCAAAACTGGCCAAAGGGAATCCATTAATCATGGTTGGGGACTTTAATGCCAGGCATGCAAGCTGGGGATATAAGACGCAAGACACCAAAGGCAAGAATATCGCAAGACAAATAGAGAAACTGGAAATGACTCTGTTAACTGACCCTGCAATACCAACGAGGATAGGCAACAGCGTATCCATGGACACAAGTCCGGACTTGACGATAGTACAAAACTGCCACAGCGTGGACTGGTACAACACCCTTGAAAACCTGGGCAGTGATCATTACATACTAAGCACCACAATCCGCACCACCCGAATCCGCACACACATCGGCACAGCCAAAATTACAGACTGGCACACATATAGAAAAGCGCTAAAAGCGCACGTGACCGCCATAGACGACATGGACGAGTGGTGCAAAGTAATTCGAAATGAAAAGCAAATGTACACCAAAACTGTCGCCAGAACAGATGATACCCCTGAAGTAGACGCTCACATTCTCCACCTGTGGGAAGCAAGAAGAAACCTCACTAAAGGATGGAAAAGGCAAAAGCGAAAGAAGAAACTCAAAGCGAAAATTGAAGAAATAACGCAGCAAGCCGAACAGTACGCTAATCAACTCGCGACAGCCAACTGGGAACAATTTTGCGATTCACTAAATGGAACCTTAGGAACAGCAAAGACAAGGAATATCCTAAGAGCCATGATTGACCCTCTGAAAACTAAACGCGAAGGACAAAAATCTCTAGAAAGATTATTACACACATATCCAGGCACAAGAGATGACCTGCTTCAAGACATCTATATTAGGTGTTTCGGCGCCCGAGCCATCACAGCCCCTTACCAGGCTAAATACACTGGGCTCCCAAACTCAGAACTGGATGCACCTTTCACGCATGCCGAGGTCAGAGCGGCAATCGTCAGCATGAAACGCAACACAGCGCCTGTGGCGGACCAAATCACCAATGCCATGATTCGCAACATGAATGACCAAGCCATAACAGCACTTCTAAACTTCATTAACAAACACTGGGTGAATGGCACTATACCACAGCAATGAAAGCATGCTGTAATAATTATGATACCCAAACCAGGAAAGAAATTGGCAATAGAAAACCTCAGGCCAATCTCTCTTACCTCGTGCTTAAGCAAAGTGTTTGAGAGATTAATAAATGCCAGACTTCAACGGCACCTTGAACAAAATAACTTGTTGCCAAACACCATGTTTGGTTTCCGCTCGAACCTTTCGACACAGGACATCCTTCTGCTTTTAACGGAGGAAGTACTAACAAATGTTCCAAAAGCAGGAGAAAACATTGTCATGGCCATGGACATAAAAGGCGCTTTTGACAACGTAAGCCATAAGGCCATATTAGATGGGCTAGCAGCGACAAACTGCGGCCAAAGGACGTACAAATATGTACAGAACTTCCCTACTAAAAGAACCGCTGTTATCAGATTAGGAGAACACGAATCCAATGTCTTCCACCCACCGAGCAAAGGCACACCACAAGGCGCTGTGATCTCGCCTACGCTTTTCAACATAGCCATGATTGGTCTAGCCAAAAAACTAGAAGGTATTCCCGACATCCAACACTCCTTCTATGCGGATGACATCAGTGTATGAACAACCAATGGTAGCTTGGCGGAAAAAGAAGAGCGGCTTCAACTGGCAGCTAAAACCATCGAAGAGTACACTAAAGAAAGGGGGCTTCAGTGCTCAGCAGACAAATCGGAACTCATTCGGTTCTCCAAGAGTAAAAAACAAAGGACAGACCCGAGCCTCTGCCTTGAGGTCAAGCTAGACGGCAATATTATACCGGAGAAAACAACTGTTTGGATCTTAGGGATGTGGTTACAGTCAAATCAGCAATGTCTCCACACACTGAATATGCTTAAACGAACAGCTCAACAAATTGTTCGTATGATAGTTCGAATAACGAACAATCGTGCTGGACTGAAGGAACAAGACGTGCTTCGTTTCAGCAGACTAACATATTCGCTACCATACCACAACATGAATAGAGAGGAGAAAGAAAAAGCAGACAAAATAATAAGAATGGCGTATAAAGCAGCTCTGCGACTACCACAAAGCACTTCAACTGCGAAGCTCTTAGCGCTCGGACTTCACAATACATTTGATGAGTTGGCTGAGGCACAAGTAACCACCCAGATTAACCGCTTGCTACAGACGACAACCGGCAGAAAACTTCTTCAGAGGATCGGCCTTGGCGAACAAGTACAGGCACATGGAAGAGCTAAGGAATTGTCGTGCTCAGTCAGAGCCTGGTACAAAATATGCCCCCTACCGAAGAACATGGACCCAGTTTTACATGCTGGAAGACGTAAAGCAAGAGCCGTTTACATAGATTACCAGACAAAATATCTGAATACGGCGAGATTTACTGACGCTGCACCATATCAGGTAAATGCAAAGAACATGATGGCCGTGGTCACAGACCGAAAAGGAAATGTCACAAGTTGTGCCTCTATAGCCCAAGCCTCTAACACAGAAGCGGAGGAGATAGCGATCGCGCTGACAATCAAGGAGGGCAGGGAGCGAAAAGCCCCAATGACAATAATCACAGACTCGAAGGCTGCATGTAGAAATTACGAAAAAGGTAGAATATGTATGAAGGCCTTCCAAATTCTAACCAAAGCTCACAAGGACTTCCCAATTGAATACACCCAAACCATTATCTGGGCGCCAGGGCACGAGGGCGTCACCGGGAACCAGTTTGCGGATGAGGCGGCTCGAGGCTTCACAGATTACCTAGCTTCCTTGCACACTGCAATAGAGGATCCAACGCCCCTAGACCCTAACTTTTGTGCAATTCTCCAGTATTACAGGGACAATAGAAAAGTGTATCCAGCACCGCATAAGAAACTTACAGCAATGGAATCAGTGGCATTACGCAGAATCCAAACAAACACATACACGAACTTACACAGGCTGCATGTATTCTACCCCACAGCATACAAAGATATATGTCCGTGGTGTGGGGCCACACCAACTCTGTTTCACATTACGTGGGAGTGTACGCATTACAACGAAGAACACAACAACATGAACAACACAGAGGAACAATGGGAAGCGCTGCTGTCTAGCTCGGCCATTGTTGATCAGCGCTGGCTGGTCCAACGGGTAGAGGTGATGGCTAGGGCTAGTGGAGCCATGGAATAGGGCCCGACAATTTGGAATGCTCCGCGTTATGCGCAAATGAAGTTTTCTCTCTCTCTCTCTCTCTCTCTCTCTCTCTCTCTCCGAAGAGCTTTTCTTCCTCGGGGAGCAAGAGTTTCTGCGGCATTGGTCGTGCCCTTTCGTCAAGGTGGAACATGAAAGGATACAACTCATTTTTCGACCGACTTGGTGCTAAGCAGCGCCCGTTGAGTTGATATATATGATTTATATGATTTCATTTGTTACAAATTGTGTTTCATTTGGATCTATTGTATCGTTATACCCTCGTATCGTGATATCACATTGAATTTTGTGTACATGTATGCCAACATAATCATGTATATTAGAGCAAATGTCTTCACTGTAACGTAGTGATGTTAGTCGTGAAATATAGATGTGCCGAAGTGTATGTGCCCTGTTACTGGAATGGTATGAAGCCTTTGTGTTCCGTACATGCTGTAAATAAACGTTTTCTAAACAAGCAGCGTCTTAGCGTCTCACGTCATCGTTAGCGTCTCACGGCGTCCCTGGGCTGGCGGACGCCCGTCATGGCAAGCCAGCCCCCGAAGAAGGCGCTAGCCTTCGACGTAGTCGTCCCCGAGGGGACTAGTTCTGAAGACGTCGTTGACGCGACGTCTTCAATAGTAGGAATCGAAGAAGTATACTGCGTTCAGCACTTTGGAGGCCGGAACTACCAAGTTTCCGTCAACAGTGAGGCCGCACTGGCCCAAATCGTAGACGCGTCGCACCTTATCATTCGAGGAGAGCGCGTCGCCATCGTACCCCTGGGACCCCAAGTTACCGTCCTGTTTCTGCCGTGCCGCGTACCCAGCAAAGTCCTCGCACAAGCACTCTCTCCTTACAGGAAGGTGCTGCACATCACCAGAGGACTCATGGGATCGCGCCCAACCGTGACCACTGGGACGCGATACGTCCGCATGGAAATGAAGGCTTTGTAACCGGTGCCCAACTACCTCAACGTCGCGGGCCATCGAGTAACCTGTGACTATAAAGGCATCCAGCGAGTGTGTCGTCGATGTGGAGACAGTGGGCACTTCCGCATGAACTGCACAGCTCCGTTTTGTGGAAGGTGCGGCGTTTATGGCCACGACGGGAAAGGCTGCTCGCTGCCGTGTCGCCGTTGTGGGGACCCGCATGCCACCGTGGCCTGCACCATCAGGCCATCGTATTCCGAAGCGGCATCCAAGGATGTCCCTTCGCTTCAACCAGGAACGCCATCTAAGAACAAGTGCGACGATTCGTCAACGCGAGCTGTGGTAACCGACCACGACCAAGGTGTGCCAATCGCGACGCTGCACCAGACGCCCACTGCGTTTCCAACGATTCCGGGCCTGGTAATCCCTCCAGGTACTGAAAACTTAAGTTCCCCGCGTCCCGTGGCCATTTCTGAGGAATTGCAGGCCAAGCCCTCGTCAGACGAAGCGCCTCGTGAAGACGGCGTCTCGGATGGGAATGTTGCATCTGAGGCTCCTCGCGTTGCTGCTCTGTCGACAACAAGTTCAGGTGTCATCGAGGAGTCTACACCTCAAGACGACGACGCCTGCATCTACGAGGACTCCAACAGCACCACGAGTGAGGCGCCCCTACAAATTGACGAAGACACCAGCCCCAGTGACATAAGCCAGGACAGTGGAGACGTCTTTGTACCATCCTCGCTCAAAAAACCCGGACACCAAACGCCACCGGATAACTACTCGTGACTTAGAAGCCCCCACCAGAGACAGACGTCCCCTGCGGACTTCGACGTGATCCCGGAAGCCCCGAGCTTCCGGTGGATCGCCTGGCCGGAAAAAATGACTCAGCCACTTGCGGGGCATTGGCTCCCGCACCTGATAAAGGTACCCCTGCATTTGCGTGATCCTTTGTATGTTTTCATTTTTCCCATGGCTCTTACTCTAAAAGTTATTACTTTTAACGTTCAAGGTTTCCGAAATCCACAAAAACAGGCTGAGGTATTGTCTTTTGCACGTTCAGTGCACTGTGATTTGCTGTTCCTGCAAGAAACAAATTTTTTCAAACTTTCTGTTGTACTCGCTTCCAAGCGCGCGTTCAATTTTGATTGTTTCTTTTCGTACGCCAGCACGCATTCGACTAGCGTTGGAGTCGTTATTTTTGACCGAGGTTTTTTACGTGATTATCATGTTTCCTTCGATGCCTTCGGACGCGTGCTGGCGTTCGACTGCACCTTTTTTTCGTTAATAATAAGATTTGTTTCTGTGTATGCCCCAGCGGCACGCGAGAACTCAAACGCGTTCTTCCAATCTCTTGATGCGTTCCTTTTAAATTCCCGACATGTGGTACTTTTAGGGGATTTCAATTGTGTCTTAGACTCACACGCAGACGTTCGAGGTCCGGGTCACGGCCGGTCAAACTGGAATGCTAGAGAACTCGAACGCCTAGTGCAGCAATTGGCATTGAGTGACATTCATCAAAGTGTGCATGGCAGTAATTATGCCTATACTTGGCGTCGAGCAGCGTCGAGCAGCCGAATCGATCGCGTGTATGCATCCCCCAGTCTCATTACCTACGTTCACGACACCGGGGTAATGTCATTGCCACCGACACCAGTGTACATTAGCGACCATCGGCCGGTTATGTTATCTCTCCCCCAGCCAGCGGGGACACCAACGGTTCACAGACCATGGCGTCTCGATTGCCGCGTCCTCCAGGACTCTCAGGCTACGGAGAAAGTATGCCGAGCGTTACGCGCATCGCTCATTGGGATGATGTAGCTGATTTGGGATCGCCTCAAAGAACAGTGGCGGCATCATTGCAGTGCGTCGGGCAGAGGACTTTGCACCCGCATGTCGAAAGATGCGTCATTGTTAATCCAGAAGATACGCATTTCCAATCGAGATCCTAGTCCTTCCACTGAAATGCGGGCATGGCAAGAGGAGCTCGTTGAACGGTACCATCGTATTTTTCGCGCTTCTTCACTCTCGGCTGCAGCTTGGCGCTGTAGACGTGCACCCTGTGCGCACCCTGAGGTGCTAAGGTATGCACGCAGAGCTCTGCTTTGTCCACCAGGCTCGCCTGCCCGCTCGCTGAACTCTATCACCCCAGCTGCTGCGGGTATGCGCGACTTTCAGGAATTCGCTCAACACTTTGAGTCAATAGCTAAATCTGGTGCTAATGTCTGTTACCCAGGATCCGTTTCTTCGCATCCTCTGCTAACATATTTACCTCATGATTCCAACATGTCAAATGACGTCCTCCTATTTCCGCCATCCGATGACGAAATCAAAGGCGCATCAGACGTAATGAAAAAGGGATTGGCCCCAGGGCCTGACGGACTCTCTGCAGAGTTTTATGTACAGTTCTGGCCTATCATTGGTCCAACTATGTCACGTGTCATTCGCAAGTGTTTCCAAGATATCACACTTCCAACTTCTTCCCACAAAGGCCGTATAACACTAGTTCCCAAAAAACTCCCAATGTCCACGCGACCAGAAGGTTGGCGCCCTATTACCCTGCTCAATGTAGATTACAAGCTCTTGGCTAACATTTTGGTGCGCCGAATCAGTCCATTTCTTGCAACAATAATCGCTTCCCACCAGGTCTGTTCTGTTCCGGGCCGAGAAATACAACCCCATACGTGGTTAACGCGTGACATCATTCAATACACCATTAGCCGATGTGCGCAAGGACTGTTGGTTTCATTAGATCAAGAGAAAGATTTTGATTTCATAGAACATGGCTACATACTAAATGTTTTACATGCATACGGATTCTCGGATAAGTTCATTGACCTTATCAACGCGATGTACACTAATTTAGAAAGTACCCTTTATTTAGATTCCCGTGAGAGTCACGCATTTAGAGTCACGCGTGGGGTCCGTCAAGGGTGTCTCCTCTCCCCAGTGTTATTTATCCTTGCATTAGAGCCCTTCTTAAGGGCCATTGAACATCACCCGCAGATTCGTGGCTTACCTCTACCCGGTAACACTCAAGTAAAGGTCTCTGCATATGCAGCAGATATCACTCTTTATGTACATATTGAACAGTCGCTTCAGCATGCTCTTGATACATTCCATGAATTTGGTATTATCTCCGGTGCAAGGCTAAACTTTTCTAAAAGCCAGTATTTTTTCATTGGCAACCCCAACGGTCGTATCAACATCACGTCGCCTTTACAGTGGTCTCCTGAGATTTCATTACTCGGAGTTACTTTCACTGTATTTGGTATACAGGATATCATGTGCTCATCCGTTGTACAAACTCTTCTAAATGATATCAAAGCAGCCAGGTACTTCGAATTCCTCCTCTTGGAACGCCGATACTTAACTCAAACGGTGTACCTAGGAAAATGTTGGTACCTTTGCCATTCTGTTAAGCCACCGCTCCCCGTCTGCAGGAAAGTGCAAAGCTGCATCAGTTCATTTTTTTGGTCTGGTGGCACAGAATTGTTATCGCGTCCAGCATTAGCTCAACCACTAGATCAAGGCGGTTTTGCATTCCCCGACGTTTCCGTCGCGGCTTATACGGGCCCAATCAGACGAGCGGAGGAGATCAGGGTCCTGGGCCTATACATTCACCAGCAGCTCCGGATTGACACAACATTGACGAAATTAAGGAAGATAGGAGACCAGGTGGGTCGCATGATCCGCAGGGTCTCCAACAAGAGGGGGGGACTTCGGTGCACAGATGCGTTGCGGCTAGCGCACGCTTTTGTCACCAGCAGGGTCATGTACTCCGTCCCTTACCTCTCCCTCCGCAAACATGAGGAAGAACGAATCGAGGCAATCATTAAAAAGACAATAAAGCGGGCTCTTGATCTTCCGATCTCTACATCCAACAGCCGTCTCAAGGCATTGGGTGTGATTAATTCATACCAAGAGCTGAAGGAAGCCCATCTTTTAAACCAGTACACACGGCTAGCCCAAACCAACTCTGGCCAACGCCTGCTTGCACGTCTGCACATAAGACATGATTTCGAACAACAGGAACGGGTCAAAGTGCCAGAACTGTGGCGCACAGCCCTTCTGGTCCGACCTCTACCCACTAAAATGGACAGAGATGAACACACAGCGCGACGTGACGCACGCGCTCGGGCGCTGGAACGACAATTTGGACAGAAGCCAGGTGTGTACTACGTGGACGTTGCTGGCCCCACCTCCAAGGGGTGGTACACGGCGGCTGCTATTCACGAGGGCACACAGGTGGATGGGCTAACCTTTAGGGCGTATTCTGTAACACAGGCTGAGGAGGTCGCCATTGCCCTTGCGGCCTCTCACAGTAATTCCCGGTATATTATCACGGATTCGCGCCGAGCGTGTCGTAATTATACAGCCGGGTACATATCACCGTTAGCCGAGACAATACTGCGCAACTGCATAAGAGACACGGACCCTCATCCGAAACGCATTATATGGACACCGGGCCATCAGGGATTGCGGGGAAATGAGGCTGCAGATGCGGCTGCCCGAGCGCTCATTTCCGGGCTACCTTCGTCAATGCCGATGGAGACCGATGAGGAGGGTTACCCTCTCCTCCGATATAAGGAAATTCTTTATTATTATCGGGAAAGTCATCGCCGCTACCCTCCCCCCGCACGGGGGTTGAAGAAAGCAGAGGAGCGCATTTTGCTTCGCCTCCAGACGAATACATTGCTATGTCCTGCCATAGTCAAACATTTCGACCCTACGGTCACAGGACAGTGCCAGCACTGTGGGGAGGTGGCAGACACCTACCACATGGTGTGGGCCTGCCAAGCTAACGCAGCCATTACTCCTAACCCAAACCCTAGGCGAGAGGACTGGGAGGCGGCCCTGCTCGGCTGCTCAGACCTTCAGGCCCAGCAGGCCTTGGTCCAGAGAGCCAAGACGGCGGCTTTAACCAATGGGGTCCCGGAATAGAGACTCCACCTAGTCTGTAGGGGCCTCTACAGAGGTCCTACACCTCTCTTTTGTAAATAAATGTTTTTCACCACCACCTATACATTGTCCTCCGCACTCTATTGCGAATACTAAGCAATGATTACATGCCCGCTCAGACACTGGCTCGCTACCATCTGGGGCCATCACTACGTGTCTTCTTGCCGGATAGCCAAATAAACAAAGGTCCCCAATCAACTGAATTACCATCTTTATATCGAGCTCTTCTGTCATTTCACCGACGTTTGGAAGCTACGTGCCCAGAGATAGAGGTTTCCGATTCTAAAGTGGTGGACACAATGGCCGCCCTTCTACGGCCCTTGGTGCCCCTGCATCGTCAATCTGTATTGAACCGCGCTTGGAAGCCAATAACTGCCGCAGTGTTGCCAGGGCATCTCGGAGACTTTGTCTGGAGGTTGGGCTGGTGCCTGCTCCCCACGCGAGATCGGTTGCAGCGATGGCAGGTAGTTCGCACTTCCACTTGCCCCAACTGCGTCATGGTAGGGACCATTCGACATGCTACCTTTGAATGTGTGGCTTCCCGCCTTTTTTGGCGTGCGGTTAATGCTGGTTTTCAGGGACAGGGTGTGCGAACTTTCATGTCCAACGGCCGATTTCCGCGTAGCCGCTTCTCCGCTCTCTTGATAGTTGCGGGGCTGTTCAGCCTTTGGAGAAGCCGATGTGAGGCCGCAGCTGCCAATTGCCGCCGGCGTGCCTTGTGGCCGATACTGGGGAGAATGAGACGAGAGATCCTCGCGTTCCTCTCCGAAGAGCTTTTCTTCCTCGGGGAGCAAGAGTTTTTGCGGCATTGGTCGTGCCCTTTCGTCAAGGTGGAACACGAAAGGATACAACTCATTTTTCGACCTACTTGGTGCTAAGCAGGGTCCGTTGAGTTTTTATATATGATTTCATTTGTTACAAATTGTGTTTAATTTGGATCTATTGTATCGTTATACCCTTGTATCGTGATATCACATTGAATTTTCGTGTACATGTATGCCAGCATAATCATGTATATTAGAGCAAATGTCTTCACTGTAACGTAGTGATGTTAGTCGTGAAATATAGATGTGCCCTGTTACTGGAATGGTATGAAGCCTTTGTTTTCTGTACATGCTGTAAATAAACTTTTTGTAAACAAGGAGCTTCTCCCCTAAAAACCGCGTTTGTGACTCCAGACTAACTCTACGAATTCCGAGTTCTTCCCTTCGGCCTCTGTTCTGCACCAGCCACTTTTCAGAGGATGATGGATACAGTTCTCGCTGGTTTGAAGTGGCAAAGCTGCCTTGTCTACCTCGATGATGTGGTCATCTTTTTGGAGAGCTTCGAAGAACATCTGAAGCGTTTGAGAAAGGTTCTAGAAGCCATTCGCACTGCTGAACTCACGCTGAAACCTCAAAAACGCCATTTCGGCTATGAAGAGCTGAAATTTCTGGGACATGCCATTAGTGCGTATGGAGTGCGACCTGATCCAGACAAAACTGCTGCTGTCGCCGCCTTCCCTGTTCACTCAGATAAAAGAGCAGTACGCTGTTTCCTCGGATTGTGCGCGTATTATCGCCGAGTTATCGCCAACTTCTCGAAGATAGCTAAACCTCTTACGCAACTCACCCGAAATGACGTGCCCTTTACTTGGGGCGCAGAACAAGATACAGCGTTCACATAGTTACGACAGAGAATGCAAACAGCCCATGTTCTTGCCCATTTTGATGAGGCGCTGCTACAGAAATTCATACAGATGCCAGCAACGTCGGACTTGGCGCTGTCCTTGTACAACGACATGGCGGCGTTGAGCATGTGATAGCTTACGCCAGTCGTACTCTTCCTCGAGCCGATACCAACTATTCTACTTCAGAAAAAGAATGCCTCGCAGTGGTGTGGGTGACGACCGAATTTCGGCCTTACCTCTACGGTCGTCCCTTCAAAGTGGTGACTCACCACCACTCACTCTGCTGGCTGGCGAACCTCAGAGATCCACCCGGCCGTCTCGCACGGTCGAGTTATCGTTTGCAGGAGTTCGATATTACGATTGTGTACAGGTCAAGGCGCAAACACGAACACGCCGACGCGCTTTCTCGAGCACCTGTGGAGAACGCTGCCAGGGGCTCCGAAGATGAAGATGCCTTTCTCGGAGCAGTTAGCAACTCCGAATATGTCAAAGCAGTGGGCAGACGACGAATTACGCTCAGTCATTGATTCCCTGGAAGACCGCAACTTTCAGGTACCTCAACAGATTGCTCGCGAACTGTCCTTTTTTTGTCTAAGAAGAGGCATTCTTTACAAGAAAAACGCCCGTGGTAGCGTCAAAGCCTTCCTACTCGTTGTTCCTACCGACATGCGTGATGGGATCCTCCTTGCGTGCCACGACGAGCCCACGTGAGGACATTTGGGCTATTCGCGAACTCTCGCCGGAGTACCCCAACAGTATTACTGGCAACGACTATCAACTAGTGTACATCGATATGTGAAAGGCTGCCGGGAGTGCTAGCGCCGCAAGACTCCACCTGTGAGACCCGCGGGCCAGCTCCAGCCGATTGCACTACCACGGACACCGTTTGACCTCGTGGGTATGAACCTTATCGGGCCCTTCCCTTTGTCGTCCTCTGGGAACAAATGGATTATAGTTGCGACAGATTATCTTACTCTTTATGCTGAAACAAAAGCGTTACCCTGTGGCACGGCTTCTGAAGTCGCGCAGTTCTTCGTGCACCAAATCGTCCTACGGCATGGTGCCCCGTCATGCGTGATTACAGACAGAGGGACGTCGTTTACAGCACGAATGATGGAGGACATTTTTATACATAGCTGCACAAGTCCTCGAAGAACAACGGCTTATCACCCGCAATCCAATGGACTGACAGAGAGGCTTAACAAGACCATAGCGGACATGCTGTCAATGTACGTGAACGTACAACACAAAACCTGGGACGAGATTCTTCCATACATCACGTTTACTTGCAATACTGCAACGCAAGAAACAACGCGATTTCCGCCTTTCCGACCTGTTTAAGGACGCAACGTGCGAACCATGCTCGATGCCATGCTTCCAGGCGACCAAAGCAATGAACTTGCTCAAGACGCTGAGTAATACACTCAATACGCCGAAGAAGCTCGTCAGCTAGCTCGCATAAACACCAGTCACCAACAAGATGCAGACGCACGACGTTACAACCTCCGCCATCGAAATGTCACCTACCACGCCGGGGACCGAGTGTGGGTGTGGATCCCTGTCCGGCGACCAGGCTTATTCGAAAAACTCCTAAGCCTTTATTTTGGACCGTACAAGGTTCTTAGACGAGTCACAGATGTTACCTACGAGATATTTCCGGACGGCGCAGCGTCTTCTCGTCGACAGCTTCGGCCCGAAACCGTGCATGTCGTTCGGCTGAATCCCTACTTCACACAGTAGCCCCATGGTTTCACGTGCTACGACATGCCGTGACTTTGCGTTGCTGCTGCTCTTTGTGTTCTCCTGTGTTTTCATGCCTTTTCTTTTTGCGCTTCGCGCAAGCGCTGACGAAACTTCCTCATATGCGCTGCAAGTACTGGCACTTTCCCTCTTTTGGTTCTCTATATCTGCGTGTGTATACCTTCATATTTTTTTATTTACGAGCATCGAGTCGATGCTTTCAAAGGAGGGGACTATTGCCACATGGTTTGCTTGGGTGAGATTGAAGAGTGAAAGAGGACAAAGACGATCTCTCTGAGCCACTGCTTGGCTAGTCGACTCAACGAGCCCATTGTATCAAGTTTGTCGTGAGTAACGTTTACAATAAATAGATAGATAGATAGATAGATAGATAGATAGATAGATAGATAGATAGATAGATAAATAGATAGATAGATAGATAGATAGATAGATAGATAGATAGATAGATAGATAGATAGATAGATAGATAGATAGATAGAAGGATGAATGGATGCATGGATGAGTGGATGGATGGATGAATGGATGGATGGATGGATGGATGGATGGATGGATGGATGGATGGATGGATGGATGGATGGATGGATGGACGGACGGACGGATGGATGGTCGGATGGATGGACCAACGGGTGGACCGACGGATGGATTAATAGACGGACGGATGTATAGATGATGGGACGGATGGATGGATGGATGGATGGATGGATGGATGGATGGATGGATGGATATCAAACTCGCGGAGGTTCGCTAAGAAGTGCTTCGCATTTAAAACCGCAAATATTTGAATACAAAGCTCCCCACTTTGAGCGTGTTACGACAATATTGCTTGTTGTTTTAAAAAAGAAAGCACCCTTAACGACGTCTGTATATTCACCGTCGCCTGACGTGCCCCAGCATTGCGAGGAGATCGTATATTAAAAATATGACTTGAGCTGCCGAGGTCCCAACGTGTGTTACGTTTCTCGTTCGGCGTGCGACAAGCTTTCGTAAAGTGTGCGATGGGAGTGGTCAACGAGATATTGTTGACTTTATGTGAACTTTATTTCTGTCGAACCAGTCGATTTATCAATGATCATTTAGAACGTGCATCTTCTATAAAGTAAGCAACAGGACCCTAACCACATCGTTGTTTGAGAGGTTGTGGCGCTCTGTTGCTGACCCAAAGGTTGCGGGATCGAATCCTGGTCGTGACCGCCGCATTTTCGCTGGAATCGAAAATCTTTGAGGTCAAGACCGGGAAGGTTGAAATTTCCGGAGACCAGTATATAACGACGTCTATGATAATCATATCGATTAATAATATGTACTATTATTAAAAATAGTCATATTGATCTGTCCGAAGTTTATGCGATAAATATGAAACATTAAAAAATACCGGGCAGCATTGATTGTATTTTTTAAGGGCGAAGCTTCATAAGCCGTGAATCGTATGTCTAGTGTTTGTAGAAGTAGCCATCGATTGTCAAGTCTTTAGAATGTCCGCTAGGTGGCACTATTTGTATATAATGAAATAGGCACAGAAAGTGCCTATTTTCCACATACGGCTTGGTGGCGCTAGCCATCGCCCGATCTAAAGGGTACAGCCATATCCATCCATCCATCCATCCATCCATCCATCCAATATATGATGAAAAGATGCGAGGAGGCAGTACTTCGAGTGATCACTAGATGGACGGACGGATGTACAAACAAAAGGACAGAAGGACGCATGGACGAACAGGCAGCCAGGCAGACAAATGGATGAACGGAGGCGCGTACGTACGGACGGATGGACCCATAGACGTAAGGATGGACGCCCAGATGGACACATGGACGCTTCGTCCCACTCATCATCATTCCATCCGTGGATATTCTGTGACTTTTTTATTTTTTTCATCTGAAAACATCCAGTCCACCTCAAAAATGTGCTGCAGATTTCCAAGCTCGCCGAGCCGGGTGGAGATCACCCAGAAACAAACTATTCCTGTTTTGCAAATATAAGGTATAAACTGACTGAAATATAAATGCGCGGTTCTGGTCTAAACTATCATATTCTATCCAGTACCAACAACATGGACTTCATCATTAACTGTTCTGACGCTCACGTTTCTGCGAAATGCCAGTGAAACAAGCACGCACGTCGTGCACTATATGTGCCCATTAACATCTGCACTTTCGCAAAGCTTGTTTAAATGTTTGTCCACGTAGCGCATCACGGTTCATTAGTTGGTGTCCCGGGTCACTGCCCGGGCGTAATTTTTGTTGATGGGGCCTCATCAAGTGGTAGGCCCAAGGGAAGGCTTTTAGCTCACTCATAGTAGAGTTCCAGGTACTCTAAATCATTAAGCACTTCCTCTAAACACCAGTTTACTGTATGTACATGTTTGCTGGGTTTGGTCGGTGGTGACGAGCTAAGCAGCACAGTTGAGGGCGTCCTTGGACTGGTGGGCGCCTGTCATGGCAAGCCAGCCACCGAAGAAAGCTTTAGCTTTCGACGTTGTCGTTCCTGAGGGGACTAGTGCTTATTTTCCACATACTGCCTATTTTCCACATACCGCTCTCAGCTTCCTTTGCCTTCTTCTTCACCGATAATTATTTTTGGTTTGGCCTCCTGCTGCTTTCTAAGTACTTACCAGTCAATTTTCTGGTTCGCTTGCTCCATTTTGTATCGACATTGTTTATGTACAAGTAGGTGAATACCTTCATAGCCCAGCGCTCCTCCCCCAATTCTCTCAATCGCTTCATAAACTTTATCTTAATTGCTGCTAGCTTCCCTGCCCTCAAATGATATCACCTTGTACTTCCTGGAGGAGGAGGATAGAACTTCATTTTAAAAAAATCTAAGTAAATGTGGTTGGGCCCCTAGACGTCCGGGAGCCCCCTGGTCAACATCTCTAGACAGGCCCGGTGCACCAGCCACAACAGGTCGTCCGAGCCAGTGACCCGAAGAGCGGCCTCCCACCAGGAAAGGGAAGGGTTGGGGATATGGTCTACCGCCACGGGCTTTGGGCAGTTCCACAAGCTGTGAAAAAGATCAGCCCGGGGTGCCCCGCAGGTGGGGCATTGTGGTTGGTGAAGAGTGGGGTAAAATAGGTGTGCCAGATAGGGAGAAATTGATGCTTTTGTCTGCAGCTGGCGCCAAACTGATCTCAGATTAAAGGTGAGGGAGAAGTGAGGGGCAGGGAAATTTCGTCTGCCGTTTGGGTAGTACATCGTAATCCCATGGTAGGTGCGGATTCCCCCTTGTGGTTTTCTCACGGGTTCGAATGAGCGAGCCCCAGGGTCCGGATGGAAAGACCTTGGATATGCGCATGAACGTGCTCATTCCCGGGGATGCACTCATGGCCAGGCACCCACGTGATAGTCACCGGATGGAGAAGTGAAGGAATATTGCTCAGTATGCGTGAGACTGTTTTTGGTGCTATGCCTTGACGGAAGTATCGTTACACGCTTTGGGAATCAGTGCAAATTTCTGTATAGGTAGAATCTGCGGGCCTACAGTCCATGTCAGCCGTGAGGTGTTGCCAACCACACAGCCTGCACTTGGGGGTACACTTGTGTTGTGCATCAGGATTTGAAGCCCCGCATCCCCGACATACAACGTCGCCTGGGCTGGGACACACATCAGCACGGTGACCAAGCCGACCGCAAGCGTAGCAAATGTCTATTTTCTTGCGATAAAGCGAATATTGCACAAGCGTGGAGCCTTAGCGTACAAAGTTTGGGACTCTATGACCGTCAAAGGCGACATTTACCATACCGGTGCTGCCTATGCGCTTGGCTGCCAGGGCGAGCGGATTTCTTTCATTTACGATCTTGATGTCAATATCATTCGGGCCGCCTACGGGTGGAATACCTCGGATCACGCCCTTGCACGTGGAATGAGGGGCGGCCTCGTAGGCACTGACCTCGTATGTTCAGCCCATGACGAGGATCTGCCGAACATTGACGTAGTACTTGGCAACTTCCGTTTTAGGTGTGCTGACAAACATAATATTTTGCTGCATGTTGGGGCATAGCATGTCGCCCCGCAAATCTTCGGCGCAGATTCTTGTGGCCGCCAGGATTGCATTAGCCACCACGGTGCAGCTGGTCTTGACAATATTGCGGCCTCCGCGGGGCCAAATCACGATCTTGGTATCCTCCTTTGGGAGCTGGGGTATCCGGCCAGCGCGGATGATTCTAGCCTTGATGTGATTGCCACCCTTTCGGCCTCGCGGGGCCTCGGCCGTTCTCGACTTCGTCTCGTTGAGAGTAGCACCATTAGGATTAGCGCCTGCCAAGCGCGCGCCAGCTCTTCTGGCACCTGCAGACTGCCAACCTCGATCTTCTGTCACCTCTTCGGGGGTTATGTCCTCCCCCACCACCTGATATTCCATTTTTTCTGAAAATAAGTCCTGAAAAGACCGAAAAGGGCACCCGGGAACGGCAACACAGCTGGCGTCACACCCGCGTGGGCTTACCTCGTTAGGCTTAGCCCAGGCGGTGGCCAGCTCCGGAGAAAAAACTTTCCAAAACGTGAAAATTGTCCACTCACGCAGCAGGTTTTGGCATCAAAATAGTCCTGGCACTTTCACTGATGCGACACAAACAAAGCTGAACGCGCACTCGAAAAATTCACTTGAAGATCATTCTAGAAAGCAGGAGCCACTCGAAGGTCCTATGAACAACCAGCGCCTCCTCTAGAAAGTTGCCTGCTGCATGAGAAGAAAAACAGCTGCCGCACCCTTTCTCTCCTTCATTTTAAAATGTTCTCGGTTGCCAGCGTCACCTGTGGCAGACGGTGCAACAACGCAACATTTTGCATAGCCTCCAAAACAGTGGTGCACAGTTGCAGGTCTCGAACAACTGACGCGCCCCTATGGGCCGCAGACGAAAAACGCTTAGCTGGTACCGCCCGCCGCCGAGATGATAGTGTCGGTCGCGAGCGCCACCGCGCGGAGCTTGTTTAAAACTGAAGGCAGGCCAACTCTGCTGGGGGCACCAGCCATTCCTCAGGCATCTTTCTAGAAGAGGCGTTGGAACAACGCAGACGCCGTGCCGCGTCTCCCGCTGGTACCCAGTGGCGCTGGTTTTAGATGCGGAGCATCTAATACTCGAGGCTTGTAGTGCGGCGCCGTCCGCAAGCTTCCTCCTCCTTCTTCCACCATCTATGCATCCCTTCCTCCTCTACACACCGCGCGCGCTTCACTCCTCCACCATCTGTGCACCCTTCCTCTTCTACACACCACGTGCGCTTCTCCTCTTCACGAACATTCGCTAGCTGTATAATGTAGTGAGCACGCGCCGTCCCGCTTCGAGAACATCGGCAGCTGATGCGCGCGCATGCGCCGTCGCGCTTCGAGAACATCGGCAGCTGACGCACGCGCATGCGCCGTTGCGCTTCTCCCTCTTCTCGAACATTCGACAGCTGACAGTGCATGCGCCGTCGCGCTGTATATATACTCAAGGTCGGTGCTCGCTCGCTCAGTTGCCGCTCGTCGGTTGGTTTGTACGGCGCGTCGACGTCCGAGGTCGCAATGATCGACGTCCCTTCGACCAGCGCCGGCCAAAGTGTTGGCGGAACCGCAACCAAGTCGTCGTCCGAAGACAAGGCAGCGCGGAGAAGAGCTCGCGACGCCGAACGTAAACGTCGGCGTCGAGTGGAAGATGCTCAACTTAGAGAACGTGAAGCCGCTGAGAGACGTCAGCGTCGAGCAGCAGCACCAGATTCGGCCGCTTTGAAACGTAAGCGTCGACAAGAGGACCCGGACTTTCGAAAACGGGAAGCCGAGTGCAAGCGTCGGCGACGAGAGGCCGATCCCGATGCTGCCCACGAGCGCAAGCGCGCCGAGGTAGCGGCGTGGCGCGCCAAGCAGTAGGCCACGCCCAACGCTCGCTTCAAGCGCGACTTCCTCGACCGAAGCTTCGGCCACACCTGCAAGGTGTGTGATCGTCTTTGGTTCGATAACAACTTAACTCGGATCGGCAACATTCAGAACAACTCCAAAGCGTTGTCGGTTCTTTGCGATACGTTTGGAAAGGGCACCGACTATGCCGACTACGTCGTGTGTGCTACGTGCAAGCAGTCGTTGATTGCCGGTCGAGTTCCCTCGGCTAGCGTGAGTTACGCTCCGCATCCTCCTCAGTGTTCCCCCGAGGGAAGCTGCGGGCAATTTTTTAGATGCGGAAGCATCTTATACTCGCGCCTTGTAGTGCGCCGTCCGCGCCGTCCGCACCGCTTCTCGAACATTCGACAGCTGAAGCGCGCGCATGCGCCGTCGCGCCGTCGCCCACTCTTCCACCATCTGTGCATCCCTTCCTCCTCTACACACCACGCGCGCTTCACTCCTCCACCATCTGTGCACCCTTCCTTCTCTACACACCACACCGCGTTCGACATCTACAATTCTCCTGATTCTCCAGTGGACGCGCATGTGGCGTCGCGCTTCGAGAACATTCAACAGCTGACAGTGCAGGCGCCGTGGCGCTGTATATATACTCAAGGTCGGCGCTCGCTCGCTCAGTTGCCACTCTTCGGTTGGTTTGTACGGCGCGTCGACGTCCAAGGTCGCGGTGAAATGAATTCCAACGAATCCACAAACACAATGATCGACGTCCCTTCGACCAGCGCCGCCCTTTCGCATACGTGTGTACGTGTTCACTCATTTAACACCCCCTCCTACAACCACGTTAACCAATTTAGCCATCGACCCAAGTAAGTCGCAATTTAACACCCCATTTCACAACCACGTTAACCAATTTAGCCATCGACCCAAGTAAGTCGCACTTTAACACCCCGTTAACCAATTATATGCTCCGCATCCTCCTCAGTGTTCCCCCGAGGGAAGCTGCGGGCAATTTTTTTTGCAAAAGGGACGGCATGCGTAGTTTATGCAATTCGTTTCTCGGAAAGAACAATAAAACTCTAGATAAATAATGAGACGCAATAATGGAATGTGAGCGTCTTTTCGTTTCATTTTCTTCCGTAAATTGCAAAGAGATGCGGGGTTAATGTGTCGGCGTTTCGCATGCGTTCGTGTCCCCGTGGTCAGCGCATGGAGCAGGCGACTGCTGTGGAACGCTCCTACGTGTTCGCGCACTCATAGTGCTCATCTACTCTACCACGTCTAAGCCAGCGTTTCCAAACGATCCCGCAGAAACAGGCAGAAGACTACAAGAGAAAGCTGGTTCACAAAGCAACGCCACTCGCGTGCTCGGGGGTTGTACTTGTTTGGGCACGTCATGCGCACGTCACCTCTTGGTCGGATGCCGGAGAGGGTGGGAAAGAGATTTGGCTTACGAAGGCTACGCGGAGAAGCGGCGATGGTTTCGATCTCGCCTTCTTTCATCCTCGTTTCGTGCCGCTTCTAAAAACCTGTTTTCTACGCTCGTGATGAATCGATTCAAAAACATTTTGTGGCAAAATGTTCCTCATCGGGCAACTATAGTATCTTTAAACGCGGTATTTTCTTTGACCCACTCTGCTCTGTTGTTTCTCTTGTGGTTACAGCTAAGATTTTTTTTTCCGTCGCCCACCGCGTCGTCGTCAATTTAAGCTGAATCCTCTTTGTAATCCTCCAGGTTTCAGCTCTGTAGGCAAGTACCGGTAATATGCAGCAGTTCTAAACGAGGGATAGAGGCAGTCAACTAGTCATTAATTAATGGATTGATTGATTGATTGCTTGATTGATTGATTGATATGTGGGGCTTAACATCCCAAAACCACCATATGAGTATGAGAGACGCCGTAGTAGAGGGCTCGGGAAATTTCGACCACCTGGGATTCGTTAACGTGCACCTAAATCTGAGCACACAATCTGCTAGTCGTAATTTGAGAACGATTACCGACTGTAATCCACCCCATTCTTATTCTTCTAGTTATTGCAGTATCATGGCTTGGCTCCACGGTTACTACCTGTCCTAGATAACATACTTATTTGCAACTTTCAGCGTCTCTGCACCAATTGCAAAGTGCTCTTTTCTGCAAATAACGAAACCTTTTCGTCATCGCGGTTTTATAATGTTTGGCGACCGATTTAGCGGTGAGGATAAATGGCTTGATAACTTGTGTTCATTTAGCTCGAGCTCTAGTTCCTTTTTGAATAACCCAATCACAGCCCTACTGCTGGTTACCAGCTGAGTCTACAGTCTATTGGTCTAAACTCCAACAAACAAATGAGGTAAGGGAACCTTTTTAAAAAGTTCTGGCTTGCCGCATATAGAACCTTTTTAGGAAGACATGTGAACTCTCTTTAGAGTATACTATACTCTTCTTGGAGAGTCATGTGAGCCGCAAGAGTTTCGTTGATGTGATCTAAACTTTTTAAAGATAGTCAAAGCCGTGTCAAGTCATCTCTCTCTGAAAAGAGTAGCACATACATTTTTTTCTTTGTGTAGTAGAAGGAAGACGAATAGATTCTTTATAGAAAACATCTCGCTCGTATCAGTGCTTTTTCGGACTTTTCACTGCAGTTGTAGGGTGTATTGCCCCGTACGTTGCGGTAATGAATGTACAACCATACGAGGTGACGTCCGACTCCGGTTCAATCACAGCCACTACCTCGAGGAAGCGAGGAAACACATCCAGTGAGAGCGATGACACTGAGCTGTACTCCATATCTTGCGACGAGTCCTCAGATGACGACTTTCGACCTGTCCTGCACCGCAAAGCTAAGCGACAGATCGTCCATTCATTGTCGGTGTCAAGTACGGCCACCGTTAAAACGGCGCTCCCTGCCGCGATGGCCCCATTTCACCCTGTTCGTGCCAAAGAACGCTACCAAAAGTCTGCGTGTTCTGAACAGGCAAGCACTTTCGCTCTACTTTGAGAACACTGTGCCGAATGAAATTAAAGATGTACGGCTAAATACAAGAAACATCCTGGCTGTTGATGTGCTGCACCCGAATGTGCTGAGCACGCTGCAACAAGTAACACAACTGGGTAACATTGCAGTTAGGTCCATCATACCAGCCGATGGTGCGACCGCATTAGGTGTCATTTACGATATTAACACGAAAATTCCAAACGCAGACCTTCCAATACTTATCAAACCAGTGAGTCAAGACAACGTCATTGTCAGCGTTGGACGCCTTGGTAACACACTCTGTGTGAGAGTAATGTTCAAAGGTGACTGTCTTCTCACATACGTGAAGGTTGGCCACTCTCGTCAACAAGTTCGACCTAAACCTAAACCTTTGAATTGCTTGATCTGTCAGAAGATCGGCCATGTAAAAGGTGTTTGCAGGAGATCCACAGCATGCCCCTGGTGCGCCGAACCACACACGGAAGACAACTGTAGCGCAACCACACTGAAGTGTTCTAACTGTCAGGGTGGTCACAAGGCTTCTTACAAAGAATGTCCGCACATAAGGCTTTAGAAGGCTTCGCGAAGTGATCGGAAGCGACGCTCATCAGCTCCGTCGATTTTCGGCTGGAACCATGTTCTTTTCAATGTGGCTGCTCTAAAACTTGTGCGACTGCATCTGTAAAGTCAGCAAGATTCTGAAGACACCGATCTTACCCAGGTGCGCCCAATTTTCGGCCACATTGAGCAACTTCACTTCATGTCGTAGCGAACGAGCTAAGCCTCACGGCTGCGGCTCCACCGCTGCTGGATGCGGAGACGCAACTCAGTCAACTCCTCAACATGGCGCTGCCTGAACAACGTGGCTACGACCCTACGACTCTTTTATGGTCAAATAATCCGACAAATCAATCAGACGACGGCCCATCCACCATTTCGGCGGAGCAAGCCGACATTTTTCAACTCGTCGAGGGACGGCGTCGCCGCCGAAGAAACGCGGAGGGAGCGTCTGCACTGAGAACTCCTCTCAACAATCCATGCTCTGGAGACACTCGCGCTCCATCTCCTACAGCTCCTAAAGCAGGGATGCAATGTGGTTGCCCATTTTTTCGAGAAGCCCACCTTGCAAACCGATACACGCGCCTTGCACAGGCCCATTCTGGTCATGGCCTCTTGGACTGAATACACATCAAACACAATTACTATATTGAGGAAAGGGTGAGAGTGCCAGAAACTTGGAGACGCGCCCTCCGGATCCGACCCCTTCGCCGCAACATGTCCAAAGAAAACCACGGTGGTCGCCGCCAGGCGCGCGCGGAAGCGTCGCAGTAACACTTTGGTCAAGAGGAACACGTGTGCTACGTGGACGTTGCCGGCCCGCACTATGGGGGTGGTATACGGCCGCAGTCATACACAACACAAACGCCGTAAACGGGCTCACTTTCAAAGCCTACAGCGCAACACAAGCGGAGGAGATTGCCATGGCTCTGGCTCTCATCTATGCCTCTCCTAAACATATCATCACCGACTCACGAGGGTCCTGTCAGAAATATCAGCTAGGGTGGGCATCGCCGCTGGCTCAGCGCATACTGGAACCTAGCTGCCGATAGGATAATTAAACTCCGCGAAATCTGGTTTAGGCGCACGGTCACCAAGGACTCAGGGGTAACGAACAGGCCAATCAGGCCGCCCGCGCACTCTCTTCCCGGGCTATCTTCTGTCTTTGGAAGCCTACTCCCAATCAGACAACTCGGCCCTTTCATTCAAAGATATTACCAAATACTACAAGGAGGAGCACCGGCGCTATACAGACCCTTGTAAGGGACTGCATCGCGCTGACGAGCGCCTCCTTTTAAAACTGTTTACCAATACTGTACTGGGCCCGGCGGTGCTAAAACATTTCAATTCATCCTTTGATGGCACGTGCCAGTACTGTAGTGAGGTGGCTGACACCTTCCACATCGTCTGGGCGTGCCAGTCTTATCCATCTATCCCCCACAACGTCAACTCCACGAGAGAGCACTGGGAGGTGGCCCTGCTAGGCTGTCAAGACCTGAAGGCCCGAAAGGCCCTGGTTAAATGGACGCGGGCGGCGTAGCTTGCCAATGGACGATAGTTATAGCGCGAGAACAAAACGACGACACGGAGACAAGAAGGACACGAAAGACACGAGCGCTAACTTCCAACTGAGTTTATTGCGCAGAGCACGAAAATATATAGAGGAGACAGTGACCATGACACAAGAGCAGAACGTGAGTAAGAAAACCAAAAACAAACAACACAAATACAAAGGCACTGAAAAACAGCAAAGAAAAACCTAGAAGAAACCGAACCAGAAAGGTAAAGCTACCTGCCCGCACCGACTCCTTCGAGGAACCTGCGTTCCTTCTCGGACTAAGCCACGGAGGGCTTGCTAATCCAAGGCACCTGTTCGCGTTACCTGCCCGCACCGAATCCTTCGAGGAACCTGCGCTCCTTCTCGGACAAAGCCACGGAGGGCTTGCTAACACAAGGCACCTGTTCGCATGCCATCTGCGCAGCCTCGACAATGACCCGGGTGCTTACATCTCTGTGTTTGTACAACGTCGCTGTTTCCTCGAAGAGGGGAACACACTTGCACTCGGTGCAGTGCTGGGCAATAAAACCCATCCATACATACACCAGATATCACGTAGGCTCAAAAAAATCGGAAAACGTGTAGGAGTTCGTGTCCTGTTCTCAGCACCGTTCAAATTAGTCAGCCTCACCAAATCTACCAACCCCCTGAAAACGAAATCATCAACAGATTGCAGAGCTCAACATCGAAATATGTATGCGGCCTGCTCCCGGGAAGTCGTCTATAGGACCCCCCTTTCATGTGGTGCTTGTTATGTCGGAACGACCGGAAGGTGTCTGAACGATCGGCTCAGAGAGCACGCGAACAATGTTAAAAACGGGAAAGATGGTTTTCTTGCCCAGCACTGCACCGAGTGCAAGTGTGTTCCCCTCTTCGAGGAAACAGCGACGTTGTACAAACACAGAGATGTAAGCACCCGGGTCATTGTCGAGGCTGCGCAGATGGCATGCGAACAGGTGCCATGTGTTAGCAAGCCTTCCGTGGCTTTGTCCGAGAAGGAGCGCAGGTTCCTCGAAGGAGTCGGTGCGGGCAGGTAGCTTTACCTTTCTGGTTCGGTTTCTTCTAGGTTTTTTTTGCTGTTTTTCAGTGCCTTTGTATTTGTGTTGTTTGTTTTTGGTTTTCTTACTCATGTTCTCCTCTTGTGCCATGGTCACTGTCTCCTCTATATATTTTCGTGCTCTGCGCAATAAACTCAGTTGGAAGTTAGCGCTCGTGTCTTTCATGTCCTTCTTGTCTCTGTGTCGTCGTTTCGTTCTCGCGCTATAACTATCGTCATGCCATACCAACTAGCCCAAGCTGCCACACTTCTAAGTTGCCAATGGAGCTACGGAATAGGGGTTCCACCTAGTGCTGCGAGGGTAGGAGGCCAATAAGGCCCCAACCCAATCACCTCTCTGTCCCATTTAATGGATATTAAATATTTCTCCACGACCAACACCGCACACAAAAAAAGAATGTTCTGTTCTGATGCAAATGGTACGAGACAGCTCAACCCACCAAAAAGCTGCTCAGAAAGTCCGGTGAAGACGACGTCGCTGTAGAAGGTCTTCACGTCAGACTGCGCCAACTTCAGGCAGTAAGTCGACGCATCAGGAAAGATTGCCAGCTGCAGCTTCCAGCACGGCAAACACAGACGTTGAAAAGGGCAAATGAGCAGATCAGTCTCTGCAGAAGAGTGGCTGCCACTGACGCGTACATAACGCGCAGAAGAGCCGCAGCAGAAGGCGCTCTGGAAGATGTAGGAGTAGGTGGTCAGATGTATCGATGGATACGTAGTTACTTGCCAATGCAATCCTTCTTTGTGAGCACTGAAGACGGTCAAAACTCTCCACATTACAGCCACCGTGGCGTCCCCCAGGGTGGCGTACTCAGCCCTGTGCTGTTCAATCTAACGCTAATTGCTCTCACTGAGCATCTGCCAAGCACAGTCAGGCTATCATTGTACGCAGATGATGTCTGCGTTTGAGCATCGGCTGTAACACACCTGCAGTTGCGAGGGCGAATTCAAAAAGCTGCCACTGAAACAATAAATTACCTCCGAAATCGAGGCTTGCAAATTTCTTCCGAGAAGTGCGCCCTCGTAGCTTTTACACGAAAGCCTATGGATAAGCACACCATAAGCATCAATGGTCAAACTGTACCATACGTTCAATCGCACAAGTTTTTCGGCGTCATAATTGACAGGAATCTATCATGGAGCGAGCACGTTTCGTACATGAAGAAACGGTTATTAGACATCTGTAGTATACTTGAGTGCTTTGCAGGGAAGACTTGGGGAATGTCTGCCAGTGCAAAGCTACAGCTGTGCAGGGTACTTTTATTGGTTTCCTGCGGTACAGCTTACCGGCATTAACCATTGCAAGCAAAACAAGCCTACGGACGTTACAGAGGGTTCAGACCCAGGCACTCCAGATTTGCCTCGGCTTGCCTGGCAGTGCGTCGACAATGGCTACTATAGCGATCGCCGGTGGCCACCTCATCACGACACATACAGACGTTGAGGTACTCAGGACACATATAGGGCACATTGCTCGGACACCCTGCCACCGCCTAGCCTCTTCACCAGCAGACTGACCACGTTCGTCATTTTGCCAAACGGTAACCACATATCGCGATTCTTGCCAACATGCTTCACACCCGTCGCCAAGCCTTCGACTCCTCCTTGGTGCCTGACTCAGGCTAACACCAGGATAACTATACGTGGCATACAGAAAAAAAGCAGATATGTCGTCACCTGCTCTTAGGCAGCTTGCTCTGCTCTTGTTATGCGAGACGTATCAAGGCTTTATACACGTATACACCGACGGCTCTGTTTTAGAGAAGAGTTCAACGGCATCATTTGTTATACCAATAAAAGACATGACAAGAAAATTAAAGACCTCCCACGTTACGACATCAACGGAAGCAGAGCTCACAGCTTTTCGTGCCGCATTGCAATTCATCAGCGATCAACAGCCACAAAAATGGACATTTTCTGTGACTCAAAGGCAACACTGCAATCCCTTTTATCACCTTTACGACACGGCCAATACAAACAGCTGGTATTCGAGATTGCAAAAAAGACTCACTAATTCATTGAGAAAGAACATGAATTAGCCTTTCAATGGCTTCCAAGTTATTGTAGAATAATTGGCAATGAACGGGCCGATCGAGCTGCCCGTTCTGCCCATACTGAAAGCGATCAAATATCAATTAGGCTCTCCAGAACTGACGCTGCATGAAAATTTCATCCATGCATTGTTATGTACCTTAGACCCAACTCTCAGTCTTCGAATTCCTCTGGAATTACGCCGACGAGACGCTACTATGCTGTGCAGATTAAGGTTGGGCGTCGTATTTACCAATGCGTACGCTTTCCGCATAGGAATGGCTGACACTGCTGGATGTGACCATTGCGGCAGTGACGAAACAACTTGCACATTCTGTGTGAATGCCCACAGTACTGCTCGCACAGACAGTCACTCTGCAATGCACTAGATGAACTGGACAACCAGACTTTTTCGAAAGAAATAATCCTGCGCTACCAACAGGACTTTATGTCGCAGAAGAAGGCTGTGAAGGCGCTCCTGCAATTCTTGCATTCAACCAGCCTTTCCAAACGACTGTGATCGGAACTCCCTCAATGTGTGCGCATGTGAATTTTTTTCTGATTTATTTTATATCTCTCTAGCTCTATCCTCTTTCCGACCCCTTTCCCCACCCCTGTACTGGGTAGCAATTCAATTCTTCCAGGTTAACCTCCCTGTCTCTTCATATTCTTGATTTCTCTCCCTCTTTTTCTCTTTGTGTAGTGTGATCTAGAGCTGCCAGTCCTGCTTATAAGAAGCGGGTTTAGACTCCTCATTCCACCGAGTCGCTTTTCGCGTTTATAAGCTTATTTGAGTTTTTGCAGTATATATAATTACTTAACAAACATGTTCCCCAATAGCATGTTGTTCGCTAGTAGTACGTTTGTCGATGATAATAATTATTCACGTATTTAAGCCAAACATGTGTCGTCGGATTGAAGAATAACGTTAATTATGCACTGGCGAGTCTGCATTTAGCAGAACAAAAAGTGCTGATACGATGCTAACAAGTAAATACGTGTTTTCGTTCACAGTGGGGCTTATTATCACTGAAAATATTTGTACAATTTTTTTTCAAATTCTTTGGCATTTTGTGGGAGATTTTCGTAAATATTACTAAAATATTTGTAATACTGTGAAAATGCCTTAATAAGTACGCACTTGATTTGGCTTCCTCACTAAGGTAGCGCCACTTTTTTTCTGTTTTATTTTCCGGTCATTATTTTGTTGTTATCCTGGTGGCATCTGGCGACCCTGGTGTGCACAGGCTGTGCACGCAAAAAAA
This sequence comes from Rhipicephalus microplus, assembly GCF_043290135.1. Classification (NCBI taxonomy): domain Eukaryota; kingdom Metazoa; phylum Arthropoda; class Arachnida; order Ixodida; family Ixodidae; genus Rhipicephalus; species Rhipicephalus microplus. The sequence goes on from NC_134703.1 coordinate 135,490,004, forward strand.
AAAAGAGGACTCCTATAGAATTCCCCAGGGAGTAAGAGGTGAAATAAGAGAGGTGAGTGTGGAGGGTCATTTATTTCAATAGGAAAGCAGACGACTGTACTAATGGATCACCCATCCACTCGGAGCCAGCAGTTTGTCCTGTGCTACCACTGGCTGCTACGGCAGTTTGGTTTAAGAGCAGTTCTACCGGTGAAGCTTTGTAGGGAGGAATTCTGAGCCGCCACCACGTGTATTCTTTGTTAAGTATTTTTGTCTCCAGACGTTGTTCTGTGCCTTTAGCCAACGTCATCACTTCATATTAAACAATGTCGTTATTTTCTCGTGAAGGTGGCAGCTTGATTGCATTGTTTTCACCTACACATTACCCCTTCCAGCCTTTAAATGATAATAATATATACATTTGTTTGTCCCACTTCGTCTATAGAACGACTATGCCGTTCTGCTGCTCAGCTCAGATAACCCGATCAATTCGTGACGACAATAACCATGTTTCTGTGCGACCTGTATTTTCAACAAAGGAAAAATAAACAATTGGCCGTGAATCTTGTGCATTGAATAACAAACAAGCGAACAAACAAACAAAAAAACTTAACGCTTACTACGCGGCAGGATCTTTAATTTTTCTCACGTTTTGTAATAACATGAAACGTTATTAAACAACGGCATCGTACTTGTATTGATTTTTTGTTCAATTTTAATTTTCCCTTGAACAATGCGGCAGCGTACGGTCGCTTTTGAGAATTCAGACTTTATGACAGCTACATTGATTCAACTACAAATTTAATTCGGAAAGTGACAATGTGATTTTCAGACAATGTTTTTTCGTTTCTTTGTTTTATTTTTCATCTTGTATTAGCGACACGCGATTGAGCCTTCTAGTTAATACTCGGCAAGTGAATAATGTGTGCCCTGATATATTGCGGTGGTTTAAATAGGGCGTACCCGAATCGCCGGTAACAGACAAACTACCTTCTTGACCTCCCTCGAGCCACTGCATTGTGAACACTGAACTACCGCAGCCTTTCTGAAGGTTGCTACCATTCTAGTTCCACCGATTACTGTGAATCGCTGAATGTGTTGCTTCTTTCGCGACTTGTTTTACAAGTATGCTGAGGAATATCCCTGCCCGCCATACATTTTGCTTATCATATAGATACGCGTACCATATTTCGTGCGCGTTGATTGCAGCTCACAAAGCGGGCAACTGCATCCCGCGGCCGCCACTTGAACACACGCATAGAGAAGAAGTATAGCAATTAGGGTAAACATTATAATAATAGTTTCGTTATATCCCAACCAGAGATGACTGTACAGTCATTCATCTTGCTAGCGATTACGTAATATCTCATTAGTCATTCGGTTTATTTTTCGAGACCTTAGTGTATATTTCGTTACGCCTTCATCACACACATAAAATAAAATACATATTATTTGAAACAGGCCACATTACTACATCTTTTTCCCCCCAAAATGCCCTATTACATAAGCACATAAACACGACTGCCTAATATTAACTCAAATGTTGCTCACTTTTAAGCGCTATAGTGTATAATGCTAAGCTAGAAAAGTAATTTAAAGTAATGATTGCAATGTGATAAACTACTTGCTTTTGTTAATTTCCATGTGCACCTACTACCTGACCTTTTATTTTTTCTAAGATCACTGTCGTATAGATAATCAGTGGCATGAATAAGACTAATTGATTGAATCAGAATTATTGAGACTGAATTATTTAACCACCATATGATTATGAGAGACGCCGTGTTGGAGGGCTCCGAAAATTTAGACCTAAACCTGAGCACGCGGTCGAACTGGTATATTGATCGTGCATTATTTCGAATATGGAGGCTGTATATTTACCTGATGTCTACAATGTTTTCTGGTACTTAGAAATTGTACTACGTTGCGATAGGAGTGCCATAGTTTTAGCAGTAATCAACTTGCCACTCAGGTGATTTTTATCTAGAGGCTTCAGGTTTCCTTTGACTGTTCGTGACCTGCGCGCATTGTAAGATTCCAATGTATATATCGTGCTAGCGGTAGTTATAGACCTTTTGTCGCTACTGATAATATCTGCGCTATGAAAAGCCAAACTCTCAAGCAAATTGATATCAGCGTTTTTTATTTGTTGAACAAAATCCCACGTGTTTAATGGTTGAAGCTGAACTGTTCAACTCGTCAATCTGGGCTGCGACTCAACCAAGCTTAAACGAGCGGCTCACAGTATAGACATTTACTGTAACTATTCTGTGATTCCACAGCGTGGAATTACGTTTGGGAAGACAAAATCAGCTGAAAACGAATCAGAAGGGAACCGTGTACGATAAAAGAAATATACGAAGCTACAGTGAGCGATGACAGGACGTCCGCTTACCGGCATATTGCGTGAAATTTCAGAAAGCAGTTGGAGAAAAAAGAGCGCCAGGCCTGGCTAAGTTTCAAAGCAGGTTGATAAGACATGGCTACGTCAGCCTTGAGTCCTAACACTGTACAGCTTCTTCTGCATTTGGTGGGGTAAAGCATGCAGGATTGCATAATGTATTGGAAGTTGGGAAGAAAAGAAAGCAAGTTCACTGCTTCTGCTTGAACTTGCTCGTAATGCTTAACCCGACGTTACGATGCTGTCGACTGAAGCACTTTAGAAAGTTTTTATTTATTTATTTTTAATTATTTTATTTTATTTACAAATTAGCAGGAGGGGCAACAAAACAAAAAATAGAAAGTTGTACATTGTCACATCACAGAACACGACGACTTATAGAGCTCTTAGCCAGCAGTGTTACGGCAGATAAACAATGAACGTACGCATCACAATTCTATAAATAATTCACTGGGCCACTTCCAACACGCCGTATTTATACATAACTCAAAACTAAACTGGATAGAAAAGGCTTCATGTTGTTTTTTTCAATATCTTCGGATTAAAAATCACTTATTGGTAAAGAGTTCCAGTCGGCAATAGTCCTAGAGAAAAAACTATTTTTGGAAGCAGTAGTACTGGCAGAAACAGTCACCAGTCAATATTTGTGGTTATGTCTTGGTTTTCTAGAAGATAGATGTTTCACACAGCTGGGCAAACGTTTTGTATTTTTACTGGAGAGAATTTTGTGTAAAAACGTTAACCGGTTAATGTTCCTTCGAGATTCCAATGTTTGGATGTCATTAAGTTGCATAATTTGTGTTGGCTGTCTTTTATATTTGCTAAAAATAATCTGACCACCCTCCGTTAAACTTTTTTTAAGCAAGACAACATCTTTTTTTACACTGAGGGTCATAAACAACCCAGGCGTTTTCAAGTTTTTACCTAATACAAATGTTGTATGCCAATAATCTGGTCTGCTTCGTGAAACATTTCAGTTTTCTTTTAAGAAATCACAGTTTCCTAAGTGCAGCCGTGCACATGCTTGCAATGTGATCTGATCATGTAAGTGTTTTCTTCAAAGTGACTCCTAGGTACTTGTATTTTTCGACAACTTTGAGTGGGTTATTGCGGAGATAGTAAAAGTAAAGGCTTGGAGCGAGTTTTTTTTGTTATTCTCAGGACAAGTATTTTGTCACTATTAAGTTCCATGCCTCAATTTGGGCACCAATCACCTATACTTGTAAGGGATTGCTGAGGCAACACGTGGTCATTTACACAACATCTTTCTTTAAAGCAACACAATCGTCTGCAAATAATTGAATAGATACGTCCTTATGTACGACATCAACTAAATAATTAACAAAAAACAAGAATAATAAGGGGCCTAACACACTACCTTGTGGCACACCAGAAGAAACACGTAGAAAAGAAGAAGCATAACCTCTGACATCAACAAATTGACTTTGGTTTTTTTTTAAATACGCATAAATCCACTTAACGATTATTGAAGGTAGCCCAATATTTTCTAGCCTAAACAAAAGTTTTCGATGGGGCACCCTGTCAAAGGCCAACAAAAATCTAAAAAAAAAAACACATTAGTCTGCCCAGATACATCTAGAACCCTTGCGAATTGATGCACTGTAGACACAAGCTGAGTTACCGTAAACATATCTTGTGGGAAATTATGTTGATATAACAACAAAATATTATTTTCAGATAAAAATGGGTTAAAATTATTGGCTAAAACATGCTCTAATATTGTACAGCGACTACTGGGGATAGAAACAGGACGGAAGTTTGACAAGAAATGGCGGTCACCTTTTTTTTAAAAAATTGGCACAACACGCGCTGTACGTCAGTCGGCCAGTATCTCACCAATTTTGAGTGATGCATTAAAAAGAGCAGTAAGGACGTCAGTAATTTGTTCTGCATAGCGACGTAGGAATGAGTTACTAAGTCCATTAGGCCCTGGTGACTTCTTAGGATCAACCTTAAGTGGCATTTGCAGAACACCCTCACGAGTTATGAGAACCTCATCTGGGTTGATAAGTATCGGGTTCACGCAGTTCGTTACACTGTGGTTCGGAAAAGACACTTTTAAAGTATTTATTAAAACGAACAGCAATTAGTGATGGAGCAGTTATCGAGACGTCCTCAACTAGCGCTTTAGAAAATTCCTCACTACTTTGTTGAAGGTAGCGCTAAAATTTTTCAGGATGCGACTTTAGAAAGTCTGGTAGTGTTTCGTGAAAAATTGATGCCTAGCATTACTAAACCTCTCTAATAATTTTTCTTTGAGATCGGAAAAATACCGCGTACTAGTCACGTTTTCTTCCGCAACCTTCTTATTTTTCTTTTGATCTGTATAATCTCACGGTTTATCCATAGGTTATGTGAACGCTTGCATATTCTCTTAAGTGGTACAACGTTTCATGTGCAAAAGTCCAGAATACCACGAAACCATTGCCAGGCACTGTCAACATCGCTAACGGATGTAGTCAGATACGTTTCTAAAAAAATCAATTACTGCAACATCATACGATTGATTGAAATCTCTTACTATATTTTCCACTGGCTTTGTCACTGATTTACGTTGAATGTACATATTCCAAACAAAAGATATCAATTTTGGTAAGAAATACCGGTTTCAACTGTAAAAGTCGCTCCTGTAAAGAATTTTGTCTTAAATAGTAGATCAAATATGGAACTCCACCTTGTAAGGTGTCTTACCATTTTCTAAAGGACAAGGGAAAACATTATGTCTAAAAGTGTGTCAGCTCAAGAAGTACCATAAGTTATATCATCCGAATTGATTGCTAGAAGGTTGAAATCACCCGTTAAAATAAGATGTTTGCTTCGTAGTCTCAGTTGTTGATCGTAAAAATCACTCATAAAAGAATCCTGAGCAGTAGGGCATCGATAAACAGCACAGAGAAAAAAAATGACATACCAAAAAATGAAAGTTTCAAAAGCAGACTGTCTCTCACTAAAAAACACTAAGTAATAGCTATATAGATGCCTTGATTGATGATGACAGTCACTACGCCACCACGGGAACCGCGATCACATCAATAAATTTGGTCATTAGGTGGCACTATCTTGCTATCGCCAATGGCTTCGCGCAACCAAGACTCTGTTAGCACACATACACGGATCGTGCGTAAGATATTTTCCAGCTGTCCAATTTTATTGGTGGTTGGGTGCATTGAAGCAAAGCAAGCGAAGTTTGTGGTGGGGTGCCCTGCGGCACTCTCATGCGACACTTTCCAACGTACGTTAAGCGAGTTGTCCCAAAAGAAAAACAAAGTGTTAACAATGCGAAGCTTATCATGAATTAGAGAAACCTTGCTACCACTTCCTCTTTCCGCCTTAGCGGTTGCCTATAGTAGCTTTCCTTTGGGGAGTGTGTCGGAGCAGTAATTGTTTCGAAGATAAATTTTGGTTCCCTTCAACTTGCGTGCTTGATGCAACACAGCTTGCTTTCCGTTTAATCTTGCAAATAAATGCTAGAACTTTCGAAGTCACTTTACGTCTTCGTAATTGATGACTGTCATGGTACACCACCTACACATTCTGTCTAGAGTGAGTGCTTTTTCATACACTACATGGTTATGTTGAGTTAGCTTTGCATTGGCATCGCGTTACTTGGCGTTTCCACCCAGAAGTGGCAAAAACAAAAACTGAACAAATTAACATACGGTGTAGTAGCGCAAATTCAACGGAGGCACAGATGATAAGAAAACACGACACTCACTACACTCGCAATTAATTTTATTTCAGAGCCTAGCCTCGGTGGTCTAGTGGGTAAGGTACTCGGCTGCTGAACCGCAGGTCGCGGGATCCAATGCCGGCTGCGGCGGCTGCATTTCTGATGGAGGCGGAAATGTTGTAGGCCCGTGTGCTCACATTTGAGTGCATGTTCAAAAGCCTCAGGTGGCCGAAGTTTCCGGAGCCCTCAAGTGCGGCGTCTCTAAGAACCATATGGTGCTTTTGGTACGTTAAACCCTACATATCAAAACAAATCAAATTTATTTCAGAAGCAGCTCTTCATATATAGCGCAAATCCCTAGCGACAGAGAAGAGAACTACGAACATCGCTAAATCATCGCTAAAAAAAAAAACCTTTTTGAAGCAATCGTATACACGGCAGATAAGCTTAGACACCTTTAGAAAATATAACACAAGACCGCGCTGGGTATCATTGAGAACATTGGAGTGGATTTACACGTGCCTAAAACAGACTTTCAAACAAAAAGAAAGCGACCCATGTACACACGAACATCAAGCGATAACATACGTCAGTTATGCTTAAACACCTTTGGATCAAACTAGAAATAACAGCGCTGAAGCATTATCAGACAAAAAAAATTGGCGGGAATTTAAACGTGCCTGAAATGGAATTTGAAACAACATAAATGACAATGTGACACGTGCAGACACTCATTTCAATTAAAATCTTTCGAGGAAGCTGGCTTCTCGGTTGCCTAACCGTTGTCTTCCGTCATCGGAACCAGCAGACCAGAATAATTGTCGAATCCTCCACAATAATAAAAGAAAAGTTCGCTGCATTAGTCAGTCTCCAGTTTCGTCAAGTAACCGAGAAGACAGCTTCCTCAAAGGACTGAATTGAAGTTAGTGATTGCATGTGTGACATCTTTTATTGATATTTGGCAAAAAATGACACAATAAATACACAAAAACACACAATAAATACACAATAAAGCAAAATTACAATAAAAAAGGACAAAAACAAATCAAAGCCATTATGTCCATTACTATATACATCATAGGGTATATAACGCATCAATGAGCCTGGTATGTATGGTCATAGCCCAGTTCATATATCAGGATTACATTGCGGATAGAGTCCGTACAGATAGCGGCAAGGTATATTATGAACTAAAGACAGTTCAATAGATTTGTGTCCATTAAAAATCGCTGGGGACGCTCACTGCGTGCCTTTGATTATCAGAAGGTGGCCACGGTCCAAGTATTATTGTAATCGTGAATGGTCGTCTGTCAAGTCGGTTCAATGGATCCCTCAGTTCAGCGCGTTGTTGATTGTATTGCGGACATTGTAAAAGAATACGCTCCTCTAATGCATCGACATGATCGCAGTGGTCGCATAGCGGGGACGTTCGGACGTTCTTCTTTTTATGTGGCCTAAAAAGTGAGGTGTGTATGAAACAACTAATCGCAGGTGGTACAATAGCGTGTCGAATGCTCTATTGATCGTTTGATTAGGTGTAAATCGGAGAAACAGATCTGTTTGATATAAGAGTGACGACTTCGCATTTTTATTGAACCAAGCATCCTTGCATAATTTGTGGCACAGTTCAGAAAGAACCTTCTTGCTCTCTGAGAAATAAACGAGCGCTGGTGTTGAGTGAACTTTTTTGTGTTCTGCAGCGTCTAATTTGTTCGCAATTTTGTTTCCTATCACTCCTACGTGACTTGGCATCCACTGAAAACATATCTTGTGGCTGTTCAAAAATATCTTGTGGCCATCAGGCACCTGTAAATTCCCGCCAAATTTTTTGTGTCTGATGATGCCCCAGCGCTGTTATTTCTTATTTCATCCAAAAGTGTCTACGCATAACTGACGTATGCTATCCCTTGATGTTTATGTGTACATGAGCCGCTTTCCTTTCTTTTTGTTTGAAATTCTGTTTTAGGCACGTGTAAATCCACTACAATGTTCTTAATAATACCCAGCTTGGTCTTTTGTTATATCATCTAAAGGTGTCTAAGCTTACCTGCCGTGTATACTATCGCTTGAAAAAGGTTTTTTTTTTTTTTTGCAATGATTCTATGTTCGCACTTCTCTTCTCTGTCACTAGAGATTTGGGTTATATATGAAGCGCTGCTTCTGAAATAAAATTAGTTGCTAATGTAGCAAGTGTCGTTTTTTCTTGCCCTCTTTGTCCCCGTCGAATTTGCGCTACTACACCATTTGTTAAAATGATACCTCGCCAAATAGCCCAGCTCTCCATCCTACTGATCTTATCTTTTGGCTATTCGTGAAGCTAGTGACTCGGGACACCATTGCGCCTGCTGCCGCAATGAATCGGATGGGAATCAGTACCGCTTGCAACGCCTTGAAAAAAATCGCTACTGTGTTTCAGTGACGTCACTGCGAACTGCACCACCATTGCCACTTAAACTTCTGTTACTTGTTTCAATTTTGCGCAGTGCAAGCATTTAACGATCAAAGCACCTTGTTACAGCACACAATGAATTCGTTTCACTGTGCAAGACAATGTTTTCTTTCTTTAAAGTGCTGCTTTGTGGGCGAGTCCGAAATTCATACTTGGAAGGGTAGCACTTGTCGTCAAAGACTAAAAGAAGGCACACCAAAACAGACATAGAAGCGCTTCCATTTGTGTGTTAGTGTGCCCTCCTTTAGTGTGTGTCCTCTACTAGTGCTACGCTTCCAAGTGTTCTTCCTTTATTTTTTCGCCAACCAATGTCTTTGCTCCGCTCATGGCTGTTGAGAAGACGATATCGTCATAATCTACTAAAGGCGTCTTGCTAAAACTGACTTCATATACGGCCAGAACAGTGGGGGCACTCTTCTTGGAGTCTGCCATTCTCCCGACTACTCCCCTGCCCCCGTCTCGCAGTCCAACTCGACTGCGATTCCACTCCTCAGCACGTCCCTTTTATAGACAAACATGCACGAAAGTTAGGTCCAGGAGTGACAGCGAGTGCACGTACACGTATCGCGCCACCCTCAGTCTCCGGTCTCGAACGCCCGCTACAGCTTCCGGTTCTTCCCGGACTTCCGCTGCCTTCTATATATGCTTGGGTGCTCTCCCACAATTCCTTACTTACACACTGACAGCGACGGGTGGTCGTCACATTCTTTGCCATCCTTCTGCTACGCCTTCCACCGTCCCAACGTCTCTGTTTCTCTCAGTGTGTTTCATCTTTTTCCCTCACAACTTCTTCGGCCGTTCATTCTCTCCGAGGTCCTTCACGTGACGTCTTGCTATGAATCTTTCAGACCGCTACGCACAGCTTTGGAGTTAGAGCAGCAGCACGAAAGCAGCAAAGAAGCCGTAGTCGTGTTCATCGAACTTTGTCTTCCTTTTTCATTCGTCACTCTTCTTTTCTGCATTGGCTCTTTTTGTCACTTACTCTTGGGTCTCTCATCACATACACACTGGAAGTGGATGGCGGCAGTCCCTGCGTCGGAGGGCCTGAACTTCGTCTCGTCTCCTCCGTGTTTGCGCACACACTAGCGTGCGCGCGAGCGAAGCACTTTTGCTACTAGAGTTTCTACCGACAGTAGCACCAGTTTCGATGCTTGTGCTGGGACCTGCTATTCTTACGAAGGGTCCAGCGCGTTTTTATGTAGCGATAGCTCGCAACGTCCACGTACCGAAGCGCTTTGCCTGACTGTGTACATATGCAAGAAGCTCCTCACTTAGGCGCCCGTGCAGTGTACAGTCTTGTTTGTCCTGCTTGCGTCCAGCGTCGCACTCATCGCTCTTGGTTTTAGAGCTTTCCACTTAGAACGGCGAAAGTGAAGACGTCTCGGATGTGTCAATCCATATTGCCAATGTCGGATATGTCAATCACTGCGCATTAGGGCTCTTGTCCTCGCAATAAAGACTCAAATTCCTATCTAAAAGCGGAGTTTAGCGGCTGCCGAACAAAATACGGTAATAAGGACAAATTGTGGCCGAAAACCTAAACAGCACCTAAATCTAATTTGCAGCGTTCATCGTCAACACATTTTTTGCGTTTACGCAGAGATTATTGGTGCACATATCTGAGAAGTTTTGAATGCTGTGCAGCTTAGAGTAGCTGGCACGTGAACGATGTGTTTTGAGAACCGCAATGACATAGACACAATATTCAAACTTCTAAACCAAACTTCAAACGTGAAAGTTCCGGCTTGATATGAAGCTCTAAAACCTTGGAAACAAAACAAAAGATGTTCTTGGAGCGAACTTCGCAATCGCCCTTTTTATAACTAAAGCGATCAGGTAATTTAGCTGTGGTTTTGAATTTTAGGGCATACACTTATTGTCCCCCATATATTTTGATTCAAAAATACACACTTTGTAAAGGTTAGTGCAGTGTAATTGTACGCTTGCTAATGCTTGTTAGTGCATATGTAAGGCTTCGAAACTTTTTCCATCAAATCCAATTATTATCTTGTTCTTTCTGGAGAGGTGTCACAGAACGAGCGCTAAAAATCAGCGCGCCGCCAAATTCTTGCGACAACGGGCGGGAGAAACGCCGCAAGGTCATAAGAGAAAAAAAAAAAGGAAAACAAGCATCCAGGGCTCCCCGGGCGCGCGACGCCTCTCCTCTCGGAAGCGGCGAAGCGATGAACCTCCTCACCCCTCAGCGGCGGCCGGGCAAGCGCTCGATTTTTCCAGAACGAAAGGGGCGTGGTCATACCGAGTTGAATCATCCTCCGGGGAGGGCATTCCAACCGTCTCACTCTCCCCTCGGCCTTCGCCGCGTATCGCGCCGACGAAATGACGAGAAATTTCTGGAAGGTGGCGCGGAAGGTATTTAATCGAGCGGCCGAGACGAGAAATCAGGAGGAGACGGAAGTGAGCGCCAGAGCGCGTAGGGAGTGAGTGAGTAACAACTTTATTAGTCGAAGGGGTGAGGGGTAAGGGAGGCTAAGCCACGAAGGCTGCCAGGCTGTGTTTCTCGATGACTTCTTCCGCTCGTTTCAGGACCCGTGTCTGGATGTCTATGTCGTTGCTGGAGAGAAGGGCCTCCCATTGTCCCTCGGTGGGGGGTGAGCAAAGGAGGTCGGCGGGCGGGGGATCCTCCGGGCAGCCCCAGAGGATGTGGTTCAACGAGGCAACGTTGCCGCACAGGCAGCAGCGTGGATCGATGGCACCTGGGTGCATGTATGAAAACACGAGGGGGCACGGGAAGGTGCGGGTCTGTAGGCGACGCCAGGCGATCTCGGACCGCTTGGGAAGGCTGCTGTGAGGATGTGAATAGAAATATCGCTCGAGGCGATAGTGCTGAGTGATGTCGTGGTAGGTGACCAGGGGCTCCGGCACCAGGGCGTCCGACTCTGAGTGGCCCACCGCTCGGTCGACGAATCCTCGAGCGCGTTGGTGAGCTGTCTCGTTGCCGGGGTGACCCGAGTGGGCGGGGACCCAGATCAGTTCTATGCGGCACTGCTCATCTTGCTGCAGTAGGGGCCGAAGTAGCCGTAGGGTGGTAGGCGAGACGAGACCTCGCGCGAAATTCGAGATGGCTTGTTTCGAGTCGCTGATTATGACGCTTGCGTCAGCCGAGGTCGCGGCCAAAGCAATGGCCACTTCCTCCGCCTCGACGGCGTAAGGCGTTCTGACGGTGCCAGCCGTGATGGTCGGCCCCAAAGGAGCTGAGGAGGGCGACACGGAAACGACTACGAAGGCGTCCCTGCGTGCATTGTATCGGGCCGCATCTACGTAGGCGACGGCCGGGTGGTCGGCGTACTTTGCGTGAAGCATGGCGGCACGGGCTTGGCGGCGAGCGTCGTGGTGGCCCGCCAGCATATTCTTAGGTAGCGGCTTGATGTAGAACGCCGCTCGAATAGCATGGGGTAATGAGACCAGATCCGGAGGGTGGGAGGAGGTGTCGTGGCCGATGGAGGAAAGGATGTGGCGACCGGTCGGCGAACGGTAAAGGCGTTGCACTTGAGCGGAGCGGTGAGCCTCAATCAACTCGTCGAGCGTGTTGTGTACACCCAAACGGAGAAGACGATCGGTGGACGTGTTGGGGGGAAGGCCGAGGGCAGTCTTGTATGCCCGGCGGATGAGGACGTCAATTTTATCGCGTTCCGATTTTAGGAGACGTGTATAAGGAAGGCCGTACGTGAGGCGGGAAACGACGAAAGCGTCGACAAGGCGAAGTAGATCGTGTTCTCGCATGCCCTCACGCCGCGCACGGACACGGGCGAGCATACGTGCGGTCTGCTGCACCGAGAGCGAGAGCTTGTCTATGGTGTGTGTATTATGGCGGTTGGACTGTAGGATCAGCCCGAGCACGCGGAGATGCGAAACGACGGGGACAGGAGTAGAGTTGGCATGAACCGTGATGGTGGGGTGGGGAGTTTTGTAGCGACGCCGGTCGGGAGGCCGCATGAGAAGAAGGGCCGATTTGGCCGCTGAGCAAGTAAGACCGGCCGCGTGCACGTGGGACGTGACGACGTCGGTTGCGCGTTGCAACGTCTGCTCGATATGGCCGTCAGAGCCCGACGTGACCCAGAGAGCAATATCGTCCGCGTACAGGGTGTGTTTAAGACCGGGGATACGGTCCAGCTTGCCAGGAAGCGAGCGGAGGACAAGATTGAATAGAAAAGGCGACAAGACGGCGCCCTGAGGGGTGCCACGAGGGCCAAGCTTGTACGTGGGAGACGGGAGGTCCCCTATGATGATTTCGGCCGTGCGGGCGGTGAGGAACGCGCGAATGTAGTTGTAGGTGCGGGTGCCGGGATTGAGGGCTGCGAGTTCGGCAAGGATAGCCGAATGGGAGACGTGGTCGAACGCCTTGTGAAGGTCCAGGCTAAGGAGAGCCTTTGTGTCTGAAAATGTGGGTGGGTCGAGGAGATCATGGTGGAGTTGTAAGAGGACATCTTGCGTGGATAGGTGGGGGCGGAAACCAAGCATGGTGTGGGGAAGGAGATGGTGTGCGTCCGTGTACGTTTGCAAGCGAGCGAGAACGACATGTTCTAGAAGCTTGCCGACGCACGAGGTGAGTGAAATGGGCCTGAGATTCTCGATTGTGAGTTTCTTGCCCGGCTTGGGGATGAAAGCCACGCGAGCGTGTTTCCATGATTGGGGGAGGTTGCCGGAGCGCCAGCACTCGTTGAGGAACGAAGTGAGGGTAGCAGCCGAAGGGGCGTCGAGGTTTTGGAGGAGCTTGTTGGGGATGCGATCTGGGCCGGGGGCGGAAGTGGTGCGGAGCTTCTGTAATGCCGCGTAGACCTCCGCTTCCGTGATATCGGCGTCCAGTACTGGGTTGGGGGCCCCAGAGTAGGACGCGAGAGGGGGAGGAGGTGTGCCAGGAGGCAGAAGCTGAAGGTATTTGGCGGACAGGTCTGCCATCAGCGACGGAGTGTCGCCGGGGTAAGCCCGGACCACTCGTTGTAACTGCTGCCGAGCGACCAACTTGGCAGAAGCAGGGTCGAGGAGGTGGCGGAGGAGATGCCAGGACTGTTTGCAGCCCAACTGACCAGAGAGACCCGAGCAGAGCTGCTCCCACTGTTGGCGGGCGAGCGCGGTGGTGTGTTGCTCGATCGTACGATCGAGGTGCGCAATGCGGCGGCGTAAGCGACGGTTGTGACGTTGCTTCTGCCAACGGTTGCAAAGGCCGGTGCGGGCGGCCCACAGGTGGGCAAGACGGGCGTCAGTTGCCGGATAGTCCTTCGTGGTGGGGATCGAGGCGGTGACTGCGTCGAGGTCCTCTAGCAGCTGGTCGGTCCACGTCGAGAGGTCCTCGATGTTGGAAGTGGCGGAGTGCAACCGGCGTTCTCGGAAAGCGTCCCAGTCTGTATAGCGGGCCGTGTGTGGGCGCGGCTTGCTGGGGGAGGTGAGAACTTGAATGGTGAGGACATAGTGGTCACTGCCGAGGGACTGATGCGTGTTATACCAGCGCGCGTCGGGCACGCTGCGGCAGAAGCTGAGGTCCGGGGTGGTATCGCGGCACACACTGTTGCCGATGCGCGTTGGTTGCGTGGGGTCGGTGAGCAGGGAAAGGTTGAGATCGTGAGCGAGCTGCCACAGCCTCCTTCCGGGGCCATCTGCCTTCGAGTAACCCCAGTCCGGATGCTTGACGTTGAAGTCGCCGAGAATAAGAAGGGGTGATTTGGCTGCTTTCGCTGCAGCGGCACGGAGCAAGGCTAGGAGAGACGCGTCTTCAGTGGAGCGAGGGGGGTTGTACACGTTGAGAATAAACAGAGAGGGCTGTTCACGTTGCTGAGGTAGTGTCTCGAGAAAGACGTGATGGACTGCAGGGAAGGGTAGATCGTGTCGATTGACAGCGAGCGTCCGCCGGGTGAGGACGGCCGTCACGGGATGGGGCAGAGGATGGTGAGTTACTTGGTTGTAGGCGACGTAACCCGAGAGGGAGACGTCGGCGTGAGTTTCCTGTAGTACGATGATATCAGGCGCGTCCGAGGGGTCTAGTTGTTGTAGGTGGAGAAGGAGGTGGTTACGCTTGGGACGAAAACCACGGCAGTTCCACTGCCAAATGGTGACGATGGATCGGTCAGCCATTTTTAACAGCGGAAGATGTTGCCTCGACCGGTGTTTGCGAGGTTCGGGCGGCGCCGGAGGAGGTGGTGGTGCGGGCATGGAGGGGTAGCTTTGCTCGGATGCTTCCAAGCATGGCAGTTTGTAGGCTATCAACTGTTGACTGTAGAGATTGGAAGGACGTGGCGGGGGGGTAGGCGGCGAAGTCTGTGCGCAGGGAATTTAGAGCTTCGTGCTGTGCAGTGAGAAGCTGGTGGACGGAGTTGAAGCGGCTATCCAACCGCTCTTCAAGATCCACCAAGGCCGTCTTGATGGATACCTGGACCTCTTCAGAAAAGTGAAGAGATTCAAGGGGAGTGTTGGGTCGACGGCGCTTGCCAGTGCATCCTTCGGGAGTCTGAACGTCCATGTCGGAGGAGGAGCAAATGGTAGAGGGCAGAGAGGATTTCACTGTGATGGCTGATTCCAGCTTCTCTTCAAGAGCTTGCAGTTTCGCTTGGAGGGAATCAATTTGGGTCTTCTGAGCTGCAATTTGAGCGCTTTGTGCAGTGACCTGCTGTCGGAGGGAGGCGTTTTCTTGCTGCAGTGCAACAACCTGCGGCTCCGAGGGCAAGCCGGGGGCGCCGCGGGGCCATGTCGAATTCATGGGCTGTGATGTGGGTTTAGGCACCGCTGGTACGGGGGGCGGAGAGGCAGTAACCGACTTGGGCGGTGGAGCTGGTGAGGGACCACTTGCTGCTTGCTGGGAAGAGCGCACTACCGCTGCGGGCGGAACAGGCTGTTGTGGCGGGGGGTGTGTGTCAGGTGCCGGGGCCTTCTGGCGTTGAGGGCGCTGCACGTAGCGGTGTTTACAGTTGGAACTGTACGTGGAGTGATTCCCATTGCAGACGATGCAGCGGGGGTTGCAAGTGGGTGGCGATCCTTCGGGCGGTGTGGGGTGAGCAGCGCCGCACCGATGGCACCGCTCCTGCCGCGGCTTGGGGCACACGTCGGTCCGGTGGCCGGTCGAGCGGCAATTGTAGCAGGCTTCCACCTTGTTGCGGAACGGAAGGAGGCGAAGCTGGACACCGTGGTAGAAGATCCACCGCGGTAGTTTCGGCTCCATGAGGGTGACCAAGATGTGAGGGGCCTTGCCCATGCGGCGGCCGCCCACAACAGAGAGGGTAGGATTGCTTGCCTGAAGGTCTTCAAGGATGGCTTGGTCCGTGAAGTCGTCGAAGGCGTGGTACAGTATGCCCCTGAGGGCATCGTCTGGCGGTGGGGCGTAAAGGTGGACGGTGAAAGTGTTGCCGGAAACCGTGAGGGAGGTGATGCGGAGGTATGCTTGTGCACGAGCCGAGTCCGCGACGCTGAGCGTAAAAGTGTTGTTGACGGGGTGGATCCGCACCGTGTCGCGAGATGCGGGCGGGAGGTCTTGCAGGAACGCTGCTTGCAGCAAGGCGGTGTACAAGTGCCAAGGCTGTAGCTTGGTGAGTTCTACGGGGCTTTTTGGGCGGCCGACGATGTGAATCGTGTCCGCCGGGAGACGAGGGAGCGGAGCGCGGCGGCGGTGCTGCGGAGGCGATGTATTTACCCGCTTCGACGAGGGCAGAGAAGCCGGCGTGGTGGTGGGCTTAGTTGCGGCGGTGGCAAGGCGCAAGGCTGCGCGGCGTTGCTCTTGGGCGCGGAGGCCTGGCGACTGCCAGGATTCGTCCGAGAGTTCCTCGGGGGACACGTCCTGTCCTTCGACAATATACTCCATAGCGGTGGACAGCTAGGAGATGGGCGACGAGGCAGCGGCGGGCGGCCGGGCGGTCGCTCCGTCTGTCAGCTGATGTGCAGGCGGCCGCACTCGAGCTAGGCCTAAGAGGCCTAGGTCGGTGCACGGCGTGGTCGAAGGCTTTCGAAAGCTCTCCCGGGCCACCCCGGGCGAGTTTCGCAATAAAGTGGGTGTCGAAGAAATCCAGACAATGTGCTCCAGCCACCCGTGAAGAAATTATCCGGATAGGGTCGAAAGGACCGACGCGAGGGCCGAAAATTGGCGGAGCCGAAGTGAGGTGCGACTGCTCTCGACGGTGATCCGCCCCCTCTCCTCAGCGCGTAGGGATTCCGCCGTGTAGTCGGCGAAGTTTTTGGTCCGAAGGGACGAGGCCGGAGGTGAAGAGGATTTCCACCTGAGGGGTGACGACTCGAGCTACCGGCAAGAGTGTGTGTTTACCGCTATCGAGCGAAGACGCGTGGCAACAGCTGCGTGTGTGAAGTCGACGTGTTCCGGCGAAGAAGTTGAAGTTGGAAGAGTGGCCAATTGAAGACGGGAGGTTTCCTGGAAGAGAAACTTCGAGAGCTGCGGAACGACAACAACGCTGGACTTTGAGTGAGTGATTCTCGGAAGAGTATCATCTAGACTTTGGTTCCAACAACTTTGGACTGAATAGGTTTTCTATCCCTTTAGTCTTGAGTGTCTTGGTTGTTCAATGCATGCGACTGCATTGTAGTACGTATTGTTGTCTGTGTCCGTTGTTCGAGTGGGGCTAATTGTACTGTGTAGTGTGTTGATTGGTTGGTGACGTATTGTATGTAACTATTGTGGAGTGTGCATTCTCGTGTATTGTTTCTGATCTGCCATTTTTGAGAATATAATATTTGTTTTGTTTATCAACTCTCGGCTCTGACTTGTTCTTTGGACCACAGCCGGCGTCCGCTGGCGCGCCAAAAAGGACCACTTCTAAATTGTCCACGCTTTTGTGGTGCGGTTCGGGGGGCCGATACTTCGACCCTTGGAATTAGCCCGGCGATCGCCTCCCTAATAAACGGGACAGGTTTGACAAGAGGAAACGAAAGGAGCAGGCGCTCAAGTGCTTTTGCGCTGCTTAGCTTGACAAGGTGACTGTCTCATTTCCAAATAGCAGCAATGCATTGTTTAAAGAAAAACAAGTGCTACTTATTATGTGGTACCAAGTTCATGCCACAATACTTTACACCTATATAGTAACTGTTGATAGTAAGTGCCGAATTTGTAGCTTTACTACTCTGACAAGCTGAAATAAAAAGTGACACTGCAGGGTATTGTTTGTTCATGTAACCTGCTAAATGTGCACGACAGTGACATCAACATGAACCAATGGTAAACATTGAAGCGTGGACGTACTATAAATGAAACCACACACGTACGTGCACGCGCTGAATACGAAGGCTTCTACGCGGCACACACCTTCACAACCAAAACCCCGAGAGGTATATATAGTCTTCCTTAGGGCTAGCATATTTGTTTACAGCTGCGTGATTCGCTACAGGTCATGCACCTGTAAACGTATACGTTTACAGGTGCATGAGCTGACTGTAAACTGATACCTAAATGGAACGCGAAAATGCTGTTGACGCATGTGCTCAGATCGGGGTGCACGTCAATGAACCCCAAGGGGTCCTAATTTCTGGACCCCTCCACGAATGCGTCTCTCATAATCATATCGTGGTTTTGGGATGTTAAGCTCTTATTATTATTATTATTATAGTATTATTATTATTAGTATTATTATTATTATTGTCATAATCATTTATAAATGCGAAGCATTTCTTAGTGAACTTCGGCGACTTTCAGCGTATCCATCTATCTATCAATGCCGCCTACAACATTTAGCTCTCCTGACCGTTTCGATAATGGTATCCGTACCAGAGCTAGTATGGCATAACATGACTGTGTGACGAACATATTTGACTCGTCATAACATGAGAATCATGATACGTATGTCATGAATGTCATGATTTACATTTTGTGATCCTGCAGCTCTTGTGGTGGTTTCGTTCACATGGCATGTTGCAAAACTGGTATGTTAAGGCATGATTGCAAGGTGAACACAAGCGACAGACCCTAACATGAAATTCATGACAGGCGTGTCATGTACCAACATGACTACATGTCGCGCTCATGATGCGCTCGCAGCCATTTCGCTATCTTCACTTATAGCAAATTTGGTATTACAGTACGTGAATGGATGACGGAAGTATGTGACCGATGCAAACATGATAAACATGAAATGCGTGTCATGTAACTACATCAATACATGGTACGCTCATGATGCTTTCGCGGCCGTTTCGCTGGCTTCACACATACCAAACTTGGTGTTACGGGACGAGAACGGACGACAATGGTATATGGCACATCCAAACATGATAATGACAACATGCGTGTCATTTAAGAACATGGCTACATTCCACACTGACTATGCGCTCACGGTCGTTTCGCTAGCTTTACGTATGCCAAATTTAATATTACGTAACGCCAATGTATGAAGAAGGTATGGGACTGGTGCAAACATGATAATCGTAAGATGCGTGTCATGTGAGAACGTGACTGCAGGCCACAGTCAAGGCGCCAATACATTTCGGCGTGACGTGGTGCGCGTGCTCGCCGGCGTTCATATTGTGGTGTCACGGTGGCGTGACCACGCCAGGCGCCGATCCTGCCATATACTCACAGGCGCGCACCGCGCTGGGTTGCTCTGACGCATGCGCACTCCAGCGCACCCACCATCCCTCCATCGCGAAAGGAGAGAGACGCAGTGTTATTTTTGTAATGCATCGGCACGAAATGTAGCATGTCGCATTTCACACCACTTGACGTCGGGTCGCGCCTGTCGTCAGACTATAGAGGTTTCGCGTTTTGCTAACGTAACGTCGCTGTGCCCAGCGTGCGCGGGCGTCAACGCTACATTGGAGTGTAATGGGCCCTTTATGATGCGCCCGCGGCCGTTTTTCTAGCTCCACATATACCAAAGTTGGTGTTACGTGACGTCAATGAGTGACAAAATATATGACTGGTGCAAACATGATAATCCTGCCACGCGTGTCAGGTGAGAACATGACAACATGACACGCTTATAGCGTGCTCGTGGCCGTTACGCTAGCTCCACTTATACTAAATTTCGTATCAGGTGACGTGAATAGATGACGAAGGTAAACGACACATCCAAACATGAAAATGATGACACGGAAGTCATGTCCGGAATCATTAACCTCCACCTCGTAACGTTGTGCTGATTTAAAAATGACATATCAACATTTCTCAATCGTGCTTCGCATATCATCGATTCCCACTGTACGTGGGATCTGGCAATTATTATTATTATTATTATTATTATTATTATTATTATTATTATTATTATTATTATTATTATTATTATTATTATTATTATTATTATTATTATTATTATTATTATTATTATTATACCAAAATGGAGGTTTCGGACCAGGATATTTATGCCCTATTATTTGATTATATGCGTCTCAAGACGTGGCATAAAGCGGTAATTCTAGTCAAACTAGGAAAGTAAAGCTTTGGCTACAATCCTCATAACCTTGTAGCAATCACTGCATAGCATGCCACTGCTGATTGATGTTTAGTTTACTAATACGCCACGTGCGCAACTGGTTACTTCTACTAACTGTGACGTGCTAACTAGCAGTGACAGTAATCACTATTTTTAAAACACAAACACTCAGCAAAAGGCCGTAAACATGCGTAAGGTGCAATAAATGCGGCAGTTACTACTTTTCTTATTACTTTTTTTACAGAGTTTACTGTATCATTGGCATGCAAAGATCTTATCCTGAACTCATCAGCTTACTTTGTCTTCCGGGTGGTAAAGCGGTGTGTTCTTACTGACGTGTTCTTGAAAAAACATATTAAAGGAATAGCAAAGTTTCACTTATAACTCTTTTATTGGGCCACTTGAGTTCGCGCAGTCCAATCAAGCTCGCGCTAACCCTTCACTGCACTCGTAGAGAAAGTATGACCACCGTGGCATTGAGTGCATGGTATCGCAATTGCTAAAATAACAAAGACTCACTTGAAGCAGGACCATGCTCCTTATATTGTTTACTGTTTCGCGACGCACGCTAGCTGATTTGTGTTCCCTCTTCTCTGACGTACCATCTACGAAAATACACGAGGCCCGTGGGTCTTCGGGCCCCGTCATTGTGAGCACTGTTTTCTCAATGAGGACCAGCGCCTCTTGACTGAACGGGGCCCAGTGAATCGCACTGAAGCCTTTCCTTCTCCATCAGCACTCGTTTGCAGCAGCGCCACCGCGACCACTTGTCCGTATGCACTCTAAGTGTTTGCTTCGCTCTCAGCGTGCGTGGCCTGTCCTCTCGGTCACTTCGACATTCGTGGCGACAATGTCCTAGCTCCGAGTACCAGGCGTGTTGATTGTTTCTTCTGAGACTTTTTATCTCTCCTTAGGGCTGGGACGACAACGCAGACCCTCGTACACGTTGGCTGCCTGCCTTTGTCTTATTCTTGTTACTTGCGTCTGTGTGCGCAACCCATGATGCCATCAGTGGCGTTTTTCATTTCCAGCAGATGGTGCGGCCTAGAGTCATCGTTAAGTTTACAACGATTGCCTGTTCGTGAAGTGAGGCACTACTTTTTTACTGTACTCCTTTCTAAACTCGCAGTTCTCATCATGAAACTACAGTTACCTTTGTTTTTTGTTCATAGGAAAAATCTGATAACTCTATTAAAGACTCGTGGCTGTAAAAACACGCGTGGAAAGGGAGGGGGGTGGGCTGTGTGTCGTCTTCGCCTTCCAAATAGCGCGGCTTCCAAGAAGCCAGCTCCCGGGCGGCGATGGTCAGTGCGCAGCGATGCGCGTACAAGGTGAAGTGCATGTCGGAAGTGGCTCACTTTTAGGTGTGATGGAATTCATTCGCCTTTAAATGTATTTCTTACGCATCGTAATGTTTCGATACGGCATATACTTGCAATGATGGCATCTTCCGAAGCCGGCTAAATCAAGACTGGTAGGTACGAGTTGTTAATGGCTTCTGTAACATATTATCACAGAGGTCACACCATTGCCCAGTGGTATATGATAGCGACTTTCATCCCATAAAGTTCCGTAACTTCACGCAATCTTTCAAGCACAGTCGCATGAATGACGTCAATCCCGAGGATGTTCTTGCCGCTATTCACTCTGACTTCTCTTACTTTGTTCACCACCAGTGACTCTAGCTGTACAGACAGGGCTCTGCGGTTGAGGCGTCTCATGTTGTTACTAGCGAGAACTGGCCTGAAGATGATGGTTAATACCTCGGTATTCCGCGAAGACCGCATGATAGGCTCACTCGAATCGGGTGACGTTCTCAGAAATTGTCTCCTTCCCTTGTGGTTCTTCACAAAGTTCGAAGACATTGTCCCCTGAATCTTCACTGCTGACGTAGCCAGGTACAGTGTCATTGCTCTCAGTGCCGCTCTCGGAGCTGCAGCGCTACCTGGAAGCAACACCCGGGATCTTAACAGTGTCCGGCAGTCTTCCGTAGGTCTCTACCTCCATCGCACATAAGCAGGAGACCGCGTTTGACAGGGAAATCAAAATCATTCACAAAAAACCTTGGAACTCAAACATTCGGCATTCTGCCACACTGGCGCTTTGTCGTCGTCCGCCCTATATATACCAATTTCATGACATCACTCAATCATCTCACAATATCTTCTATTGTTTTTTCTTACTTTTGTGGCCATCACTGTTTTATCCTACAAGTTCAGTGAGTGTATCCGCTGCACATCGGAATAATTGTACGGCCATTGCTGAATTACTTCTGCAGAAGTTTAAACGTGGAACCCGGGAAGCGATGACTGCTACCCAGCCCTCAAGGATTAGGCCACAAGTTGTGCCGTATATCCATAAGGTCTCGCACAACCTCAAGAAAGTCGCGGCCAGGCGTGGCGTACCGATGGTGTTTTCCGCACCAGGAAAAATTGGAAGACTGTGCCAACGTGTGTGCGATAGGAAGAAGCGCGGCTGCCAGTAGAAACATGAGAGGTCCTCTGTTAAGTGTTCCATTGGGGTTGTGTACTCCATACTCTTATCCTGCGGAAAAGTGAACATTGGCCAAACCGAATGGTGTATTAATGACCGATTAAGGGAACACGCCCAAAAATTAACAAAAAGAGATGACAAGTATGCGCACCTGGTTGCGCATGTCATCTCGTGTGGTTGTGACGCACGATTTTCTGAGACAAAGAATCTGGGCAGAAGCGCACGTAAAACTGCACATGAAGTGTTACAGGCCTTTTTCATTGAAAAAAATAACGATCACTGTGTAAGCACCCCTTCGATTTCGTTGTTACGAAGCAAACTTCAGTTTATCGCTCTGAGGCTATGACATTGATTAACTGTACGTTTGATAATGTATGCTTTTGGCCTTCTATGGTGTGTGTGCGCACAATGTGTCTTGTATATATTCAAGCCTTCGAGCTATGAATAAATCAGTTGGAAGTGGGCGCTGTGTGTGTTTGATGCATGGGTGTGTGCGTGTGTGATTGATCGTGTCAAGGCTTCGCGCTCGAATTAACTTTTCGAAATGCTCTACGAACTAGCCCAACAACAAGTTCTTTTAAATGTTCGTACCTTCGCACAAATCCTGTTTTCAGCTGTCATATAAAGAGGCAGTGATGTCTTGTCTTTTTGCATTTTTAACGCTCCCTTCACCGGGCTCTCTCAAGAAGGAGCGAAAATTAGTTTGGATGGCACTGCGACATCAACGTAAAGCCCCCCCCCCCCCCCCATTCCATAAGATAATCTTGAAATCATTGGAAGAGCTGCTTCTTACTACTAGTGTGTAATATTTATGCTGCAGACAGCGAAGAAGGCTCCACACTGATTTCCTCTTGTGGTGAATTTCGTACTTTTCCAAGTACTGATATATTCAATTTGCCGCACTTATGTCAGCAAGTCATAAGTAACTTAGCTCAACTTGGTAATCCCTTAGAACACTAACATACTACAAGTTACCAACTTACCGATGAACAAGTTTTAGTTTTAGTAAGTTATGTTGACAAAACAGTTCCAGCGTAAGAGATGGATCTCTATCATTAGATAACCATGTAGAAATGCAGTTTTCTGGTGCAATGAAGGTAAATACGCATGATTTCATGTTTTGATGATGTGTTACTAC
Source organism: Rhipicephalus microplus (assembly GCF_043290135.1). Classification (NCBI taxonomy): domain Eukaryota; kingdom Metazoa; phylum Arthropoda; class Arachnida; order Ixodida; family Ixodidae; genus Rhipicephalus; species Rhipicephalus microplus. The sequence goes on from NC_134703.1 coordinate 135,513,524, forward strand.
ACCAGGTAGGCCAGCAATGTGACAGTGATTTTTTTGTTGTACGAGCAAACGTAATTGTAGTGCATCCATCTTACGGTTTCGAAAGAAAAACAACAACAAACCAAAATGAATATTGAAAGGAACACTGCCGTGTGTATACCGTATCTCAAGTATGTTTCATGTCCTGCATTGACAAAAATATCTGAGGTTTCTCGTGCACAAACCGTGTTATGATTATGAGGGACGCCGCAGTGGAGGCCTCCGAAAATTTCGATGATCTGGTGTGTTTTATTGCGCACTGACATCGCGCCGTACATGGGCATATACTATTCCGCCCACACCAGTATGCCAACTCCGCGGCGGGGATCGAACTCACGACCTTCGAGTCAGCAGACGAGCACCATGACATGTGATCCACCTCGGCGAATTTGATTACCTTCACCCGAAAGAAAACGTCGATCACATCTCGCTGCTGTATCTTTCTTTCTGAGGAATCAGAAGCACAGCGCGTGGTTTTATTGCATTCGTAGCTCTCCCTCCTCTACCACAGAAAGTCGTCCTCGATAACACACACGGGCGTATCCAGTATAGGGGCGGTATAAAGCGCCATAAGCATCGCTTCAAGTTTAGGCTAGACATAAAATTCTGGAGAAGAAGGAACGCAAGGAGTCGCGACGAGCTCTGTGAATAACTAGATGGTCGGGGACGATTTGTTAGAAAGCTGTTGCTCATCTCGCGTCGGCGTGGGTAGGGTGGGGTCGCCAAAGGGGTGCATCCTAATTTCGCGCTCCGGCGGGGACGTTGACGGGTGCGCTGGCGAGAGAGAGGAAATAGGATTATTTAAGTGGTTCTTTCAGCGACTCCTTTCGTCTTCAGCCCTGAGCAAGAGGAACTCGCAGTGGGAACATCCACTTGCGCGTGTAAAATGCCAGTGGCACGTGAGCTGTATTTGCATGACCAACAAAGGAGGAAACGACAGCGCAACACGCTGATTTTGTAAAGTTAGTTGTTAGTTGCCACAACGACACGAACACTGCGGTTACGCTTTGCAAACGAACACTATATGCGCCGCACGAGACGTTTACCGCATAATAATGTCGTCACCCAACGACATAACATCTCGGCCACGATGCAGAGTTTGCAGCGCTTCTATTTTGTATAATGACCCTCCAACCTGCGTGGTGACAACGGTGGAAAGTGGGCCCTTTCGCAAAGTGTTTAATTAAGAGGCATTGCTTATAGTAATTACCACTATAAGGCGTCACGTCAGTTTAGTAGCCTAGATTCTTTCCTTCTGTCGAAACGTACGCGGGTGGTGTTTTGACTCGTAACATTATTCTGCACCAGATTTCAGGAACAGATCTCATGACAAGCACGTCGCACGAGAATACTCGACGCAACATTGTCGCGCATTGCTTGGTATGGTATTTTATTTTATCCAGCATTACTTAATGACTTATACGGTGTTTGTTTGGAGCCCAAAGCAATATGTATAGTCAATGTTACTACTGTTTTAGCACAGCTAATATTGCTTAGATATGTAATAAAGTTATTACCGATACCGAGTATCAATCCGGCCTGATTTATAGGTATACAGGCGTGGCCACTGTTACAGGTAAGACGGAGCGGGTAGCCGCGCTCCAAGGATCGCCACAACGGCCACAATGAGAAATCAGTGCCAGAGGTGGAGTTTTCTGTTTGTTGTCGGCAGCGGTTTGTACCACATCTCCGGGAACAGTGAAACATACGATTGCACGCGCGCTTTTATCAGAGCACCTGCGGCGAAGTGGAAGGAAACCGTAGCACGAGACTCGCAGCTAATACGCCTCTGGCACTGATTGCGATTGCGCCAAATGCTTCGCGCGGCACCGGCTTCGTGGTCTGAGGAGCGTGGCCACACGCGCCGTGTTACCTCCAACTGTGGTCGCGCCTGTACGTGAATTCGATGTATGAGATTGTGAAAGCCGGCGACAGCCAAGGCACGATATCGGGGTGGCCAAATGAGGATTACGGATCGACGATGGGGACGAAACATCGAAAGTGTGAAGATAATAGGTTGACATAGATGACAGTTTGATTTCAGTACACTGGCGCGTGCCGTATGCCACTGTCTGGAACGTGAAAACAGACTCTACCCAGGTAGCAGGCAGAAGTCAGCACTGAAAGGTAAGCCGTAGAAGCAACAAAAGCTTGATTCCGTCGCTGGTAGATTGAACCAACCGCGATCCCCGGAATAAGCTGGCAGTATATAGTCGCAACCATAAGGTTAGACATACTTCGATGTTATTTCTGCCAGCTTCTTAATCACGTGAATGGGACTTTAGTGGTCGCAACTTCCACCTCATCATTCAGATGAGTTTAATAATTACGCTCACCTGTCAAATATGCAAATAGTTCCCCTTTTTTCTCTTCTTTCCTCCCTCCTCTCTTACCCACTGAAGGCCGGCGTTCAGGTGTCAGTCGCTCAAGTCATATATAGAGACACCACAAAAATTCGTTTTCCTTTTCCTTTTTGATTTTGCATCTATTTGGTTGAACAAGCAACCACTTACTGCTATTCGTCGCCATTCAGAAGTGTTGGAAATGAATCGACAGTTTGAGTATTTTATTTCTACTATACTTATTCAACAGTCACGTCTTGTTGGTTCTTAATCAAGATTTGCGTGGTGCTGACTCAGGTTGCATCAATGAAATTGTCGTCGTTCACAGAAAACATCGCCAGATAATGTATAAAGATGCAGCAATAATACACTCATTCATTGATTGTAGCAGAGAGATGCGTTCTTGATCTCATGTTGATCACATGATAACAGCATTCTGATGTCTCAATTGCTCAAGTATAATCAACTATAATGGGCAGTAATGTGAAGCTTCCCATGTATGAATTGCCCCGCCGCGGTGGTCTAGTAGCTAAGGTACTCGGCTGTGGACCCGCAGGCCGCGGGTTCAAATCCCGGTTGTGGCGGCTGCATTTCCGACGGTGGCGGAAATGTTGTAGGCCCGTGTGCTCAGATTTGGGTGCACGTTAAAGAACCCCACGTGGTCGAAATTCCGGAGCGCTTCACTACGCATCTCTCATAATCATATGGTGGTTTGGGGACGTTAAACCCCACTTATGAATCAATCAATCAATCAATCAATCAATAACTCACGTATGAACTTCTTGAAGATGCGTCTATATGAACGCTTGTGAATGCAGCTGCTGCATATCTCATTGTCGCCGCCATTAACTAATATCTGATGGTTAAGAATAATTGTCATCATGAATGCGCTGTGTGCTGTCATGAAATCAGGAATGTTCATATTAATTCGACAAAATTTTGTGTGCCGTCCTAAAGAGTGAATCTAAGGGGCTCTAGATCGCACAAACCTGTTTCAGTAGAATCTATTCTTCCCACACATCATTCCCACTCCCATTCCTCGATAACGTCTAACACGATATACCGGGCGGTGTGTTGATTAGCATTGTCCGAAAACAAGCCGAACATTGAAAAAAAACGACTCGTCTTCCTTCAAGTTGACGTCGCAACCGCGACGAGGGAAACGCCCTGAAATGGCGTGGTCCCGATTGGCAGCGGGACATCACAGTGCTACGAGCCACACCCTAAGCTTAATGGGCCCCACATTGCCCTCAGACGACGCCCCGCGTCACGGGCGTGGAACAACCCCGCTAATATATGCAGAATCCAGTCACAGAGACGAACGAGACACAGCCCCGACGTACTTTTCCAAGAGGGGCATACGAGGTCGTTCTCCGCTCTGTCTTGGAACCATTCTTTCGAGACTCGTAGAAGATCTGCTTCTCGGGCACGAGGAGAACGTTTTGTGCACGCCCAGTGCTCTATTCCCGCTACTGCGACGAATGACAGCCGAGGATGCCAAGGCATTGATTGTCATTGTTATAAGGGTAACGATGCCAGAGAAGCGGTGATGAGAAACCACCGTGCGTAAGAGGTCACGCTGTCACGAACTATATACGGAAACAACCCGATCAGGTCGGCGTTCTATCGTCAAAGACCGGCCTTGCGTGCCTCGTACGCCCAGTCGTGCGTGTAGTCATCTGGGTGATGTGAATGTGCGCGGAGCATGAATGGTCAGCGCCCATCCTGCATATAGGAAGTATTTTTCCCCCGTAGTTCTTCCTCCTTATACTCCAGTGAACGGTAACCTTTTCATCTGACGAAGTGCAACCAATATGAATAATAAAATGGCTAAATGTTTCAAAACACGTACACATGTGAGATTCGGAAGGGGTGATGGTGTTGAGACATGAGCGTTACAGTTGCCTTCATTCACCGAACTTTTGGCGAAGACCTCATTTATTGAGCAAGCGTGATACGTGTGAGAAAGCATTCAATGCTGGATCAGACCCTTATCGTTTGTAAGGTAACTGAACAGTCTGCGGCACGTGAGACATGCTTTAACACCTTCATTGATATATATTCTCCCCTATACCCTAGTTGCCATGAAGCGTGACTAGCTACTCTACGTTTCGTGTTCTTTCTTCCAAGTCTTTAATTCCTTATATGTGAAATATAACGGAATAATCATCATGTCCTTCCTGTATTTTGAAAAGAATGTTTACATAGTGCGAGCATTTCACAGAATGGTGAACAATGAATGTTTTGAAAAATATTCCTGCACATTTGAGGCGCTCCTTACATTGACAAGCCACGGTTGCTCTGCAGTGAAGCGGCGAACTGCCAACGCCGTCGCAATCGAAGTACCGCGTCGTCGTAGCCCAATTATTTTTCTTGGTTTCTTTTCCCTCCACCCGTTTCTCGCCCCGTCATGCTCGAACGAAAACACGTCTGCAGCTCGCAAAGCCACTAGTCGAGCTTTCCGTCCCTCTCGCACACACAAACACACACGCAGAACGACTATAGCGTGCGCATTCTTCGCAGAAAGGCCCAAAGAGAGAAGTGGACCGATACACAAAAGGCCCGCGAACCAAAGGTAACGCTGCGGCGCACGTCGTGACGCGGCTGATCGACTGCACAAACAGTGGACACTGTTAGGATTTGTTTTCCTTTCTGTGCCACACGTTTGAGGCACCTTTCCCCGGGCTGTAAGTGCAAGGACCGTCCAGAAGAACCACGAGTGCGAGCCTACAAGAAAGATCTGTATTCTAGTGCTCGGTAAAGCGTGCAGCTTCAAAGACGAGAACTAACGGTTTTGTCACTTGACAGCCGGACTAGTCAGAAAAGTAGAAATATGCGCTTCACATATTGATCACCTAGTGCGTAGAATAAATAGCAAAGGTTTACGAACTGCTCGGCCTAGAAAAGCACATGGAGACCATGAGAATTTCAATGAGATCCTTCGTTTTCATGTCGATATCTTCTGCTAATACGTGGATGACGTAGCATTGGAATGTTATACAGGGAACGTCCACAAACTTGTGAGACATCTTTCTTTCTCTACTCTAGAGTTTGGTTCATAACATTCTCCGTTTGACCGTATAGCTGCGAGATGATGTGCAAAAATGGATGGATATGTGCTTGATGTCCAAGTTCAGTGGTGAGAGTTGTAGCGTCCGCAATGCTGCACGGATTTGGCAAGACGGGCTCTTCTGCGAACGAGATGGAGGAAAACCTTGTGTGTGTTTTCGGGGGCCAGCTTAGGCTCTTTGTAACGTATTCATCCTGTCAAGAGCGGTGGATAGAAGGGGCGCTATGCTTTCGGATGTTTGTTCTTTACATCTGCACAGAAGCTATCCTGGTCTTGCACGGTGACTGAGAATGAGGACGACCAGGCATGGTCGATCATGCGTGCGTGAGCGGGGTTCTTCTATTTCTGTTTTTTGGAGAGGAGAGTTGCGCACGTTTGAACGATCGCCGTTCGTTCCGGAAGACTTCTCGACATGCGCATATGTGCGCGTTGTGTGACCACCATTGCTGTTCTTGTTCTCGCGCGCCCATATCTCGTCTTCTTCACACCCCGTCATTGTTTCACTCCGGATCGTCCACGTGGTAGCACAACCGAATACGTGGCGCATCGCTTACGGGGGAGGCATCCCTGCTCATGTTTATGGATGTCCGGCGAGCCGGCTCGTGTAGTCGGGCCCACCAGAGCAGGCGCAGATCTCTGATCAGGGAGATACTCCCGGCAGGGGCCCCCATGTGGAACGTTTTCCTTTGGTTTTCTTATTGCCCGCGAATCTATGCCTGTCAACACTCCGGCGACACAGCTAGCAGTACGCGGCATTGATGACAGACTTGTGTAGCCATGCTGGTCAGCTACGTACGCTTTTCTGTTCAGATCTAATAGTTTTTATACACGTGAGCTGCAGCGAATAAAAGAGTTCATTAAAATTTGACCGTTGCCCAGCTGTGGGGGTCTAGTGGCTAAGGTAATCAGCTTCTCACTCAGAGGTCACGGGATCAAATCCCGGTTTCGGCGGCTGCATTTTCGATGGAGGCGGAAATGCTGTAGGCCCGTGTGCTTAGATTTGTAGATTCGTGTGTACCCCAAAAAACCTCAGGTTGTCGAAATTTCCAGAGCACTGCACTACAGTGCTTCTCATATTCATGTGGCCGTTTTCGGGACGTTAAAAGTAACATATTAACCAAACCATTAAATTTGGCCACAATGATATCAGAAAAGGACAAATCATGGTGGATACGCTCTACTTGCATAACTCTGTCGGTTCCGATTCAACAAACTTGATGAATAGCTGATAACCAACTTTTATACAATGTGAGACACATACAAAGACACACACACGTAGGGTCACGAAGACGCCAAGCTTTCGCGGTAAGAGCTGGCCTCGGTGTCTTCTACGTGAATTTTCTAGTTTATTTGTATTTATATAATTTGCGCCATATTTTTAGATGCGAAGCAGCTTAAGGCGGGGGCTTTGTCTATCCTTCCAGTGGCATCCACACCTCCATTGCGAATGCACATTCCCTCCCCCTCTTTTGTCTCTCCTACGCGGCCCCCCCCCCTTCCTCCTTCTCTCCAGTAGGTATCGTCTACTCTACTGAGAGGCGCGCATGACAGGTGGCGCGACCACTGCATACTCCACTGGGGGCGCCACGGTAGTTCCACGGTATAAGGTGACGGAGTGTTTGCGCTTCATTATCTCCTGCATGTTATCGTTAGCGTGTTATCGTTAGCGTGTTAGTGTTATCGTTAGCGCCAGCAAAAGTGCTGCTAGGCATCTACACGCTGCTTCGCATCTAGTAATGGCTCCCTTCAGCGGGAGATGGTGTTATATGTTTCTTTACTGCTCTCTTTCTACCTCTTTCATCCATTTTTCTCGCTCTCTTTCTTGCTTGCTTACTCTACTTTCTATCATTTTCGCTCTCTGTCTGCCACTCTAATTCTCGCTTTTTTCTTTTAGTCTATTTATTTCTCTTTGGCTTTTTTTTCTCTCTATTTGCCCCTTTTGCATTTTTTTGAAGCTATGCTTTACTGTCTGTCTTCTTCATTTCATTTCACTCCATCCCATCCCCACCTCACACTCTCAAATCCCGTTCACGCCCTCCTGCTACACTACACTACTAGCATAATATAGCACGAAAGCGTGTCTGCCTGGTTGCTGGCGTGTCTGGATAGCCGAATGATTAGCCTTCCGCAAAGTCATGTCAGCAAGGGATCCATCACAACGTGCGTTATGTCAACTCAGGGATTTCTCGTGTCACATAACTGTTTGTCATTAAAGGGTCACTAAAACACTTTTTCCAGTAACCATAGAATGAAATTCACTGGAAAAGCTTATTGGCTCGTCATCTCAACGACGCAAAAAAGTTGGGAATCCGTCCAGTGCGAGTGGAGTTACAAAGATTTCTCAAATGCTGCAATCGAATTTTCCCTTCTCTCGTCCCGATGAAAGCGCTGGAAGCTAGCTAAGCAGGGAGGGATGGCAGGGGCAGAAAAAAAAACGTCACTCGTGCCTCGTGATCTTGAGCATTATTTTCTTTTTTTTTTCAAATGCGTGACATCTTCGGTGTGATCGCGCGTGCGCGTGTGGACAAGTGGCGGCTTCCTGTAGAGATCTCTGTAATGAACAAACGCGCCAAGTTCAAATCACCAAATGGCTGATAGATGGGCTTTCACGAGTGATTTTTAAGCGTGTTTCGTCATTTGTAGAGAGAAGAGAAAGCAATGTTTAGCCGACTTCGATAATTTATTGTGAATCCTAGGCCGCGTGCTGCGCTATAATATTTGGCTCGCGTGTTGTCGGGAGCCTCTACTACCAATTGGCAGCGTTTTATGACTACGGTCAAAAAGTGTTGCAGGGACCCTTCAAGCTATTGTAAGCATGTCGCTACACTCTGAGGCGGTCAACATGCCCCCGAGATGAGTAGGCAAAGTGAAGCATGGATCATTTAACGCTACCATAAACCACGCTGCTCACTACCCCCTCCTTTAAGAAGCGGCGCCCCATCCTTGCACACACAGCCGAAACAAGAAAAAAATAAGGAAAAAGAGCTACTTGATAGAATTCATGAGCTTTTGTCGTTTGCTTTCACTAACGTTTGACTTTTAGGACCGCGCCTCATATAGCCCTCAAACGAAGCTTCTCGGCCGAATCTCCATCCCGGTGTTACGATGGATCTCACAGGGGGACGGTCGAAATCGCGAAGACGAGCCAAGCCAACCACTTGGTCTTGACACAGCTATTTAGCTTCCGACGAGCCCGTGGTCGGTCTCACTCGCATAACCGCAGGGCAAATCGTACTTTCTAAGCTGTGGTCTGGCGGTTCCCCAATTCACCACCGAAGCTGCTATAGGCACACCCATGGGGCTAGCACAAACGTACGCACGCACACTCGTAATGAGTGGGTTCCTGCTTCCTTGGGAGCAGCGTGCACCCGTTTCCCCAAATGCGCAGACGAGCTAAAGAGGAGGCGGAGGAGGAAAAAGCATTCACTACTGCCCATGCTATTTCTCTCCCTTTAACCAGGCGCTCTTCCTCGTACTATCCTCGCCCTTTATAAATGATGCGCACAACACGCTACTTCAGTTTCCGGCCCTCTCTCCTTCGTATAGGCCTAATCAGCCCCACTTCCCGCCTCCCCGTACAAGCCAGCCTTATTCTGCTCTCTTAGTTTTACCCGCCCACCCCCCACAGTCGCCGCGCCACTCGTCTTTCTGTTCTTATTTCCAGCTCTACTGCTCGCTCGGCTCTCTCTTTCCATTCAAGAAGGGACGCGCCGGCATAGGCAAGTAGGGAGAAGAGCGAAGCAAGATGCAACCAAAGAGGGAACAAAACGAACTGCACCTCCCATAAAAGGACATAGAGGGAAGAATCCGAAGACGAGAAAAGGCGAAACCTATTGATTTTCGTTAAGTGAATTACTTCACGGTCTTTCGCCTCCTCGTGTGTTCTTTCCTGATGTCACGTGGAACCCTCCTTCACACTTCTTCCCCTCCCAATCGAATGTACCTCCTTTACTGTATCTCCACAATCTCCTTTTCCCGTCATTTCCTATGTTTGGATGTTTCGCCTCCTTCTCGTTTCCAGCTCCCCTAACCTGTCTCCTCATTTATTCGCCTTGATCACCTCGCCTCGTAAAACACAAGAGAAAGTGGATATGTAGGAAAAGTAAAAAGACGCTGATCATGATGCTTTGTTTTCTTCTTGGTGTCTCCACGCCTACCATATCAACTCACTCCTCTTCCATGACGCCCCGTGTTGATATCACCCAGCGTTTCACCGTGGCTCGTCATTCTCTTTGACTGAGAATGAGCGGCGATTGATTTGCTCTGCGACGTTGCGTACACAGCAACATTCTTCCCTGATTGAAGGTTGACTCAAATTTGTCGTATCGTAGCGGAACAATGCTTGTGTATTATGCTTCCTGTTTTGTATTTTTGGTAGCGCATGCTAGCAAGAAAAGTAAGCACAACAGTTTGCTACCTATTTGGAGTAGAATTGTGTTCATTACCTTTATTTTTCTCAAGCTTAAACTCAATGTTTTAGACATGACTGTGTATTTCGCTAACGCTTGAAATGTCATATATTTTTTGAAGGCTTGCTGCAGGTGTGTTCTAAAATACGTGATCGTGTTCGTAGGGCGTGTCAATTCAATGCCATCTACCCTTACTTCCAAGCACAAGTTGCGCAAATGTGCTGTCTGTAAGACTGCGCAAAAACACGAGACACAAGACGACGAAAACGCAATGACGGGCGCCTATTTTTGGCGCCGTTTTCAACTATGATCACTCCTACCAAATTAACTATTTCTACTCAGTATTATTCAGTCACAATAATATTTGATACAAGCAAAGAAGCCGGCAGACAATTAGGCATGAAAAAAATACAATATATACCGTTTACTAATCCCCGCGAACTATTCTGTTTGAAATAAACTTTTATGATAGTTGATGATGCGGTGGTTCTCGCTTGAACTGAAATAAATTGAAGTGGACGAATGGCTACCCTTTCCGTCGCTGTGGCTTGCCTCGGAACTGTAACGAGGCGTAATCCAATGGTGATACCTATAATCCCAAATAAAGCTATGTTGCACACGACTCCTTTTTGGAGAATACTGTGTAACTATATTCAAAACTACAGGGTCCATTGTCAGTGCAGCTAACAGCTTGATATTGTGGTGAACCCTACACCATATGCGCTGTAATGCCATGGGCTTCAGGGCATCAATACTGAACAAAAAGTAGCACTGTTACTTCGATTTCATTCATCATCATCATCACCATTATCATAATCATAATCAACATCATCAACAACAGCAGCAGCAGCCTCACTACACCTACTGCAGGACAAAGGCATCTTCCATGTTCCACCAGTCAACTCTGTTCTGTGTTTGCTAGTGCCACTTTATACACGGAAACTTCATTATGTCATCTGCGCGCCTAACTTTCTGTCTCCCCCTCACCCGCTTGCCTTTTCTTAAAACGCAGCCTGTGACCTTTAATGACCAGCACTTATCTTGCTTTCGCAATAGTTGCAATGACCCCCTTTCAATGGAGTGTCAGAGTATAAATCATAATTCGGCCAGTATTCGTGATGTACCAATTAGGGTTAATTGAAATTTATGACGGCATGCCATGTCGCGCTGAAAATAGGCACCTAAAGTGCCTGCCCTCAAGCAATTGCCAGTTTGGTTTTCAAAACAAAACACCGAGTTGAAGGCAACTTGGCATACTGAGTTATGGCGAAAATGGCAACACAGTAGTGGTGCGCATGGCGCTGGACCACGGCATTATGGCCCGTGTCAAATCGTGAAACGCCAGAGAACGACACACACCAAAAGTTTCTCCTGATTTGAGAGTGTCACCAATAAGGACACCATTTCCCGGTGACAGGAGCAGTAAGCGCGGGAGTATTCTGTAAGAAGGTCTCGATACGATAACTTGGCATTTCTTAGAACGCCAAGGCAAAACGTCAATGGGGCGAGTCACCCAAACACGCTTGGAGGTGTCAGGCTTTCTCACGCTATCCGCCGAAGCTTCGTGTGCTTTTTTACAGTTCAGATTTTTTTCCCTTAAATTACAAAAGCTCACGATTCCGTTGCGCCTTCTCCGGAAGACCATGTGCCCATTGTAGATTGCATATTCCCGCATTTTGCGGGCTTCCAAAATGTCTCGGGCTTACAGATATATGCTTCCTGCTATGGCAAACATTCTCTCGTCAGCACTTCAACCAATATTTCACTTCGCCTCGGCATTTCTTTTTCTCACTGTGCACAAATGCCCGCTCTGCGAGGTATATCCACTCACCATCTATTCTCTTCATTCCAGTATTGGGAAGATCTTGCGCTTCGTCGTCGACATCTCGCTGTCGACGAGGGCTTTAATGCATGCATGGAAATCCGGTCGAAAGCCGTAGAGCTAGACATGTCTTATTTGAGGAGCCGTTGTTGTACGCGTCACCATCCAAGAAGCGATCTCGCTTTCTAGTATAAGCTCTTGTGCCACCACGCTCCTGCACATTTTGCTTTTGCCTATGCACATCATCTCCGCGCGTGCATTTCATGCTTGTGCTTTCGCGCCTTCCTTCTGTTCAGCCACGCTCTCCTCCCACCATGCATATGCGTACCTTGATTCACGGCTGTGCCTTATCGCCTCAACCGGGAAGAGAGCTCTCGCGGACCTCCTGGCGGGTAAGGTGACGTTTGGCGTGTCTCTCCTCTTCGTCTTGGGCTGATAACACACTCCACTGCGGGTCGATATTTGTAATATCGCGAGAGGCCCAAAAAAACTTTGGGAACCGTCAGCGCTAGACGTAGGTGAGAAAGCGAACGGGGCGTGCTCGAAGGAAATGCAAGGAGTAGACTGTGCGAAGGCGTCGGTTGATTCTTTTCGTATAAATGGGGCTTGTAAATAGCAACGTGCCGTCTTGTTCTTTTCAAAATGCTTTCGGCCGTCTGAGAACCCGTCACGCCAGCTTTATCGTGCCGTTTTATGCATGCACTCTTGATATACGTGAGACTTGGCGTATAAGGCACCCAGGTGGGCGTTCAGAAGCGCTGCCACTATATTCTGTTTTCAAAAGGTAAAAATTATGCGCGAAAAATGGAGGATGTACCAGGAAATGGAAACAAATTATGCGCGAAAAATGGAGAATATACCAGGAAATGGAAGCAATTACCAGCCGACACTGTGAAAATCCTCCAGCGTGTATCAATACTGTGTGGGGCCCTAGCACTCTAGGTAATTGAACCACATGGCGCTCCTGTCAATGAAGTTTCTTTAATTCTAACACCAGCTTGTTTAGTGATTTAGAATGTGTATGAAAAATCCTTATGACCTAGGTGAAGTTCACTTCCTTGAAATGAAACATGGTTGTGTTAGAAAATTGCGAAGCAGCTTCTCATATACCCGTTTTTACAAGTGATAGTAGTGATTAAAGCTACGAAAATTACTTGGCGATGTTATTCCTCACAGAAGTGCATCCCCACTATTTTTAAATGACACTTCAGTACCTTTTTGTTTTACTGACCATCAGATTATCTTAAGAAACACAATTCGTGTTTTTTCGCTTCGATATGAGTCACACCAATCTCTTTATCTTCATTGCTTCACCCATTTATTCCACGATTCATTAAAGAAGGCGATATATCTATAGAAAACAAACACTTTTTATATTATGTGCATATATTCAGCACATATTATAAAAATAAATTCAATCTTCAACGCCGTGTACTGACGAGTCTATCGAGAGGTGAATAATCCTGTCGTTTTTTACAGCGTAAGTTTGCCCTACGACATCACTACACACTATACAAAATTGAACAGCTGCATTTCCTTCACGAAGTCTAGAATGAACTTGTGGCTCCGGCCCTAAATTCATCACTGCATGTCAAGTGGCCGGCTTGCTGGAGTTCTCCAAGTCGCAGATGACATGGACGAGTCGCTTCAAGCACAGGTGGTTCAAGACTTCTTCTGGCAACGGTGTGGGGCAAAATGGGCAGCTTGAGGTTGGGTTGGTGTAGCTCTACTTCGCGCGGCCTGAAGGCGTCACAGCCGCACTCACGCGAACCTTTCGAAGCAATGCCTCCCCTTGAAAACAAGTCCACTCAGGAGTTCATGAGCACGCAGAGGTGTGAAATCTCGCGTGGTGCACCGAAGATTTTCTTTGTGAATGTCCACAGCGTCAGAAGGTAGCAGCAGGAGTAGAGGTAAGGGGTACAACATAACGGTTAAAGGGTGACAAGTAGCATCCACCGCGGTATGAGGCAGAATACTAGATCGGCGAATCCAGCACACGCGAACTGAGCACTGAGATGCTGCAGCACAACAGTGAAAATGCACTGCTTCATCCACAGAGTGGTCAAAGCGACAGAGTGCGCGAACAGCTTGCGTCGAGAGTCCATAAAAGGGGTGAGACTTGATGGGTATTGCGTCTCGACGAGTGACTGAAAGGCTGCGAGACCTTCAAAGAGAGCAACTAGTTTTGCCAGTATGGATGTAATGGGGATCTCTGACGCATAAGAACAAGTCTGGTGGATATTTGGGTGAGAACGGCACAGCAAGAAAGTGTGAAGTATAAATGATGTCAACCCGGCATCCACATATGCTCTTAGGTCAAGTTTCTGAGATTCCAAAATGGAGGAGGGGAACTGGGTACACCGAGACGGATTCACTTCTCAACGGAAACATCCCGGGGGCTTTTTTTAATAAATGTATGTAAGGAGAGGTTGGTGCCAATGCGGGGCGCCGGCTATTCCTCTTCTCTTGCACAAAAGTCAACATCGCACATTTTGTAGCAAACACAAGGCTATACATATGTACATAGCGCAACACTTACACAATGAGCTCAGGTTTTTTCCACACTGAGAGTCATACACCACACAGAATTGGGTCCACACTGCATAGAACTGTGTCCGCACCACACTGAGTTTGTAAAAAACAAACAAAAAACACACAAGTAATCACGCCAATTTAAGTGTTCACACAAAAACTTGAAAGTTCAATAAAATGTCTAAGGTGATCTTGTCGCCTAAATACTGACATGTTTTTCAGAAAGCTGTTCCCAAAAATATCGTAGTGAAACTCGAAAATACTGTTTTGAAACATACCGCGGTTAAGATTTGTTTTTTTGTTTAGTACTTTTGAGCTATTTCTGATTCCTCCAGAAAGTGAACGACGGCGCGCGCTGCAGTGGCTTGTAGCTCTCTTTTTGGCCATGGACCCAAGATTTTTGCAATTGATCAAGGTCTCTTATCTAAAGAATTGAGTTTTTGAAAAGGTTCTTTCGAGGTGCGTCATGATTTTTACAATGCAGAAGAATGTGCTGCACGTCTTCTTGAGCTTCTCCACATGAGCAGGTAGGACTGCCAGCTTTCCTTATTCTATACAGGAAAGCCTTCGTGTAGGCTGTACCAAGTCAAAGCCTATGTATGGCTGTTTCTACCGATCAGCTAACCTTTAACGGAATATCCAAATCTATACCGGGATCATTGTTATACAACAGAGAGTTTTGCGCAGCATTTTCGAACCAGATTTCCTTGGACAGTTGACAGCTCAGCTTATTTATTAGACACCGTGCATCGCTGATCGATAGAGGTAGCAGTGATATATTATTTTCTTGATGTGCTGCGCGTGCAATGTGATCAGCTATGTCGTTTCCTGTGATTCCATAGTGGCTTGGCACCCACTGGAACATTATGGTGTCGTTTAAATCTTTTGCTATAGCGGACGTCCTCTGTATTTCATATGCGAGCTCACTAGCCTTGTTTCCCAAGCTGATTACTTTTAAAGAAACTAATGAGGACTGTGAGTCACCGATAACAACCCATCGAAGTGGACCTGGCTGTAAACATATGAAGCGTAAAGCACAGAGTATTGCATAGAGTTCTGCCGTTGTGGATGTTGTGAAATGGCTGAGTTTAAAAGCTTTTCTCGCTTGGTATGCAGGTACAAAGAATGCCGACGTAGAGCTTTGATTCAGACATGACCCATCGGTGTACACGTCAATATAGTCTTCATAGTTAGTATAAAGGTGTGTTAAAGTTAATTGCTTTATTACAATTATGGACAGATTGTTCTCACAATTTATTCCCGGAATCGAAGTTGTAATATCTGGGATAGAGAGTCGCCATGGTGGGTGGGATGCACATGGAGGCCAGTATTCACGCGTATACAGTAAACTCTTGAATTCTACTATATTTTTATGTATTTTTGCAGCTGATCTCTCCTGAATAGCTTGGTATAGGGGATGATTAGCGTGTTGAGTTTCCAACGGAAGATAATACCAGCAACTTTCCGTTAATCTCATAGCATAGAAAGTGGGTTGACGAGACTCCGCAATTACCAAAGCACTGGCAGACGCTCGCGGTACACCAAGACATATACGAAGGCTTTTGACCAATAATCTTTGAATCTTCTTCTCTAAGTTACGTTATATACCATGTAAAACCGGGGCAGAGTAAGCTATTCTTTGTCGAAATATTGCTGAATGTACACGCAATAAATAAGAACATGAACTACCCCATCTCACTCTGGTCAGTCGACACAATATATTGATTAGGGAGTTGACTTTGTCCTCTAATGATTTTATCTGTGGCACCCAAGACAGACGTCTGTCTAAAATAACCCCTAAAAATCTGTGCTGCCGCGCAAGTTGTAAGCGCTGAGAGTCTATCTGAAGATTGAATTTATTAAGGCATTTCCTTGTGAACGGAAGTACAGATGTTTTCTCATGGGAAAGAATCATGCCTCTGCTCTTAAAAAAAGCCATTGATTATTGTCAGCCCATCTTGAAGTTTTTGCTGAACTGCTTGAATGCTCGTGTCTGATGCTCAAATGCAAAGGCCGTCTGCATATATGGAACATTTCAAACTAGTAGGTAAGATATGGGATATGTCAGCCATAATGCAAATAAATAAAAAAGGGCTTAGTATGCTACCCTGTGGGACTCCTTGACTAACTTCACGCTGTTTACCTTTACCGTCGGCCGTGTCAATGAAGATTTTCCTGTCTCTTATGAATTCTGCAATCCATATTAGTGTCCTGCCTACTATTACCAACTGAATTAAACCGTGTAGTACATGAGCGTGGCTGGTTGTGTCAAATGCTCGCTTTATATCTAAAAATACTGCAACGACGATTCTTCCACAGCTCCTCTCATGATCTACTTAAGTTACAATGTCTAGAATGACATCCATGGTGCAGCGGCGTTTACGAAAGCCTGCCATATTTTCTGGAAGCACGTTCGTACATTTCACCCACCACTGAAATCTAGTGTCTATCATCTTTTCCATAGGTCTACAAATACAGCTTGTCAGGCTGACAGGTCGGAAAGAATCTATGGATAAAGGTGTTTTTCCGGGTTTGAGAATTGGGACCACTCTTGCAACTTTCTAGGAGGGTGGAAGGCACTCTGTTGTCCATGCATCATTAAATATCTTCAACAAAGTATATGTGGCCACAGGACCCAGGTTCTTTATTGCTGCATATGTTATCCCATCAGGACCAGCTGCTGTCCTCTGTTGGCACACTGCAAGAGCATTATTTATTTCTTGCAGTGAAAACGAATGATCTAGGTCATCATGATGTCTATTGAGAAAAAAAGTAATCAATGCTTTAATATCCCCAACAGACTTAATGTATTCAGGCGTGAGCCCGGCTGCACTAGGTCGTGTAATATGCTGACAAAATTCGTCCGCAACGGTTGTTTCCGGTACATTCTTCACTAAAGCTAAGACTCTAAATGGTTGTTGATGTGTTACTGTCCCACTAAAAGAGTGTAGAATATTCCATAATTTTGACTCGGGTGTAAATGGCGTTAGCGAAGTGCAGAATTCCCGCCAGCGCTTTTTGCCTAGTCTATCCAGTTGTCGTCTCATGCAGTCATGCGTTCTTTGACAGTCGCATGGGCTTGTTGGTAGTCACTTGACAATGATCCCATTGTGGCACTGGCAACGTGGGTTCGTCAAGCGAAGGGGTTTTAGGGTCCATGTGATGCGTTAAGGCAGCAGCCACAGGAACATTGCTGTACTTTGTCGTCCTGGCCTGGCGTCTTAGGTGAATGAGCTCGTCAAGCGTATTGAGCTGTGCATCAGCCTGAAGTCTGAGAATCGGAATTAACTTTGGAAGGTCGGTGATCACATGCATGGCTTGACAATCGAGAGTTCCTAATCGCACCTATTCTGTTTTGCCGAAGCGCTGAAACTGTGCTTGGTACTCGAATTGAGGCTGGAATACCGAACATACCAGTTGCCGTGCGATACGAGTTCGCACTCCGCCACTTCGCTGAGCGATGTGATGAAAAAGTTGAAGCATGATGGCGGCGGCTCTGCGTTCAGACAGAAGCCATAGTGAGGCCGATCCAGACGCAGTCTATGCCAAGGACGTGAATTGTAGACGCCTCTGTGAGAACACGACCATCAAGCGTCAGTCGTACAGGGATTCAGTCAAGTTTGCGACAGCCCCACTTATTGGCAATGCTCGCGTAAGTATCCTTTTCTTGTGAGAGTGTGAGTCCTGCTGAGGAACATCAGGCAAATGTGGCATAGAGCCTGCAATGCCCGTACTTTATGGCTGAAAGACGAGGAAGTCGACCACACTGTCACGTCATGAGCATACATAAAACATTTTAGGTCAGGAATGCTTGATCGCTTGCATGGCATTAAAAGTATTGCAACGTTGAATAATATTGGCACCAGAACTGAACCCTCTGGTACTCCACGTTGCGTGTTGAAGTTGCCGTATCTGTTGCCTAGGATGCGGACGGAGAAAGAGCGCTCTCCTAGAAAGGAACTGATTAATGATTGGATAGGACCGGCCAAGTGAATTAATTGAAGAACCTCTAGGATTGCTTCGTGGCTGACGTTGTCTTAAGCTCGGTGCATGTCCATAGCAGTCAAAGTTCGTACACGGTGTGAGCAGCCACCTATAAGCATCGCAAAGAAGAGATATTCCAGCTCATCTTTGGTTCCAAGCTGAGGCCTAAATGGGATACGGGCGGGTTGATGCTCTTTGAAGTGCTACAGACACCATGTAAGGAGCACAAGAGGTGCGTATAGTCACCATTTTCTCCAGGAGTTTTACATAAAGTAATAGAGTGCACAATTGCTTGCAGGTTGCCGAGAACACCATGGGGTTTGCCTTGTTTCGGGGTGGCTATATGAACCGTATGTTTTCATGACGCTTGGACTTTTCCCCGACATACAGACCCCATTATTGAGATCCAAGAGCCACATAAGTATAGTATTCCATCAACGCAAGGAGCTGTCTGAGGTTTAGCTTTTTCGATCGCCGCCAGCAGCACGGTCGTAATAAACGACGACTCCATACCATTGAGATCGTCTGGACTTTGGACTGCTACCGCCTGTTTGAGAATGGAGAACGGCCGTGAAATTTCGGTGGACGCACTGTCAAAATTTGAATACAAGCATCTTGTAACCTGTGGTGCAAATAGAGCAGAATTTTCCCCAGATGTCCGGCATGCACAGCATGCCGAATAGGGTACTCGTGCACCTGACTCCTTTGCACGAAAGGTACACCAAATCAAATAAGTTGTAAAGGAAGGGCCAAGTCACGCACATTATTGCATCCACTTGCTTGTCTGCGAGCCACTGCGGTCAGTCGGTGGAGGTTGTACTGATTCAAAGAAGAACGTGGGTAGCGAGAAAGACCTTGCTCTGTGATATGAGGCTCTGCCCATAATCCAGCCATTTTTGACGCTACTGTTAGTATGAGTTTGCCGACCATAGCTTCAAGGGGTTAAACTTTAAGACATAAATAAATTTCTCGGATCGTTTCATGGCGTACCTTAACGTACGCCAAGAACCATCAACATCAACATAAAATCAAGTCAGAGTTCTCTATTAATCAATACACGGATTTTGACTATTTTACTGCTCTAATATCAAGTACAATACGGACTTACGCATTATTTGGTTGGCTGGGTCTTCAGTCTATCGACTTCACATGGACGAATACATAATCACTGGTTCTAGAAATCTCTATGGCCAGAATTTCTCAGCTACACTAGAAACAACTGCTGTTAGGCCAAGTTCATTTGAACTTTAGCACAAACAATTGGACAGCCATGCTTCATTATCAATGACCATCCAAAAACCATACATTTACTCTAGTTAAAATACACAAAAAATAACTCGTCAACTACACCACCCACCTGCTCACGAAACCATTCGAATCGAAAGTAAAATAGAACTGTGTGGACACATTTGCCCACGCAACAGGCAATTCACACGCTCGTAGCGCTACCACGGACACACATGGTACATTAGAAAAAATGACCTGCCTATTTCGCATGTGCTTTATCGTGGCCAAAGCTTAGGTGCGTCATGCTATCTGCCACTTGTGCCCTATTTGGGGCGCCGCAAGGAGATTTGGTCGTAGACGGTGGCTCACAAAAACTCTCCCTCGTTGCTAAAACAGTCTAAACGTGCCTCGCTTATTCTCTCTTCACTTTTTTTTTTATTTGTGCAGTCCAGTGAGGCAAACAAAAGCCAGAGATGTTGCAGAAGCACGCTTCTCTGCAAAACCCCCAGTGAAATACAAAGTCCACCCAGTGGGCACACAAATCTTCTCTGAGCTCACCACGTTTCGGGCCTGCATGTCCCGTATATAACCCGCTACCACGCACCCGCAACAAATTTCCAGCGTTGGTCGGCCGCTTTTCGCTTGAACGTCTTCACTAGTGCGGCCGCAGATACCAGGCTGCAGCGCCGCAGCCCGTGCCGCGACAAAGGTGGCGGCCATCAGTATGCGGCTCACGTGCTTCTTTACGCGCCTCAGTTGCTGTGCATCAGTCAAGCAGACCCTATTCTCCCTTACTTTCGAAGCCCACACGGCCCCTCTTCCTTGCTTGCGTGCCAGCTCGCTTGTGTGCGCGCGCACGCTGCCGCTACCAGTGTGTGTGTACTGTGCTCGACTGTTGCGTACGCGGAATATTTACACGCAATCTAGCAAAGGCGTATCCCGCTGCGATTTTCTAAACCAGAGCAGCGCCAGCCGCTGGCATCACTGGTGCAGTCTTCATGGAGCGGCAGTGTTGCTATCCTGTTTAGAAGGGCATGGTTCACGGTGTAACAATGAAAGTGAGTAAAATGACGTGAGCTTGAGCATAGTGGTGTTCAAAAAGGAACAGTAACACAGAGGTACGTCCCCAGCGCTGTGTCCGCTTCGTACCTCTGTGTTACTGTCCCGTATGCGCACTGTAGGTGTTCAGTGAAATTGCGCAACGAGAATGACTGATAGTTTTCCCGTTTCTTCTGCGAAGGCGTATGTATACTTTATAGAAGACATATTCTAGTAAAGAATTGCATTGCATATGCACCCGCTAGAATGTGATCCATAAAATTATAGTTGAACCCCTGCCCTCGACTGTTCTCAAAAAGAATGACTTATTTTCAATGGCGGGCAAGGGGTGGAATTGATGAGTTACAGTAGATTAGCTGAAGAAAACGGTAATTGTCTGGCCCAGAAGACATTTGGTATTGAAATTTACCTATATATCAGTGCCAGTTACCCCGATAGCGCACTTTTTGCGAGTGTCATTGGAGAGCGTATTTTTTAAAAGACTCCGAAGGCTATTTTACGAAATTCGACCAACAGGGAGGAATCACTCTGTGCAAAAAGCATTAGGTGGTTAAGCGTGACAGTCGGTCAAAGATAGAAGGATCGGGCAGAACCAGCCAGTATGCCGTCAGTTTGTCGGTAACAGCAGGAAAGTCGCCGCTCTATATACGAAAACGTATGCTTCCTGTTTGCTTGAGACAGCATGCAATCGTGACAGCGATAGCGCAGTGCTGCTTGAGCGTATGTCGCACACTCGGACGGTGTTTTGGAGCCTAAAAGGAGAACCATGGGAGTGGCCCATTTGAAAGGCGGCAATCAAATTTTACCCAGCTCACTGTGGCTAACACGGAGGAAGGAAAGGTAGGAGAGGGTATGCCCAGCTGGTGCGCTACGTGAAAAGTGAGGAGAAAATGACATCATGACGGCCATATTCACTGGGCACAATGACGGCGTTCCTATGGTTACGTGTTGCGCAGTGGAGCTGGTCTAGCGGTGAGCAGCCGCGACTGGCGGTGGCATGTGTGCCTCCCCAGGTCTATAGTGCTGAGCCGTGGTGGACAATATCCGTGCTCTGCGCCTCGTTATTGGTTACGCGGTGTTCTCCTGGCAGTTACTGTACTCTTAGCAACGTTTACAAATCCTTTTGTCCATCACGGAGTTTCAACAGTGCGTAGAACGAGTGCATATCCTTGTGTCGTGCTGCGGATGACGCGCATGAAGCAATTAGTGTTCAGCGAAATTGCGTTGGGCACCATGACGAACGTAACGACGACGAACGCCTTGCAGGTTAATACGGTTGGGCAGTGCTCCTGCTTATGACAACGGATGACACTTTTGAGCCCAGTAAGACGCACTGAGGACCATGTGCACATACGTAGTTTGGTGTTCTCTGTGTACAGTAACAACTTGCATGTGCGTATTAAAACATCTTTTCTGTTCCGCTTCGTATACTATCCCCCAGCATTGCATGTAATCTCAACGTAAGAGCAACCGCGTTCAAGTGTCACTTGCAACATGCTCAAAGTCACCATGGTCGCAGAATGCTGACGCCGGTGAGTTTCACGAGCAACACGGACACAGTGGCCGGACGCTGCGTCGGCCGCGTGGCGGAATGCAACCGTAGAAGGTGCATGACCGATCGTGTTGTCTGTGCAGTTGCTTAATTAATGATGTGAAAACAGTCGCCGTTGTCAGTGCATCTAGCACGCGTTCTCTTGTACTTTCTTCGTTGTCGGTGAGTTGTTACTCGCTGTTAACACTCGGACGAAATAATTTCGTCGAAGGTGTCACGCTGGCCCAGAGTGTTGAGCCCCGTTCCATCTGTTTCGGATCGTGACGACACGCGCGCTGCGCAGCTCACGCGCTTTCCGAGCAGCAGAGAAAGTCATGCCATCTGCTTTACGTTCGTATGTAAACAAGAGGGGAGAATTCGCCCGGTCAATATGGCCGACTTCCGGCTTCGTCGCGGCTTCACAACGTGTGACGTCAGGGCCTCTCCTACCTTTTCATCCTCCGTGTCGGCTAATGTATTCCTCCTACGCCGTTTCGTACTTTTGCTCCTGCGAGTTCAATTCCGAAGCTTTTCACATGCCGCGCCGCTCGTTTATACGGAAAACGTGAATGTTTTTCCTCGATTTTGCAGCGGCTGCCTGGGCCTTTTGTTTCACCGCCGCAACGGAGGAATGCTTGCTGTTAGCACGCCTATTCTTTGCGTGAACCAGAGTTTAAGCTTATAATGCGGGGAAGCAACAGGACATAATGAATAAAACCTATGACTACACGCAGCCATGGTACGTACACATGTTATATTGGGGGTGCTGTAGACAAAGAAGAAATAAATGAAAAGGATCAAGGTCCGATCGTCTCATGTAAAAATAGGTGAAGAGGTTCGAATATTTAAATATGAGAGGAGAAAAGGCAGAGCGCGATAAAAACATTATATGCATACATATGAAAAAAAGTCGGCAGCCAATTACAGCCTGTATGCTTGGGGCGTTTGTTCTTAGAATTGTAGCAAGGCATTTAAAGCCGTTTTATACGCATAGTTTCACTGAGAGAAGCGGCTGCCGCACTTACAACGCAGACATGGCCTCTTTTTTTTTGGCGACACGTTGAATTTTTTTATATGTTTTCAAGAGCGTATACATATATATACTTGAATATATCAGCATTGGCAGTGAGATACAGCTTCACCGGCGGAAAGATTTAGTGTACGTTAGGCATAGAGTTACTCTCGCGAGCATTGAAAAATGATATCAATGACAGCAGTGGGAATTGTGATTGCAAGCATCAAACGATAGCCCCACTCACCATCTTTACCTAAGTTCATCTGCACTTTTGTCAAGCCTGCTTTAAAAACAAGGAAAAAGGATCCTTTCCACGACGTGATCCCTGCGAAGTAAACATATTCCAACTGTGACAGTGGCGGACCTTGCGATATGCTGCAGACAAGCTCACACTTCATGTAGAAGACAACGCGTAAGATCGCACAAACAGGCACCAACGTAAAACGCACACGTACACTGCTTACCCAGATTCTTCCGTACGCAGCGCCTGTGATGCCTACTCCAGAAACAGATCCGCAGAAACATGAAGGCAGCGCTTGAATGAGAAGCCACTTTTTGTTATGCAACATTCGAAGGGCTGATGGATATCTGGGATTTAACGTCCCAAAACCACCATATGATTATTAGAGACGCCATAGTGGAGGGCTCCGGAAAATTCGACCACATGGGGTTCTTTCCCGTGCGCCCAAATCTGAGCATATGGGCCTACAGCATTTCCGTCTCCATCGGAAATGCAGCCGCCGCAGCCGGGATTCGGTCCCGCATCCTGCGGGTCAGCAGCTGATTACCTTAGCCACTAGACCACC
Source organism: Rhipicephalus microplus (assembly GCF_043290135.1). NCBI lineage: Eukaryota > Metazoa > Arthropoda > Arachnida > Ixodida > Ixodidae > Rhipicephalus > Rhipicephalus microplus. Next base: position 135,537,339 of record NC_134703.1, read on the forward strand.
GTGGCGGGGCAATATTCGAAGGGCTTATCCCACAATATCAAAAAGGTAGTATTTTCAGCGGCCTGCAAACTTTAAAAGTGTGCTTCCTCCTAACAGAAACAGAAAAAAACAAAAAAAAGAAAAATGAACATTTTTCGTTCAAAAAGAACTAAAAGAATGTCTACTAACTGTATCTAAAATTTCAATCATGAAATTCCTTTGTCATTTGGTTGGTTGAATCTTAGCCATACCGGCCACTGCATAACGAAGTTATGCCTGACACTACGGCAACCAGTGCATGGTGCAGGCTCCTTGGACCATGAGCGTTTCGATATAAAGAGCGCTGAGGTGATGTAGGCCTATATGCCGGAAGTATGAGAGGAAGTCAGGAGCTATCAACACAAAGTATCATGCTACAAGTTACGATGCCAGATTTAAAAAAGTCTGCTCGATACAAGTAAAACAAAAGCGTAGTAAAACTACCGTTAAACAGTTTTAATTACGAGAGGGAAAAAAAGGAAGACGGACGCGTTGCCACAACACGCCGAGTAAGCCTTATGGCCGGCTTCGATTATAAACACAATAAAGAAAAAAAGAATAAAAACAAGAGGGAACGGAAGATTCTTCTTCCTCCACACTGTCAGCAGCTTTGGTGGCGCGGAAGACACCGCAGCTGCCACGTCAGATGACAACCCTCTCTCTGCTGCCATCATCATAAACACTGCATTTTTTGTTTTTTTATGCGTCTCACCCTTCCGCGAAAGGCGCCCAGCACATCTCTTTGCGACGGCCGAAAAATCGTCCGGCTCAGCACGGTACATCTCTGCGCCTACATGAATCATCTGCAGTTCGCGCCTTGATCCACGGCTGTCATCACCTCCCGCCGTGCCAACGAACACCCACGTTGGTTGAAGCGGCAGGAAAACTGAAAAAAATAAACTAAGAATTGAAGGGCACTAAGAAAAAGAAAAAGCGCTTCCACCACAGCGCCGCGCTTGCCATGGGTTGCGAGAAGTGGCAGTCGTTTTGCCCCTGCAGCTAAATAGCGTAAATAATTGAATGACGTACGCTGTTGCTTCTCAAAGAAACATAAAGAAAACATATAAAGTTTAACAATACTAGCATACTTATAGCATATTTAAAGAGGATTACGGGTCCCACAATGTTTCACATGCATGGTTAGCGAGCGCAGCATAGTCCTCGTTTCGCGATATCGAGGATGAAGATTGCGGCGATGCGAGGAATATGAAAATATTTTAACAAAAAATGACTTAATAATCAAAGAAACGCAAGCAGACATTGATAAAAAAGGCATTTATACCAAGGATAAGCGCTGACTCGTCCCGGAAAAAAAGAACAATTATTTGAATCCAGGAAGATGAAGCAAAACAAAATAAAACAAGGCGAATATGTGAAGAGATAAAGTGCAAAATCAACTCCCAGAACACTTTCTAAAAAAGAAGTCACTCTTTTTGTCCTTCATTTACAACGGCGCCTGCCTGATGCCTGCGTCTTACATTCTTTTAATAATGTGCTTCGGATATACCCAGCACCTCCACCAAAGATGTAACGAGGAGACGAAAGAAGTCGAGTGTATCTACAATATTTACAAACTCACAGTAATTGAGGTAAAAATAACGGAGATGACGAAAACAGGACACACCCAGTCCTTCTCTTCTTCGCAACCTGTCTATAAGCTGCACAAAACAATATGAAAAGATTCACTCACCCCACGAGCAACACGGTGTCTGCGTGTTGACATGACAATATTGACTTAGTATCTATGAACACCGGAGAACAACCACATGTGCCGCAGTGTGGCACGAGATTGAAAGCACTTGATTTAATGAGTGACTAATTATGCTCTTTTAAACGCAGCATAAGACATGTGCTGGTTTAGCTCCCACATGAATTCCCACAAGAGGGATCTGGTGGACAACACGTATTTACTAGGCACTTACTTATGTTTGATATGGTTCGCTCCACAGCGTTTACTTTTGCAATGGTTCGTTCACAGATCTTACAATAATGAAGCGATGCCTGGTGGCAGCTCCATCATAATACTTAGAACTACTGAATGAGCTTCCTGTCACTTGCACTGTCATTGTACAGAAATAAATTATCTGCCTGCCACAATCACCTGAACCGACTAAAAAGAACATAAATGTTAGGTAGCAGTTGCAACATATATTACTATTAGTTTCAATTCGTTTTCTATAGTCTTCAATATAAGAAACCTCACGCAACCAGTGTGATTTTACCTATAGGCACGTGCAGTGCAGAGATCCCATGTTTGAGCAAGAAAAAAAAGTGTTTGCTTTATATTGTGATGACACAAAAATCAAGAACATGCAACGCAGAGTCAATTACGCGGAACTTGTGAACAGCATGTCGTTCTAAGTATATAGTGGTATTTGTTCACGAATTCAGTGCGCCCTTGATCCTTATGCGCTGCTATCAATTGTGTTGTAGATCATAACGGCTGTGACAGTATGCCACACTGCAACGTATGTTTTCACTTTTCCCAGGATTTAAGGAGGACTACAGAATAACATGCGATTTCGAAACGAAGGTGAAATTGTCTCGACTCCCTCTTCTGAAACTAATTGACACCACTCAACAAGTTCATACGCGAAGATTAAAGCAAAAACGCATTGTAGGAGATGAATCAGCAACGTAAGCGAGGTAACGAGCAATGCATTGCCTTCATCTGAGTGTTTCGACATGCGTTCACTGTCAGACGCTACACAGGTCGCTTCTCTTTTGCTAGAAGAATCTCTATTGAATATATAAACTACTGTATTCTTGGGGCACATAACATCATAGAATCTTGAAATGACACAAGCGTGAGCACTGCGTTAAGAGGTCAATGGAGAACCCACGTCAAAAAGGGCACCTGAACCAGCACCCGAGACTATTCAACTCTGGCTTCGGCGACCCGAATCGAGTGTATTTCTCTGCCCCCACGGTGACAAAGACGCGTTCACGTAACTCTTGCATTGCTTTGAATGCTAGGGGAGCGCCTGTTTTCCAGCACCAACGTCAGCCACCAAACCTCTGGGTGTCACCGCTCGCTGGCATCTCAAAACGAGAGGTACCCAACGTGTTCCACGCCCACTGTCTTTTCTTATGTGTTGGTATGCTGCGTGGATGGCTTTCTTTTAAAGCATTCTTCTTTCCCGGCTCGGGGTGACCTTGCTACCTGTAAATAGCACCACAGAGGATTCTCCCACTCTGGTCGAGAAAGAAAGGGCATTAGACTTGAGCTCAAAATCTGAAGTGGAGTACACTCTAGCTAAAGTGCCAGTTAAGAGCTGCGTCTACTGCGTTGTCGTTTTTGTTGCCCTTCTCCTGCGAATTTACATGATCCCGATACTTGACTTGTCAGTGCTCTTTGCCTATAAGCAGGCTTCATGCATTAGAAATCATGGCCGGGGCGATGAGGATGCCTAAAGTGGCCTGGATGAGCCGTCGACACAAAAAGATCCATCGACAGCTGCGTTTGCCTCAAAAGAGCGGTTCCTAGGCATACAGGCATATACACCATCATGTTAGCGCGGCATAACTGCCACCCAAACTTAGTGGCGATGCACAAGAACTAACGAATGAAGGCTTTGGCACGTATGACTCTGCCACAATGGCCGTTCGCAATAAGTGACGCGGAAACAAATTGCACACTGACGCGGCAGCCATTCGATGGCTTCTGCGCTCTGCGTGTTTGGAAGAAATCGTCTTTCTGCAACCCTGAAAGGTGCCGGCGTCAGCTACTTCCGGGCCTGCCCGCGGGTACCGTCTGACACGCTCGTTGTATACGAGACGATGCTTCACGGTGGGCCATTCGACGACGCGACGGGCAATTCCGGAAAGGCCGCACGACAAGGCGCCGATGGCGATGACGTTCCAAAGTGCCGCTGCAGCTGTGTTTCTCTCCGCGGCTTTCTTCTTCGCTCGGTTGTCTCCCGTTACCGCAAACGTGAGGACAAGCATTATGACCCGAACCACGACGTCCGTGCTCGCCAGACGACGCCGGCCACTAAGTGACGCTTTAGCGGCAGTGTCGACGTGCTTCTCATGCTGCACGGCTTGAGAAGCACGTCGACCTCCCGTCCCCACCAACTCAGACGTTGCGTGGCCAAGTATCCCCTCCCCTTCCCCTCTTCCCCCTCCCCCTTAACGCACACATTTTGCTGGATTAGATTCCCCGAGGCGCGAACCTCATCTTGAGAACTTACAAGAGTCAGGGGACGAGGGCATGCATCGGCCACCGCTTGAATCTTCGGGGATTTCCTGGTTGTACAGTCAACCTAAAAGCAGTCTTTCGCATGCTGAGCAATAAACCAGAAGCCTCAAAGCTATTGTTTGTGTTATATCCACACTGTTTTAGCCCTCGAAATTCCCACAAATTTGTGAAGAGGTTACCGCCTGCCTTCCTTTTCTCGCTTTTGAAGGATGCGAGATCGAAGGACAACGCTGCTCTCCTTTCTCCTTCTCACGCACTTACAGAGCTTCACGTCTTTCTTTCTTCAGCGTTACTTGTGCCCTTACGATATGCGCATATGCAAATCCTGCAAACACTGCACTTCAGTGTGCAAATTTTCGCACGCACGCCTGTACTGTTTGTGGCGAGATGCTGAAAAAAACGTTCGCATTTAGGGTTGAGGATGAGATAAAGGAGAAGGCATAAAGAAAAAAAAAACGAGGTGGAGTGAACGGGAAAATAACAGGGAGGAAATGATCGAAGACCTTTCACGGATGGCACGAGTAAGAATGTGTGAACGTTCTCGTTCGATTTCTCTGTTTGTGGCACCGTTTTTCGTGCGTTCTAGTGGGAGGCAGATGTTGCAACACTTTTCTACATAACCGGCAAGTATACAGAACAGCAAAGTCACACTCATGACGCCTTTGCTATAGCATGTTTTTTTAAGACATAACTACAGAGATGGAAAGAAGTAGTTGCCAACGGTATACGGATGAAGAAAATCCGTGAACTGTCAAATATAATCGTATAAAACTGAGAGGCGGCCATAATTATTGTTGGTGATCAGTATCGTCAGGTGCATTTTGTATCTCGTTTTCGGTTTAATGAAGGCTGAACACTGCCTCTTTAGTTGCGACATATCAATGATGTAGCACAGGGCCTATCATATGGCGCATATTTTCTTGTATTGGTGATTTAAGAACATTTACTTCGCACACTTAAGCGGAGAACAGGGCCTTCCTGCTTTACTGCGAGATTACGAAAACTTGAGTTACAAATTATAACGCCAAGGGACGCCAGGGATATTCGCGTTAACTTTATTGATGAGACCCATAGGTCCTTCAGTACATGTTATGCATACCGTCATACGGTTTTCGAAGCACAAATGTCTTGTATAAACACTTTCTAGTGAATCGTAAGGAACGGAATTCAAAGAAATAGAAAGCATAGACAAGACAAACCAACATAGCTAAATGTGCGCGCTGTATATATACAGTATACAGCGGTGACAGTGACCGTTTGACACCCGCGCAAAAGAAAAATAAAAGCAACAACGTAACGGCTCCTCTCTCAAATAAGTGATTTTAATCGTCATTGGCAGCTGAATCAATGCGCAAGACGTGACTTTTCGCATGAATACTCGTATTCCGAGCACGCCCACCCCAAATCGGGTGGCGTGGTTTAGGTGGCACACGCAAGACGTGACATGTTGGGAGAGACGACGGACGTTCGAAACGCTTTCCGGAGAAAGCCTCAAAGCGTCAGTCGGGAAACAGTACCCATCGCTAAAGAAAACAAGGAGCAAAAAAAGCAAAGATGCATGCGCAAGTATCAAATGCCGTGGAAGAGAGAGAGGCACATTCTGTTTACACGACACGGCCTCCATGGGCGGGCAGGACCTGCAGCCGGAATAGCATGAGACGCGACGGCTGGCTTGTCGCATTCGTGTCGGCGGTGATGGCAGAGACGACGACAGCGGTGGGCTGTAGCGTCGTCGCTTCTTTCTGACGCCGTCGCTGTCACCGTGTGGACGGCGACAGCAGCTGCCATGCTTTCCTGATAAGTCCTCGCGTCGATCAAGGTCGATGACACGCTTTTGCCTGCGTAAAGCTATAACCGAAAAAATAAAAAAAAATAAAAGTGTATGAGTGAAACCTCTCTTTCAGATGCCATCACCTTGCCCACCAGCCACTTCGCATTCTTCGTCTTCCTGCCACACAAAACGACCATATGACAAAGCTGTCGCTCAACGAGCTCCTCATTGCCATTATCTCACAATATGTTTAAACTAATAATAGATTAACTGACTGCTCATGCGAACGCACTCATTCGTCGACATGGTGTCATAATTATGTCACACCAAGGCTGATCCTAATAATATTCATCGCTAAGAATGTCTGTGCTGGGTAAACTAAATCTCTTTAGGGAATCGCAAGTTCTAAATCTGATTTATTTAATAAATTGTTAACGTAAGTAACTTCACTTATAACTTAAAAGTGTCAGAACTTTGTCCATTCGATTGATGGCATAAAGGCCACTGAGGATTACAGTTAAAACCGTAAGAAATCAGCAGCTGCATTCTTCTTTTTCCTCTCCCTCCTTTTCTTTTTTGGAAAGTCGAATTTTCACTTACGTCATTGTGCTTTACATATGTAACGCGTGTATTTGCTTACGTTTGTGTCTCCTGCTTCTGCTCGTTCAGGAATTTTTTGGTTTGTCCAACGTACCCTTCTCCGCAGGATAAAGGAATAGAGGACACCACCCCCGTGGAGCACTTAACGAAGGCCTTCTAGTGCTTTTCTCTAGCAACCAGGTATCTTGCCATTGCGAATCTGCGGGCGAAATTGGGCAAGTTTTTCAGACACCGAAACGAACAGTGGCACACGTGTTGCGGTGACCTTCTTAAGTTTGTGAGAGTTCGTATGAAAGTACGGCCTCACTTGAAGCTTAGAACCTGATGGATCGCAAGCATCTCTATTCCTTTAGGTTCCACTTTTGAGCTTCTGCGTAAGCGACTCGGTGACCGTGTTCAAGACTGATGAAGGGAAGCGCACCGCCGACAAGCAGCTGATCAGGGGTTGTATTTACAAAGCTTTCTCTTGGCTACGCATTTTCTTAGCCAACAGTTCTCTTATCTCGAAGGATTACAATAACGTGGGTACGAACTTAAGTTATTCGGCAATTAAGAGGGTGAGGAGGACACACGATGGCTGATGAAACGGAAAGAAAGAAGTGTGTGCGGATGATAGCAAGGTAGCACGAAAAGCGTCTAGCATCGAGAGTATACGATGATAGCCCATGATTTGCTGCATCGCAGCTTCCAGTTCCGCGGGCGTCTGCTACAGCGCTTACGCGATTCCACCTTTTGGTAGACGCATGGGTGTACTGTGCAAAGCCAAGCACTCGCGTTTTATCAATGACCGTAGCAAAAAAAGAAATTGCTCGATGGCCTAAAGCCGTAACCATTGCACTATCTCGCCAAGTGCAATTGAACAACACTCTAGGTGCACAACATCAATAAAACCACGCAAAAATCGGTGCATGCAATGTTTGAAAATGTGCCCCAAATGTCTTCCCCTGTTTAACACGACCAGTTACCTTTCATGTTAATTAAACTGCGCTGTTACTCAACTAAAGCGGTATGATTGAGCACGGTATAGTGATGAACGTAAGGGTGTTGTGTAGCGAGGCGTAAAAGGTTGCCTTTCTAACAATAATCTTACTACAAGACACACGAGCGGCTTTTGTGTCTGCGGACGAATTCTGCAGAAATACAGAGCAGCAGTAATCAAATAAAATTGTGAGCGAAATATCGCAGGTTCCATGCACCACAGCATTATGATGATGCTGGAATGCGAGAACGTGCATGCGCTTACGCTTAGATATGTGTCTACGTAAAACCAGGGAGACTGGTCGGGAGGTTTTTCAATACTAATGCTTTTCCCAAAACATGGTGCAGTTATTTCGTTCATTGGTGTTTGAGTGAGCAAACAAAGCACAGGAAGTGTATACGAGTGTCCACACACAAAAAGGGGATGAAGTGTGACTTTCTTTAGATGTGCACGAGAATCAATGCTAATTAGGAGAGTTGTGAGTTAATGAACCAAATCTTCCTCAAAGAACGATAATGGAAACAAACTTAGTATTCATCTAGTGAAAGTGACACTAGTGACAGTGAATTCATAATAGTTGATTAGCGTTGCCACAAGCCAATAGATATGTTTATTTTTTATTTATATTTGGCAAAATGTATGAGAAAGTATAGCGTACGTTAGAGCCGGCTTTCTCAACATCATGACAGTAAAGTACAAGACAAATAGTGCACGGTTATACAGCCACCCGTGGCAGTTTCTATCTTCCAGTAACCTTGCGCAAAGGCATCATAACTATTTTTTTTCTATTTTTGACCACGTTTCACCACGCGTTTTGCATTTGGCGCCATTCGAGGGATAGACGATATATTTGCAATAGGGTAAATACTGCAGTGGGAAGCACTCATCTCAAGCAATGCAGCAGTGGACGAGCGTTTGCAGCGTTCAACTACAATCAAGAAAGTACTGGGTTCAATTCGCAGGGTCACCGAACACTTTTTTTTTCCTTAGAAGGTTGCCCGGTTTAAGATTATGCGTGGCGGCGGGTACTCATTTTTTAAGAAAGTGGCTTTCGCGCTTTCTTCTTTCACTTCCCTTTTGATCCAGAAGCGCTGTGCCGTGCTCCTTCACAAATTGATAAATTTATTGTTCATATCTTTCCTCTCCATCCTCTGTTATCACATGAGTGGCCAGTGCCAAAATGCCCACATTACACCTGGCATACCACTTTTCACGTATTTGCATATTCGGCCAGCGTTCAGTCATCACGATGTTTTGAAGAACAACTGGACACGCAGCGAGCTCATTGCTTGCGGCCAAGTTGAGTGGACACGTTTTCGTGCTAATTTGGTGGGAATAGTTACATGCAGCAAGGCGAAAGAGCACGAACAGACAGGGAAGACACAAACAGAGTGATTAGTTAGTGTCTTCTCTCTCGCTACCTGTAATATTGCGTGCTCCAGTGTAATGCCGCTGTCAGTGGTTAAAAAGAACTATAGCAGCTAATCGAGTTCTGCTGAGAGAGTCCCCGATTGTCCAGAGTAGAACAGAACAATGGCAAACTGATTTGCGTCATAGAGAGATACTCTGCTTTTGGTTCCTACAATAAATTTTTAATCCGAAGTTTATTTTTTACTAAACACAGTTCCAGAACAGATGAAAGGTGCGTGGACAAAATCTGTGTATTCAGCTTGACTAGGTTTGTGACCTTATTAGTAATTGCCAACAGGTATTATATACAATATGCATACATCTCACACACATATACAACCACGGGTGATAGTTTATTTATTCTGATTGGAATTGATCTGTTGAAATCAACATATTCGACCAACGCAATGTGTACGAGATATGCCATGTAGAGGAGCTATGCTCTAAACTAATCTTTGCTGGTTGGTTCCATTATACCCAATTGCTTGCTCATGAATATACGTTGGCAAATGAAACAACTTATTTGAATGCACATGTTTTGTGTAAGGTTACGTTTCTTTTTATGCAGTAAAAAACAAACTGAAAAGCATAATTGCTCAGAAAAAAAGGAACTAGAAAGAAATTCAGACAAATCATTACTAAACTTACTCAGCAATGACAAACGGATCCTCATTCAATACATACATACATACATACATACATACATACATACATACATACATACATACATACATACATACATACATACATACATACATACATACATGCATACATGCATACATACATACATAGATAGATACATACATACATACATACATACATACATACATACATACACTGAGGTGTAAATATTAAGATGAATAGCTCTAAAACAATTTATTACACTCACTTTGAATTTACAAAAAGTAACTTACGAGAAGAGTCTCCCAGCACTGTTATGCCTGAACTCGAATTTTGTCGAACCATCTTAAAAAAGCTTGATGCATAAATTCTGCTGCTGCCAGGTGAAAAGCAGTTTTTATAAGAAACACAAGAAGAAAGCCCTTGACAATGTCATGCTAAAGAAAAGGACTGTGCATCACAATTCGGTACATGTCTGCAATATAACTCTGTCTATTTACCTAGCTCAGCTCATTCACAACACAGTAACAAAGCACGTTAGGACATTTGGACTGAAAAGTCGGCACAGCGCAAAGAAATTTCAGACAATACATGGCTAATACAATTCTAAGCTACTGAGGTCCTCGGTGCAACAGTGTTTACATTGACAGCTATAGACCCCATTTCGTTTCCTCAAAACAATCCACAAAAATGCTTCAAAATTTGGAGATCAGCACCGTTTTTATACAACTGTATGTTAGTCTGCTTGAAAAAAATTCAGTTCACCAGTAAGTAAAGACTGTACACTAAGTATGTGAGGTGATACTCCAGTGCACTGCATGTATGCCTTGCTGCTGGCCTTAACTGCAATGTTGTCCAGCACATATGTGTAAAGTCAAAACTAATACTATGCCACTACTAATTAACAATGTGTCATTTGCATGAAAGGGGGAGTACAATAAAAGAACATGAGAACATTAACCTTCACACAGTTCAAAAAATGTGAATAGACTTCAATAGAGTTTTCACAGCTGCTTTGGGAATAGTAATAATCGTTATAAACTCATTGTTACTTCCACTAACAAAATAGTTTAAGATGCGAGATTTAATGTAAGAGTATACCAGTACCATTGTAGGGCGAAACAGTGGTACAGGCGCTTAGAAAAACATGAAGATACGCATGCTATAGCTACAGGTAAATTTAAATAAATACTTTTATTTCTAACATAAGGAAAGCTGCATAGATGATAAGCCATTAGCATAGTAGACAATCACATTATGAACAAACCGATCCGAGCAAACACTACATTAAAGAAGTTACACAATAGAAACGGAAAAGTAGACTGTTGAAGGACGTTCAGGCAGTGAGATAACATTACACAACTTTTAAAACCTAGTTGCATACTGAAGTTTAGCGCAAACACACAAAGAGAAATACAATAGAGACACAGGGACCAGCACAGACTAACAACTGATTTTTATTCAATAGGAAACATAATATATACTATTTTAGAGCACCTAATGATCATAAAACCAACAACCAACTAGCCCATATCCAAATAAAAGTATCCACATAGAAGCACTTCCCAGAGCTTATGCACACGTAACATAATTGGTGCTATACAAATGAGTGTATACTGAAGGATTATATCGGCTAAGTACAAGATTACCGTATCCATGGCTTTAGTTTTTGTACTATAAAGAATGCAAGCGTAGTTCTCATTGCCGACCATGAATGCTGTAATTTTGTGGCAGTGAAATGCAGAGACGTGCAGGCACTTTGACTAGCATGCTTGTTAAAACTTCGGTTCAATTTTTGTTTGTTCACTTGCAGTACAGCAGCCTTTAAAATAATGTCATAGTTTGGTATCTTCCATGCAAAATTTAATTATTCAGAATACCCAAACGCAAAGGAACTGCTGAATAATACACTGCTAAGAAGTTAAACTGCAGCTTAACAGAATGTTCCTACATATACAATTCAAACTGCTCCAGACATCACCATGTGCTCTTTCTGCTGTTGTGGAATTTGAGCAGGAGAACACAGTCACTGTCACTCTCTTTCTGCTTTTGGGTATTCTGTGCTCTGTTCGTGATACACTGTACATAACCGTGGAGCACGGGATTCCTTGTCACTGTTGGAACTTGGAAAAATACAGATCATTGTTAGAACCATGCTAAATGCAAAAGTGTACAGTTGTTACCTACGTACCTATATTTTCAGAAGCTGATGACAAGTATGCAGCAATAATAAAAAGAAAGAAAGTCTCAACCCACATGCAAACACTGAAGACTGAAAATATGTTTCATTATGGTTCAAGAGCAAAACTACAATGTATAGATGAAGGCATGAAACTTCTTCCAGGCATAATAAGCCAATAAAGTATCCTCTATTTCGACTTTACACTAGGTGCGAGAAGCCGACCACAAATATGTTCACTAGGGAACACGACATAGAAACATTAGCTGTTGTGTTGTTATGCAGTCTAACTTTAAGCCGGTCTAACATAGCCAGCTCACCATATACCGCGTACAGGAGCAAATGGGCAGTCTAGAAGACACAAAGCACTTGTGGATTATGATTGTGCTTGTTGCTCATATCTATCATTCCAAACGAAGAAAATCTTTCAAAAATTGACTTCATGACGGGAAATGATCATACGAAACAAACACAATAAACTCCCACAGGTGCCACCAACGCTCACCATTAATATAGATGTCAGTGTCTTACCGGATGGATATGCTGTGTCCTGCACAAAACACCAAAGGAGCGCTCCATGACTTGGCTTGCATGGGCGCTGGCTGCATCGAACTGCTGCTGAAGTAGGCTAGCCACAGAGAGGAAGATGAAGAGCCATGGCTTTGAGGCACACTGAGCGTCACCTTTAGAGATTAACAATGCATACGTAGGTTAGGCACAATTTGTAAAATGAAATATATCACTATGCAGTCGTGGTGAGTACGTTCGGCTGAAACACAACATGCCAAAGCACTGAGAGAGAAAAAGCTACATCAAGTAAAAGATGCAGTTACCGGCCCCATGCCGTCTCAGGCTTGTACGATAGGTCTTACTCCTTGCAAGTTGTGCCCAGCCAGGCGATTTTCACCCAGTTGCTATTTCCTTCCAGAGCAGTTGATCCACAGAGTGAGTCACAAGCTCGAAAGCTCAATAAAGAGTCAAAGTATTTGGGCTCGTTCCAACGCACGAGGTTTTCAGCCTCAGATGATTGGAGTTCTATTCATAAGCTTCAAGTGTTCAACTTGCAAATTATCTCACATTTTACTTCTATTATGTTCAATAAGCATTATGTGTGAAATTAATACAGGTATCCACTGCAAGCAACCATGCTTGGGTTTGAATTTTGCGCACAGTAAGTGGTGCTTACGTAATCGTATGTACCTAAAAAAAAAACCTTGAAACCAGCCGTTAGGCAGTTTTGTGCCCTCGAAGCTCCCAGGCAGATCACAGTCCTTCAAGATGAGGCTGCCATGCATGCTTCTAGGCCGCTTCCTGGTCCGCTGAATGATAACAGTCTCAGCAGTGGCATAGACTTGCACATTTAGGGAGCACGTCTCCTTCATATTTTTGTACAGGTGCTCCAAGTCATGAGGAGGCTTGATGTGCCAGTGCGTGTAACCGATGCATCACAGGACCTTGATAAGCTCTGTGATGTGTGAAGGGCCAACAACAATATATTTCAAAACAATGATTAAAAGCACTCACTTTTAATACTTATTTGACGAAACTATCACTTCGTGAAAGTGATCAAATCTGCTATATTCCCTTTGAAACAAACTGAAGCCCCATGTAGGATTTACGTACCGCAATATATAAGTCCTAGGGAAGTATAGTGCTACCACAGCGGTAATCGTCTATGGAACTAATTTTTCAACATAACATGAATGCCTCACGTGCAACCTGGCTCCTGGAAAATAAATTCACATTAACTTTTTAACTATCAAACGTTGTAAATAGACAGGCGCATCCTAATATTCAAACAAGAGCTCGCTTATATCAAATCACAAAAAAAACTGCTGATGTATATTACCCACTCTCCATAATATATGTTTGTATATAACAGTAGTAGCAAATTTTCTGTGCTTGAATTTAACATAGGGAAACATTACATGTGCTGGGCTGCAATACTTGCACATATTATAGTACTACTTGAATAGCAACAAATTTAGTTCCGCAAGGTCAACTCACCTTGTAGCCGTCAGTGTCATCAGGAACCAAGTGTGCTCTGGCATCAACAGGCAAAGAACATTTGCTGACTGGAAGATGCCGATGACATAGGAATGAAAGGCCCCGCCACGGTGGTCTAGTGGCTAAGGTACTCGGCTGCTGACCCGCAGGTAGCGGGATCAAATCCCGGCTGTGGTGGCTGCATTTCCGATGGAGGCGGAAATGTTGTAGGCCCGTGTACTCAGATTTGTGTGCACATTAAAGAACCCCAGGTGGTCAAAATTTCCGGAGTCCCCCACTACAGCGTCTCTCATTATCAAATGGTGGTTTTGGGACGTTAAACCCCACAAATCAATAGGAATGAAAGGCTGGCCAGGCGTGCACGTTCATTGATATAGTGTAAGAACTGGCCATGAGCGGCTGTTGTCAAGGCTCAAGTGCCATGAAAAACGATGGCCAGATGATCTTGGAAACCCGTTTTTAGCTGGTACTGGCCTTCAAATTTATCCAAAGCAAGGCACCGGTGAAATCTGTGCTCTTTCTGAGGGCCGGAGGGAACCTTGACGTTCACGGTCTCTCGCTGGCACATCGAAGAACTCTTACTGAAGTTTTTACCGAAGAACAGTCTAGGCGCGCTGCCAAAGTAACATGATCCACAAGAGATTGTAGCATCACGCACTTTCGGTTCATCACATCACGGTGCTGGGACAAACACACATAGCAGCCTTCTCGAGTGCTAGTTGCCGTTGATGGACAGGCACCGATCTCGCTTGATAAACACACCAAGGCACAGGCTTCGCTACGCGTCACCGTGCTGCGATACACTGCCGCTGGTTTTTGCACCGCTTAATGGCAGCGAGAAAGGAGCGCTAATCACAACACATCCAGTCTAACGGTGAAGGAACTCAAACGAGAGGCGTTTGTTAAAATTCGCACCGACCGATACGATGTTTACGACGCATGTTGTTTTCGACAACTGCGCAGCACGTAAGAGAGCTTTTAAAAAGTACTTGTACATTTTTGACGGCGTTAAAAAATTTTTGCTTGTGTGCGAGGGGGATGATACGACGAAGACGACGGGCGTGTCAGATGAAAGAAGTGTTTTGGCAACGTCACGGAGTGAGCTAATGTTATGGGCATTGCTTCACAACCAATCACAAGCTGTGCCTGTTGGCCAAGCCGTCGTCTGCTAGCGTTTGTCGTCTGCTTCGGTCAGAGCTTGCGACGGGGGTTTCGCCTTCACAATAGAGTTATCCCCTGGTCGAGTGCCGCTGCGTCACACAAAGCTCATGTCACAGCCTCGCTCTACATTTGATTGATGGTCGTGCGCCAAGTTAAACAGCTGGTAATTGTCGCAGGGAAGAATTCAGCCAAGGTTTGCTCCAGAATCGTGAGGGTTTGCACATTTCCGGTGTCATTTAAACTTGCTAGGGTTATGTTATCCTGACTACTTGCCGTGTTATCAGGGCTCATATCGATTTATGAACAGTGAAGGCGGAAATACTTGATTTGTTTGTTGTTCTGTGCGTAATAACGCACACCCCTAATACGCTATGGTTTACAAAGTATGCCCGTTCCAGATCGGCTCAAAGTGTATCGACAGCTGCATTTCAGGAATTGTGCCCAGTGGACAGTGAGCGTCAATCGAAGTACACTAGAGCACAACCACAGAACAGGCTCCTTGAACCACTAACTGAAAAGCTCGGCTCATTTTTATTTCCAATAGCGTGCAAGGCAGGTGCTCCTATAAATCTCTCTGGTGGTTTTTTTTTTCCTTCAATGAGGCAAGAATCTCGAGTTGTACTTTTAATTCGATGAGGTGAGGCGGAACACAACAACATAACTAATAAGGCTGATCGTATGCCTTGTCACGTTCGAACGCACCGACATTCACGTAGCACATTTGTTTTCATACAACCTTTACATGCATAATTTTGCGCTATTGATACCCAATAGAATTCTTCAATTACTGCGACTCCGAACTTATTGGACGATGGCAGTTGTCAATACCATCCACTGCGTATAAGCGAAACAACACACGAAACTCAAAGCGCCGAAATAAATAAAAACGCACCAGCAGTCATGAGGCGGCCCACTCAAAACCAGCCAGGGCACCAAAGTATACCGCCGTGGTGGAAGGTTCTTATAGTAGCCACATTGTTCCTAAGAAAGGTCCGGACCACTCTTACAATTTTTTCCTAGCCATGCTGTTTTTACGCAGAGTTTTGCTTCGTGAATCCACTTACGAGCATTTTTCGGTGACGTAAACAAATGTAGCAACTGCATCGCCATCGCTAGCATGTTCCAGCGATGGTCGCAGCGCTCTTTGTTGAAGCGGATGATGTGACAACGATGGCCTCTTACGACGTTATTTTCGTTTCATGAATCGACTTACGCAACAAAATTCCTCCTTCGCAAAAACTGTTTCGTATGTGAGTTTTGTGAATACGGCGCCAGGTAATTTAAACTAGTGCGCATGTGGTGTGAAAACGACATTTAAATTTGAAGCATTTTTAGCGAATTTCTGCGAGTTTGAGCGTATCTATATATCTTTCTATCTATTTATCTAGCCGCTTACGTTTGGCTCCTATCGTGGTCACCCCTTTAACTTGGCGTGAACCAAAATTAACATGGGAGGGTAAGATTGTTTGACGAATACGACGCGCTGGTCAAGACATGACTAATCTCACAATCACGTCGCACGTCGCCAAACACTTCCCGCCAGACAGTGGCACATACCCACGGGCGGGTATGTGATGCCGCTGGTATGTGGGTATGTGCCATAGGTTATTGGCACTTCATATCTACCCAAGAACAACGAGAACACACATGGGCAATCTTAACTCGTGAGCAATATTCGACATCGGTAGCGTCGGCATTACGAAGGCATAGAATAAATGTCAGTGTTAAGAAAAACCTGACATAGGCAACGCTGAGGAATGGTTAGCGGGGTGATTTACGCTTAGCAATAACCCTTTTTATTATTTTGCGATGATTTGTATTATTTTCTTTGTTCAGATGCTGAAGTTTTCTTTTTCTTTATACCTGCAATAATTCTGCGAGGCAAATTGTTGTAACATGTTGGTTCTCCCCGGTTTTCTTTGAGGGCCGCCCTTTTGCAAGACCAATGGTATTTGTGAAATAAAATATGTGAGAAAATAAAGAGGCTTAAGACATGCTTACTTACTTTTAACGAAGTGATTACCTCGCTTTTCGTTACAGCACTACGTGTGGTGCTCAATGTGTATTACCATCATAATTACATTGTAAGGCACACAGAAAAGCATTGCCATAAATTTATAATGCTTTTAAATGCGAAGCATTTCTTAGCGAACTTCAGCGACTTTGAGCGTATCTATCTATCTATCTATCTATCTATCTATCTATCTATCTATCTATCTATCTATCTATCTATCTATCTATCTATCTATCTATCTATCTATCTATCTATCTATCTATCTATCTATCTATCTATCTATCTATCTATCTATCTATCTATCTATCTATCTATCTAGCCGCCTACAACTTTTCGCTCTCCTGACCGTTTGGATAATGGTATCGGTACCAAACTTACATGAATATATGACGAGCGTATTTGACTAGTCAAAACATGAAAATCATGACATTCATGTCATGATTGTCGTGATTTACATTTCACGATCTTGCTGCTCTTGCGGTGGTTTCGTTCACATGACATATTGCAAAACAGGAATAGTATGACATGACTGCATGGCAAACACAAGGGACAGATCCTAACATGAAGATCATGACATGCATGTCATGTAACAACATGACTACATGCCACGCTCATGATGCGCTCTCGGCCATTTTGCTAGCGTCACATACAACAAACTTGGTATTGCGGTACGTGAATGGATGACGAAGGAATCTGACTGGTGCAAACATGATAATCATAAGATGCGTTTCATGTAACAACATGACTACACGCCACGCTCATGATGCGCTGGCGGCCGTTTCGCTAGTTTCACTTATACGACATTTGGTATTACGGAACATGAATGGATAACGAAGGTATGAGACTGGTGCAAACATGATAAACATAAGATGCGTGTCATGTAACAACATGACTACATGTTACGCTTATGATGCTCTCGCGGCCGTTTCACTAGCTTCACTTATACGAAATTTGGTATTACGGGATGTGAATCGATGGCGTAGGTATGATACTGGTGCAAACATGATAAACATGAGATGCGTGTCATGTAACAATATGACTACATGCCACAGTCATGATGCGCTCGCGGCTGTTTCGCCAGCTTCACATACGTCAAACGTGGTATTACGTGACGTCAATGGATGACGAAGGTTTGTGACTGGTGCAAACATGACAATCATGAGATGCATGTCGTGTGAGAACATGACTACATGCAACAGTCAAGGCGCCAATACATTTCAACGTGACGCGGTTCGCGTGCTCGCAGGAGTTCGTTTCGTCGCGTTACGCCAGCGCTGCCACGCCAGGCGACGGTCCTGTCATATACTCGCAGCGCGCGCTGTGTTGCTTCGACGCATGTGCGTTTCAGAGCATCCGGCGTTCATCCGTCTCGAAAAGAGGCAGATGCATTGCTATCATGGTAACGCATTGGCACCAAATGCAGCATGTCGCATTTCGCGCCGGTTGCCATCGGGCCGTGCCGATGGACGCTGGTCGCGCCGGTCACGCTTAGCGTCAGACTAGAGAACGTTCGTGTTTTGCTAACGTAGCGTCGCTGTCAACATTCATATACAAAATTCGGCGTTACGTGACATCAATGGATGACGAAGGTATATATGACTGGTGCAAACATCATAGTCATCAGACACGTGTCATGTAAGATGACAACCTACTACGCTCATAGCTAGCTCGCGGTCGCTTCGCTAGCTCCACATATACGAAATTTGGCATCCCGTGACGTTAATAAATGACGAAGAAAAACGACACATCCAATAAGATAATTAGGACACGGAAGTCGTGTGCGGCGTAATTTACCTCCAGCCAGTAACGTTGTGGTGATTTTAAACTGTCATATCAACCTTCCTCATTCGTGCTTCGCGTATCATCGATTGTCACTGTACGTAGGATCTGCCAATTTTTTGTTCTCAAGAAGTCATCACATGAAGAAAGAAAAATAAAAAAAACTTGTTGATTGCGCTTTTTTTTAGATGAACAAAAAATAACATGTGGAAAAGAGGGAGGGTGGAGCGTTCGTACCGAGGGAATATTCAGATGGGTTAGCGCTGTGCTAAGGTACCATATACGGCGCTGCCAAATGCTCGTGCTGTTTGAGCTTACCTTTCTGTGCGCAGTCGGAAACTGTACATCTGCAGGAAATATATGAGAAAAAAAATTGCACGGTGCTGTGGAAGCGAAAAATTGAAGTGTAGTATGTAAAAAGCAATCAGGCATGGCACCAGCGAGTTCACACTGCCCTAAATAAAACCAGCGGCACACCTCAAAAAAAAAAAAAAGACATGTCGAACCACAAACTACATCCCGTGGTATTTTAACAGCATTCTCATCCTCCAAGTTCTCTCTGTATACGTCCAAAGTAGTATTTTTATTTATAACCTTTTGAACTATGAAATTTGCTTTTGGTGTGCATAAAGTGGGATATTATCATGCTTTGTGAGAGACTTATTATTAGGAGAGGCAAGAGTAACTACGCTGATGCGGGTCTATTTTTTGTCTTTTTCTTTTCTTAAAATTCGATTGAGGCGGTATGCACTGGAAGCGCAAGCACATATTAGCGTTAAATTTAAATACACCTTAAAAAACCACCGATTGCCCTGACTTTCGGCACTCTTCAATATGCCGTACCTCATAATAAAATTGTTGTAGTGACACAGGAAGTGATTTTAATAACAGTATTGGTATTTATACTTATTCTAATACTATTATATCCTACCAATAATATTTGCTAAAATTATTTTACCTTGCTTTTTGCTTGGCATCAACTGTAGCCTTTTGAAACAATTGTGCTCCATTTAGATACGGATTGATGAAAAAATTGTGAATGCAAAATTATGCAGAACCGCATTTTGGAGGTTGTGAATATGTTTGTCGGAAATTTCTAAACAAATGCTCAGAGTAGCTGCTTCTGGTGCTCTAGAATCTTCTTAGCATTTTTTTTTCGCAACACACGTATCTATGAAAGAAACAGTTTACTTTTATAATACTGTTCTCTCAAAATTGAAAAGCAGCTTCCTAATAAGACTGTTCGTTTAAGCCCCCCCCATTTTTTTGTGACGATGTTTCATGCTCTTTGTATGGAAAGTAAAAATCCGGCAATTTAGAGTCATTTCTGGCAATTTAGAGTCATTCAAGATATGGTGACATTGCAAATTTGTTCGCTTCCTGTAATTATCACAACAAAAACGATGACACCATTATTTTCTTTATCTTTTTCAATGGGGCAAGTCCAATGCTGATTCATCGATTTATCTGGTTACGCGGACACACGTGCTCCAGAGAACGCGATTAAGGACCCAGCAGGGGTCAGACCGGACGAGCGCGTTTCTTCCATTCAGTGCTCAGTTTGAGCCAAAGCCGACTTCTATTGTGCGTTTATACCCGAAGCCGCTCGCGATCCGCTTAAGGTTGCAACCATTTAGCGATTACGCCACAGGCCCGCCATCGTTCTGTAAGTGCCCCCTTTTATTTTCCTTCGTTAGGTTATGAAACCACTCAGCCTGCAGTCCAGCTTATTTCGCCTCGCCAGGCCTTCCTTTAACACTGCACGCACAAAAGCAGCAGGAACAGCGGCGAGCAGCGCAGCATCCGCGACTTGAAGAAGAAAGAAAACGGGGGCACGTGGCGCCTCATCGCGGGTCCTAATCCGATTAGTGGCCGCTGGCTGTTTCGCGGTGCGAGGATATGAAAAAGCGCCGCCCGCAAGAGAGAAACGACGCCTGTTATTTATTCATCGAGCTTGGGGCCGTTCAGCAAGAGATATGTCGGGCGACGATATAAAGCATAAAGTTGCGAAAAAAATAAAAGAGTATGCACTGCGCGCACGCGCTATTACCGTCCGTTATATATGCGAAATTTGCGCGTAACGTTGCAGGCATCGTTTGCATGTATTTGCTCCAAGCCATCGATGCATGAAACGATGCTTCATTGCCTTCTCGTTTAAAGCGGGGTTTCAAGGTAAAGCGAATTTTCAAGTATCTCACTTCCAAAAGCTTTTTGTGGATCCGATGTAAAGAGCCACCTATAAGAGGCTCTTTAAAAAAAGACGTTTATAAAGCGCAGCTCAGCAATGTCTCCAAACACCGTGAGATAGTAGCTTACAGCACTCACGGTTTCCTATCAAATGTGGATTTCTCAACAAAGGCAATTAGACAAAGTTGGTCGCTTCCATATTCATTAAATGGCGAACAAAGTAAGGGAGTGACCTCCGAGTGAAAAATTGCAAAAAGTCAAGTAGCGCTAACAGTGAATGCTACCAATAAACTATGGCTGTGAATGGGTTCGAAACTACTGTTGTAGTGCATTGTAGGGCTGAAGGCACGATGCTTGTCAGATCTGTAGTCTCTTCAAACTCGATATATTTGGGGATACGCTTTTGGCCTATATCCGAAGTATAGAAACCTGAATGACGGCGGCTCGGCTGTTGACACCAAGAGTGTCGTAACAATCCCAGCCACGGCCACCGCATTTCGATCAAAGCAAAATGCGATTGATAAATAATTGATTTGTGGCGTTTAACGTCCCAAAACCACAATATGAAGCAAAATGCGAGATTCCCGTGTACTTAAAGACGGAGAATAATGCGAGACATTTATCAAACGTGGTTTCTGAAAGGAAACGCAACGCCCCGCCGCGGTGGTCTAGACGCTGAGGTACTCGGCTGCTGACCCGCAGGTCACAGGATCAAATCCCGGCTGCGGGGGCTGCATTTCTGATGGAGGCGGAAATGTTGTAGGCCCGTGTGCTCAGATTTGGGTGCACGTCAAAAAACCCCAGGTGATCGAAATTTCCGGAGCCCTCCACTACGGCGTCTCTCATAATCATATGGTGGTTTTGGGACGTTAAACTCGACATATAATTCAATCGAAAGGAAACGCAACAAAAAGAAACCGTGTGGGTGCACGGAAATCCAGGACGTGTGAAACGTCGATAACGTGATCTCTACGTTCCGACCACACTCCCACCATGTTTACCACGTGTACGACACTATTGGCGACAAGAATTCACTTCGCATGATGCGAAGGCTTCCCAACTTATTGCCGCCACCGCCTGCGTGACGCCAAGAAAAACAAATAGACAGAAAAAGTTACACTCGGCCAAATCTGTAACAATCGTGCATGAACGGCAGTTTAACGGGCGAAGCTCTTTAGGGTGTGGGTAGTTCTCTCCTCTGTAGTAGTAGTAGTAGTAGTAGTAGTAGTAGTAGTAGTAGTAAAAGTATGTAGCCACCTCTAGATTAGGAATTGCTCACCGGATGACGTTAGTGATTTCCGCAGTCAGACAGATAGATAGATAGATAGATAGATAGATAGATAGATAGATAGATAGATAGATAGATAGATAGATAGACAGATAGACAGATAGATAGATAGATATATAGATAGATAGATAGATAGATAGATAGATAGATAGATAGATAGATAGATACGCCCAAAATTGCCGAAGTTTGATAAGAAATGGTTTGCATTTAAAAACACGATGAAGAGATCTTTCGCTCCTGCATAAAACGAAGGTGACCCCAGCTGGACAAAAATATTAGTGCCTATTGCAGAATTCGTATAATGAAGCACCAAAGCGAAAGTTTCAATTTTATCATAGATAGATATGATATCAATTATATGAAAATTATATCATAGATAGATATTATGTTGGCGCCTTTACATGGCACCAGCTGTGAGCTACATCTGTAAACGATCTCTTTGAACCTGTGCCAAAGTTGCGAACGGAAAATCCAGACGCTGTCACTGTATACGCTGTAACATCGGCACGCATCATTAAACGTTCTAGTGCCAAAATTGTCAACAGTGATCTAAGAAAAAAGAAATGGTTCATGAGATGTGAAAGCCATGTTTTGGTGCCTCCTCGTTCCCAGTCACATGTGTACGTGTACGCACATGTCGGACTTAACAGTTCAGCAAGTACGCGCCGGTCGCTCGGTGCACGATCCTCACGGGTGTCAGAACACCTCTAAATATAGGTCGCACACGCGAGTCGTTTAACGTGACACAAGTCTACTTCGCTGGCGCTGGCTTACAACACGCCAGCTCTGAAGTATGCCTTGTGGAGCGTGACCGAATGATTGCCTGGCCTCAGCCTTCGAGGCCGTGACACGCCATGGTCTCCATACATGTACGGTCTTTCGTACATGAATGGGCTACTGACTGCTTCGCTACGTACTGGGTCATGCTTTTTGGTGCTTGTTGTTTTTTATACTACGAGATTTTTTTGTTTAACTGACATGTTTAACTTACACTGAGAAAGCACTGTTGAATCTGGTGAATTATGGTGAATTTTCCCCTACCAACAAAGGGTAGGGGGTAATTTGACACATATAGAATACTGGAACAAGCATCATAAACACAGTTATGTTACCATTTCGATTTTCTCTAAATAAGCGTGTATTTTGGGAAATAACATATGCTTTGCTACTTCGCTCCTTTGAAGCGAATTGAGTCACCTGGCAGTTCATTATAATCATCTACAACTTGTTTGCGTATATACTGCAGGCCGAGGGCCTCTCACTGTGCCCTATTTTAAGCGAGCGCCTCTCAAATATTTCCTGCGAACATTTTTTTTATTTTCTTGCTCTATCAAACTCGCTGAAATTCTGAGTTTTTTTTACTTTGTCCTAGTATCAATTTTGTTTCTGACTTGCCAACCCAAGTTTATGTAGCACAGGTCGTAACATTAAGTTACTATGACCTAGAAATTCACCTACACATTTTTATTGCGTGACACACTCTACTGTCTCTGTCTTAATTATTATACGTACCATCTTTCTTTCTTGAGAGTTCTCACGGAGTAAATACACCCATTACACTCTGCCAGTGTACCCGGAGTAGAGAAAATATTAAAGAGAAACAGTTCAATACTGCTTACTGTTGACAAGCTCAGAACTTTTTACGGGCAAGATACAACACAATTTTTTATCACAAAATTGCAAATTTATTACCTAAATAGGATGAATTAGTGCGTGCACGTGCACAATAGCTTTACAAAGAGACAAGCTCCTGCATGTGGCATCTATATTAAGACGCTGTAGATGAAACATTTTTGAGAGGAATAAATAATGTAGGCCATACGTTCACATCAAAGGGGTGGGTGCAGCCCCCACTCATTAATAGACGTCCTGTCGTCATAGTCTCCCCACAAAGTAGCACCCTGCAGGCACCCAACCAGGCAAGGAGACTGAAACAAATGAGGATTTACTGCACGAGGAAACAATAATAGACGCTTCTGAAGAGGTCTCGACAGACGTTCCCAGCTTTGGTCGGAACGCCCCCATTTCTACCTCTTTTGCCTTTCCTTTCCTCTACGTATCACAACCACCAAGCTGAGACGTAGCAGCCACTTCGCTGAAAGAAAATCATAAAATGGCGTCGATACATCAGATAATTCTTATTATTTTATACCAAAGCATTAAATGTGAAAAGTTTGCCACGAATGGTATACGAAAACGGTCTTTTTGTCGGATAAATATGTTTTATTGTGAGAAATTGTGGCTAACAGGGTTTCTTTCAATACCGCGGTGGTCTAGTAGCTAGGGTACTCAGCTGCTGACCCGCAGGTCACGGGATCGAATCCCGGCTGCGGCGGCTGCGTTTCCGATGGAGGCGGAAACTCTGTAGGCCCGCGTGCTCATTTGGGTGCACGATAAAGAACCCCAGGTGGTCAAAATTTGCGGAGCCCTCCGCTTTGACATCTTTCATAACCATATCAAGGTTTCGGGACGTTAAACCTCACATATCAATCAATCAGAGTTTCTTTCGAGTGAATGCTTAACTATCTTTTCTTAAATACTTGGATGTCTTATAAAGAAACTCCGGCCCAATAGTACGGCTATGCCTTGCAAAAAAAGTGCTCTATACAAAGTGGCTTCTCATAAATGCACTTCAGCATGTAAGAGTCTTCTTCTTGTGTTTGTAGACACACCGATCGCGTTATCAACGTAATTCCAGCAAAAATGGGTGCACCGCTCTCGTTCAATGATGAGAACACACGAGACGCCTAAAGAGTCAGGTCTTGCTGAGCAAGGTGGATGAAGGGGGTCGGAAAATGGTGGGTGAGGGAGAATGGTGCGCCTGAGTTTGGCACACAGCAAGGGACCTGGAAGAGCCCAGCGTGCTTACTAGACGTGCCTCGATGTCTCGAACACAGCTGCTCAGTGCCGCGCCGTTAGCTTGCTGGCGCACTGTACGGGTCCACATAGCGATGATGAATGCGGCCTGCACCCGGGGCTGCCTGGACGGGGATGTTCTGGAGGTGAAGGATAGAAAGAGGGGTAGTCCCCGGACATGACGTGTGTCGGAGAACGCTGAATGCGCCAATACAAGAAAAAAAAGGTACAGGCAGCCTCTTCTCTTCCTCGCTGTGATGCATGTCTGAGCGAGCCAGCCTATAAGAACACGGATCGGTAGAAGCAGAAAGTAAGCCGCTCAGCAAAGAACGGAGAAATATCGTTCCGGCTACGGTCGCCAGCTGGTGTGCCCCGACCGTGCTACTTAGTCGAAGGTGTATAAAGAGCAACGATCAGCACTTTCTCTTTGCTCCCTCCTTCCTACTTTCCCTCTGAGGCATATCCTTTATACCTCCATTTAATTTTCTTGTTGCGCTTGCTTTTTTCCTCTCTCACTTTTTCTTTGCCCCATGGGAATCCTCATCTGAGCCGCTCAGCCTTCCGTTTTGTATAATTTGTCTTCGAGAAGCCATCAATTTTCTGGTTATTGACCGTCAGCCCTCTACGGTTCCATCACCAAGGGCCGGGAAACTGCCTGCAAACCTCGCGTTCCCGGACGGGCTGATTTTGGTTTTCACTATTTCTCACTTTATTTTATTGCCAGTTTCTGTTTTTCTAGCGCTGTCATAGAGGAGAGGACTTTATTGACTATGAACCCTCAGTGGTGTTGTGCTACCTAGGCTTCGCCCCCCCCCCCCTCCCCTGCTCTAACTTGCATTCTACCCCGAGTATACGCACGGATTCAGCCATTCGTCTTTCTCAGGCCTGCTAGCGTTCATGTGAACTTTAGGCGTGCTTACCCATTGCATCTCCTAATTACTTCTTTTGCAGCTGCTCGGCTCTTCTGTACCAGGTGTCACAAACCCACGGGGCAGGTTGAGGTCCCCTCTGCAACCCACGCACAGTGATGGGTATACCCATCACTGTGCACGGGTTTAATTTTTCTCGATGTGCACGATGCCAGAGAGTGTGTATTGACATCCTGATTGTTTTCAAGGAGTGTGGTTCCGGATTGAAGTTCACCTTTGAGTTTCCCAAGGACAATGAATTGCAAGTTCTTGGCTGAAATTGCAATTCTTCTCCTCACATGTAGGTCAGTGTTTTTCCCTAGGTCTACTAAACCACTCCGAGTACGAATAAGTTCACTTGAGAACGGCAAAAAAAAAAATAGCATAGCGCTTTTATATACAAAGTCTGCCGTCTCAAAATCATGTCTTCATTCTCTTAGTGCTAGCTTTGCACCGCAAATCAGTAGGATAAAAGCCGCAGGGTTCCCCGATAACCTGTTGAGCTCTACTTGCAAGAAGCTTGTCAGATGGGCAATATCTGGGTGCCTTTCAGTGCCTCACAGTGACAGGGCGGGAAAGGGAAAGGTTGCAGTTGTGCCTTACATGTACAAGACTTTGTACAGTTTAAAAAAATGGTTGCGAAGCGTTTCGGCGTTGACGTTGTTTTCAGTGCGCCTAACAAGCTCTTGCGTGTTTGCCCTCCTACTGTGAAAAGAAGAACTCGTAGGAGACGCTGTGATTATGGATGGTGTTGTGTAAAACATGTGAATACGTATTTGCCCTGCTGCGTTGCCTTATTGTATAACATATTGACAACTTGCAAATGCTAATACATTCGTCAAACTGGGCGATGTGTCAACATAGGCTTGCATGAACATGGCATGTCTTTGAAAACTGTCAAGCTTTCACACCTAGATGCACATTGCCATGCCTGTGGGTGTCAGCCTCTGTTTAACGAAACATTTTTTTCCCTGAACCACGTTCAGATGGCCCGTGAAATTGTTGAAGCCACCTATATAGCTAAAGCGAGTATTTCTTGTATAAGCCGTCCGTCGGTAGCGCCATCAATCCGCGAGGTAGAATACATTATTATGGCTTTATCTGGTGACAAAAACGCTCCTGTCCTTCGTCATGCACAATCATGCTGCGGTGGCCTGTTTTCTAGTTTTTTTTTGTAATCTGGGTGTATATTTTGCAACATTTTTAATTAAAACTTAAGTTGCTAGTAGCGCATTGTTCTATCTCTTTCGCGCCTGTCTGTTGTGGTTTTTTCGTGCTTTTTTCAAGCATGAGTTTCAACCAACTCGTCCAACTGTCCCTGCTATGTTTTACTTTCTTTTATGATAGAGCCTTCATTTTCTCTAGAGTACTAGTCCAAGCATTGCCCCAAGCGACTTTCCTTGTTCGACCTCCTACATTCTTGCAACAAGAGCCTCCTGAACATCTTGTTTTAATGACAAATACCTGTCTTACTATTTCATCACGTGAATCTCTTTCAAAAAGAATATATCTTTCATTTTTCTCTTGATAAATGCTGTGTTTGATTGCTGCGCAGTAGAGCACTGTAATGTTAACTGTAATGCAGCTTTTTCGAATCAATGCAGTTTAGTGCAAAGGGTCTTGTTTCTTTATGCTATTTGTCGTGTTTCTGTATGCTCCTTCTCAAGTTTGATGATGTTGTTGCCAAAATGTCGAGAGGAATGAATAATGTTTCAGACATTCGTATGCTGTAATTTCCTAGTATGTTTTGTTCTTACCATCATTCAAGGCCTTCAATTGAAGCATATTATGTCTACAAAAATGATGCCTCTGTAGTTGCTCGCAGGTCAAGAATTTGGCTTGTAGCAAGTGTACCTCATAAGGGATACTTAGAAAAGTGTCATTCTATTGTCATTGCGTTTCTCTTGTTTCACTCTGGTGAAGCTTTATGAGTCTCATGCCCAAGTCTATAGAAAGGACTAATTTTATCTTCTTGATACCTCATCTACACTGCAAAGGAAGATGGTGTTGTTGGAGAGGGGGCAATAATGTACGCAATGAATCAGATGTACTCTCCTTTGTCCTGTAATCAGTTTAGGTTGTCATAACTGTTGGTGTTGACTGCCTATATATAAATATAGAATATCTGAAGCTTTCATTTCTAATAACGGGTGTCTGCAATTTCGAAAAGTGTCTCTGCTCTATTTCTCCATTGTCTGCCGTGGAAGCTGAGAAATTTTAGCACCCTAAGTGATAACATATGGTAGGGTATATCATTTAGTTTCCAGCTCTTTTGATGTTTCTGTTTGTTGATTATAAAAAATAACTGTTTAGGCTACTCAAAAGTAGAACTTCATGTGAAAAAAAATGAAGATGAAGCACGGCATAAAACTTTTCGCCAATCAGACTGCCCCAAATGTTACTTGACATTGCCGTGCACCTCCGAAATATCAAGGCAGGAGATGTGCCGGACAGCCTTAGGAAGAAAATAATTGAATGGGTGGCATTTTATCTGTCTACACAGACGATGTAAGTGCCAACATGTTACCTATGTGTAAGAAAAGTTGGGACTGAATGTAACGACGGTTCATTCCATAGTAATTTCTTTGTAATTGTGTTGCATCACAGCTTAACGTTTGTTTTCAACCTTGTACTGCACCATAAACCTTGTTCATTATGCTAGGTTATAAAACAACTCACAATGGTAGTCTGGTAGGTGAGGTGTCATGTGACTGAGATCGGGGACATGTGTTTGATTGCCAGCCACCGCAGCGACATTTCAATGGGAGTAAAACTAAAGAATGCCTGTGTATTCGAGTTTAGGTGAATGCCAAAAGCTGCTAATGATCAAATTTATTCCAATTTTAAAAACCCTAGGAGGTACAAGTACGTCGTAAGCTGGCACATTAATATTTATTCCAAACAAAAGAATACCCATAGTTGGTATGTCACATCTGCTTGCAGAAATTGATGTATTGTGCTGCATTAAATATGAAAATTCTTTTCAGGAGCGAATTTAAATATGAGGTGCCTCAGTTTTACTGGTTAAATTATGATGCAGTCATCATCAGGTTCCATCATAAGCAAACACACAGGGAGTACAACACATAATTTGGGGTGCAGGTGCCATGTAGGGTAAAATTGTCTCATCGGGCTGATTCATCCAAGGAATCTCGATTGACATATTTTAGATTGTCTCTGGGAAACAACTGTATTGCAGTGTTTTTCACATTCTATCTATGCACTTGTGTACCTCAAAAAAGTGATGTGGACTTTTTTTGAAAACATAGGTACCCAAATAGGTTGCACAAGGTTGCAGCAGTGAGCCTCGTCAACACCTACCCACAGTTTAGAGAAAGCTCAGACACATGCCACGTAAGAAATTTTTTTCTGTATTTTTCATTCGCTTTAACTGTGTTCACACATTTCAAGAAAAGATGTGCTGTCAAAATATGTTGCAGCACATGGTAAAAGTCACTGTTATGGTTTCCCCACCGCTGCCTACATCTGTTTCCTGTTGTTCAGTAGCCATGCCGTGGCCTTATAGTTTGGCCGTTTGATTAAGCATGTATGCGCCAGCAGCAGCGCCACGTCAGAAAAGCTACAGTGCTATAACTTTTAAACGTTAACTCCACATTGATGTAGTGGTGTGCTCAAACATATCAGTAGTACGTGTTTGCTTGAAGACAAAATGTCATTTCCAATGATTTCCAAAAAAGAAGTGGCTGCAGCAAGAAGCATGCAAACTCATACACAAAATGTACCAATGGTGTTGTCTACGAATTTCTGCTATCCTGCGGCATGACGTATGTCGGCCAGACGGGAAGGTGCGTGAATAAGCGTGCGCGGGAACACGAGCTTTCATCCTAAGTTGGGGCACATTTGCAATTCACGCAAGTGTGAGCCCTACTTTAATAAAATTCAGATTCTGGGGAGAAGCAGAGGCACCACTGCTTGCCTGAGAACTGTTGGAAGCGTTTCACATGAAAGCACGAGCTTCATTATGCATCAATGACACTTCATTGTTCGTTTTTCTGGCAGAGAGCACGTGCTTGGATCGCAGGTTGAGCTTAAGTTAACAGATCAATGTGGGCCTTTCCTTTTGTGCATGTCTAACCCTATCTAATGCACTGCACTAAGCTTCGTCTAATCGATGTGTGCCTTGCTTTCCACGCATGCATTTGCCCATATAGTGTGCTGCATTAAGTTTCGAATAAACAGTCGAAAGTTCGCACTCCTCTTCACCCCTTCCCTCGTTCTTTCTTCGCGTAAAACAGCCACGACTGGGCTCGGACTACATTTCAAGTAGAAGCCAGTCAGGGCCTTGGTGATAAGACGTCAGCCTGCCCGAACCCACCCCGTTGGCCGTGCCAGGCTTGGGCTTTCGGGCTACCCGAAGCCCATGCACACCTCGAAGCTAGAACACTTTGGAGCCATTGGGCTGCCAATGATGTAAAGGCAAATGTTGTGACATTATTCCAGATCTCTATGTATATGCGCCTTCGAAACAAAGACAAAAACCTGCGCAAGTGAATGCCTCCAGGATGCCCGGAAGTGGACGCTCAAGGCGGAACATTTAAAGCAAGAAACTCGGAAGAAAGTCATGTCGCTTCATCTAAAACTGGGTTTCAAAGACAGGGGATGAGCTGCACATTCGCATGTATATTTCGTTCATTACACGAAGAAAGCTTTACTTTAGAATAATTTTATTTATAATTCACTAAACATGTTTTACGTTTTGTACATTGTGGGAAAAGCAAAAAAAACTGCAAAACATGTTTGTTGCATACGTTACCCGTGTACGCTCAATTAATTTGTTTGCCCTGTCACTATAATCTGCGGGCCACCAAGTAATTTAAAGCTAGTATGTCTAAGCAGATTTTTGTTCTCTGAAGGAAACCTAAAAATATTTCGGACCGACAAATATGACGGAAATTTGATTCCAGTTGGAGTGGTTGCATTTCAATGGATACGAAAGGCTAGATGATGTACTATGTGATGGCAGTGCATGTAATACAACCCCGCACGGTTTAAATTCTCCAGAGCTCTCTACTATGGCGTCTCTCATAGCAGGATTTACTTGGATACTCTAATACCTGTATCACTTGGGTCCTTTCGAAAGGCCATCCAGTCAATGGGCTTCAAAACACCACAACTCATTGGACTCGGTGGGGTTGTGCTGCTATACACAGTTTTGAATGACTATTGTGTAGTTCAAGTGTTTCTCGCGAAAATTGCGTGGCTGTGCGAATCCTTATTTTTGTATTGATATCACCTAAAGTTAAATAATATAAGTTCACTTAAAAGCTGGAACGTGTGTGTTGATGTTGTTAACTTATTTCAACAAAGATTTTATTCATATTTGGGAAGCTTTTAAATTGTTGAGCATTGAAATTGTGGCTAGCGCTGCACCTCAAGACAGCACGCTGAAGGCAAGCATGCGGCTGTTCTCGAGAATACGTGCAGTTTGCACATTTTTAGTGGCAAAAATACTCTATTAAATAATTCAAAACACCCAGATATACTACTTTCGAAGCATACTGGTTAGTTACCTTTTTTCTAATCTTTTGTAACAGGACACTAACCGAGAGGGCACGTTTATGCTGTTTCCGCTTCCATCGCTCAATGGCCATTGAAGTTTGAATCAATGCTCCGTTGAATCAATGAATCCGTGAATCAATGAAGGCTCCGTTGAATCAATGGACTATTGATTCGACGGCCTTACCGCCTGTGTGGCAGCTTGTGCTTGACAGTTGAGGAAATGGACCATAGGTTCGATGGCCTTCCAAACGCTTATGTAACACGGGTATCAACCCCATAAACCAATCGATTGAAACTTACAATATATAACACCCAAATCTGCGCATGTGTGCCCATCTAAGCTACTTTCACAATTGTACTGCTTGTTCAATCTTTTCTGCATGAGTACGCAGTGAAATAACAAGCCACATCTAAATATTCACACTGGAACAAATATGCATGATAAAGAGCACAATCTCTTGTATGGTTCAACTCTCTGTAGGCCTGTTTTCTTAGCACTAGTAGTTCGGTGCGTCTGCTTGATCTGTATCTCATCAGTAAAGTGCAGGTTAATATTGTACTACCTCCAGTACACGCCCACATTTCTTTCCAAATTAAAGAGTGTTCCATGACCCAGTCAGTGTCATTACACATCAGTATAAACACAATGCCTGGTGTTAGAAAGCAAGTACCAGACCTTTGAGCTGTCAGCCTATTGATCTGTTTATGTTCCACTAGTGCAGCCAATAGCGTGGTATTGTGCAAAAACACAAGCAATGATTTGCACAATGTCAGTTTCCATGAATTGTTTTCGCAGTAACTAAATTCTATTTTACATTGCATTTGCAGACTGTCGTGAAGGATACATTTGAAGCATACCTATTCTTCGTCCCTGAAGCGACCGACCGACCTCATGAAAAAGGAGCTCGAAACGCGGAACCCTAGCATTGAAAAAGTGGAAGATGCAATGTTGAGAACAGCTGTTGCCAGAAGAAAAAGCTGTGAGCTAGAAGGCAAGAGCCTGAGTGACTTCGTAAGTCTCTATCCAGCATTAACTCTCGAAAATGGGGTGAGTAACCCTAATTGTCTGTTATTCATTTGTTTGCACCATTTGAAATTTGCTTTCCTGCATCATCATAGCTGGCAAGCTGAAGCACTGTAATAATAATTTTGACTAACTCTGAAATAAACAGTGAATCAATGAGTTGTGTGCTTTGTGCAGCAAAATATCCATGAGAAACTTTGCCATACTTTTGGGATATCTCTCTGAAAGTACTATGCGTTAAAACAGTGCAGCAAGCATATTACCACAATGGACGGCATTGATCAATACATAGATGTTTTGTAATTGAGGAAGTTCTTTGCTTGCTTATCGTTTGTGACCATCTTCAGCTATCTATTTGTTTACTTCGGTACCATCACAGTGTAAGAATACTTTAGGTGATAATTCACCCCATGGTGCGTCCACGTCGTGTTCGGTGCATTCAGTTCATTTAGAGCCCCCAAATTGCTGCCTCCCCTATGTAATTTCAACTGGCGCATGTACTATAATCGATCAGGCATAGCCTCGGAGACTGCCGCCGGCAGGACACCTCCCTGTGTGCACTCTTGAAGCCCTGGTATGAGGAGCCCCACCTGTTTAACATGGTCGCACTGGATAGTTGGGCACTGTGGCTTGTATCACGTGCACCCATTGGGACGGTGAAGGCAGGGGGCATCTATCAGCAGGACGACGCACTTTGAATATTATTTCTGCGTCAATGTTACTAAATCACAGTTGTCACACGCAAATGATGCACTCGCCGCACCTGGTGTTTTTCGTTTGAAGAAAACATGGCATGCAAAGCTGTACTGGCTTTCCATAGCCGCATACTCTGCCTTAGAAATTCATTCTCCACGAAGTGCTGGTTGACACAGCAACGCCTTCATGTCTTTGTTGTGTCGTCCCGCCAGTGGGTATCCACCACAAAGTATTTTTCTTACACCGTGGTATCCACCACCATTATCGGGCCGACTAAAGCGCAGCACTGTTTTTTTTATCTGGTTCATGAGGTCTCACAGACGTCCTCACCCAAAGAGTATATAATTTACAAAGTACCGCCATCACTGAGGTGAACTTTTTTGAGCACGTACAGCGCACAAAGCTGTACGTAAGCGAGTGACTTCATGACGGGTAATGCTCTTTCTGAGGAAGGCAACTCTTTCTGTGCAAACAACGAAAACGATGCGCACTCTGACTGTCCCGTGGAAGGAAACTTACTTTGGAGAAGCAAACGCGTTTGTGTTTTGCCTATGCTGATGCATGTAATTGGGCCGTTTGCTCTTGTGCTAAAGATCTTGGTTATCTCTTTAGAGTGTACCACAATATCTTGCTCCATAAGCATGACAAAACACGAACACTGACCTGACACGCCACTGGCAGCCTCTTTGGTAACACCGCTTAACCAGACAAGGAAAAAAAAAACATGCCTTTTCTCACCGAGTCCCTCTAATACCTCATGTTGCAATGTCCCCTACACAACTGCGGCCAGCGCATGTACTATAGCCAAAAATTATATGAACGTGCTGTCTATTGCAGCGGTTGGAGAGTGTCAGCACCAACATTACTCTTAGACCCGGGTACCGTCAATTCCCAAAGGTTGTCTGCGTACCATGATCACTGAAGAGTACAACACTATTGATGGATTTCATATCTAGCCTTCATGTCAATCAATCAATCAATCATGATTTATTTCAGCTTCAAAGACATTCAGTGGAGCTTGGTGGGTACGGACAAAAAGCCATAGATGAGGCTTGACAGGGTCCGTACCCCCGGGCTTGGCAAACGTGGCGTACAGAGTGGCGTACAATCGTGACGTACAAAGGCAAAAACGGGCACATAACAGTTATCTTCATTGCAACAACATAAGCGAGCTAGTGGAACTGAAAAATGTACACAATAAAGAGAAAAGGCACTGGTACAGTATACAGAGAAAAGGCACTGGTATACGAGAAAAGGCACTGGTACAGTATACAGAGATGCACTCGTTCAAAATGAAGGGGGAGAGAGAGATTCACAGGTACATTTTATCATCATACACATGCGAATTGAGTACGCGGAAGTGTTACTTATGTTTTTCGGATATGTTAAGTAGTAGCGGTAGCTGATATTTCAACATCTGTGTTGCGTAATTGGTTCGTGGTCTTGGTAATCTCCAGACTTCACGAGTCCTCAAAATTCGCACATGTTCAGCGCGAGTTAGCGCCGACAATTCTGTGAAAAATGTGTCGTTATTTTTTATAGCCGACTTATAGCGATTGTTTAAAATTGTGTGATATAGCTCATGTACTGGGAATAAGTGCAGAGCCTTGAAAATCGGTTCCGTGTGGGCATCGTATGCGGCACTAACGATGTTACGAATGGCTTTCTTTTGAAGTTTGTGTAATTTCTGAACGTTGGTTTTGGTGGTCGTGCCCCAGACTAAGTGACAATAAGATAAGTTAGACAAAAATAGTGATTTATAAATTAACAATTTTATGTTTTGAGGCAGGACGTAACGAAACTTTGACAATATACCTACAGTTTTTGAAAGTTTATTTAAGGTGGCATTCACTTGATCTGTCCACGTCATATGCTCTTCAAAAATGACTCCCAGGCTTTTAGCAACGCGTGATAATTCTATAGTTGATGTACCTAACTTTAGACTGTTTGTGATGCCCAGTGTTTTGTTTTGAGGCCGAAATATAACAGCTTTCGTTTTAGCCGCGTTTAGGTTCAAAGAGTTGGCGATACTCCAAGTGTGAATTTTATTTAGGACGACGTTGCCTTTTTCAATGAGGTTTGAAGGGTCACGTCCTGTAATAAAAACACTTGTATCATCTGCGTAAATGATAAATTTAGTATTAGCACAATTATTTACTATATCATTCACATATAAATTAAAGAGCAATGGGCCCAAAATGCTACCCTGAGGTACACCAGCCTTAATTGGTTTGAATTCGGATACAAAACCATTAATAGTGACTTGCTGGTGGCGATGTTTAAAGTAAGAAATTATAAGTTTTAAGAAAGTGCCTCTAAAGCCATAATGCTGCAGTTTCTCAAACAAGGAATCGTGGTTAATTGAGTCAAATGCTTTTGAGTAGTCAATGAATATGCCTAGTGTACAGAGATGATCTTCGAAAGATTGTAAGATAAGCTCCTTTTGGCGTAATAGAGCCATCTCAGTGGAGCATCCCTTCCGGAAGCCAAACTGGCAGGGCGTAATAATGCTATGCTTCGTTGAAAAACTGGACATGCGTTTATATATCAATTTCTCAATGCATTTAGAAAAGACTGGAATAATTGAAATTGGCCTGTAATTGGAGAAATTATTGATGTCACCACCCTTGAATATTACAGCATGTGTGCTTTATGTCTGCGATATATATTATCTAAATTGTCTGCCTCAGGGCATGACTGTTTAAGTGAAGGTCGTGGGTTCGATCCTGGCTGCGGAGGTCGCATTTTGATGGAGGCGAAACGCAACGGGCCTGTGTACTATGTGATGTCAACGCACAGTTCAGAGCACCGAATTGTCACAGTTTCTGGAGCCCTTCACTTTGTCATCTCTAATAATGACATCGTGGTTTTGGGACGTAAAACACCAGATATTATTATTATTATTATTATTATTATTATTATTATTATTATTATTATTATTATTATTATTATTGTTGTTGTTGTTGTTGTTGTATTGTATTGTTGTTATTGTTGTATCTAAACTACTCTTCTGCCCAATTTGTTGTGCAATCGTAGGCCTTAAAGGGGCCTTGCAGCATCCTTTTAGTGTGGTCAGAAAATGCTGCCGAACAGTAGTCGAGGCTCCCGTAAACTTGTGAGCGAGGCATTATAGTGAAACATCTGCCCTTAAATTTATAGTTATTCCTGAAAGTCGGCTGTAAATTGCCCCTTATCTCTACAATTGATGCCATATACTCAAATGACTGTGCCACATGCCCACTCAGGGCCATTGGCTGATTTGAGCGTTGTGGGCTATGGAGATACTGTCCCCGCCATGGGAGGCTGCCTTGTGCCTGCACTCATGCTTGTCATCCTGCTGTAGGCTAGCTTCGCATTCAAAAAAGAAAGGAAGAAAAAAATTCTCAAGGTCATGACGCACAAGTACGACGCAACTTCTTTTCCCCATGCCATCCCTCTCTGCTTAGCTTTCAGTGCATTTGCTGAGACGAGAGAATGCAAATACTGCAAGTAACCAATCTCTCTTACTCTACTCGTACTGGACAATTCTAAAATGTTTGTGGTGGTGGACCATTGAGACAATAAACTTCTGCAGTAAAGCCATTTTATAGTTACTTGGTTAAGTGTTGCACTTTTTACAGATCTTGAATGAATGCCGTCACTTGACTGGTGTATCACCTGATGGTGCGTTCCTCATGTGACAAAAAGGTTGTACTTTTTACAGATCTTGAATGAGTGCCGTCGCTTGACTGGGGTATCAGCTTATGATGCCTTACTGCGGGCAATGCAAGAATACAGTGAGCCTATTCTCAGTGCAGCAGCGCATAAGCATGCAGCCTAGACCACGCTTTGCTCTCTGCAGGCTCAAACCTCAGTGGACAATAGCATTGCAAGAAACTGTGAGTTTACGCTCTTGAATTTCATTGGAGGCAAGGCACATGAGCTATTTTCCAATGATTTTTTGCAACCACGTTCAAAAGGAGCATGTCAAATACTGACATTTGAATCCTTTCAAAATAGTTAGGTCACATAATTTGCAGCATTAACATTGACATTTTAAGTGGATATGAGACAGCATATTCTTGTTCTTAACGTGCTCACAGTCTTTGTGCCATTTCAAGTTAGGCTTGCATCTACCTGCTTTATGCAGGCTACAGTGGCAGAAAAACTACTCATTTTATGTTGCCAAATTTGATAGTTGCCTGGGTATGTACGCATGGCTGTCGTCACCTGTAGCAAATGAAGTGTTGCGCAAAACATGTGGCTGCAGGTCTGATACCCGTCATGGAGGAAGGAAGCAGTTGGGGAGAGCATAGTACAAAAAAGAAACAAAAGCAGTATGTCAGGCACACACACACAAAGCTTTGGTTGCCTCCGTTTTTTATAGGTTAAGAGCTCCAACTTTTTCTAAAGCACATCACTCACAGCATAGTAAGGCAACTGAACTTGACTATTTATCAAATATAAATATCTTTTTTAGGCTGATTCATGCATTTACCATTTACTTCTTATGTACTACTTAATTATGCCACAAGAAATTTCGAAGAGGACAGCTTACTGTCGGATTATGTGAGCCTTGTAAAATAAACTGCCTGTGCTGTTGCTGCACTTTCTATATTACGAAATAGTTGATGGAAAGAGAATCAGTCAGCGGCGGCAGCATTTTCACTGCTGTGTTTTTTTTCTTTTCAGATGCCAAAGGAGTGGCTGCAATCAAAGTCCTTCCATTTCTCGTCAATGAGCGAAGGGGGGACGTATTCTCAAAAATAGTAAGAATTTCGGACATGTGATTAAGAAGCATCAACTTACGGTAATCAAAATTAAGTGCAAATGTGGCAAAACATTAGAAGCTATAGCACAAAAGTAAACTCTGAGAGTCACTATAAGTGAAAATACCTTTATTGCTCAGTGGTTTTTGCAAGTTTCTGCACCAATTTGAACTTTTTTTCAGACCAAAATTATCATGTGAATGACAGGGCGGTTACAGATAAATTAACAATAGCATTTGCAGTTTTGGCCTGTTTAGCTGACAGCCTGTGCAAGGTTACTTCTTCTTCTTATCGCGTATGCATGTTGAAGAGACTATGCTGCATGCTTCTAGTATCACCCCAGTGGCAGTAGAATTGTCAGTCTGTGTCATGAGGTCAGGGTAATCGAGCAGTTGTGAGAAAGGAGGTGTGTGACATGTATAGTGTTTCTGGACTCAGGGGGCTAATGAAGCTTAGTGAACTACAGAGATATTCGAGTATGTTTGAAGAGTCATGTTCTAAAACGCTTAAGCTCGTCTACCGCCGCAGTAGCTTTTTCAACAGCCTCAAATGACAGGATGGGGACAGCAGCAATATCGGAAGGTAGCAACAAAAAAGAGAAGGCAGGGAGGTTAACCAGAAAGACATCCGGTTGGCTACCCTACACTGGGGGATTAGAGAAGGGGACAAGAAAGACGAGAAAGAGGGAAGGGAGGGAAAAGAAAAAAAAGGTGGCGAGAGACTGACAGTAATTTCACTGCAGCGTGTAATTGATTGATTGATATGTGGGGTTTAACGTCCCAAAACCACTATATGATTATGAGAGACGCTCACTGCAGCGAGTAGAACTCTACCGCATGTCAGAGGCGTTCACACAAGCCTGTCTTTTTCAGGAAACACAGCAGGGCTTTCACTGCCTTGTGGGCTGTCGAGGCACGTGGACGTTGCTGTAATAGCACCTGCACAGAAAGAGGCCGATCATTCAGTCACCGCATTGCGTTGGCAAGTACTTGTATATCTGAGGCAAATCGAGGACAATAGCACAACAAATGTTCGATATTTTCGTCGGTGCCGCAAAGATCGCATGCCGCACTGTCAGTAATTCCGATTAACGTGGTATAAGCTTTCGTGAAAGCAACTCCCAGCCAAAGGCGACAGAGAAGCGAAGCTGCACGTCGATGTAGGCCGGGTGGAGGCCGGAGTTGTAGTGAAGGGTCGAGCTCGTGCAGTCTTGTACGTCGTAAGCTTGGTGTGTTCCCCTCAGTCAGTGTGAGACTGCGGGCCAGTTGACGAATCTTCCTCGCCGCATCCGCTCTTGAAAGCGGAATCGGAACGCTGTTCGCTTCTTTATGTGACGTGCGAGCAGCGTGATCTGCAGAATCATTGCCGGCTATACCAGAATGCCCAGGTAAACACTGAAAGACGATGTCATGGCCTTTTTGTATTAAAAGGTGGTGAAGTTTCACGGTTTGGTAGGTCAACTGGTCGCGGCATCCGTGTCGGAGAACTGATATCAGGCACTGTAACGCTGGTTTTGAGTAAAAAAAAACAGCCCATTTACCTGGTCTTTCTTCTGAATTGATGAGTTCCAGTGCATTGCGCAGAGCCTCGAGTGCTGCCGTCGTCGACGTTGTCACATGTGAGGTCTTAAAACACCAAGTTACCCCTTGTGATGGTATAACCACTACTCCACCTGAACTAGACGGCGTAGTAGAGCCATCCGCGTAAATGTGCACGTGGTTACTGTAGTTTTGTTCCAGTAGGAATAGACTCAGTTGTTTCAGGGCATGTGTCGGTTAGTCCGATTTTCTCTTCGTTCCTGGAATCATTAAGTGAACTCGCGGCCGGCTCAAGCTCCAATGAGGAAGCAGTAGCCTTGATGCAGGTGCGTATGCCTCAGAAAACGATGAATTATGCTTGTAATATCATGCATAAAAGAATCATGTGGCTGCCTTCAGTTGTACAAACGCTGCTTAATTTTCTCGAAAGATGAGGACGCAAGTTCAGATTGTTTTTATGTGTGTGCGTGTGCGGGGAAAGCCCTACAAGAGACATAAATTATATTATTGATGCCTAGCCCTGTCACAGGTGCATGGGATGAATCTGGGGACAACGTGGCACATTGGAGATCAGTCATAGCTGTAGCTCACGGTTCTGGTTTTGCCATATCTATGTAGGGATCAGGGCACAGTTTAAACTGGCCAACAGTCAAAGCACAGTTGCAACGAAACGCTGAAGGTCTTCACAGAGCAACCCGCCATGGTGGTCTAGTGGCTACGGTGCTCGACTGCTCACCCAAAGGTTGTAGGTTTGAATCCCTGCTGCAGCGGCTGCATTTTGTGGAGGCGAAATGCTGGAGGCTCATGTACTTAAATTTATGGGCACGTTAAAAACACCAGGCAGTGGACATTTCCGGTCGTCTACTAAGGAGTCCCTCATAATCATATCGTGGTTTTGCTATGTAAAACCCCAACAGTTATTACGAGTCTTCATAGAGCATAAGTTATATCCTGGCATTTTCAGCCATAGTAGTTCTTCATATGACTACTGTGATACCGTTTTGTTGCATAAGTGTCAAATGTCTTCCCCCCCCCCCAACTTGTGGCGTAGCCAACACCACATTGTATGCTAAAACGCGTATGCCTGTCTTGTAGTTTTCAAGAATAATTTGCTAAAAACGTGTACGAAGAGAGACAGGAACAGCAAAAGCGCATACATAATGCATTTTCGGCCAACAGTCCATTCTTCTGAGCCTATCTTTTGGCTACAACTACTTATTATTGCCATTTTATTCACTAACCCCGCTAATATGACCTTTTATTTGTGATTTAAAAACATCAGGGAAAGAATTTATATCACTGCCATAATAGGCATCATCGAAATTACAAATGAGATCCAACACTCTGCTACCCTACTCCTTCAGGATTCGGACGTCTACTAAGAATCTGTTCTCTCCGCTACAGACCGCTGCAGCCCAGGTGTTCCAGCCGAGCAGCTTTCTCCCGTGTGCAACCACGCTCGTGTCAACACGAGCCAACCTCCTGTGCCTCCCCTGTGCCTGACTGCGCCGGCGCTGCATGGCTACCAAGAAGTGGCTCTCGGCGCCTGCGCTACGTGGCTACTCGAAGATCGACATCGACTCGCTATCATCGTCTTGTACGACCTTTAGCGGCCTGTCATTCGCACGTGGAGCGCTACGGCGCGTGGTCACCCCTGCGCCTGCGCTGGCCTCATCGGAGGTTATATAAGGAAGTCCCCAGCGCACCCGAACCACTTTTGAGCAGCGGCCGTAGGATTCGGACGTCTACTAAAAATCTGTTCTCTCCGCTACAGGTTGGTTCTTGTACTATTACTTCCGCTCGTGTTGCCTACTAACATACGGCTGCTGCTCATAAGTGTTGCCTTCTGGTTTCGCTTGCACACTATGCCTACTAACACCGAACTTACTAAGAAAATCGAGCACCTTGATTCCCTGCTTCATGCTAAACTTGACAATCTTGTTGATGACCTTGTGTCTAAAATATCGAAAAAATTAGAAGATCAGGGAATAGGCAATCTTTCTGCACTTGCCGATAGTGTACGTTTCATCAGTGACCAATATGATTCAGTGCGCAAATCTGTAGATGAGCTGGTGCAGTCAAACAAAGCACTGAGGGCAGAAAATGACGAGTTAACCAAAAAGATTGCAGATTTGGAGCAATACAGTAGGCTCAATAACATTGAAATCAAAGGTGTTCCATGTACACAAAGCGAGGACTGCGCTGTTCTTTTGAAAACCATTGGACAAGTGATTGAATGTCCCATTTCATCGACAGATATTGATGCAGTTCATCGCGTCGCCAGTAAAACAGCTGACAAGTGCATCATTGCGCGCTTTTGTTCACGCGAGAAGAAAAATGAGTTCCTTCGCAAAGCGCGTAAGGCACGACTGCGTGCTTCCCAGTTAGGTTTATCCGGAAGTAATGACAATCCAATCTTTGTCAATGAACATCTTACCATTGCCAATAAAAAGCTGTTTAGTAAAGCGCTTGTTCTAAAAAAGGAAAAGAAATGGCGGTTCCTCTGGACAGAGAATTGTCATATCAAGGCCTGCAAGACAGAGGACAGCAGGGTATTTTGGATTAATACGGAATCTGATCTCAACTTATTCACGGGACGTTGACAAATTCGGTTCACTTTTCCTAACTAATTAGCTTTCGTCGTGTATCATCATGTCGTTGCTTCCTTTCGAGGAAACTAAATCCCTCCTTGCTAATTCTACTTGTT
Organism: Rhipicephalus microplus; assembly: GCF_043290135.1. Lineage (NCBI taxonomy): Eukaryota > Metazoa > Arthropoda > Arachnida > Ixodida > Ixodidae > Rhipicephalus > Rhipicephalus microplus. The sequence goes on from NC_134703.1 coordinate 135,579,551, forward strand.
CATCGCTGCACATCAATGCGCGTAGTTTGCGAAAAAACTACGATAACATTATTGGATTCACTGACTTACTCTGTCATTCCTTTTCATTTTTATGTATTACTGAAACATGGCTAGGATCTTGTGATGGCAATCTGTACGGATTTTGATTGTTTAACTCTGAATATTGTCACCGTGATTCGGGTCGCTATGGCGGCTCGGCCATATTTATATCGCCCGAGATAAAGTACAAGCGCAGGACTGACCTATCTTTGAATATTCTGAACTGTGAATCTGTATAGATCGAGGCTGCCTTCCCCTCCTCTGTTAATCTAAATAAAGTGATCATTGCATGCATTTACCGTTCTCCATCTTCGTCTATTCCGCATTTTCTACATAATTTAGCTGCTGTACTCGACATTATCACCGCAGAAAATAAGCAAGTTGTTTTGGTTGGTGATATCAACATTAACCTAATGGATACAGATAACAACAGCACCATAGCATATAGTGATTGTTTTCTTGGCTTCGGGCTTGAATACTTAATTTCAACCTCTACTCGATTTTCACCCACTGGAACAAGGACGCTCATTGACCCCGTATTAAGCAATTTTTCGCCAACCCCTAGTGCAGGAGTCATTGATGTGTGCATCACTGATCATCATCCTGTCTTTGTAACTTTCACCGTAAATCTACCTCGCCTTAGCACGTGCCATTTCACGTCAACCTTCGATCAGGAAAACTTTATCAAGGTTATTCAAGGCTCTGAGTGATCTTCCATTAGCACCTTAGAAAATCCTGAAGAAGCACTCCCTATTTCTTAAAGCTGTGTATGCAAACACTAAAACTGTTAAATGCAAGAAAATATATAGGTTTCAACGTAATCCCTGGTTAACTCAAGCCTTGTTAACTAGTATGCGGAAAAAAGATAATCTCTACAGGAAAACAAAAAACAGCCATTTAATGTGAATTCGAGACTCAAGTATAAAAAAAAAGTAAGATGTTGAATAAACTGCTGAAAAAATCAAAACGACTTTATTATGAAAAAGAATTCTGTAAAGCAAGAAATGACCCAAAGAAAAAATGGAAACTTTTCAATGACTTTTTAAACAGACCTCAGGTTAGTAATGTCATTGATAAAATTAGGTATAAACAGCAAATCTGTACTGAGTCCTCTGACATAGCCGAGTCTTTTAGTGATTACTTTTATGAAGTATAAATTGATAGGTCCAAAGTATCCTCGTAAACCCTTACCCGCTGTATCCATTCATGCTTTCTATTTCCTGTTACCATTGACGAAGTCTATTCTACAATCCTGAGTCTAAAAAACTGTAGCGCTGGACTAGACAATGTATCGGCGTTTCATTTAAAACTTGCTGCTCCAGACATCTCAGAAGTCTTAAGCATTATAATTAATGTCATTTTTAAACATGGCATATTTCCGAGCTCACTGAAAAAAGCCAAGTTAATCCCAGTACACAAAAAAGGTGATACGACAGATGTCCGTAACTACCGCCCTATTTTTATTTTGTCTTCCATCAGCAAACTTGTTGAAAAATTACTTGCAAAACGTAATAACAAGTACCTCAATAAATTTAAGCTGCTAAAGCCTTGTCAATTCGGTTTCCGGGCTGGTAGTTCTACGAATTTAGCATTGCTATCATTAACTGATTTCTTGAAAACGTCCATCGACAACGGTAATTTCACAGGGTCTGTATTTCTTGATTTCACGAAAGCCTTTGATACCATTAGTCATAATATTTTATTTAGCAAATTAGAGTCCTTGGGTATCGCTGGCCCATCCTTGACCTTCATAAAAAACTACCTTCTTGATCGTGAACAATCAGCCTGCATTGGGGGCGTTTATTCTAGTGTTAAAATAATTAATCAAGGGGTCCCACAGGGTTCTATTCTTGGACCCTTACTGTTTTGTATCTATATTAAGGATTTGCCTGACTGCCTTGGAGATTCTAAAGTTATTCTTTACGCTGATGATACGACCATTTCCATGTCGCATAAATCATTACCTACTCTGATCAATATGTTGAACAAAGAACTGACTAATGTCGTTGAATGGTGTCGCTTAAACAACTTAATTTTAAACCCGCTCAAAACTCAGTTTATGGTTTTTAAAACATCACAAAAATGCTACCTTTCATTCCACAAGTGTTCATTGAAAATCATTTCATTCCTGCGTCTAACTGTGTGTGTTTTCTGGACGTAAAATTAGACCCTCATTTCAAGTTCACCAATCATATTCTTTACGTCAAACAAAAAACAGGATTTGGTATAAGATCACTCATCAAATCTCGTCCTTTTTTTTTCATTTGAAGCCTTATTGTCTTTATACTTTGCCTTCATACATAGTCACATCACCTATGACATTACATCATGGAGAAATACATATAACATTCATATTTCTTCTGTACAGGACATTCAGAATCAGGCCATTCGCATTATTAACAACAGTTCATCTTATTCTAATGCTGCCACACTCCTTCAGGCTAACTGTATTCTTACTGTGTCTGGCTGAGTTAATTTTCACTTAATCATATTATTATATAAACAACTTAACAAACAGCTTGTGTTTGATTTAATCGATGCTAGTTTACTCACTAACACCAATAGCACTAGATTCGCCCATAGTCAAGACTTCCTTTTACCTAAATGAAACACCAATTACGGCAAAATGACGTCCGCCTTCGCGGTCATTAAATTGTGGAATAACCTGCCCTATACACTAAAATCATCGTCATCTTTTCATGCATTCAAACGTGATCTTAAAAACTTCATCTTGCATAACTAGGTTGACAACGATGATTACTTAACGATTCTTATGTATCCGGGCATGAAATTGGAAAGACTTTGCAAATTTAGGTTATTGCTTTATGGCGTGATTATGTTTTACTTGTATAACTTATTACTATTGTTCTTGTGTCGCATTCTGACTGCCGTTTTTGTTTACTTGATGTTATTTTATGTAAGTTCACTGTTTACTTTTCACATGTGTTGCGTATTTTTCGTGCTGTTATAATTAATAATTTTACTGTTATTGTTAACCGAGGGTCGCACTGCAGTCGCTTGACTTTGGGAGCCTCGTCTGCATACTACATTCTACGAATTTTGTATTTTGGATGAAAGAATAAACTGAATAAACTGAATAAACAAAAACAGAGACGTCTTCATTATAATCACCGGAGAAAATGTGTGTTGTAATTGCTTGTTTTTTTTTAAGATGACACATGACACCAGCACAAGCGTTTCTGGGAAGCATCTGTGGATGGACATTCATATCCTTTGCAAAAGCAACTTATGATAATAGAATTACAGTGCAAAGTAATTTTTCTTACTACAATAGCTTTGCTGCCCGCTGGCTTTAAAATAAATTTGTGAAACTTTTGTGTACTAAGAATATATGGTGAACTGTTCTCACGTTGTTCAAGCTGGACAAGTCGTACCACTGTCTAAACATTTCTTTGTACAACCCTCCCATAAAACACTTACACTTCTACCTAATACTGTCTAAAATTCAATTGTTCATAAGTGCCAAGAGCTGATAATCACATGTTAATGATGACATGTCAAGCAATGTTTCTTAAGCCAACATGCCAGAAGCACTTGTCTTGGTTAAGACAGAAACTGGACAGGTTTGATTGACACACTTTCCTTGTTTTATGACTTCTCTTTGTAAGCTTCCATGTTTACCAGATGTCAAGTGAGGACTTACCATGTGTAAGTTTGTTTTGCAGACACCAGGAAAGGAGTTCCCACACCCAACGCTGCTATACACAGGTGGCGACCAAATTTTCTCGGATTCTATGTGCGACAAATGCGAAACTCTATGTGTTGCTGTGGTTGACTTCACGTCTGGAGTGTTGCTACTTTTTGCTATGTACTGGGCTTTCAACATTGAATAGGTGTCATCTGCAAAAAATACCTGTGCTTGCTGGAGCACCTTATGGGTGTCAAAGGTTCCCTGCAAGCGAATTCCCTGCAAGCAAAAGCGATGGCAACCCAGCAAAGTACAAGGGCTGCGCAAGGAGACTGCAAGGAATTAGGTGGTGTGGCATGTTCACTCTCGGTGTTCAAGAGCATCATGGTCAGGCTGTTTTTTAAGGCCAAAGCTTTTAAGGGCCTGAAAATGTTTTTCAAAGTTGTTTATTGATTTCAATGACCATTTGATTTTACGTACATTTGTGGACTGATTACAAATATGCGATAATTTTCATTGTGCAGCAGAGAGTTTTTAGTGTGTAATTTTGGGAGCCACACTTTGCCTAAAGTGAGGGAGCTGCAAAGTAAATAGGCACACCAGAACGAAAAACAAAAATGGATGTTTTAGGCACGTTTGAACAAATGTTGTGTCATGTTGAATATTTGTGACTGATATCCCAGCTTCACGTATTCATTGGCGAAAGTTCAACATACCATGAAGTTTATTCAATGGCGTTTGCAAAATTTCATTCGTGTTTTTTTTTTTTTTGGCATTCATACGCACGTATTCACTTTGTAACTCAGTTTAGCGAAATTGTGGCTCCCAAGAAGTAAATGAAATGTTTGATCTTTTCAAAACTATGTATTATACTAACAAAATATTTGCATACTTGAAATCTACATACAAATGCACATAGACTCAAAAAGTTTCGTCTCAATTGATAAAGAAAAAAAAATTTCTGGACCAATATCCCCACTTAAAACTAGAATTCAGTATTTTTCTTTTTTTCTTTTTCAAATGTTTTGTGTGATAATGGTTTAATGTAGCTTCATTAGAGTTGATCATATGACAGCATGTTACACTGTGTTACACTGCACTTCGCTCTCTTTATGTTGTGAATGCAAGTCAGTTTTTCTCTTTTTTTATTGTTCAGAGAAAACTGTGTGAAAGGCTTTTTTTAACCATCTCAACTGTGCATTCATTTAGATTGGCTGTTGCATAATGCACCTACTCATGTGGTCACAAGGTTTTGTTATCCTAAATGAAACATTCATGGCTGAAATGCGTGGCACGGGAGTTGAACATATGACAGCATAATGCACAGTGTACACTGTTCTCTTTTTGTTGTGAATGCAACTCAGTTTTTTCTCTTTCTCTCTTTGTTCATAAAAAACTACTTCCGAAAAAAACTCAGTTTTCTTCTCTCTCTTTTTGTTAAGAAAAACTACATGTGTGAAAGGCCTTTTCTTTTTACCCATCTACAGTGCATTTGTTTAGGTCAGCTGTTGCATGATGCACCCACTCTTGTGGCCACAAGGTTTTGTTATCTTAAATGAAACATTCATAGCTGAAACGTGTGGCATGGATTTTAAGAGGTTGTTGGGTTGAATTTTCACTTTGAAAGAGCAAGCAAGATGGATGCTCATTATTGCAAATTTTAATTGTCATTGTAGAATGTTACTGCCGATGCCTGACTATTCCTGAAGTGCTTGTTGCTGTGTTGATGCGCTCTTGTGTTTTGAAACAATCAAGTTGTTTTGTGATATTTAGTATAAACAATACTCACACCTAGTCAAACATAGACAAGACTAAAAATGTGTTGTAGTTTGACGGCTTTTTAAAGGTAGTCATTGGCATATTTGTCACGTAGCAGTACAGTGAGAAGTTTCTTGTGCAGGGTATAGGCAGGGCGCCTTTTCAAAGCTATTTAGTGGTTTTATTCGTCTGTATTCTAGTATGTGACGGCATTCTTAACTTTAACTACTATAAATGTGTTAGAAGTGTGCAGAAAGCTCGCCACAAGTTATTTAATGTTACTACATACTGGTAATTCTGCTGTGATGTATGGTTATTCTTTAATAAACAAAAACTTTACGCTTTCCAAAACGTTTTGCGCTTTCGGATATGTACGGCAGCAAGCGTAAGTCGACAAAGACTTGGAGGTGGTTCTGAAATCTAAACTGAGGAGATTTTAATAATTGACGACATCTTCAATTTAGCACTAAAAAGGCAAACACTTGAGAGGCAACAGGAGCTATTTTTACTGATGCTTTTGACTTTTTAAGTGCTAAAATGTGGATGCCGTCAAGTGTTCACCAACTTGTCTAGCAACAGGTTCTTCTTGAGTTTCATTGATGTCAGAAAGTTTTCAAGCACTTTGTGGCCATGGTACCTCGAAAAGAGTTCCACTGGGTATGAAAAGGTAGGGGCACAAACTCCATCATAGTCGTGCATAACACCGCTAACTTTCTGTAGTGGTCAAATGACTATCCTAAGAGAGGTCATGTCGCGTGGTGAGAAGTGTCTTAATGACTACCGTGAAGTAGTTGTATCAACTCCAACGAGTGTCTCTTCCAACTCCAAGTGTCTCATCATAGAACGCTTCTGCTTTCTGCTCCTAGCAATTTTATCGAGTTTTCAGTTTTTCCGGGAGATGCTGCACCCCGTCCCAGGGTAACGGACGCGGAGTCTTCCACTGACCCACCGCGTCAGAGGTCTGCCATGACGAGCTGCTCGTTAAATCAGCGCGCCTTGCCCAGAACTACTGATGACTACTGCCCAATGGCTATGAACGCGGACCCTTCTGCAGCACTGACCGACCAGAGATCAACTTACGCAAGCTTGTCGCGGAAACGAAGCACCTGCAAGCTTGTCGTGGAAACGAAGCACCGAAGACGCGGAACTGTACTTGGCCTCTGGCGACGACTCATCGGATGACAGCTTCGACACCGTGAGAAGCAGGAAGGCCAAACGAAGAAACATGAAGCCATCTTCATTATCGGCGACGTTAACTGGGCAGTCAAAAGAACTACACTGGCTGTACACCATCTTGTTCGTGCGGGAGGACCCCTCCATGAGCCTCCGAGCAGTAAACAGGCAAGCTCTTTCTATGCACTTTGAGGGGCTTGCGCCAAACAAAATAAAAGATTTTCATTTGAACATACGCAAGTCTTGCCGTAGACACGATGACTGCCAGTCCCTCAGACAAGCTACGCAGATTATCGGATGTCGCAGACATGAAAGTCTGACCGATAATTCCAATGGATGGTACCGGCTATGACATTATTCTGTGACATCAATTTGGCGATCGCGATCTCGGATCTTCCAATTTTTTTAAACCAGCGAACGAGGAAGTTGTCACAACGAATTTACATCTTCTCGGAAACACCTGCTGTGTAAAGATGATGTTCAAAGGAGATTCTATTCTGTCACATGTCTAGGTGGGATATTTCCGACATCCTGTTCGGCCATTTGTTCCAAAACCTCTTCAGTGCCATAAATGAATGAAAATCGAACATGTCAAGGGTGTAAGCACGATCACCACAGTATGCCCACGATGCGCTGAGACACACACTGCAGACGCATGTCAGTCAACAAGTCTGAAGTGTGGAAACTGTGACGGTTCACATAATTTTTCTTCCAAGAAATGCCCGGGGATAAAGAAAGAAATTGCCATTATCAAACAAATGGTGAGAGACAATTCATCGCACAGAGAGGCTGCTGAAAGGATACGACGAAGAGACGTCGTAGAAGGCGTGCAGTACAGGGGTTGCGAGTAACGCATCTTATTCGAACACCAGGAAAATAGTAAGCACGAAGCGAAATTAGGTGGAGAAGCCCATAGCTGTGGATGTCTGGCCTACACTTCCTCATACGCAGCCAGTGAAAACGCGTCCTCCTAGGCTTCCCCGTCCTACAGCTTCCTCCGAGCCTACATTCGTTGAGGATGTGTCAATGGTAGATCCACAGATTATCTCGATGCTACGATCCCTTGTCGCTGTCATTGCAGACCTACTGAGAAGCCTAGGAGCTCCAACTGCTCGAAGTGGCCTACAGGCGCTGGACGCGTTGAGCCCAGTCCTCGCCGCATCACGTAGAACCATGGCAGGAGATCAACAATCGTTCCGCAAAGAGGTCAGAGAAGCATCAGTTATCTAGTGGAATGCACGGGGACTTGGATCACGGATTTTCAGTTTTCGTCAGTACGTGTTCTTGAACTATTTCCCAATCATCGTAATTTGTGAACCAAACTTAGAATAAATCAGACTATTAGGATACGTATCAACTCTGTCCCAAACCTGCAACGCAAGCAGCAAAGCTTTTGTGTACACTCACCGCGAGCTTACTTACATTATTCATCCCGCGCCACCACTACAGGACGAAAACCAGTATGTTTGCCTAACTGTGAAGCAAGAAACCCTCCCCTTCACATTAGTGTGTGTTTACCAATCCCCTTCAGCTTGTTTTGATCGAAAAAGTCACAGCTATGCCGGAAAGGTGAAGCAATGAACGTGATAGCAACAAATTCAAGCAGAATGGAAAGCAAATCAAAACATGCTCCCCGTTCCTCACGCACAAACGACGCACAAAACGTGCTCACAGGCACAAATGCACGTCAATAAGCGCCTCATTTGTTACTTTTCTGTGTCTGAAGAGCACCCGCTTTTCGCAAACGGAGACGGCAATGATTTGAGTGACCTTTGTGCACCCAGTAACTACAGCAGAACCGTTCTAGGTTAAGCCCGAGGCCAACCAAAACGTGCGACCTTCGCCTCCTCGCCGCCGCGAGATAAGGGTGCGTGAGGGAGCGTCACTCCCCTTCGTTAAGCCGGGCAAAGTGCGCGTAGGAGATATGAGTGGGTGCCGGCGCGCGATGTGGCGACGCGCGCTCATTGCGCCATCATGCTGGTAATGCTGAAAACGCAATTTTCCCCCGACATGCTCGTGAGCAGCGGTAGGTGGTAGATATAAGTAGCTTGCCGTTGGAACGGTGAAGGATATGCTCCGAGGTGGCTCAGTCTTTAACGCCTGGCTTTTACGAAGCAGAGGTCCCACGTTCGATTCCGCGCGCCGGAGTGTTTTAAAGACGATAGTCCTTCTTGGGGAACTCCGACGCAAAAATTTTGGTCTGTCTTTCTGTACATTTGTCTGTTTGTCCACCCTAAACGGTACCAGGTATTCTGAAGGCACCAGCCGATAGCCCAAACGGCTGACCCCATCCGCAGCGCCCACCAATGTTGCTCAAGATTCAGCGTTCATACTAGTGCGATTGTCAATTAAAAGCTTGGCCCCGGATCTGCAAGGTACATTGCAAATGCCGCCGAAAGACGATAGTCTTGCGTCTGGAGAGAGTGAGCAAAACATTTGTTTGATGTTCTGTGCAAGAAAATTGGTGAAAGGTATTCTGGAGGCGCTGCGTTAGAGTGCCTCAAGCGTGCAGCAGGGGCGAACGAGCACATCGAGACACGATAGACGCGAGCGCCATCTGCCTCTTATCATCGAAAACGAAGGATGGCATGCGCGCCTGAGGAGAAACATGCGTGCCATTCTCGGAGGCGATAAGGTGTACAACGAAAAGCGACGGGTAGGTGCCACCACCATGTCGTTTCAGCAACGCATTGGTAACACTTGCCATTTTGAGCACCGCGTTGCACTGTCAGCGCAGCGTCTTTAACGCTACGGCCCTTATAATTACTTGTGTGTGCCTTCTCTAGTATAAATGCACACACACAAAACATCGACGTGTTGTTATGGTACCTCATATATGCGCAATGATTGCTTTTTAATCGACAATCGCACAAGTATGAACGCTGAATCTTGAGCAATACTGGTGGGCGCTGCGGATGGGGTCGGCCGTTTCAGGTATCGTTAAGGGCGGACAAATAGAGAAATGTACAGACAGACAGACAGACAGACAGACAGACCAAAATTTTTCCGTCGAAGGTCCCCAAGAAAATTGACTATCACCTTTCAAAAGCAATTATTGCGCATATCCGAGGCACCATAACAACACGTATATATTCTGTATGTGTGTCTTTTACTAGAAAAGGCGTACAAAAGTAATTCTAAGGACCATAGCGTTTATCACGATGCGTTGACCATGCAACGCTTGCACGAAAGGACGACTGCTTCCAGCGCTTTGCTAAGACGACACGGTGGTGGCATCTACCCGTCACCTTGCGTTCTATACCTTATCACCTCTGAGACGGGCGCGCACGCACGTCTCAAATCTGCGTGCTTCGCTTTCCAAAAAAAAAAACTGCCATATAGCGCTCATGTCTCACGTGTGAAGTGACTTGATGTGCTCGTTCGCCTCCACTGCACGCTTGAGGCACTCCAATGGAGCTCCTCCAGAATACCATTAACCGATTTTCATGCGCAGAACATCAAATAAATGTTTTCTTCACTCTCTCCACATGCAAGACCATCGTCTTTCGAGGACATTTGCAGATTAACGTGCAGATACGGGGCCAATTTTTTCTCTGGATTTTTTCTTTCTTGCGTTTTCATATATATATAGATACATATAAATATACGGTGCATGGCATAGACGGTGCTGGCAAAATATACGGTGCTGGCAAAATCCAGCCGAGAGTTTCCATACAATTGCTATCGCAATGAAAGACTGAATGACAAACTTGCGAGCGTACCGGGTTCATGGATAATTACAGGGGACTTCAACGCCCACCACCCTATGCGGGGAAGCTCAAAAGTCAATGTCACAGGCGGGAAACTGGCTTTATTTGGGTCGGCCCATGAACTTTCCCTACTTAATAATGGGAGCCCTACATTTATACTAGGGTCCACGTACAGCAGCTGCTTGGACCTGACATTTGTGTCCCGCTGCGTCGCCACAAGCGCCAAGTGGTTTTTAGACATCGAGACACATGGTAGCGACCATATCCCCAGTTATCTCAATATCAAAGGCTTCGCCAGGGGTCAACCGCCGAAAACCATGCGGAGGATAGATTTGTCTGCATTCATAACCAACATAGACGCATGTGCAAAGGGCTTATCTTCTCGCATTGAGCAAGCGATCAAAGAAGCAGTGCAGAATGCGATGTGCACGCTGACTTGCTCTTCAAGGCCCTCAGAAATGGATGTGGAGTTAGAGCGACTTCGTGCGATTCGTCGACGTGCAGAGCGCAGATGTGGGCGCACAAAAGTCCGTTGACGATTTGCGCGTAGCAAGGCGCATGCAGAAGAAGATCCAGCGCCGTATGGATAAACTGGAGTTCCAATGGTGGACGAAGTTTTGCGATTCTCTAGACCCTCGCAAACCGCTCTCTCAAATATGGCGGCGAACCCGTGCGAGGTCTACGCACATTTCTCGAACAACGTTTTCTGTTTAAAGCCATGGCACTTTTCCAACGTAGAAAGGACATCGAGATAGCGGAAGATTTTTGTAAGAAGATTGCTGGCCCATCACATTGCACAGGGTCGTTACTGCTGCTACCGCACCACACTCCCTTGATCCGTGCGTTGAAGTGTGGCAGCTTGGGCTAGTTGGTATGGCATGACGATAGTTATAGCGCGAGAACAAAACGACGGCAAAGAGACAAGAAGGACACGAAGAACACGAGCGCTAACTTCCAACTGGGTTTATTGCGCAGAGCGCGAAAATATATAGAGAAGACAGTAACCATGCGACAGCAAACCATATGGCCCAAAGAGCAGAACACGAGTAAGAGAAAAAAGGACACGAGTAAGGGAAGAAGTGAATGGAAGAAGCCCGTAGCTTTATTTCGCTCTCCTAATTCAGTTATTATATTGAGTTCGGGATCTTTTTACAGTGTGTGCGGTGGGTGGACTGTCTTCAGAGTGGCAGCTAAACTTCGGTGAGTCGGAGTTTCACTACGCATCGCGATCAGAATTGCCCCTTAGCGGGCCCGTGCCTCATACCTGGCAAAGCCCGGGTATGGGGGACAACGAGATGCCGCTAGCGCCAAGCGGAGCACCACTTATCCATTCCGCACGACTTCAAGTTGCTGCAGGCTCAGCAACAATATCGACGTCCCATACAGAGAACAGGGAGGCCTCGCAGTGTAAGAAGAGGCGTACAGAGGAGGAAGAAGAGGTTGACAACGATGACGCTACATCGACGTACTCCCTTAATGACATGACACAGATGGATACAGAAGCACCAAAGGAAGACGAGGGAGCTTACACAGTGGTCACCCATCACAAGAACCAAGCTACGGGGATACCGGTGGTGTTCAGACCAATCGCTGCCGAGGACTCCTTCTGAAAGGTGAATTCCAATCGCATGGCATCTGAGATAATCTCTGCTATTAATGAGAAAGTGACATCATCAAGAATCGACAGAGACGGAAGTTTTTGTGTTGGAGTACGGTCTTCGTACTCGGCAAACAAGTTGCTGCTGATCAAGAGTCTGGTTGGATTGCCTGTACATGTGATGATACCTCAGTCTTACATGAAGACCCTAGCAAAGATAAGAGATGTTGCACTCGAACACACTGATTATGACCTACTGGAATATTTTAAAGATGCTGGAGTAATCTCAGTCACACGACAAAAGAGATGGGCAAGAAATGAAGATAGAAGTGCCACAATTCAGCCCATACGTAATGTAATACTCCAGTTTAGACATGACGTGCCATTGCCAAAAAGAGTTGCTCTCGACTTTACGGTTCAAACTGTCGAGGAATACATTGAGCCGGCGGTAAGGTGTTACAGCTGCCAGAGATATGGGCATAAGGCTAAGACTTGCAGGGGAACCAAGAGATGCAAGGTATGGGCGGGTGCACATGATTACAAAGAATGCACCTCGAAGCGTCAACCTAAGTGTGCCAACTGTGCTGGACCACATCCGGCGTCGTTCTCAGGCTGCTCTTGAAACCATTTGGCATCAGCGGCACAAAGAGAGAGAATTGTAAAAGGGTACCACAAGATCCAGCACCGAATGCGGATATAGTCGAAGATGTTCCTGCGGCACAAAGAAATGCAAAACAGTGGCGCCACGCCTCTTACTCGGAAGTATTGAAGCACTCAGCACCAAAACATTGCGTTGGCAAAGAAGTCTGGGCCCAGAAACATGCTGAAGTGGAACTTTCTGCCGGGCCAGACACAGCCAAGGAGCCACTGACTACCAAAGGGAAGGGTTACAGCAGCTTGCTGAGGAAAAATTCTTCAAGAAATGCGATCTCGGCGGAGACAGCCGGAAACGAGCAAGTCATTTTGCCAATAATCTTTGCGGCTCTTAAAGTAATTCTACGATCCCAGCTACAAGCAGGTTCTTTACCAGAAGTGAAATTGCTGCTAGATGTTGAGCATCTTGTCTTGTCGTAATCATGGCTACCGGACTATCTAACTGGCACAAAGAAAGTGCAATATTCCAGTGGAATTGCAACGGTTTGCAGAATAAGAGTGGAGATTTTCGGAAATTCATCGCTCAGCACGGGTTTCCGATTTTGTGTATTTCCGAAACAAGAGTATCCACTTACTTTCGCTTGTCCAATTATGTAGTGTACCAAGCAGAACGTCCTGTTGCAAAAAACAGAGTGATGTGAGTGAGACGCGATATTCCATCGACACTTGTGGCTACTTCAAAAACAGATGCGCCGGAATTTGTTAGATGCAAGGTGAAGTTTGGTAACGTTACTGTAAAAAACAGAGTGATGTGTGTGAGACGCGATATTCCATCGACACTTGTGGCCACTTCAAAAACAGATGCGCCGGAATATGTTAGATGCAAGGTGACGTTTGGTAACGTTACTGTAACTGTAGTTAGTGTTTACGTGCACCCTCAAGCAACTGTTTCATACGCAGAGTTTGCTGCAGTGTGTAGATCTGCCCATTATCCCATAATTATATGTGGTAATTTTAACGCGCACCATGAACTGTGGGGTACTGAGCGCTGTAGTGTAAGGGGATCTGCTATAGTAAAAATATGCGAAGATTATGGTTACACTATACTAAATGATGGTTCTCCGACGTTTCTACGGGGGCATAACTACTGCATCGTACTAGACATCACTGTGTGCTCCTCTTAATTAGCGGCTGGAGCAGACTGGACTGCAGACGCTGATACAAGAGGAAGTGACCGCTTGCCAGTATTCACATATCACCCAAAGTTGAAGAAAACGAGAAATAACCGCACAACAAGAATTACAAATTGGGCAATCTTTCGAGAACTACAGAGACAAAATCTTGAACCTTGTTCTGACGCAGAAACGTATGCATCGAAGATAAAAAAATTTTCTAACCAAAGCAACTCGTGCAGTACCCATTCCGATGGGTATTCGGGTGTTGACGCTGAGTATGAGAGGCTTCGGGCAATATGACGCCGATCTGAAAAAAGATATCGCAGGTTGGGTAATTTAGAAGAGTTCAAGGTTGCACAGAAAGTACAATCTGCAATGCATAACCAACTGCAGAAGCTTTCAACCAAAAAGGTGGCAAGATTTATGTGCCTCACTTTCTCCATTTACCTCGGCGCCTCAACTGTGGAACATGGTACGCGCCCTCCGACAGCCAGTAGCCTACTCGAGACCACTTGAGGCTCTAGCGCTGTCTCGAGGAGTTAGTGAACGTGTGATTGCCGAACAATTTTGCGATCTTATACTGAGAAATGGAGAGACCGCCCAAACAAGCAAATATAAATCCTCAGCAGAATCAGCTTCGGCGGTTGTAACAAAGTTCTCTGCGATCAGTTCATCAGATCTGGATGACAGCTTCACACCAGAGGAGCTCCAATATGTGCTGTCTTCAGTAAAACGAACAAGTTCACCAGGAACAGATGGAGTTACATACACTGCTCTTGCTAATTTGTGCAAAAAAGGAAAAATACACCTGTTGGACATCTATAATAAAAGTTGGCAAGAAGAAAAAGTTCCGGAAAGTTGGAAGATATCAAAAGTAGTACCGTTGCTAAAGCCAGGGAAGAGCCCTACGCAGCTGGACTCGTTTAGGCCGGTTAGTTTGACAAGTTGTTTTTCAAAAGTGACGAAAAAAATGATCAATGAACGAATTTTATGGTGGCAAGACATGAAAAAACTACTACCAGAAAGTATAGCCGGCTTCAGAAGAGGTAGATGCACAATAGACTGCATTCTGGATTTGGTCACAGATGTGGAAAACCAACGAACGCAAGGAAACATCACTGTCGCTGTATTCCTTGATGTCCACCGAGCATACGACACAGTGAGTCACGTTCACGTTCCAGAAGGCCTGGCGTTACAGGGAGTCAAGGGCAAGATACTGCGTTGGATCGCTGACTTCCTGAAGCACTGGAAAATTTTTGTACTTACGCAGGAGGGCCCAACGTCAGAACATGTCGTCAACCAAGGAGTGCCACAGGGCAGCGTGCTAAGCCCTACTCTCTGTAATGCAGTCATGGCGCAGCTCCCGTATAATCTTCCACCTAACATCAGATGTTCAGTGTATGCTGATAATATAAGTATATGGACGTCTGGTTCATCGTTTTTGAATATACAACAAACTCTACAACAAGGGTGGGATTATGTAGACCGTTTTCTAAAAAAAGAGGTATGGCACTGAGTCTGGCTAAAACAGCCATACTTCTGTTTACATTAAAAAGACCTGGAAATCTCCAGATTATTCTGCAAAATCAGCCTACTCAAATGGTTAAAACTCATAAATTCTTGGGAGTAATTTTAGACCGGAGACTAACATGGTTGCCTCATGTCCAGTCCCTGGAACAAAAAGTGAATCAGGCCATTCGAATCCTCCGGCATCTCTGCGGGGCCAAATGCGGTAGTACTACAGAGTCGTTATTAGCCCTACATGTTGCCTGGATACGCCCCATCGTAACTTACTCACTGCCTCTGCTGCACGGACTTCCAGCCTCCACCGAAAGGAGACTTCACTTGTTATTGGCAAGGAGCTTGAGGGTATGTCTGGGTTTACCACGGTGAACTTCCAGTGCTTTAGTGTATGCGGAGACTCGAGAGCCACCTTTGGCAGTACTCCGAACTAAAGAAACGTCTCGAAGTTTATTTAGAATTTTCACGCAACATGAAAGCCATTTTTTATCTGGTGCACTAACACAAAGGACGGCAACGAGACTACAGGATACTACATCATCATTTCAAGCAGTAGTACCAGAGTTTAAACAATGGAAACCTTCAAAACCACCTTGTAGGCTGCCACTTCTCAGCGTTATCCGTGAATTAGACGGTATAGAGAAGAAAGCAGACATGGCACCTCTAGTAGCGGCACAGTTGGTACTTCTGATATCAGCTTCATGTAATGCATAATAAATAAACGAAGATATATACAGACGGATCATGCACAGAAGAAGCGTCAGCCTGCGCGGTCTTTATACTCGAAATTCAGAAAAAGAAGTACAAATTATCGCACAAATCTTCATCGACGACAGCAGAATTGGTGGCTATCTTTGAAGCAGTTAAGCTTATCTGCGAGAATACTGAGCCACGAAAATGGGTGATATGCACTGATAGCAAACCTGCTCTCCAGCTAATCAGAAATGTGAGATCACCTTACAAAAATGGTGAAATATAGCACAATGTATCGCAGAAACAGTGGAATATGCCTCATCGCAGGGTCACAACATCGTATTCCAATGGATACCCAGCCATATTAGAATAAAGGGAAATGTAGATACAGATAGTCTCGCGAAGAAAGCATTGAAGGAAGGACGGGATTGTGCAATCCCTATGTCTGGGGCGAATATTCGACATTTTATATCGCAAGGAGCTAACCATTGTTCGATGGAGAAGTGGTTTGAGAGCCCTAAATCAAAGGAAACGGTACTTTATGAAGTTGATCCACACAGAAAATTTTCCATAGCGACAGACCTCCCACGAAACCTAGAGACATTAATCCACCGACTGAGATTTGAAGTAGCATACACAAACAGCTTCCTGCACAAGATACATATATCCAACTCACCGGAATGCTATTGTGGTCATGCAGAAGAAAATGTTCACCATATTCTTTTGGAGTGCGTTAAATACGCGATTGTAAGAGAAAAATTAAAGAACAAATTAGCAAGTTTGGACAGACGGCCCCTCACAATAAAGAAACTACTTGTACCATGGCCTGAGATGCATCTCCAGAAAAAGGCAATCATCTTCCTGACAGACTTTTTAGTAGAGACCAGACTGGACAAGCGCCTATGACTGACAGCCAGAGATGGGTATTATATAAAATGTGGTCATGTATATACTGACATTAGATTAGTAAGGTGTGCGTGTAAGTAGTTTATGACTGTGTGAACTGCACGAAGAAAACTGCGTATTGGCATGATATTTGAACTGGTTTCAGTGTGCTATTATGTTTTTTTCTTTTCCGTATTATTAATTTTTGGGTACCGTTCTGTATTATTATTTTATTTTTCGCTGCAGAACTTTGTGATATTTAGTAGCCGAGGCAATAGGCACCTCAACCTCTCCACAGCAAAACAGTTAAAACAGAACAGAACAGAACAAAAAAAACAAAAAAACAAAAGCACACAAAAAAGGCAAAGAAAAATCTATAAGGAAACGAAACAAAAAAGTAAAGATAATATAACTACTTGCGCGCACCTTCGAGGAACCTTAGTTCCTTCTCGGACAGAGACACGGAGGACTTGCTAATGCATGAGACCTGTTCGCGTGCCATCTGCGCGGCCTCGACAATGACTCGGGTGCACTCATCTTTGTGCTTGTACAGCGTCGCTGTGTCCTTGAAAACGGGCACACAATTGCACTCAGTGCAGTTCTCAGCAAGAAAACCATCTTTCCCGTTTCTAACATTGTTAGCGTGTTCTCTCAGACGATCGTTCAGAGACCTTCCGGTCGTTCCGACATTACAAGAACAGCATGAAAGGGGGGTCCTATAGACAACTTCCCGAGAGCATGCCGCATACTTGTTTCTATGTTAAACTCTGCATTTCGTTGATGACTGCGTTTTCAGAGGGTTTGTAGATTGGGTGAGGCCGATTAATTTGAACGGTGCCGAGAACAGGACACGAACTCCAACTCGTTTTCCATTTTCTTGAGCCTGTGTGATATCAGGTCTTTGTATGGAATTACGGCTATCCTTTCACGCTCTGTATCCGTGTTGCTCGGATTCTGTCGCTGCCTTTGCTCTGCCTTATTAGTCCGCAGGATCGGTAACGCCTCAGCAACGGAATCGGTAAACGCCTCGGGGAAACCCGAAGCCTTAAGCCGGGAAACTTGAGCTTTGAAGCTCGCAGAGATATTGTGGGCGCACGACCCAATTAAGGCATTCTCAAGACAGGTTTGTACTATGCCTTGCCTAACTTGCTGTGAGCGGAAGAAAAAAGAAGTAGAGGTTTCTGCGCACGTGGTTCTTAACACCAACAGATGTGCTGTGAGCTAAAAAACAGTCTTAAATCCAAAAAGCGTAACTTGTCGTTCTCGGGCATTTCATGTGTCAACACAAGAGGCTTTAAACAATCTTCGAAGACACCTATCGTTTGAGTCGCAATCGAGTGGAACATAGAATAATTACAATTTAGAAGAACCAAGAAATCATCCGCGTATCTGAATACTTTGACGACATGTGGGCATTCTAAATTTTTCTGCAGTTTTTTGCCCATTTTTGCCAATAGAAGATCACTGAGTAGAGGTGCTATGCATGAGCCGATTGAAACAACCTTTCTCTGCATATAAATACAATCATTCCAGTGAACGAAAGTAGAGTTAAGGTATAGTAAACCAGGTCAAGAAAATCTCGCGCACTGATGCCAGTTTTTAATTGGAAGTTCTATTCTCCGAAGATTTCTATGTTATCCCTTATGCATTCTAATACCTCATCGTGAGGCAGAGAGTAGTATAGCTCCTTTATGTCAATTGAAAAACTGAAAAGATTCGACTAATTTGACTGTTTGAAAAATTCTATCAGAGCCTGCGAGTTTTTGATCAAAAATGGGTCATCAGCCTTTAGACACTTTAGATGGGTCTGAATAAACAAGCCGAGTTGCTTTTGCCACGTATTACTTTCTGTCACAATGACAAAGAACGGCATGTCAACCTTATGTGTTTTGGCAGAAAAAAACATGCTGAGCCCATTTTTGTCACTTTGCTAATATGCTGTGCTAGCTGTTTCAACTCTAGTTTACGACACATTTCTTTGGCTTGCCTTTCTACTCTATATAGACGAATGTCGATAGAACATTTCGAAACAGAGCCGATAGCAGTGACCACCTTTTCTAGGTACAAGCAATTAGGAAGAACGGCGAAACCACCCGCCTTATCTGACGGCACGACACAAAGTTCATTGTCTCTCAGAAACTTGGTCGTTCTCCGCACCGGAAGGCTGTTGCTGGTAGGCTCACTCCGCAGGAGCACGTCGACGCCTTCTGAGATGCACCTGTCCGGTGAAGGTGTCCGGACAGCTGTCGGTGTCCGGTGTCTGGTGAAGCTTCACCAGAGGATCATGAAAAGTAGCATACGTACAATCGAAAACACCTAGGGTAAGGCACTCAGAGTTTGTCTTGGGTTACTACACTGCACATCCACAGCGGAGACCATCACAATTGCCAAAGTCCATCTCTAGACCATTACTCTAGAGGCGCTTCGAACGCATATTAGGCACCTTGCTCGCGCTCCTGCCCACTACCTCGCTTCGCTCCCAGAAGACCGACCGAGTGCCTCCTTCTGTAAGAGAGTATTGAGTTATCGTGAGTGTCTGCCAGCAGGCCACACACCTCGAGAACCTATCCAGACACACCCTTGGTGTTTCGACTGTCCAAAACTACGCTTAACAGTGCCAGAAATTCGCAAAAAGGCCGATCTTTCGACACAAGCTTTGAAGCAGCTGAGTTCACATATGCTGCACGAAAGATACAAACCCCACGTTAAACTTTATACGGATGAGTCGACAAATGTTAGGCGATCTGCAGGAGCTATAATATTCCCTGAAAGCCAAAATATCCAATTTCTAACGCCTAAGAAAACAACATCGACAGCCGCAGATCTCGCAGCACTCTCCTGTGCACTCCGCAGGATTGATAAAGAAGCACCTCTAAAATGGTGCATTTTTACCGATTCGAAACCAGCTCTGTATTGTATTAGAGCACTACATCTTGGACTTCAAGACCAATAGGTGCTGGCAACAAGACAATAGCATCAACAAGTACTACAGAAAGGACATGATGTAACTTTTCAATGGTTACCAGGCACTGCGGAATCATTCATAACGAGCATGCCGACGCTGCAGCAATGAACGCTCACGAAAATCGCATGATAGATCCCATTCCACTGTCAAGAATCCACGCAGCAGCAAGGATTAAAACGCTCGCGCACTATGTCACCAGGTCTCTATGGATCACGCCCAGATTTCTGCAGACCCGCTTTCACCGCTTGGACCTACACCTAAGACTTTCCATTCCATCTCGGTTATCCAGATCTGAGACAACCCTTCTTTGTCGCAAGTGGCTTGGGGTGTCTTTTACGAACGCCTTCGCTTGCCACATGCATCGGATGGGAAGACAGTGCTACGTGTGATCATTGAGGCACTGACGAAACCATAGAACATATTTGGTGTCAGTGCTCTCGGTACAATTGCTAGAGACAGTCCTTAACAGCAGTGTTTGCACGCCTCGACGACCAGCCGCTTTCCGAAAAATTAATTTTAAAATACCGGAAAGATCGAGCTTCACGCCGAATAGCGACGAAGCCCCTCTTGAAATTTGTGCGATCGACACGCTTCGTCGAACACTTGGGACGTTTTAGTGTGGCCCCGCTGCGGTGGTCTAGTGGCTAAGGTACTCGGCTGCTGACCCGCAGGTCGCGGGTTCGAATCCCGGCTGCGGCGGCTGCATTTCCGATAGAGGCGGAAATGTTGTAGGCCCGTGTGCTCAGATTTGGGTGCACGTTAAAGAACCCCAGGTGGTCTAAATTTCCGGAGCCCTCCACTACGGCGTCTCATAATCATATGGTGGTTTTGGGACGTTAAACCCCACATATCAATCAATCAATCAATCAACATTTTAGTGTGTTTGTGTGTTTTTGCTTTCGTCCTGCTCTCTTTCTCTCATTCCTTTTTCTTACTTTTCTGTCACCCATTTCCCCTTGCCCAGTGCAGGGTAGCAAAGCAGACACTTGCTTTATGGTTAACCTCCCCGCCTTTCTTCATACCAGATCTCTCTCTCTCTCCAACGAGGGGAGTATCACATACTACCATCTTTTTCACGTCGGTAGTCGGAGAACTACCCGAAGGGGAGTGAGTGTAGTCATTTAAAATAAGCCTCTCCGAATACCAAGGGGTGCTATCGAGACACCCGTAGGTAGTTGTATGGCCTCATCCACTAGGGTCTCACCGACTACAAGAGGCACTATCAGACACCCTTAGGTAGTCGTGTAGACGCTACCAATGGGGTCTGCCTTGACTACCGAGCAATACTACAGAGACGCCCTTAGGTAGTCGTGTGGACTCTTCCAATAGGAGTAGTACTTACCCCTCATTGTTGGCAGAGAGTCGTGGAAATTTTGATTTGAAGAGAGTTGAACGACACCCCAAAAAGGTTCTCAAATGTGTAGCGAGTTGGAAACCACCGAAAGGTAGTCGGTTCAGACTCCCTTTTTAGAAGCGAAGCTCCTTATAACGGCACTCGTTCGTCCCTCGCAGCTGTTTTAGTACGTAACAAGTATAACAGTTTGACCTACAAGGTGGTGCCAGTGAGAGATTTCTTCTGTGCGTTGTTGAGCAATAAAAGATAGTGCTCAATGTACATGCCAATGGCTGCTACGGGGGAATGACAAACAGGAGCATTCGGCTTTTAGTTAACCTGCGCACTGCGATCCCCATTAGCAGCCATTGGCATGTACATTGAGCACTATCTGACAAGAAAGGGTTGCTACGTTATACTCGCTGGGCGTAACCTTCTTGGTTTTAGAAAGGTTTAGCCAGCGTTGGGCCGCAGTACCATGAACACAGTGAACTAGTATATACCATGAACTCGAGGTGGTTAAAGGTGGGAAGTAGACCCGAAGGGCAAGCCGTAAGAAAGTGTGCGTGTGCCACCTCTCGTTTAGTCCTTGGAATTTCCGCTGGATGGCGGTTTTTCTATATGGGGAATATATGATGAAAAGATGCGAGATGGTGGTACGTGGAGTGTTGAACAGATGGACGAACGGACACGCAGACAGATGCATGGATGGACGCATGAACGGACGCAAAGGCAGATGCATGGACGAACGCAGGAACGGACGGATAGACGCATGGACGGTCACACAGACGGACGCATGGACGGACAGAAGCAAGACTGAATGGACGGAAGAATGTTTCGCCCCACTCTCCATCATTCACTCCGTGGATATGCTGCCATTTTTTATTGTGTATGATACCGGCGTTTCCGTGCAATGAGAGTTGAATGCGAACGCATCGCAAATTAAACCACTTGTCAGAATTTTGGTTGAGGCTGATAGCAACTACGTGGTCTGGGGTAACTTTATGGTAGGGTTGTAGCTGCGCTCCACGCTTCTGAAGCCACGTACGTAAGGCAATGGGCACGCGGCAAGCCATCGACAAGAATGCGTGGTCCCAGTTGTCCGTTCTATTATCCTCCGGAAATTATTTCGCCGTTTCAGCTCAACAGGGGGGTCCGCTTTAATAAAGAATTGAGGCTATTTGGGGAAAGAAACATAAAATGAAACAAAAACTTAAGCTACCAGTTCTTTTCTTTCAATAAATTGATCATTCAAAGGTCGCTGTGTGTGGTTCCAGAATAACTTTTGCTGCTATGACCCTGGCTGCCCCATATCCTTCTATGTGGTCTGCGATCCTCACAGCTCGTACTGAGGGCTGTTCACGGGTTGAAACATGTGAAAATTAATTTTTGCATGCTGCTTCTCTAACAGATTTAGGGACGGCTTAATGATCTCCCTTGGTTGAGTACCAAGTACTCAAAATCGTTAAACATTTTTTCTAAACAGATGAAATTTTCAAAAAATAATTCACTTCAGAAAAAAGAGCTATTGATAGTAGCAACAAGAAAGTGGCACATTTGCACAACTGCGGCTGTATGTTATAGATTTTACCTGCCAAAATCTTGATCATGTCATGTGTCAAAGCTACGTCTCCGCAATTCGTAATTTTTGAAACCAGAATATTGTAATCAACGCGGAATACTCACGTGCGTCCAACAAAGTTCACATTCCAAGTTTTCGGTTAAATAAAATCACAAGGGTTAAAGGCCTATCGTAAAGCGATATTGTATTAAGAAAAACGGTAAGATAAAAAGGGTACAAGTGAGAAAAAAGAATGAGTGACAGTGTAGCCAACCTTGCGAAAGTAAACTAAAACAAACCGAAGCAGGTCAATATATAACTCAGCAATGCAGTCGACCCGCTGCGGTAGCTTATCAGGTAAGGTGGCATGACCTAGTCAAGCTCGAGGTGCCAGTTCTCTAACTGGCCAGTGCAGCCGTATTTTGATGCTGGTGTAATGACATTGCGCACACAAAAGACCACCAGGTGGACATTCATGATTGAAGAATTATAAGTCACGTGGGTGTTGTGAACAATAATTACGATAAGAAGAATTAAGCCCGATGCTTTGTCGGCAAGAACCATATTATTAATAAAGAAAATCCTAGATGGCTAAAATACTACAAAAAGAACAAAGAAGCACTGAGAAAGAGCGTCACTTGCGACTGATTCATTAGCAGGACAATAGCAGAAAATACATATGCCACACCACAGATGAGAAAACAGCACTACCTTACGTAATCACTACACTTAAAACACGAGGTTGTGCGAAATGCATATCTGCTCTGGCAACGAATTGCAAGACTGAAACACAGACATGCGCAAAAGCACTGATATGTCACTTACACACAAGTCGCTTTTCTTTTTAGGGGCGAAGTTCCTTAGGGTTGGGGTCTGCTGTCCATCCTCCTTTGGTGTATGTACAAACCAGTGGCACATACCCGTTCTAGAGCAGGTATGTGCCAAAGGGCATGTGAGATGCGAGATGGCGGAACTTGGAGTGTTCACTAGATGGATGCATGGACGGACGCACGGACGGACGGACAAACTGACTAGCAGATGGACGGAAGAATGGATGGACGGGCGGAGCGGATATGTGCCACAGGGGATGCGAGATGCGAGATGGCGGTACTTGGAGTATTCGCTTGATGGACACATGGACGGACGGACAGACAGTCTAGAAGGCGGACGAACAGATGGAAGGACACGCGGACAGATGGACGCACCGACGGACGGACAGATGGATGAACGGACTCACGGACGGACGTACGGAGAGACGAATGGACGCCTGGATGGACGCTCGGATAATCGCGCGGATGGATGGAAGCAAGAACGAACGGACGGACGGAAGCACGGAAGGGCTGACGGACGCTTCACCCCACTGATCATCATTCACTTCCTAGATATGCTGTGATTTTTTTATACAAAACACTTCCATTATTTTCGTAGCCACCTCTAGTTTATGATTTGCTTAATAGATGACGTTTTGTGTATATGGCCTTGGGAATAATATAAATTGATGGTATTAGTGGTTTCCACAGCATATGCACGGAGTAAATAATGATGTGTGGGGTGAAGCATCCGTCCGTCCGTCAAGACGTACGTCCGTCAAGACGTCCGCACCCCTCTACAAGAGAGTGAACCAGCTCTTCTGACAGGTTTACCTCCCAGTCTCTTTTTATTATTACAGCGCAAGCTGTTATGAGATCACAACTCAGGTCACGCGCAGTTGTCCGTCACCACTGCCGCAGCCGTGCTGCCGCCGCCGCTGGTGTCCGTAACCACATCGCACGAAATTATGACACAGTGGGGCTCATACCTGCGTCCACGGGGTGCATGCCCAGTATTCTACCACTGGGCTATGCGAGTGCTTGTGCCTTGTTGGCAAACTTTTCTTAGGAAGGTTTGATGTCGGAAAAGCAATGCGTTAATACTATTTGTAAAGCATTTTAAAACAGCAAAAGAACAACCAGCCGTCGCACTACGCGAATAGCGTAAAGAGTGGGCCGTCCGATGCTCCAACCCATAACAAAAGCTTGTTCTTGTTGTCCTATTAACTGTGGCGCATACCCACTTCAGGCATGATTCCTCGTCATCGTTAGCCCCTGCATGAAGAATGGGTACATAAGTCTTTGCAAGTGTTCAGCGGATACCACACTTCTGAGCAAAATGACGATAAATAGCATAGCGAATGCCGGCCTACTACCAAAAAAATTATTATTAATGCCCAAGTGGGTATCAAGGAAGTGTGCCTGCCATAGTGACCCAATGAGTGTTTTTTTTAAAAGGCTCTAAAATACCGCTCCTCTTGCTTTCGGTGTGACTGTGCTACGCCTTCCGCCCAGGTCTGGCATTTTTTTATCTCTGTTTCTCTTGATCAGCTCCATTAACATGATTATTCGACCAGAAAGAGAAGAGCACTGCGGTATGTTGCTGGCGACGACTTTTAAAGAACCACGTAGTTAAATTTAGTCGTGATGACACAAATATGGTGATGAAATAACATTTAGCAACCGATATACAAGTATACAGGATGTCCCACGTAAATTTAGCCAAAGTTTTAAAATGTGCTGGAACTCGAATTAACGACGTGACCAAATGCATGTTACTCACCGTTTCCTGGAGTGAGCGAGACTATTTTTGTGCTAGATCTGTTTAAATAACTAACTTGTGAAGGACCGAAGATAAATAGAAATTTTAATGAGAAAGTTGTAGATCGGCTTGCAAAACGGCCAAATGGATAGTTTTTATTTTTATATCAGTTGAGTATTAGTGTTTTTCAGCTAAATACAAATGCCCGCGAAATAAAAAAAATACCACGTGAGAAACCCGCTCGCGCGTCACTGCGCACGATGATTCTAGGGCTCCCTAACGTTCCGCGTACGAACGGCACGCTTTCCTCGCACCGGTTTATGACAGCGACAAGCTGTCACAGCGGTTATCATTTTTGTGGCCGATAGCAAAACGTGTTCATCGTAAAGCCACCACCATCGTCGCGGCCCTGCCAAGACAGCACAATGGGGCAAGTGCTATGATCATTCGTACGCGGATCGTTAGGGAGCACTAGATCGTTTAGGGATCGTTAGGGTGCATCAGTGGGCACTCATTGTGCCCACTGGCGCACGAGCAGGTTTGTCACGTTGTACTTTTGTGTATTTCGCGGGCGTTTAGAATTAGCAGAAAAACCCTAGTACCTAACAGATATAAAGTTCCAAACTATCTAATCGAACGTTTTGCAAACAAATCTACAACTGTCTCATTGAAATTTTTTATCAATCTTCGTTTCTTGAAAGGTTAGTTATTTGAACATATATAATTAAACAATATTTGAGAGCACAAGAGTAGTCGGACTAACTCCAGGCAACAGGGAGCAACATGCATTTGGTCGCGCCGTGAATACGTATTTCGGCCTATTTTAAATTTCTCCCTAAAGTTACGTGGGACACCCTGTATATTCTTCATGGGGTAATCGCTTGGGTGTTCCCTGAGAAGACGCATATATGACGGAGTGACAAGGCACTGAAAAAGTAGAAGTGCACACACAGACACGCAAAGAAACACAGAAACAGAAAACACAAAGGCTGAGCTATCGACCGCTCGCTTATTTTTATCCAAATATTTTAGTGGACTGCCATTTCTACTTTCATAGTAATAAAGGTCCCGTCCTGTGGCATATAGTAACAAAAATCAAGCGTTGATGACCAACCTACTGCTGCCTAATTTTACGTGTAACGTATTTTCGAGGTTTCTGATGGAAAAGTCAATTGTTTTCTGTTAGTATGCTTGTTACTTATTTAAAATATAAAAATTAGAGGTTATGTACATTGTTTTTATAAATATATTTCATTTCAGCTTAGTACTGTTTGGGCTTAAATTAATAAAATTGAAGTTATTGCATTCGGTTCAATAGATTCCTATTGAAGTAATGTAGTAACAAGAATGGTATTTTTTTCGTAAATACTTTTTCTGCGTTTGACAAGCGATGGCGCACCATAATGACAAGAGCAAAGTTGAAAGACTTACAAAACAAACACTTGAGTGATTCTGTATTCTTTGCCCTGGCATATTTAACTATACATACGTGAAATGTAAACCACTATCAAACCGCCCAAGTCGCTTGAGCATCGTTTGTGCCAAACACTTCTGTTATGCTCTGAAGCCTTACGCATACGCAATGGCATGCTCGGGAGTATCGCATCGTGGTCATTACAGCCCCCATGCATCAAAATCGGCATCACTGGTGATGGGAACGAACATACTTGAGGCAGCACTCAATATAGTTAGCAGTCATCTACCCTTCCTCGTTTTTATTTTTGTTTTTGTTTTTATTTTAAACTCAATAAGGTGAATGGGGAGCCGTCCATGTCGCGTTTTCCTTATCTCTCCGAGGTGTTTGAAGTCACGGCTCAATAAGAATATGTCTCACCTTACACAAAAGGCTGCGAGGGGACGCTGTTCTTCTCTGCTAATGGACTTTCCTTGTAGTGACACCTATCGGACATGCCCCCCTCATCGTTGCGAAACAAATAACAAACCTCCCTTCCGGCCCGATGGAAGGCGTGTCATCTCACTACTCGAGGTGGCATGCCTCCGATGCCTGACGACTCTGTTTTCATCAAGGAGGCGAGACATGCAGGCTGACTATGTTGCGTTCCGTTTAATTCCGGTGGCAACTGGCTGAGATTTTGATTTTTGTTGAGTTTCCTAAAGAACGTTGCTAGTTTTACAAAACAGCAAAACTATAGGCTTCGTGTATATAAGAAGTCTATAGGCAAAGAAGACGAGTTTATGGGACGGTGAAAGTTTTCGGGGTGGAAGATTGTTCACCAGATGACACTGGCGCCAGCGTTGGGCAAGGCGACTATCACGCTTTTTTTTTCGCTCCTTTATGTACACAGTCGCAACATACGAAAAATACGTAAAATTTGAAAATATTACCAGTGTCTTATTTCCCAAACACAAACATTTTTTTTCTCTACTGCACGACAGAAGGAACATGAATAGACATGAGTTAGGGTTTCCTGGCACACACACCTCAGATTTTACATGCCTGTTATGCATGCATAAGTTTTTTTTATTTATGCTTACAGTATATACGACAACAGATGCAGCTCCATGATTACAGGTACTGCTGGTACAATGATTGATGCTTGTTGGTTTCTGTAATATGAAAAACAGCTAAACAAAGATCGGAGAAGTTATGAACTTCTCTATCACTTACGGGTAGCGAAAGAACGTGCGCCATGAGTTGTTCAAGGATTCAGCTTGCGTCATTGCTGCTTGGCCTTGATTTTTCCCCGCCGCTTATGTGATTGGAGTTCAACAAGGGCCTTCAAGACTGGCAAGAACTGTACCATATATTTATCATCGTGTTACTACCAAGCGAACAGTATTGCAGGTGTTCTGAAGCATAGGCCAACGAGGAAAGAAGGATATGATCCACGACGGCTGTATGATACCATCGTTACTCGTCATAAAATTTTTATACAGTAAACACCGCTACACTGAAGAGAGTTCTTATAGTTTGCTTAGTCATTCAGTCCACTCGATCCCCAGCGTCATGCTCTGCATGCTGCTCGGGCCTTGATATCTTTCTTCGATAGAAAATTCAAGAAACCCCACAGAAACAAAATATTATGAGAGCTCCCCGCGTGTATCTCAAACCAAGACACGAATATAACACGATGGGACCACAGGGGACGTGGCACACAGCCGCAGCCGAAATAGAGATAAAAATGAAGCTTCGAGGCCCACATGCAAGGAGACAGATCCGGCGGAAAAGTAGGGTGAGGCCCGCGACGCAGGACAAACGACCTTAAGTACGGTGTCGCCATAACTCGCTCTGGGGTGGCGGCGTCTGATCTCCCGAAGACACTCGCTTCATCGCGTTTTTGAAGCCTCGCCTGGCTTCGGTCAGACAGACATTTTCGTTACTTACACTACACCGCCAATACTGATCCCTATGGCGATGTTGCAGAAACTGCTCTGTCTCCACTTCTTGCACGTCATTTTCCCGTCTGCGGGAAATATCCGGACAGCGTTCGTTCCACCCGCTATTCTTCTTTTACTTCCCTCTCCTTCTACCATCTTTCTCTACGTCTTCTCTTTAAATGAGCCCTGATCGGTTCTCCCCCTGTCGAAACTGGTGCCTGATCTGAGGACCTATCTACCGAATGAAGACGATGATGACTTCCTATAAATGGAAACGCCAAAAACTCGGCGACGTGGAGGTGTGATCAGATGGATCTCTGCGCCGCGTCGGAAGGATCGAGGAAGGCGCGGCCTGTATTCCTCATTTTTTGCGCAGTTTTTCAGTGTGGGCCGAAAAGGAAAATGCCTCTTCCAAAGGTTCTCGTTTTGTTGTCTTCCTGACGGGAATTCGCGATGCTCCCACAATCGTCTTTTCTATCCCACAGAGAACTTGTTTCCGCTGACTTCCATTCACCCTTAAGCGTCGCTACTGCTAAGACCGCTATACAATGCACGTTAGCAGCCTCATCAGACTTTGCTTAAAAAAACTATTGAGTCAAAACGCACTGGCCCGCATTACAAGCTTTAGCAATCATACATGTTTACTCATCGTGTGGTATATTGTGTGCACTTTACGAAAGATAATCTAGAGGATATTAAGAACACCAAACTTTTTTTATTGCAGGACAATCGATCTGTATGGTTATGCACAAGGAGAAGTTTACTCCTATTAGTCAAAGGTGCACTAGCAGGTTATAATATTGCCGCGACAGGTTGGCCACGTCCAAGTAGCCCGCCGCAATCATCATGGCGAGAGCACCAGAAAGACCCGGCTGGCATGCGCCACGCGTTCGTGCGCTCCAACAACGAGAAAGAGGAAGTTAGTTGAATCTGTGCCTCTCGGCTACTCGGACTCGACGACCATAGTCATTAGGCTTGTGGGCACAAGTTCGCCCTAATAAAGTTGCTTGTTTTTTAGCCTGTCTGCCTCAGCATCGCTACATTTCTGGTGGAGTTGCTGGGTTATGAATCGAAGCCCCGCGAGCTCAAGACAGCGTAGCCCCGACGACCAGCGTATCAACCCCGTGGAAGTGACTCCCATACACCAGAGGACAAGTCGCCGTCTTCGAGGTGACTCACCTGAGTTCGGTCCTCTTCACTTCATACCAAGGGGAATTCAAACTATGGATGCCACCACTATGACTACCCAGGTAACACCGGCACAAGTGTTCATTAGCCAACCGCATTAGCCGCCAGTATTCCACGGCGACTCGTACGAGGATGTTGAAGATTGGCTGGACCTGTTCGAGAGAGTGGCGAGCTTGAATGGATGGGACGAAAGAGAGAAGCTCCGTCGCGTATACTTCGCCCTGGAAGACTTCGCAAAGACATGGTTTGAGAACCATGAAACCTCTTTGTCTACCTGGGAGGTATTTCGACGACAAGCGGTGGCTACGTTCGCGAACATGGACCGAAAAGAAAAAGCGGAAGCTGCTCTTCAATCCAGGAACCAGCTCACAAACGAGAGTGCTGCCATGTACATTGAGGACATGGTCCGTCTGTTCAAGCGTGCGGATTATAACATGGCTGAGGATAAGAAGGTGCGCCATCTAATGCGCGGAGTGAAGCAAGAGCTGTTCGCCGTTCTCGTCCGCAACCCTCCAAGCACTGTTGCTGAGTTTTATTCGGAAGCGACGGCCATCGAAAAAACACTAGAACAACGCGCTCGGCAGTACAACCGGAATCTTAACTGCGCATCTGCACAGGTATTCTCTGGAGGCGTGCGAAACGACGTTGAAGCCCTGCGAGAGCTCATTAGATCAGTCATTAGGGAAGAACTGAGCAGACTGCAAATGCACCAGACTCCAACTGCACTATCTGTTACAGACGTTGTTCGTGACGAACTGAGGCAGGTCATACGAGAACCAGAGCGTGAGCTGCAGCCGGTTCGACCTATCCGAACGTACTCTGAAGTTCTCCGACAACCCACAGTACACAACAATGCAGCAGTTGCGATGGCGGTGACTCCTCTCCCATCTACAGCACGCAGCGCACCTCGTCCACGGGAACCAACGGCTACCTATCTGCCCCCAGGAGCACGTAGCACGCATCGCTATGTGGAGCCTAGGCCCAGGAAAAGTGACGTCTGGCGTGATCACGAGCGCAGGCCTCTTTGTTTCCATTGTGGCGAAGCGGGTCATTTGTACAGATTCTGCCCTTACCGACAGGCCGGATTAAGAGGCTTCCCGTCATATGCACCGTGCCCCCGAAACGGCGAACGACCAGCAGAGATTGAGGAGTACTTGTCCACGCGCCAGAACTCGCCACCTCTACGCCAACGTCGGTCGCGGTCACCATCGCCTATGCGCTACCGGTCATTCAGCCCACGTGCACCTTCAAGGCAGCCTGGTCATCGCTCTCCAAGTGCACTCCCGGAAAACTGAAGCAAGCGACCTGTGGAGGTGAGGCCGCTGATAACATCAATTACGAAGATCCTCCAATATGGCTTGAGGGAGACGAGAGACGACGGTGTATTTCCGGTAAATGGGGGCAGCCACGAAAGCGTTACTTCAGATTTGCGGTTGAGAATGGAAGGATGGGAGCTGAATGCCTTAGTCGACACCGGTGCTGATTATTCAGTGATAAGTCACAAGATGGTGAAGAAGTTAAACAAAGTTGTGACACAGTGGAGTGGATCGCAGATACGCACGGCAGGTGGTCACATTATTACGCCCCTTGGCAGATGCACCGCAAGACTTGAAATACGGGGCTTTATTTACGTTGCCGATTTCATTGTGCTACCAGAATGTTCAAGAGACCTCATTATAGGAATGGATTTTTTGCGAGCTAATGGCGCCGTAATTAATCTGCGTAGGTCCAGCGTGTCGTTTTCGACTGAACGAGCTATACCTGTAGAGGAATCTGAGGAGCGACGCCTAACTGCTCTACGCGTTGTTCATGATGACGTAACTGTGCCGCCACGCTGCAGTATAATGGTGCTCGTAGAGAATGACGCATTTTACAACCGCGAAGGCATAGCGGATACAAATCTAGGGCTGTTTTTGAAAAAAGGTGTCTGCGTAGCTAGGGGTCTTGTTCACTTGACAAAAGGCCGTGCAGATGTCCTACTCACAAATTTCTCCAATGAACTTCAACAGATCACTCAAGGCACGGCTATTGCCTACTTACACGACTTCTGTACGGCGACTGAACTATGCAGCTTGACGACATCAACCACTCGACCAGTGGCCTGCAACATCGAAACATCCGTGACCGTCAATCAGAGCCTTCCGGACAGTCAAAATAAACAGATTTACGCCTTAGTAAAAGAATTCTCTGATTGCTTTTCGATTTCCTCGAAGGTCCAGCGCACGTCAATTACGAAACACAGAATTATAACGCAAGGCGACACGAGGCCTATATGCCAGCATCCATATCGAGTGTCACAGAAAGAACGGGAAATCATTAAGAAGCAAGTGGAGGAAATGCTTTCGGATGATGTCATCCAGCCTTTGAATAGTCCATGGGCGTCCCCCGTAGTGCTCGTTAAGAAGAAAGACAATACGCTTAGATTCTGTGTCGACTACCGAAAACTCAACAGTGTAACTAAACGAGATGTCTACCCCTTGCCACGTATTGACGATACACTAGATCGGCTGCGATCCGCAAAGTTTTTCTCCTCCTTGGATCTGAAAAGCGGATATTGGCAAATAGAGGTAGATGAGCGGGACCGTGAAAAACCGGCATTCGTAACACCAGATGGCCTCTACGAATTCAAAGCGCTTCCATTCGGCCTCTGTTCCGCGCCAGCGACGTTCCAGCGAATGATGGACACTGTCCTCGCGGGATTGAAATGGCAGTCATGCCTAGTGTATTTGGATGACGTGGTGGTATTCTCAGCAACGTTCGACAAACACCTAGAGCGACTGCGCACTGTATTACAAGCCATCCGGTCAGCAAACTTGACAATCAAACCCGAAAAATGCCACTTCTGCTTCGAAGAGCTGAGATTCCTTGGACATGTCATTAGTTCTGACGGTGTTCGTCCTGATCCCGAAAAGACAGCCGCTGTTCAGAGGTTCCCTACACCCAAAGACAAAAAGTCAGTGCGTCGATTTTTGGGTTTATGTGCCTACTATAGGCGATTTGTGGAAAACTTCTCAAAGATTGCGGAACCTCTTACAAAACTAACGAAAGACGACGTGCCCTTCACATGGGAAAGCGAACAACAGAAAGCTTTTGATGAATTAAGAAAACGGCTACAGGATTCACCAATACTTGCCCATTTTGATGAGACAGCCGACACTGAAGTCCATACCGATGCCAGCAATGTCGGCCTCGGCGCCATCCTGGTCCAGTGGCAAAATGGTCAAGAGAAAGTGTTAGCCTATGCCAGCCGCAAACTCTCAAAAGCTGAGGCAAACTACTCTGCTACTGAAAAAGAGTGCCTCGCAGTCATCTGGGCAATAAATAAATTTCGACCCTACCTTTATGGTAGACCGTTCAGAGCTGTCAGTGACCACCATGCTCTATGCTGGCTAGCAAATCTCAAGGATCCGTCAGGTCGACTAGCCAGATGGAGCCTTAGGCTGCAGGAGTATGACATTACGGTCCTATACAAATCTGGAAGGAAACACAGTGATGCCGACTGCCTGTCACGCTCTCCCGTCGATCTAAGTGTACCTGAAGAGGAAGACTTCCCGTTTCTAGGCGTTGTCGACGCATCTGAAATCGCTCAACAACAACGAGATGACCCGGATTTGCTGGCGCTTATACAACACCTGCAGGGTCTCGACGTTCAAGTTCCTCGCATATTCTCCAGAGGGCTCTCCACGTTCTGCCTTCGAGGAAGTGTCCTTTACAGGAGGAACTTTGAACCTAATGGCGAAACGTTTTTACTAGTCATGCCCACAGCCATGCGACAGGAAATTCTGCATGCATGCCATGACGAGCCAACATCTGGCCACATGGGTGTGAGCCGAACATTCGCCAGGATTCGCCTGAAGTACTATTGGCCTAAGTTGCTCGCATCAGTGCAGCGCTACGTGAAAACTTGTCGTCAATGTCAACGGCGCAAAACTCCAGCCGTAAAACCAGCCGGCCTTCTCCATCCAATAGAGCCTCCGGATGCCCCATTCCAACAAGTCGGCATGGAATTCCTAGGACCTTTCCCGACATCATGTGCAGGCAAGAAATGGATTGTCGTAGCTACAGACTATCTGACCCGTTATGCTGAGACTGACTCTCTGTACAGTGTGACAGCTGCCGAAGTCGCCAAATTCTTTGTGAACAACATAGTGCTCAGACATGGTGCGCCCATCGTCGTTATCACGGATCGGGGCACCGCATTTACTGCAGACCTTATGCAATGTCTGATGCGCATGCCAAATACCGATCACAGAAAAACAACGGCGTATCACCCTCAGTCAAATGGCTTAACAGAACGCCTCAACCGAACTCTGACCGACATGCTATCAATGTATGTCGATGTTGAGCATAAACAGTGGGATGAAATATTACCCTACGTAACATTCGCATATAATACGGCCGTTCAAGAAACAACCCACGTTGCCCCTTTCGAACTAGTATTCGGCCGAAGAGTGACCACCCCACTGGATGCCATGTTACCACTACAGGACGAAAACAGCTATCCACCTGACTTAGATGACTTCTTGCAAAGAGCCGAAGAAGCACGACAAATGGCAAGATACCGAATACGCCGTCAACAGCGCATCGACTCTATTCGGTACAACAAGCGACGCAGTGACGCACTCTATCATCCCGGTGACAAAGTGTGGATATGGGTCCCAGTGCGCCGCCGCGGACTCTCTGAAAAGCTTCTTTGTCGATACTTCGGCCCTTATGAAGTACTCAACCGTATCAGCGACGTCACTTATGAAGTCAGATCCGCGGGACACGTGAGCTCAAGACGCCGCAATACCACGGAAGTGGTACACGTAGTCCGCATGAAGCCCTATCATGATTGATTGATATGTGGGGTTTAACGTCCCAAAACCACTCTATGATTATGAGAGACGCGTCCTATCATGACAGATCGTCGGAAAACGAGTGAGAGGGCGCATGTATCATTTCACTCTCTCAAGCATCGGGACGATGCATCTGAGGAGGGGGATAATGCCGCGACAGGTTGGCCACGTCCAAGTAGCCCGCCGCAATCATCATGGCGAGAGCACCAGAAAGACCCGGCTGGCATGCGCCACGCGTTCGTGCGCTCCAACAACGAGAAAGAGGAAGTTAGTTGAATCTGTGCCTCTCGGCTACTCGGACTCGACGACCATAGTCATTAGACTTGTGGGCACAAGTTCGCCCTAATAAAGTTGCTTGTTTTTTAGCCTGTCTGCCTCAGCATCGCTACAATATGTATTATGGCGTTGTTCTGGGATAACTAATGGATGAAATACTCGTAATATAAGACTACTGCTACAAGAAAGCAAGAGAGAGAGCGATAAAGATGCAAGGAAAGGCAGGGAGGTTAACCAGACGCACATCCGGTTTGCTACCCTGCACTGGGGAAGGGATAAAGGGGAGAAAAGAGGTTGCAGAAAGATGAGAAGGTACACACAATCATGAGCACACTCGGGGAGCACACACAGTCTATAGGCGCTCGCTCAGGTTTGTTGACTTTAGGTAAAGTAGCAGTGCTTTAGTTGCTTTCTGCGCAACTGAGGCAGATGCCCAAGGTCCTACTATCTTCTGCACACAAAATGGTCCGGCGTCAAGTTGATTCAAAACCATCCGGAGCTGGCATCGCTGTGTGTCGTAGCAAGCGCAGCTGCACAGGACGTGTTCGATGGTCTCTTCAACTCCGCAGTAGTCGCATGTAGGAGTGTCTGCCATACCAATGCGAAAGGAGTACACCTTTGTAAATGCAACACCCAACCAAAGGCGGCATAACAGTGTCACATCGGAGCGGGAAAATGTGATGGCAGCTTTAGCTTGAGCGAAGGATCCAGTTCATAAAATTGACACCTTTGGAAGCTGGTAGACGACCAGAACGTGCGTGTGAGATCTCGAGCCAGCAGGTAAAGTTGTCTTGCTGCATCATTTCTTGATAGAGGAATCGGGACTACACGGGTTTCTTCATGGGCTGAGCGGGCAGCATCATCGGCTAATTGATTTCCGGTAATACCGATATGTCCAGGCAGCCATTGATATATAATATCATGCCCTCGTGCTAGAGCTTCATGATGGCAATGTCTTATTTCTTGTACCAATTGGTCATGACTCCTCCTACGCATGGCAGACTGCAAACTCTGAAGCGCTGCCTTCGAATCGCAGAATATGACCCATTTTCCTGGACGTTCTTGAACGAGATATTGTAAAGCAGCCCTTATAGCAGCAAGCTCTGATGCCGTAGATGTAGTCATATGCGACAACTTAAACTTGATTGTCATTGCTGCAGCCGGAATTACAGCGGCACCTGATGAACTGTTGGACGAGACGGACCCATCAGTGTATATCTTCGTTCGGTCTAAGTACAACTCATGTAATAATAGCAGTGTTGCTTGCTTCAATGCTACTCTGGAGTGATTGCTTTTCTTTTGGATTCCCGGAATTTCTAGATGTACTTGCGGCTGGTCGAGGCACCACAAAGGACATGCCATTCTCGCAGCTGGCGTACATCCTGACGGAATGCTGTTTAGGTGCTTGGCTATGACGTCTGAAAACGTAGCACGTGGTCTTCTGGAAGGTAGAAGGGCCAAGTGGTGGTCGGGGACACGGCTAGCATGTCAAATGTGCGCTCTGAGGCAATCCACAACTCTATATGTCCTGACCGGATGGTCTTTGGCAAGCATGATTGTGGCATAAGTAGAAGCGCATCGGGGCAGTCCTAGGCAAATACGCAGTGCCTGACCCTGCAAACTCTCCAATGAATGAGTATTTGATTTGCAAGTGTTAGTCAGTACCGGCAGGGTGTAGCGCAATAGACCCAGAAATAGGGCCCTGTACAGCTGTAGCATGGAGGCCACAGAAGTTCCCCATGCTTTCCCGCACAAGAATTTCATTATATGCACAATAGATAGCAGTCTCTTCTTCAAGTACGCACAATTCGGGCTCCACGAAAGACTTCTGTCGATTATTATGCCCAGGAAACAATGCGTCCGTGCATATTTGACACTCTGCCCATTGATGTAAACAGGGTATGGCGTCATTGGTTTGCGTGTAAACGCCATCAACGCGCACTTCACAGTTGATATATTTAGGCCTTGTTTCTGAAGGTAAGCTGTTGTGAGGGTTGCTGCCCGCTGTATTCGTGCACGCACCTCAGGGCGAGTAACTGCAGCACTCCAGAGGCAAATATCATCGGCGTATACGGATAGGCACACCGACTTTGGGAGAACCTTCACCAGACCAATGAGGGCAACATTGAACAATGTGGGGCTTAAAACACCTCCCTGAGGTACTCCACAGTAGGTGTAATGTTGAGCAGTTGTACCCTCATATGTTTGTACAAAGAAACCCCTGCCAGTTATATAATCTTTTATTCATTGAAACATTCTTCCACCAATGCCCATTGCTGTGAGAGAAGTGAGGATGGCATCGTGAGCTACGTTATCATATGCACTCTTCACGTCAAGAAAGAGTGCCACTGATATGCGCTTGCGACTTTTTTCTTGTTGAACAAATGTCGATAAGTCAAGGACACAGTCAATGGAGGAGCGGCCCCGACGAAAGCCTGCTATGCAAGAAGGGTATTTGGTGTATCGTTCCAAGTACCACTCGAGACGAAGTAGAACCATTCTTTCCATCACTTTTCCGAGGCAGCTTGCGAGGGCAATAGGGCGATACGCTGTCAAGTCCAATGGTGATTTTCCCGATTTCAAAAGTGGTATTAATCGACTTATTTTCCATTCTCGGGGAACACTGCCGCTGAGCCAGGAGTTGTTGAAGCATGTTAAAAGTTATTTTCTGGATTTTTGTCCAAGGTGTCCCAACGCACTATAAGTGATACCATCTGGACCTGGCGATGACATGCGCTTAGAAGCGACTAACACACCTTCCAGTTCTTCCATGGTGAATGGAATGTCCATTTCTGGTAATCGCGTCTCAGGAACGATCACGGCGTCGATGCTCTCGTTCATAATATTCCCAGCAACTCTCGTGCAAAATTCTTCAGCCACCTCGAGTTCTGCTTTTCCGTGATGGAGTGCCAAAGCTTTAAAAGGGTGCCGTTGTTGCGGAGAGGAGCGAAGACCACGAACTGTTCTCCAGGTATAACACAGCGGCTTATGAGGGTCTAGAGGTTCGCAGAATGCTTTCCAGCGTTCGCTCTCCAGCTTGTAAATGCGTCGTTGAATCTTTTTCTGGAGCCACCTTGCTTCCCTCAGATCGTAAATTGATCTTGTGCGTCTGTATCGTCGTTCAGCACGCCTTCGTATAGCTCGTAATTTTTCCAGTTCGATGTCAAACTGTGTTATTTTAGACGAAAATGGTAATTTACATTTGGACGCTTGCATAGCTTCCGCTATGTTATTTTCCAGGCTGCAGGCGAGGCCTTCTTGGCAAGCGTTCTCAACACGCGATGTAAACATCGACCAGTCAGTGCCAATTGCAGCACCGGAAGAGAAATTTTTTATGATACCATCGATGGTCCCGTAGGTGGGTATGTGATCACTCCTATGAGTCTCAATATCGCAAAACCACTTAGCATTGTGAGAGAAGCATCGTGACACCAATGTCAGGTCAAGGCAACTGCCATACGTGAGACCCTGCAGACATGTGGGGGTACCATCGTTCATGATGAAAAGGTCGTAATCGGAAGCGAATGTAACAATGTTCTGGCCTCTGGCATTCATCCTAGTGCTCCCCCAAAGCATGTGATGGGCGTTGAAGTCACCGGTGATGACCAAAGGCCCATCGGTCCTCATCAGGATGTCTTTTAATCTGTCGCAGTCAAATCGCGATGACGGAGATATATATCCACCAATAAGCGTGAACGAAACTGCATTCTTCTTTACACGAAGACACACGTACTGATTGTCGTCATTTGAACTTATTGGGTGCGAAAGATAAGTCAAGTCTGTGCGAATGTAAACAATTACTTTGCTTCGTTCTTCGCAAGCGGCTGAACAAAAAGCTTCATAACCGGACAATCTATAAGGCGTTGGTACGTTTGGTTCACATATGACAAGTATAGGGAACAAGAAAGCAAAATGGGCATTGATCAAGGGGCCTTTTTACGGCCAGAACAACGTGAAGCAAGCAGACAATAAAAGCAAAGAAAGCAGGCAAACGATTATTAGTAGTTCACTTTACTGGGTATCTGTGCAAATTTTGTGCTGGTAGAGTCAGTACACTCCCTCTTTGACAAAATAGCGTTCCGCTTTCGCCGTCAGGAC
Source organism: Rhipicephalus microplus (assembly GCF_043290135.1). Lineage (NCBI taxonomy): Eukaryota > Metazoa > Arthropoda > Arachnida > Ixodida > Ixodidae > Rhipicephalus > Rhipicephalus microplus. The sequence goes on from NC_134703.1 coordinate 135,618,514, forward strand.
TACGAGTGGCGCTGCCAAGCAATTTGCCATGACACGAAACAAATGCTTAGTGCGTTGCGCACGTGAGGCGAAGGTTGGCGGCTTGGTAACTCACACCCCCGGTGGCATGCTTTGTCCACTTCAATTTTCCGTTATCTCTTCAACGATGCACTTCAGCTCCAAAACAAATACCCCATGGGCCTAATTACCTACGGGCTTCAAGCAGTTTTCACAGCGGTGCAAGTGGTCTTAAAGTGCGTTATTTGCTTCTTTAAATTATTTATTTGCTGGCAAAATATCCAAATAAACACGACACACTGCAGAAAACATGGTCTTCTCAAATATGGCGGATTGTTTTGCGACTCTAAGGCTGTGAAGCTCGGTATTACAAACCTAGAATTCATTTAAGAGTACTGAACGCTGGGCGAGTTGGTAAATCATCACTACAAAACTGCGCGAAAAATCGACAAGAAACAGAGAAGGCACACACACAAGCGCAGACTAGCAACTGAAGTTTATTGAAAGAAAACACTTATATACCTAAAGAAAAACTATGACGTGAAAGATTAGAAGTTGGCAGTGAGATAATCAATCTCTAGTTGGTGCAAAGTCACCGAAGGCCTCGCAACACACGTGTCGCCATACTTGTGTATATAAAAAGCCTCCGCAACTTCTCTCGCTGTCCTATCCCTGTGCCGTGACAACACCCTTGTTTCGTGAAATAAAGGGGAACACTTGCAATCCCTGCAATGTAGGCACAGATTCGACGAAGGGTGGGCCTTCAGCGATGCCCTGTGATCCATTAGTCGGTTGTTCAAACATCTTCCAGTTTGCCCAATATAGCACCTACCACATGATAAGGGGATAAGATACACCGCACCAATTCCACACTCTACAAACGTTTCCCGGTGTTTGACCACACAAACATACCACTTTTTTTCTTTTCCTTCAGCTTTCCTATCCACCATTGCGCACACTCGGCCCAACTTATTCCTGGACGAAAAAACGACATTAACACCGAATCTATGTCCCACCTTTTTCATGCGGTGGGAGAAGGCATGAAGATAAGGAATGCACGTGTAAGGCAAACGTTTATCTATGCCCGCTCTGTCATTACCTCCCCGTTTTAGTTTCTTCAATAATCTTTCACTTAGAAGACCCAGCCTTCCTTCTGGGAAGTTCGATAACCTAAGCCTAGTAAGCTGGTCATGAAAAGCCTCCGACATCTGATGCGGGCACGATTTGCACAAAGCAGATTCGAGACACGAAGTGGCGACACCATTCTTGACCAGCTTTGAGTTACAGGAATGAAAATCAAGAATGGGCTTAATCGACCTCGGCGAATACCGCCAGCACGTGTGCTCCTGCCCAATCCTAATTTTCAAATCAAGAAACTGAATGCAGCCATCTTTCGGAACCTCAAAAGTAAATTTCAAACCCCGTCCTTTCTCATTAAACATTTTCAGCACATTGACCCTGGACCTGACACAGTTGTCCATTTCAACAAACACCAGATAATCATCAACGTATCTCATTGTCTTAAGCGCTAAACTTTCTAAGCCTCCCTCAAGGTCTCGATCTATCCTCCCCAAGTATACCTCACTCAGTTTAGGGGCAACACGGGAACCTATGCACACACCCGATTTCTGCCTATACACACCACCTTTCCATTCTACCAAAGTCGAGCGAAGATACATCGACAACAGTTCCAAGAAGGACGCAACAGAAACTCCGCACTCATTTTGGAACTGTAGGGGGTCGTTGTGGTCCTGTATGCAGTCTCTCACACTTTTCATCAAGGTTTCATGCTCCAACGAGTAAAAAAGGTCCTCTACATCTATGCTAAACACTGACATAGGCCCGGGGGGTACCGTCCTCAGGAACTGAACGACTTCCTCGGAATTCTTCACCCGAAAAGGATCCTGCACCTTTAGAGATGATAGGTGCTTTTGCAGAAAAGCTGATACCAAACATTGCCAAGTTCCGCGTTCTGAAACAACCACCCTAAAGGGATGGCCCTCCTTGTGTGTTTTGACGGTGAAGAAAAGGTTCAGCAAATTGCCTTTCGCACCTCGCACCGCCGCAGCCAACCCTTCAAGCCTCAGCTGTTCCAGTAAGGCGACGGCCTTTTTCCTCACCTCCTTTGGTTTTTCTTCAACCTGCTTGAGGTTCTTGTGAACAGCTTGCATGCCCTTCTCAGAAAAAGTCCTCTCATACATGAGGACGAAACTCCCTTCCTTGTCAGCAACTAATGGCCTGATGCTGCTTGAACCCATGTAATCCACCAAGGAATTCAACTTGCACTTCCTTCCAGTGCTTCCACTGAGCGTAGTCACCACACCAGCTCCTTCGGCCACGCACCTTCCCCTTTCACCTTCAGGCACCCGTTCAGCAACGGAACGTGCCACCGCCAAGATTTCTGGAAATCCAAGGGTTGGCTCGAAGCAGTGATGATTTACCAACTCGCCCAGCGTTCAGTACTCTTAAGTTATATTACTAGTTGTATGGGCTCTTTTCCATGTGTTACTTTTCCCATTTCTAACCCGGCAGTTTTGGTGGCACTGTATGCAGTGTGTGTGTGTCGAGCAAGAACCGCCTCGTGGTTCATCAGAGTGGGGGCGTGCCCTGAAGATGTCCAGAAGTTGTGCGGTTGGATTGAACCTTCGCCAGGCCATGCTAGGCGCATTTGCAAGATACTAAAATCCGAGTGGTGGAGACAGGCAAGGCTGTATGAAGACTGTCTTAAGACAACCTGCGGTGTTGTGGCAGGTAGGGCTGTGTCTGCTAGATACAGGGAATGGTGCGCCACCAGGTTTCGTATCACGGAATTCCTTTGGAACACGTTGCGGCCCATGCTCCCGAAGAAGAAAAAGAAGGAAGCACGGGAACCCTCTGCCAAAGTCATCTCTCTGGATGGCATCGTTTTACCGGAAGCTCATCTGAAGACTCTAGGACTGGGACCAAAATTCTGCTTCGAGCCAACCCTTGGATTTCCAGAAATCTTGGCGGTGGCACGTTCCGTTGCTGAACGGGTGCCTGAAGGTGAAAGGGGAAGGTGCGTGGCCGAAGGAGCTGGTGTGGTGACTACGCTCAGTGGAAGCACTGGAAGGAAGTGCAAGTTGAATTCCTTGGTGGATTACATGGGTTCAAGCAGCATCAGGCCATTAGTTGCTGACAAGGAAGGGAGTTTCGTCCTCATGTATGAGAGGACTTTTTCTGAGAAGGGCATGCAAGCTGTTCACAAGAACCTCAAGCAGGTTGAAGAAAAACCAAAGGAGGTGAGGAAAAAGGCCGTCGCCTTACTGGAACAGCTGAGGCTTGAAGGGTTGGCTGCGGCGGTGCGAGGTGCGAAAGGCAATTTGCTGAACCTTTTCTTCACCGTCAAAACACACAAGGAGGGCCATCCCTTTAGGGTGGTTGTTTCAGAACGCGGAACTTGGCAATGTTTGGTATCAGCTTTTCTGCAAAAGCACCTATCATCTCTAAAGGTGCAGGATCCTTTTCGGGTGAAGAATTCCGAGGAAGTCGTTCAGTTCCTGAGGACGGTACCCCCCGGGCCTATGTCAGTGTTTAGCATAGATGTAGAGGACCTTTTTTACTCGTTGGAGCATGAAACCTTGATGAAAAGTGTGAGAGACTGCATACAGGACCACAACGACCCCCTACAGTTCCAAAATGAGTGCGGAGTTTCTGTTGCGTCCTTCTTGGAACTGTTGTCGATGTATCTTCGCTCGACTTTGGTAGAATGGAAAGGTGGTGTGTATAGGCAGAAATCGGGTGTGTGCATAGGTTCCCGTGTTGCCCCTAAACTGAGTGAGGTATACTTGGGGAGGATAGATCGAGACCTTGAGGGAGGCTTAGAAAGTTTAGCGCTTAAGACAATGAGATACGTTGATGATTATCTGGTGTTTGTTGAAATGGACAACTGTGTCAGGTCCAGGGTCAATGTGCTGAAAATGTTTAATGAGAAAGGACGGGGTTTGAAATTTACTTTTGAGGTTCCGAAAGATGGCTGCATTCAGTTTCTTGATTTGAAAATTAGGATTGGGCAGGAGCACACGTGCTGGCGGTATTCGCCGAGGTCGATTAAGCCCATTCTTGATTTTCATTCCTGTAACTCAAAGCTGGTCAAGAATGGTGTCGCCACTTCGTGTCTCGAATCTGCTTTGTGCAAATCGTGCCCGCATCAGATGTCGGAGGCTTTTCATGACCAGCTTACTAGGCTTAGGTTATCGAACTTCCCAGAAGGAAGGCTGGGTCTTCTAAGTGAAAGATTATTGAAGAAACTAAAACGGGGAGGTAATGACAGAGCGGGCATAGATAAACGTTTGCCTTACACGTGCATTCCTTATCTTCATGCCTTCTCCCACCGCATGAAAAAGGTGGGACATAGATTCGGTGTTAATGTCGTTTTTTCGTCCAGGAATAAGTTGGGCCGAGTGTGCGCAATGGTGGATAGGAAAGCTGAAGGAAAAGAAAAAAAGTGGTATGTTTGTGTGGTCAAACACCGGGAAACGTTTGTAGAGTGTGGAATTGGTGCGGTGTATCTTATCCCCTTATCATGTGGTAGGTGCTATATTGGGCAAACTGGAAGATGTTTGAACAACCGACTAATGGATCACAGGGCATCGCTGAAGGCCCACCCTTCGTCGAATCTGTGCCTACATTGCAGGGATTGCAAGTGTTCCCCTTTATTTCACGAAACAAGGGTGTTGTCACGGCACAGGGATAGGACAGCGAGAGAAGTTGCGGAGGCTTTTTATATACACAAGTATGGCGACACGTGAGTTGCGAGGCCTTCGGTGACTTTGCACCAACTAGAGATTGATTATCTCACTGCCAACTTCTAATCTTTCACGTCATAGTTTTTCTTTAGGTATATAAGTGTTTTCTTTCAATAAACTTCAGTTGCTAGTCTGCGCTTGTGTGTGTGCCTTCTCTGTTTCTTGTCGATTTTTCGCGCAGTTTTGTAGTGATGATTTACCAACTCGCCCAGCGTTCAGTACTCTTAAGTTATATTACTAGTTGTATGGGCTCTTTTCCATGTGTTACTTTTCCCATTTCTAACCCGGCAGTTTTGGTGGCACTGTATGCAGTGTGTGTGTGTCGAGCAAGAACCGCCTCGTGGTTCATCAGAGTGGGGGCGTGCCCTGAAGATGTCCAGAAGTTGTGCGGTTGGATTGAACCTTCGCCAGGCCATGCTAGGCGCATTTGCAAGATACTAAAATCCGAGTGGTGGAGACAGGCAAGGCTGTATGAAGACTGTCTTAAGACAACCTGCGGTGTTGTGGCAGGTAGGGCTGTGTCTGCTAGATACAGGGAATGGTGCGCCACCAGGTTTCGTATCACGGAATTCCTTTGGAACACGTTGCGGCCCATGCTCCCGAAGAAGAAAAAGAAGGAAGCACGGGAACCCTCTGCCAAAGTCATCTCTCTGGATGGCATCGTTTTACCGGAAGCTCATCTGAAGACTCTAGGACTGGGACCAAAATTCTGCTTCGAGCCAACCCTTGGATTTCCAGAAATCTTGGCGGTGGCACGTTCCGTTGCTGAACGGGTGCCTGAAGGTGAAAGGGGAAGGTGCGTGGCCGAAGGAGCTGGTGTGGTGACTACGCTCAGTGGAAGCACTGGAAGGAAGTGCAAGTTGAATTCCTTGGTGGATTACATGGGTTCAAGCAGCATCAGGCCATTAGTTGCTGACAAGGAAGGGAGTTTCGTCCTCATGTATGAGAGGACTTTTTCTGAGAAGGGCATGCAAGCTGTTCACAAGAACCTCAAGCAGGTTGAAGAAAAACCAAAGGAGGTGAGGAAAAAGGCCGTCGCCTTACTGGAACAGCTGAGGCTTGAAGGGTTGGCTGCGGCGGTGCGAGGTGCGAAAGGCAATTTGCTGAACCTTTTCTTCACCGTCAAAACACACAAGGAGGGCCATCCCTTTAGGGTGGTTGTTTCAGAACGCGGAACTTGGCAATGTTTGGTATCAGCTTTTCTGCAAAAGCACCTATCATCTCTAAAGGTGCAGGATCCTTTTCGGGTGAAGAATTCCGAGGAAGTCGTTCAGTTCCTGAGGACGGTACCCCCCGGGCCTATGTCAGTGTTTAGCATAGATGTAGAGGACCTTTTTTACTCGTTGGAGCATGAAACCTTGATGAAAAGTGTGAGAGACTGCATACAGGACCACAACGACCCCCTACAGTTCCAAAATGAGTGCGGAGTTTCTGTTGCGTCCTTCTTGGAACTGTTGTCGATGTATCTTCGCTCGACTTTGGTAGAATGGAAAGGTGGTGTGTATAGGCAGAAATCGGGTGTGTGCATAGGTTCCCGTGTTGCCCCTAAACTGAGTGAGGTATACTTGGGGAGGATAGATCGAGACCTTGAGGGAGGCTTAGAAAGTTTAGCGCTTAAGACAATGAGATACGTTGATGATTATCTGGTGTTTGTTGAAATGGACAACTGTGTCAGGTCCAGGGTCAATGTGCTGAAAATGTTTAATGAGAAAGGACGGGGTTTGAAATTTACTTTTGAGGTTCCGAAAGATGGCTGCATTCAGTTTCTTGATTTGAAAATTAGGATTGGGCAGGAGCACACGTGCTGGCGGTATTCGCCGAGGTCGATTAAGCCCATTCTTGATTTTCATTCCTGTAACTCAAAGCTGGTCAAGAATGGTGTCGCCACTTCGTGTCTCGAATCTGCTTTGTGCAAATCGTGCCCGCATCAGATGTCGGAGGCTTTTCATGACCAGCTTACTAGGCTTAGGTTATCGAACTTCCCAGAAGGAAGGCTGGGTCTTCTAAGTGAAAGATTATTGAAGAAACTAAAACGGGGAGGTAATGACAGAGCGGGCATAGATAAACGTTTGCCTTACACGTGCATTCCTTATCTTCATGCCTTCTCCCACCGCATGAAAAAGGTGGGACATAGATTCGGTGTTAATGTCGTTTTTTCGTCCAGGAATAAGTTGGGCCGAGTGTGCGCAATGGTGGATAGGAAAGCTGAAGGAAAAGAAAAAAAGTGGTATGTTTGTGTGGTCAAACACCGGGAAACGTTTGTAGAGTGTGGAATTGGTGCGGTGTATCTTATCCCCTTATCATGTGGTAGGTGCTATATTGGGCAAACTGGAAGATGTTTGAACAACCGACTAATGGATCACAGGGCATCGCTGAAGGCCCACCCTTCGTCGAATCTGTGCCTACATTGCAGGGATTGCAAGTGTTCCCCTTTATTTCACGAAACAAGGGTGTTGTCACGGCACAGGGATAGGACAGCGAGAGAAGTTGCGGAGGCTTTTTATATACACAAGTATGGCGACACGTGTGTTGCGAGGCCTTCGGTGACTTTGCACCAACTAGAGATTGATTATCTCACTGCCAACTTCTAATCTTTCACGTCATAGTTTTTCTTTAGGTATATAAGTGTTTTCTTTCAATAAACTTCAGTTGCTAGTCTGCGCTTGTGTGTGTGCCTTCTCTGTTTCTTGTCGATTTTTCGCGCAGTTTTGTAGTGATGATTTACCAACTCGCCCAGCGTTCAGTACTCTTAAGTTATATTACTAGTTGTATGGGCTCTTTTCCATGTGTTACTTTTCCCATTTCTAACCCGGCAGTTTTGGTGGCACTGTATGCAGTGTGTGTGTGTCGAGCAAGAACCGCCTCGTGGTTCATCAGAGTGGGGGCGTGCCCTGAAGATGTCCAGAAGTTGTGCGGTTGGATTGAACCTTCGCCAGGCCATGCTAGGCGCATTTGCAAGATACTAAAATCCGAGTGGTGGAGACAGGCAAGGCTGTATGAAGACTGTCTTAAGACAACCTGCGGTGTTGTGGCAGGTAGGGCTGTGTCTGCTAGATACAGGGAATGGTGCGCCACCAGGTTTCGTATCACGGAATTCCTTTGGAACACGTTGCGGCCCATGCTCCCGAAGAAGAAAAAGAAGGAAGCACGGGAACCCTCTGCCAAAGTCATCTCTCTGGATGGCATCGTTTTACCGGAAGCTCATCTGAAGACTCTAGGACTGGGACCAAAATTCTGCTTCGAGCCAACCCTTGGATTTCCAGAAATCTTGGCGGTGGCACGTTCCGTTGCTGAACGGGTGCCTGAAGGTGAAAGGGGAAGGTGCGTGGCCGAAGGAGCTGGTGTGGTGACTACGCTCAGTGGAAGCACTGGAAGGAAGTGCAAGTTGAATTCCTTGGTGGATTACATGGGTTCAAGCAGCATCAGGCCATTAGTTGCTGACAAGGAAGGGAGTTTCGTCCTCATGTATGAGAGGACTTTTTCTGAGAAGGGCATGCAAGCTGTTCACAAGAACCTCAAGCAGGTTGAAGAAAAACCAAAGGAGGTGAGGAAAAAGGCCGTCGCCTTACTGGAACAGCTGAGGCTTGAAGGGTTGGCTGCGGCGGTGCGAGGTGCGAAAGGCAATTTGCTGAACCTTTTCTTCACCGTCAAAACACACAAGGAGGGCCATCCCTTTAGGGTGGTTGTTTCAGAACGCGGAACTTGGCAATGTTTGGTATCAGCTTTTCTGCAAAAGCACCTATCATCTCTAAAGGTGCAGGATCCTTTTCGGGTGAAGAATTCCGAGGAAGTCGTTCAGTTCCTGAGGACGGTACCCCCCGGGCCTATGTCAGTGTTTAGCATAGATGTAGAGGACCTTTTTTACTCGTTGGAGCATGAAACCTTGATGAAAAGTGTGAGAGACTGCATACAGGACCACAACGACCCCCTACAGTTCCAAAATGAGTGCGGAGTTTCTGTTGCGTCCTTCTTGGAACTGTTGTCGATGTATCTTCGCTCGACTTTGGTAGAATGGAAAGGTGGTGTGTATAGGCAGAAATCGGGTGTGTGCATAGGTTCCCGTGTTGCCCCTAAACTGAGTGAGGTATACTTGGGGAGGATAGATCGAGACCTTGAGGGAGGCTTAGAAAGTTTAGCGCTTAAGACAATGAGATACGTTGATGATTATCTGGTGTTTGTTGAAATGGACAACTGTGTCAGGTCCAGGGTCAATGTGCTGAAAATGTTTAATGAGAAAGGACGGGGTTTGAAATTTACTTTTGAGGTTCCGAAAGATGGCTGCATTCAGTTTCTTGATTTGAAAATTAGGATTGGGCAGGAGCACACGTGCTGGCGGTATTCGCCGAGGTCGATTAAGCCCATTCTTGATTTTCATTCCTGTAACTCAAAGCTGGTCAAGAATGGTGTCGCCACTTCGTGTCTCGAATCTGCTTTGTGCAAATCGTGCCCGCATCAGATGTCGGAGGCTTTTCATGACCAGCTTACTAGGCTTAGGTTATCGAACTTCCCAGAAGGAAGGCTGGGTCTTCTAAGTGAAAGATTATTGAAGAAACTAAAACGGGGAGGTAATGACAGAGCGGGCATAGATAAACGTTTGCCTTACACGTGCATTCCTTATCTTCATGCCTTCTCCCACCGCATGAAAAAGGTGGGACATAGATTCGGTGTTAATGTCGTTTTTTCGTCCAGGAATAAGTTGGGCCGAGTGTGCGCAATGGTGGATAGGAAAGCTGAAGGAAAAGAAAAAAAGTGGTATGTTTGTGTGGTCAAACACCGGGAAACGTTTGTAGAGTGTGGAATTGGTGCGGTGTATCTTATCCCCTTATCATGTGGTAGGTGCTATATTGGGCAAACTGGAAGATGTTTGAACAACCGACTAATGGATCACAGGGCATCGCTGAAGGCCCACCCTTCGTCGAATCTGTGCCTACATTGCAGGGATTGCAAGTGTTCCCCTTTATTTCACGAAACAAGGGTGTTGTCACGGCACAGGGATAGGACAGCGAGAGAAGTTGCGGAGGCTTTTTATATACACAAGTATGGCGACACGTGTGTTGCGAGGCCTTCGGTGACTTTGCACCAACTAGAGATTGATTATCTCACTGCCAACTTCTAATCTTTCACGTCATAGTTTTTCTTTAGGTATATAAGTGTTTTCTTTCAATAAACTTCAGTTGCTAGTCTGCGCTTGTGTGTGTGCCTTCTCTGTTTCTTGTCGATTTTTCGCGCAGTTTTGCTAGAATTCATGCGCTTTCAATATTAAAAAAAAGGTACGTGAAAGCACAGTGCACTCGTTCAATCATAGAACTGGTTTCAAGTACACAAAGAGGCAAGCAGAAAGCATAGACCGAAGTTTTCTACTGACCACTACTGTTTTATTCAATGATTTCATGAGGTGCACATTATGGCGGAAGCGACCAGCCAGAAAGCTTTGTTCATTGTTTCGCGTCATACAAGAGACGAACAAACAAAGACATTTCAGGAACCTTAAAGAATTACGACATTTTTGTATATATGGCGGTTATCAATTTGTAGTTTCGTATCGCATATCTTGCTGCACAAACGGGCTAATCTTTTATGTTTTCGTCATGGTGTTGTAATTAAAAAGTATAGTGTATATATTATGAAAAGTAAATGAGAACGAATGGCTTAACATGAAATGAAAATTTGCTGCTGCGTGCACCCCATGTATTTGCTGTCGCTTTCGTTTGTGCCTAGCTGTGGTAGTGCTTTGTTGTGGGATGTCTCATTTTTGCGTTTCGGCGTATTACGTCCCCATACAGTTGAGTGGCGCTACTTGCGCGGGAACTTGAGTTATATTACTGGTGTGGGAACATTAGCGACCAAACAAATAATATAACTCAGCGTATGAAACATTAATGAAGTGTAGACGTGGGAGTTCCTGCCTAGGTACGAAGAACAGAACCTCATTATCTCAGACCTCCTGTAATTATTCCGCGCCAAGGGCCCATTCTGTGCCCACTGGACATCGGAGCGCTGATTTCGAGTTGGACGTTCAAAAGTAACTGCCTAATAGAATAAACCAATTTGGCGCTCCCATGCGCAATAAGCCGCTTACACTACACTCAGCCCATTTCGGCTTATATAGCCGCGTCACTTTCAATCTTCCTAGATATGTCTGCGGGAAAAATACAGCCACTATCGTGTGCGTGAAAGTGTCATGAAACTGAAGCATTCTGCTTTCGCCAGAATGTGCAAAATGGGCATTTACAGAGGGTTCAGATGTTGTGAAGAGAGATATGAAATACTGAAAAACAGGGAAAGCAAAACTGCGAGCGAGAGGGAGATGTTAGACCGTGTTTGTGCAACATAAGTAGACAAGTTCAAACTTGTTTAGGATACGACGCCAAACGACGTCGCATTCAGTAAAAAGTTCTCATGGGGCTGTATAGGTTGGTGACGGCGAAGGAGGCGATGGACAATCCCATTCTTCAAGGACCTTGGAGCCTCGTCTAAAATAATAAAGATGATTAAAATGTCACCCAGCCTATACAAGACCCGCACTTAGGTGTTGCAAAAGCTGCGCACGACAGAACGTTGTGCAATAAATACACGGCCGCAGGGTGCGTGGCATACATAAACTGGAGAAACTTTACTGTTGCGTTTATCGCACATGACAGAGAATACAGTGGACATCGCAATGCTTTCCCGTAAAAACCTCAAGCATGCGCTATTCGCACGCAATCCACTTATGCACTTTGTCAGCCCTTGCGACTTTAATCCAGCCCGTGGACTTATTTGCGCGTATGTACCCGAAGTTGTTAGCTTGCGACTGTGTGAGTGCTGATACCTGCCGATGAAATCTCTCCGTTTGGCTTGGCGATCTAATACCCCTTCTAAATTTTATATACAACACTACAATCGCTTACCGTCATTTTATTATTTCTAGGTAAACGGTTACCCATCGGCCTGACTGGATTTTCAGAAATCCTTCAATTTATAACAACAGAATCGAAAGTTGGGCTAGTTGGATATGCATGGTAAAACTATCAGTTAAAGCGCACGAAAAACAGACATGAAGAAAGGACAAGCGCTTTCTCGCAACTAAACTGTTTATTAGAAAGGGCAGAATATATATACAGGCAACTGAAAATTACGACGCATGCGTGTGCAGGCAAAAAAAGTACATCAGTGGCACATCAAGAACACATGGTAAAAGAAGACATATTATCTCAGAACCTAATCAAGAAAAACAAACTCTTTATCGTGTAGCAAAACAGAAGGCTGGCTGACGCATTGTTCCCCTCTTTTTCTTATATGAAAAGCTTCTGTCAACTCACAAGTTAATTTATTTTTTGACTGAAAAATCACTTCAGTATCCTGAAAAAGAGGATAACAACCGCAATATCTGCAATGAGCCGCGAGATGCGGCTCAATGAGTCTCAGAAAGCACGATTCTTCCTTGAAATCCGTAGGTGCATCGCATCTCGCGGCTCATTGCAGAGATTGCGGTTGTTATCCTCTTTTTCAGGATACTGAAGTGGTTTTTCAGTCAAAAAATTAAATTAACTCGTGAGTTGACAGAAGCTTTTCATATAAGAAAAAGAGGGGAACAATGCGTCAGCCAGCCTTCTGTTTTGCTGCACGATAAAGAGTTTGTTTTTCTTGATTATGTTCCGAGATAATATGTCTTCTTTTACCATGTGTTCTTGATGTGCCACTGATGTACTTTTTTTGCCTGCACAAGCATGCGTCGTGTTTTTCAGTTGCCTGTATATATATTCTGCCCTTTCTAATAAACAGTTTTGTTGCGAGAAAGCACCTGTCCTCTCTTCATGTCTGTTTTTCGTGCGCTTTAACTGATAGTTTTACCTTCAATTTATCACTAGACCGACTTAGAATAATGTCATTACTACCACGGGTCATCATAAAAAAGCGGTCCGGCTATGACGACATGATATAAACGAAAAAAAGCTTAACCCACTCGCATGTGCTGACCGTACACTCCAGCAAGTTTGGGTGGGAAGGGAAGGGGGGGTTGGATCTGCTCAAAATGTGCTGCAATAATCGCATAGAGAACGTGGCAGGGATTACGCCTTTGGCAGTGGAACAAGTTCCGGAGTTGGCACCTTCCCGCGAGTCATCACGTGCACCCGCCTGATTAGCCACCAGCCTTACTGTTTCGCTGCAGCATAAACAAACGCAGATGTACGCTTTGCTTCACAGTACGCTGCAGTTTTGACTAGAGGGCACTAATCTACCACTGTAATTGGAAACGCCTAGACACCGTATATAGCGGCCAGTAAAGGTTTGTGAGTATGTATATGCAGTAGCCAGCAGCGCCACGTTTGCCACCTCGAGGTGTTCCCCCATAGACTGCAAGGATGCCGACTACATTAATTGAACGGGGCGCTCATATGCCGTATCCCCAATGTTGTGTGCCTACGGTGGTGCAAAAGCTTGCCGCGTGTGCTCCAGGTGTCGAAATAAATTAGTGCGTCCTGGACACGCCCGGAGGCTAGCCCAAGTTGCATACGTTTAGAGCTCCTCCTTTAGGTTGCTGAGTTCGCATGCTGCTAGCATGGCTGTGGTACATTTATTGACCAATTGGGTAAGTCTTTTTGCCTTACTCAGTGGGGAAGATTGCGTGTAGCGCCCTAAAGTGAGTTCGTTCATAGAAGACGCTGTAATGGAGGCCTCTGGATACTTCTGACCACCTGGGTTGCTTTAACGTGCACTGAAATCGCGCCTCACACAATGTTGTGTGTGTGTGTGTGTGTTTGTGTGTGTGTGTGTATGTGTGTGTCTGTGGTGTGTGTGTGTGTGTGTATGTGTGTGTGTATGTATCGAACATGAAGTGGCTACACTTATATATATGCACTTAACATGCTTGCAGTAAGCATACACTCTTTACCGCGTATCCTCTAAGTATATTTTTACCAAACTTTATCCTTTATTCTATAGGTTACATGGGTTGACGTTTTTTTTGTTTTTGTCTTTCCAAACTTTAAAGGAATGCATACTGATTCACAGAGGTTACAATCAAAATTCAAAGGTATACGGCTCGTGCACATGTATACCTTCAACGGTGATCTTTAGAGTTGACAGAGTCTTCGCCGTATACTTTTAGGAGTTTACATCCAAGGAGCAAGGGTTACGATTCGGCGAGGGCGATTGGGAAAAGAAATTCTAATGCACCAACCGCGCACAAGAGGCCCTGAAATGATGTGGTGCTTGCGTGTGCTATAATATTGGTAAGTGCGCCGTCCAAGGCACACGGCAATGTGGGTGAGGTGGTTGTTAGAGCGATGAAATACTTATACCCATGCCACAAGGGCATATAAAACGACTTTCGGTAGCGAAGGTATTCAATTTCCGAATGACATTTGACTTGATGATGACGATCGCAGAACCTTCCTCGTGAGAATTGGGTGAGTAGCAATAAAAAATAAGCAAGCGTTTAGAAGCTTCATACACATACGATAATAAAAAATGTCTAAAAAAGCATATTACGCTGCCATTATATTTTCTTCATTATACTTTGTTTCACGACGTTGCAACCGACCGTGTAGCAACTTAGGCCAAGGATAGTCAGATCCGCAGCATAAAAAGATAATGGCACCTTGTGCATTTATTTCACAGCGTCTACCAGCCGAAAAGAAGTTTTTAAGCCCTTGTTTAAGTGACTGCTGTGAATTAAAGGCGCTAAAAGTTTCCTTCCAGTCGAATCAAATGTTTTATTCAATTACTTTATCAGTTGTGCCATCGAGAGTACGCATTTCTCAGGCGAATGAGTTCTGGCGATGGCATTAGATGAGGAATTGCATTTGGGTGAGTTCCATTTCGTTCATCCGTGTGGCACCGCGTGAATAAACTTAAATCTGAAGGCATTAGGAGGTGAATACCATTTTTCTACCCTTGTAGCACGGTTATTAGAGGGCCATGTCATCCTTGTTCTAGAGCAGCGTTCGCCGTAAGGAGAAAAAAAGACGTATGGCACCTGATTCTGTACCTCGTCTCTTGAGTCGTTTTCTGTGTAATTGTGCTACTCGGCGGTCGTAATCTGGAGCAACGCTTGCCGAAGAGAACTACTGCGAAAATACGTCGGATGCAGGAAGACGAAGCGTTTTCTCTAACGCGGGTAAATAACGAAAGTTGTATCCTAATTCACAAATACAGTGGCAGACCGTATATATATATATATATATATATATTATGAGAACACGTCCGGTACGGCAGCAACCAGGTTATCCTTTTTTAATCCAGACGCACGAGCCAGAGAGCCAGCCCGCGTGACATACGATGATGATCACTACAATGATTTGGTCATACAGATGAAGATGAAGTACATAGTCAGCACTCACACTATTTTCCCCCCTTCGTGAAAGAGGGCAGCAAGTTAGAAAGGGTTGGGACGCCGAAAATATCGTTTCAGTCGAGAGACGTGGGCGATCTCGGTGTGGCGGCGATGACGATCAGAAGCCGCGTTGACAGGAGCAACGCGATAGTTGACTTCAGATGTTCGTTCCAGGACGGTGTATGGACCGATATACCTGTGAAGGAATTTTTCGCAGAGCCCAGGTACACGAACAGGTGTCCACAAAAGGACTTCGTCGCCTGGGCGGAACACAACAACTCGACGCTTCGCATCAAGGTCAATTTTTCTCTTGTCCTGAATTGTAGCAGTGTTGGCGCGGGCGATTTCACGGCAGCGGGCGACGCGAGTGGCGAACTCTTCCGGGAGAGATGAAGATGGATTGGAAGATGTGGACAAAAAGGTGGTGTCCAGAACAAAAGTCGGTACACGGCCATACATGAGAAAAAAAGGGCTGAAAGTCGTTGTACGCTGTATGGCAGAGTTATATGCGAACGTGACAAAAGGAAGTATTGTGTCCCAGTTTTTGTGATCTGGTTGCACGTACATAGAGATCATGTCGGACAAAGTTCGGTGAAAACGCTCAGTCAGACCATTAGTTTCTGGGTGATACGCTGATGTGGTCTTGTGGATGGTGTTAGAGGCCTGTAAGACCTCAGCAAGGACGTGTGAAAGAAATGTCTTGCCGCGGTCACTAAGGAGCACACGCGGTGCAACATGTCGTAAAATAATGGCACGAAGGAAAAAATCGGCTACTTCAGAGGTAGCACCAGATGAAAGAGCTGCCGTCTCCGCGTAGCGAGTAAGGTGGTCTACGGCAGTAACAATCCAACGCTGACCGGCTGGCGTAAGCGGAAGAGGTCCGTATAAGTCTATGCCCCCAAATTCAAAGGGAGTGGACGGGCACGGCAGTGGTTGCAATGGCCCCGCGGGAAGAGACGTGGTACATTTTCGGTGCTGGCATGACGCGCAGGAAGCGACGTGCTTGGCGACAGAAGGGGAGAGGCCAGGCCAAAAGCAGCGAGTCCTGAGGCGGTCGTAGGTCTTGTGGAACCCTAAGTGGCCAGCTGTCGCATCGTCATGAAACGCTTGTAGAACTTCCAGACGAAGTGAGCGAGGAATGACGGGAACCCATTGGTTACCGAGAGGATGGTAAATTTGCCGACATAATGTTCCCTCTCGAAGCTTGAAACGGGCAAGTTGTCGTCTTAGGCGGCTGTTTGGAGCACGCGATAAGCCAGTGAGCCGATCGATGATTGTGCGGCAGTAGGTATCTGCATGTTGGAGCGAGGCGAGATCTGTGGACGAAAGGTCCGCTGAGGCAACTAACTGTTTCAAAGCAGCAGCCGTCTGTTTGGTCACTTTGGCGGGCGGTGACGAACAGATGGAAGGTGACACTTCGGCGCTTTGCGAGAGCAGGCAACGGGACAAAGCGTCGGCATCTTGGTGCTGTCGGCCCGACCTATATGTGACGCTGTAGTCATACTCTTGCAATCGTAGTACACAACGTCCAAGGCGTCCCGACAAATGTTTGAGAGACGATAACCAACACAGAGCATGATGGTCAGTCACTATTGTGAAATGCCGGCCGTATAAGTAAGGACGAAACTTTTGTATGGACCACACGATGGCGAGACATTCTTGCTCAGTGATGCTGTAGTTTCGCTCAGCAGGTGACAGAGTACGGCTCGCGTAGGCCACGACTTGTTCTTCGGAAGCGTGGTTACGCTGAAGAAGGACAGCACCGATGCCAAGTCCACTTGCGTCAGTGTGTAGCACAGTAGGTGCTGCAGGGTCGAAATGGCAAAGTACTGGCCGTGATGTGAGGCATCGCTTGAGGGTGTGAAAAGCGGCTTCGCAGTCATCCGACCAGACAAAGGGTGCGCTCATGGTCAGAAGTTTGTGCAGAGGAGCCGCAATAGTAGCGAAATCACGTACAAAGCGGCGGAAATACGACGCTAAGCCAAGGAAGCTGCGGAGGTCTTTCTGTGTGGTTGGTGTAGGAAAGTACAGTACCGCGGCAACCTTGTCGGGATCGGGCTCAACGCCATGTTTACTGACGACGTGACCTAATACCTTGATGCTGTGACTGGCAAACCGACACTTCTTAGTGTTGAGCTGCAGACCGGCCTTAGCTAAACACGTGAGGACTTCGTCTAGCCGTTCCAGGTGTTGTGAGAAGCTCGACGAAAAAATGACAATGTCGTCCAGGTAGCAAAGGCAGGTCTTCCATTTTAATCCCCGCAGTACCGTGTCTATCATCCGTTCAAAGGTGGCTGGGGCATTGCACAGGCCGAAAGGCATTACATTGAATTCAAAGAGCCCATCTGGCGTAGCAAACGCAGTCTTCTCTTTATCAGACTCGCGCATTGGAATCTACCAATGACCGGAGCACAAGTCGAGACTTGAAAAGTACTCGGCACCTTGTAAAGTATCAAGAGCGTGGTCAATGCGAGGCATTGGGTAGACGTCCTTACGAGTGATTTTGTTGATTGATCTGTAATCAATGCAAAACCCTACCGAGCCATCCTTTTTTTTCACTAGTACGACAGGAGAAGACCATGCGCTTGTCGAAGGCCTGATAACGTTGCGCGCGAGCATGTCGTTGACTTGTTCTTCTATAAGCTTGCGTTCAGAAGCCGACACACGGTAAGGGCGGCGGCGAATCACAAGGGATCCGTCGGTGTCGATACAATGGGCGGTCACTGTTGTTTGACCCAGAACTTCAGAACAAACGTCAAAGCAAGTTTTGTTCTTCATTAATAACGCTAGCAAGGCATCAGTTTGCGTTGGGTTGAGATGTTCACACAAAGTGGCCTTGAGAGCAGGAAATGCATCTTCCGCTGGCATGCACTTTGAGAATGACGAAGCAGATGAACCAGAGACGACACAAAGCGGTGCTTCTTCGGTAATGCTGGCAACAGTGGTACCCTCAGGAAAAAGAAGTGGTTCTGGCGTCGTGTTGCATGCCGTTATGTTTGCATAACCACGGGAGAACCGCACTAAACAAGATGCGATCGTGATCCCTCGAAAAATACAGCGCTGGCAAGGAGCAACCACAGCGTCACCATATAGAATGTCTCGTGACTTGATCGTAAGGACACGTTCTCGTCCGGGAGGGAGGAAGAAATCCGCAGCTGTCACAAGGTTGGGCGGCGAAAGGTCGGCAGCAGAAGAAAGCTCAGTGTCCGTAATACGAATGAGGGGCCGACCACACGAAATTACAGCAGATGCCGCTGACAAGAAGTCCCAGCCTAAGATTATCTGATGAGCGCACGAAGACAGCACAGCCAATTGTATGTGATGGTACCCAGCACCTCCACCACTTATGAGACCACGTCCGGTACGGCAGCAACCAGGTTATCCTTTTTTAATCCAGACGCACGAGCCAGAGAGCCAGCCCGCGTGACATACCATGATGATCACTACAATGGTTTGGTCATACAGATGAAGATGAAGTGCATAGTCAGCTCTCACAATATATATATATAAAGCACACGTGTTAGCATGTTAGCGTTTACCAGCCAGAGCAACCAGCATGCTTTATATATATATATATATATATATATATATATATATATATATATATATATATATATAGCATGCTGGTTGCTCTGGCTGGTAAACGCTAACACGTGTGCTTTTTTTCTTTTTGGTATATATATATATATATATATATATATATTGTAAGGCAACGTTTTGGCTGCAAGACGCTTCTTTTACTAGCCGAGCCTCTGCCCCACAACACAGGTCAGACTGATGATAATGAGTACATACATATGATAAAATGACGCGCATGAATAATGCTCACACTTATTTCCCCCCCACGCTTGAGCCGCCAGCCGGGACGCGTCTTAGACGGAAACGGAACGTCGAACGAATGGCTTCAGACGCGATACGTGGACAATCTCCGTACCACGACAGTGACGATCCGAAGAAAGGTCGCTGGGAGTGACACGGTAGTTCACTGGTGACGTTTGTTCATTGATTGTATAGGGTGCAATGAAGCATGACTGAAATTTATCGCACAATCCTGGAGTACGAATGGGCGTCCAAAGCAACACTTCATCCCCAGGACTGAAGGAGACGTCACGATGACAGCCGTCGTAGCGCTGCTTGTGATCTTGCTGATTGGCTTCTGTATTAAGGCGAGCCCGTTGCCGACATTCCTCGAGCCTTGTGATGAACTGCTCTGATACGGTTGCCGAGGCATCAGTTGGAACATTTAGGAAAGAAACGTCGATGGTGAATGTCGGTGAACGGCCGTACACGAGGTAGAAAGGCGAGTAATCAGTAGTTCTTTGAACAGTGGTATTATGGGCAAACGTCACAAAAGGCGAAATCGTATCCCAGTTGTGGTTTGGCGCGATGTACATCGATAGCATGTCTGTTAGTGTCAGATGAAATCTCTCTGTCAGCCCATTAGTTTGGGGGTGGTAGGCTGACGTCGTCTTATGTACTATACCACAGGTTGTGAGCAGGGTTTCGATTATGGTGGACAGGAACGTTTTGCCGCGATCAATCAGGAGGACGCGAGGTGCACCGTGGCGCAATACAATGGCGTTGAGAAAGAAGTTTGCGACGTCTGAAGCAGAACTTGTGCGTAGTGCAGCAGTCTCTGCGTAGCGTGTCAGGTGATCGACAGCAGTCACAATCTAACGATTACCTGCTGGTGTGATGGGGAGAAGTCCTAGTAGGTCTATGCCAACGATGGCGAAAGGAGTTTCGGGACACGGGATGGGTTGCAGAAGGCCGGCAGCAGACGAAGTTGGCCACTTCTGCCCTTGACACAGAAGGCAAGATGCAACGTATTTGGCCACAAAGGTAGAGATGCCAGGCCAGAAGAAACGTTTCCTGATGCGGCTTCGTGTTTTGTGAAATCCCAAGTGGCCTGCACATGGGTCGTCGAGAAAGGCCTCGAGGACTTGGTGACGTAGAGAACGTGGAAGTACTGGAACCCAGCGGTGTCCATCAGTAGCGTAAACGTAACGATGGAGCACATTGTTATCAAGCTTAAATTGCCCTAGTTGTCGGCGCAATCTAGCATTAGGAGTAGATGATATACCACTTAGGCGTTGAATAATGCTATTGCAATATTGATCATCACGCTGGCGTGTGGCGAACTTGGTGTAGTGATTTGAGCCGGCGTGTCGATAACCGCAAGTTGTGATAATGTGAGGGGTGACGCAGAGTTTTGCCCACCAGACGAGCAATCACCTGACGTACTCGATGATGACAGTGGAAGAGCGCAGCGAGATAGAGCATCTGCATCTTGGTGTTTTTTGCCAGACTTATAGATGACGTCGAAATCGTACTCTTGTAGGTGGAGCACCCAACAACCGAGGCAACCAGACAAGTTTTTCAGTGACGATAGCCAGCACAAGGCGTGATGGTCTGTAATGACTGTGAAGATACGGTCGAAATTTTTGTACGGCCCAAACGACAGCAAGGCACTCCTGCTCAGTTATGGAGTAGTTCTGTTCAGCAGCCGTAAGAGCACGACTAGCATACGCAATAACTCTTTCCCCTGAAGTGGCATCCCACTGTAGAACTGCACCAATGCCATGGCCACTCGCGTCGGTGTGGAGACATGTAGGTGCGTTCTCGTCGAAATGGCACAGAACAGGGTCGGATGTTAAAGCATGCTTTAGGGCTTGAAAGGCACGCTCGCCGTCGTCGTTCCAAGTGAAAGTTGATCCGGATGTCAGCAAGCTATGCAGTGGCGACGCGATGGTAGCAAAATGGCTTATGAAGCGGCGGAAGTAGGACGCCAGGCCCAGAAAACTTCGTAGGTGTTTCTGATTTTCTGGCCGAGGGAAGCGTACCACGGCAGCAAGCTTGTCAGGATCCGGGCGAACGCCATCTTTGCTGACAAGGTGGCCCAACAACTTGATGTTCTTGTTGGCGAAATGGCATTTCTTTGTGTTTAGGTGAAGTCCAGCACTAGAAATACACGTCAAAACTTCGTCTAAACGATCAAGGTGCTAACGAAAAGAAGTGGAGAAAATGACAATGTCATCTAGATAACAGAGACATGTTTTCCATTTTAGGCCGCATAGAACTGTGTCAATCATGCGTTCAAACGTGGCAGGAGCATTACATAAACCGAATGGCATCACGTTGAATTCATACAGCCCGTCTGGTGTTGCAAATGCAGTTTTTTCTTTGTCCGCTTCGTGCATAGGTATTTGCCAATAACCAGGCCGTAAATGTAGGCTGGAGAAAAATTCAGCGCCTTGCAGACAGTCAAGTGCGTCGTCGACTCGTGGGATCGGGTACACGTCTTTTCGCGTGATCTTATTAAGTGCTCGATAATCGACGCAGAATCGCACTGAACCGTCCTTCTTTCGGACTAGCACTACAGGGGATGACCACGAGCTGGACGAAGGCCGGATAACATCTCGTTTGAGCATATCAGCAACGTTGTTCTCGATGATTTTCCGCTCTGCAGATGACACTCGATATGGGCGGCGGTGTACAATTGTATTGCCTTCCATTTCAATTCGATGTACGGCGGCGGAAGTGCGACCCGAAAGCTTGGAATTTACATCAAATGAAGCACTGTGTTTTTGAAGGATACCCAAAAGTTCTTGCTTTTGCTCTGACGTGAGATCAGGATTTATTGTGGCTGTTAAAGCAGCCGTCGTAGCGTCGTCATCAGTACTCGTAGAGAAAGATGGTGCGTCTGCGTGAAGGGGCACCAGAGAAAGTGGTTCGGTGTCTGTGAAGCAAACCACACTGGTGCCCTTGGGCAGTGCAACAGGCAAAGAAGTAGGGTTAACTGCCGTAACTAATGCTCTACCATCATGAAAGCGCACCAGGCTAGGAGCGATGGTAAGCCCACCAAAGATGTAGCGTCCACGCGGTACTAGGAACACATCACCAGTACTGATCTTATCTGATGTCAGGGTCAGAATATGCTCATTGCCTGGAGGAATAAAACAGTCATCAGCGGTGATGAAGCGCTGGCTATGAGCATCTTTATCGGACGAAAGCGCAGTATCTGACATACGAATGATCCTCTGATGGCAAGATATCACGGCTGAAGCTGAGGAGAGAAAGTCCCATTCTAAAATGAGCGCATTAGTACACGATGACAGAACGAGGAACTGTATATGGTGAAGGATGCCCTCAATAAAAACTCGTGCTGTGCAAACACCAGAAGGCTGAACAAAAACCGCATTAGCACAGCGAAGGGGAGGGCCATCATACAGTGTCTTCACTTTGCGCAAACGGGAACACAAGTCCACACTAATAACTGAGAGCGATGCACCTGTGTCCACCAAGGCTTCAGTCCATATACCCTCAACACACACTGAAAGTACATTTGAAGGGCGTTGCGGAGGAGTTCGATGCAGTCCGCCAAATGCAGCTTTCCCTCCTGAAGCTGCACTGTTTAGTTTTCCGGGCGGTGATCAGACGCCGTGGTAGCCGGACGAAGTGGTGACAGGGAACGGCGCATAGGTGACAGGGAACGACGGCGTGAGGAGAGGAATGAACTGGCTGCGTCGAAGTGCTGTGGAGATGGTGAGCGGCGTTGGTACAGTTGATATGGGTGGCGATGTTGTGGAGCATGGGCAAACTCATCCCTCTCGAAGTCACCATAGCCCCGTCTTTCGTCTTGTTGACGTCGATGACAGAACCGTGACATGTGGCCACGTATTCCGCAATAATAGCGAATTGGTCGAGTTGGACGCCAGGCATGGAAAGAAGGAGGTGGTGCCCTTGGGGCGAGGACATTTAGGGAGGGCTGCGTAGTTGACACGTACTGCGGTGGTTGCTGAGAAGGTGACGCTGAAACCACCTGAGCGTATGTCGGCTTTGGAGTGGTATGCGAGCTTGGGACTTGCTCACACGTCATGAATGCCAGCTCCTCCCTGACGATGTTGCGGAGGCTGCCTGCAGATGGCGTTATGCGGAGCTCATAAGGCGATGAGGTGGCCTGGAGTTGCAGCTCCTCGCGGATCATGCACCGTATCCACGACTGGAGCTCATTGTCATGCGTTGGCCTGAGATCTCCTGTGTCAGGTTGTAAACGTATAAGTTGAAGGTCATCGAGTAGCTGACACGTACTGATGATATCCGCGACCGTGGTGGGGTTCTTTGCCGCTAAAGCGTTAAATGCGACGGCGCCTATGCCCTTGAGCAGGTGGCGAACGCGGTCATGTTCCGCCATCGAGCTGTCGATGCGACGGCATAGGGCGAGGACATCCTCAATGTACGAGGTATAAGACTCGCCGGAGCGCTGAACACGTTCAGTAAGCTCCCGTTTGGCTATGTCTGCACGGACAGAAGGGTTGGCAAATATCTGACGGAGCTGCTGCTTAAAAGTAGGCCAGTCCGGGAAATCCAGTTGATGGTTGAGAAATCATGTCTTAGCGACCCCCGTCAGATAGAACGGTACGCGGGACAGTTTCACGGAATCATGCCAATATTTAAGCGCACTCACACGGTCGTACTCATCCAACCAGTCTTTAACGTCTTCACCGCGAAGGCCGGCGAACATCGGTGGATCTTTTTGAGGGGCGGTGACAGTCCAAGAAGGCATGCCCAGGGGTGCAGGCGCGGTGGATGGAGCCGTGTTGTTGTGCTCGTCTTGCGACATGACCGTGGGCTGACTGCGCAGACGGCGACCCGACCGGAGCTCCAGGGATGGTTGGTAGTCGAAGATAACGAAAACGCGCTGCAGAGAGAGGACCAGGGGACCGGAAAGCACTCTCCACCACTTGTAAGGCAACGTTTTGGCTGCAAGACACTTCTTTTACTAGCCGAGCCTCTGCCCCACAACACAGGTCTGACTGATGATGATGAGTATGTACATATGATAAAATGACGCGCATGAATAATGCTCACAATATATATACAAGGTAAATGGGTGTATATCTAAGGGCTTCGTTTTCCGTGTTTTGACAAAATAATAATTAGATCTAACAGACAATAATGCCAAGAAATGTATAGGGGAAGTTATTAGAACCAATGTAGAGTAAATAAGAAGAAAGAAAAGTGGGTCAAAAAATAGCTTGTCGTGAGCAGGAATCGAGCCTACGACCTCCAAAAAACGCATTCGATGCTCTACCACTGAGCTATCACGGCGGCTATTGCCCCTGACACTTTAGTGGGTTTATCGGTGTTTATATATATATATATATATATATATATATATATATATATATATATATATATATATATATATATATATATATATATATATATATATATATATATATATATATATATATATATATAACATTTTATTTAGCGGACGTTTCGGCGGAGGTCGCGTCTTTTTCACTGCAAAATTTTCAATAAATTCTATTATTCTCTAATAATATTCTATAAATCTTCATGCAAAGCATAATCTTTATTATATATATATATATATATATATATATATATATATATATATAAACAGAAAAAGAACACGTTAGCATTTAACAGCCAGATCTGCAGGAAACTATGCCGATAAAATTCTAACAGGAATGCTCTTATGCTATAAATTCAGCTTATGGTGACTGAAACGCACAATGCACTAATTTTACCTTCTACAATCACAACGAAATGGTGCGATATGATGTTTCACCGAAATAACTACTACATGGGCTGTTCATGTATCGTGATTAAAACACTTCTCTTGTGCTCAGTGCCCTCTCATGGCACCATGAGTCTCCTGGGAAGTCCATATAGAGCAACCATGTTATACACTATAGTCTCATGCCACTGCCTGAACGTGACGCCCTCATTGTACATATGTGGTGGCGTGCTCACATTGATTTTAAAATGCCCATAAAGTAAAAATGCATTTCTGGCATGTTACGCGGCCCGTGCAATGAGTGCCAATGCGAATGCAAGCAATATATGGTGATGTTCGCTGTCGACGACGCCCAGGAACGCATAGGATGCGGCTAATATGATCATAAACCCAGCTCCCGCAACAGGATTGCTGATCTCGGTAAGCAAAGTTTTGTTCTGTAGCCATCGTGCATCTTCCCTTTTTTTGTGCCCTGATAAATGTTGCCTCTCGTATACAAGAAATACGTAATCTATTATTAAGATATACAATTTTGGACATTATTTGGTTGAAGTTAGTGTTGAATTGCAATTGACGAACTCATCATGCAGCATATATTACTTGCGTTGTCTGCACGTGTCAGCTTAGCATCTTTTCGCAATGTTGCTACATAAGGAGTCTACGTACCATGTTCTGGCTGATGTGGCGCTTTGCGGTGTGGTGTTTATGCTAAAAGCGTGGTCCAATCTCCGCACTTATTCAAACCTCATTCAGGCACACACGAATGAAAAGGCATTAATATTTCACCTGAAAGAAGTGAACAGTGAGCATGCCATCACCGTAAGCTTTCTCATACGCAATGATGTACCCGTCTGCTTTTCACAGACACTAAATATGGTTCTACAACATTTATTACCTCTTAAATCCGACCCACGTGGGCTTACTTCAAACTGATTGACCCGTTTCTTGGCGCTTTTTAAGAAAAAAGAAATGTTTGATCACTATATACGCAATTGGTTGCTCAAAAATTATTGGCAAAGATAACTTGAGCAGATGTTTGGAAGTTCTCATAAAAATATGTTTCCACAAAAACATTTCAGTTACTTTTAGCTGATTTATGCACATTTTTGTACAATTAACAAAGTGCTTCCTACTTTTTATTTGTCTCTGACTAATTCATCTAATTTGCTTTGCATTCGAATGAATATCAGAGCCTATGCTCCTGCATGAACAGTTCGGATTTGTGTAAGACAAACAATTTCTGCTTTTCACAGAAATTACCATCCCACGCAAGTTTCATAAACATTTATAGCTTAGACAGTTTGCTTACCACTAAGCTAAAAGCCCCGCCGCTGTGGTGTAGTGGCTGAAGTACTCGACTGCTGACCCGCAGGTCGCGGGTTCGAATCCCGGCTCCGGCAGATGCATTTCTGATGGAGGCGGAAATGTTGTAGGCCCGTGTGCTCGGATTTGGGTGCACGTTAAAGAAACCCAAGTGGGCGAAATTTCCGCAGCCGTCCACTACGGCATCTCTCATAATCAAACGGTGGTTTTGGGACGTCAAATCCCAGAAGGTGGCCAACTGAAAAATTCATAACTGATTACGAACGAGAAAATTTTGACGCTATCAATGACAAACTTTGTTCCTTTCTTCACAGGTTTCGCGGATTGTATCAAACACGTTCAGTGAACGCCAACTGGCAGATATGCTAAAACACAATACTAAACTTGGAAAAAGAGTATATTCCAACCACCC
This sequence comes from Rhipicephalus microplus, assembly GCF_043290135.1. NCBI lineage: Eukaryota > Metazoa > Arthropoda > Arachnida > Ixodida > Ixodidae > Rhipicephalus > Rhipicephalus microplus. Next base: position 135,644,877 of record NC_134703.1, read on the forward strand.
ACGTAAAATTGGATTCCAATAATCTTTGGTTCAACAAACAACTGAGAAGCCTCTTAAATTGAAAAAAAAACGTATCTACAGGACAGCCAGTCAATTCAATCACCCTATAGCGTGGAAAAAATACCACCACTGCGCCAAAAAATATATTGAGGAACTACAAGAAGCTTAAGACAAATATTTTTCTTGTGATCTACTATCTATCCTCCGCTCAAATCCTACTAAATTCTGGTGCATGCTCTCTCACAAAAATCTAAATGCTAACATAGATCTTCTAGACCCAGACGGCGAACCAATAGATACAAAAAAACGTTACCATCGCCTTAAATGACTACTTTTCGTCTGTATTTTCTACCCCAAACACTGTCCAGCCCACAAGACTACCAGCCCGTTCCCCCGGTGCTGTGTCCCCCGAAATAGCATTTAACCTTGAAGGAATCGCTAAACTAATCACTGGTATTAAGATATCTTCAGCCCCAGGATGTGACCAAATAACCCCCAAACGTTTAGTTAACATTGTTACAGTGGTTAGTCAGATTCTATGCCTCATCTTCATGCAGTCCATTGAAACAAGTGAAATTCCAGACGATTGGAAGATAGGCCGAATATTCGCGATCTTCAAAACCGGAGAACGAACTAATCCAGCAAACTACCACCCGATTTCCCTGACTAACATTCCCTCTAAATTACTGGAACACATTATAACATGTCACATCATGACTCCCCTTGAATCAATAAATTTCTTCTATAACGATCAGCATGGTTTTCGAAAGCACTTCTCATGCGAGACCAAATTTGCCGAGTTTACCCACGATCTACTAAAAAGCATGGATGATAACCTTCAGATCGATGCAATATTCCTTGACTTTTCTAAAGCTTTTGATCGCGTACCACATAATCTATTACTCAGCGAAATTCATTCACTTGTCATTGGCCCGAATATTGTATCCTGGGTTTAACACTTCCTCTCAAACCTTTCTATTTTAAATATTCATAAACGACCTACCCACAAACATTCAAACAAAACTACAACTGTTTGCGGACGACTGTGTCATATACTCCCCCATTCACAACATTGAAACCAGAACTAAACTACAAAAAGACCTCAACACAGTTGCGCTATGGTGCCAAGACTAATCACTTCCGTTAAACTTAACCAAATGCAAATCGATGTCATTTTCCCGTAAGCGCGCCACTGTTCATCACACCTACTTTATCAATTCGCCTCCTCTCGATTCGGTTTCATCGTACAGGTATCCTGGTGTGCACATGTACCCAACTCTCTCATTTGCACCGCACGTGCAGTCCATCTGCTCAGACGCTCTGTGCACGCTTGGATTTCTGCGCCGTAATTTAAAATCAGCATCTCCTGACGTTAAAAAACTAGCATACTTAACATACGTACGCCCCGAGCTTGAATACCCATCGTCCATTTGGAATCCATCCCAGGCATATCTCGCTAACGAACTAGAATCAGCCTAAAACCGCGCTGCCCACTTTATAACCTCACACTTCTCCATAGAAGTCAGCGTCACCACCCTAAAACAATCAATACGAATATCATCTCTCGCGTCACGCCACCTGATCTCACTCCCATGGCTCCTGCACAGTTTCTTTTTTTACCCGAAATCAAGACACGAACTTTTACAGCCTCCTAACAGAACTTCTTCTCGCATCAACTATTCTATCACCATTGCATCAATCAACGACCGTACATCTGCAATGAACGACTCCCTTTCCCCCGAGCAATTACACTTTAGAATCGCCTCCCCGACTTCATAGTTTCCACCCCTGATCGCACATCATTCCGCGAATAACTGGAATCCCACTTTGATTTCACCCAATAACCCATGTCTGTAGATATATCCCATCCAGCATACTGTATGTACAATCTTTTTGTCATGTTGTTTGTGTTCATTTTCCCAGTCAAAATTTTCTTTTGTTCATTGTTTGATTAGTTTTTGTTGTCATTCTGGACCAAACATCCATATGCGTATTCAGAACTGTATTGTTTATAAGTTGATCCCATTCGATTGTACACCCTCACAGCATATTAGTTGCCCCTCTCCCTTATGTAATGCCCTCGGGCCTTTAAGGTTGCAATAAATGAAATGAAATTAAATGAAATACCAATCAATACCCTTAAGCTAAAAAGCATGGTAAGCCGATACACCTGTATTTTTAAAGACAATATTCTTTCTTGGGGACCTTCGACACAAAACTTTTGGTCTTTCTGTCCGTACATTTCTTTTGTCCACATTTGTACATTCTTAACGCAACCGGGTACTTGAAACGGCCGACCCCAACCGCAGCACCCACCAATGTTGCTCAAGGTTGAGCGTTCATAATTGTGCAATTGTCAATTAATAAGCAATAATTGCACATGTCTGGGGCACCATAACACGTATATATTCAGCATGTGCATCTTTTACTAGAAAAGGCATACATAAGTAATTTGAAGGACCGTAGCGCTTATCACGCTCGCTGACCATGCAGCGCTTGCACGAAAAGGCGAGTGTTTCCAACGCTTTTCTGAGACGAGACGGTGGTGACACCTACCCGTCGCCTTGCGTTCTACACATTATCACCTCTGTGACGAACACGCACACCGGCCTGAGAGCCACGCACTTCGTTTTTCAAGAAAACGTCCAGATGGCGCTCATGTCTCACGTGTGACGTGGCTTTATGCGCTCGTTCGCCTCCGCTGCACGCTCGAGGCACTTTAACGCAGCTCCTCCAGAATACCATTCACCAATTTTGTTGCGCAGAACATCAAATAAATTGCTCACTCTCTCCACACGCAAGACTGTCATACACATTGGTATAGGAATGCGGAAACAACAGACTAGAACATAAGACTAAAATTGAAACCCACAGAAACTGACAGGCAGTCCTTACAGACCTGGACCAACCAGATCGCAGAGGACCTGCAGGAGGCCACTAGAAATATTACGACGGAAGACAGCATAAAGACCATAGATAGTAGGCTCGCGCATCTGATCGACGCCAAGCAATTCATTCTGCAAAAATGGAAAACACAAAGACTGAACCGAAAGCTCTGGAAAAAGATATAGTTGCTGAATAGACAGATAGAGGAGCACTCACAAACCCTAACAGAACAACAGTGGGACGAAGCTTGCAACCATGCAAACGGTAGAGTCAAACGTGGGGGCAGTTGGAACCTCCGCAAACACCTATTGAACGAGAATGAAACTAAGTCTAACAAGCGAACGGTCATTGCGAAACTAGTACATCAGGCTACCAAGTCCAAGACTCAAGAGGTAATCATGCAGCATCCTCCGGAAAAATATCTCCCACTGAAACAACCGGGGGAGAGCGATGAACACATAGAGTACTCTGGACCACCGTGCGAAGAATTGGAGTGATTTCGCTGAGGGTTAAGGGCGAAATGCCCTCCATGGTCTTTTTAGCAGATCGGTAGCCATACCCGACGGCAGGCATTACTAACAAACTGGTAATGAATCTAGACGCTGATTCTATCCCTTTCTTAACAGATCACTTCACCAACATATGAAAAAAAAGAGAATATCCGGAGGAATGGAAGCGAGGCAATACTATTATGATACACAAACCAGGTAAATTACTCAGCCTAGATAACCTCCGTCCAATCTCACTTACGTCATGTTTAGGTAAAGCATTAGAACACGTCATTCTCAACAGACTCACGCGCTACGTGGAACAACATGACATACTCCCTTATAACAAGATTGGTTTCCGTTCCGGGCTGTCGACTCATGATCCCATGCTCCTGATCAAGCACCAGTTCATACAGGTTAGCCCAGTGCATACGAGAGCACTCCTAAGTCTCGACGTCGAAAAAGTTTTGACCACATAAAGCATAAGGCCATCCTCGAGGTCCTATCCACGCTGGGTCTGGGAGAGAGGCTTGTCCGCATAGTCAAGTCGTTTTTTAGTGGTAGACAAGCGAGCCTCCTACTAGGAGAACTAAAATCCAAGTTGGAGCACTGAGCAACAGATGCAACCCTCAAGGAGCTGTGCTCTAACCCATGTTATATAATTTAGCAATGACCAGAGTTGCCAGGGATTTGGAGCGGATAGAAGGTATACACTTCACAATATATGCCGATGATAAAACCATATGAAGCGCCAACGGAAACATAGGCCAAACGGAGACTAGACTTCAGGAGAGTGTAAACATCGTGGAAAGCACTCTCGACGAAATGGGGCTAAATTGTTCGGTGGCGAAGTCAGAAGTTTTGGTTATAAAAATCTAGGTAAGTGTCGAAGACCCAAGGGCTATGTCCCAGGTGAGAAGCCCAGATTATCTTGCGCTGTCAGGACGGGTCTCAGATCTAACAGGTCAAAAAAATTAAAGTTCTAGGCTTCTACATAGAAGCGGGAGGTAGCAGCCTCACTGCCATTCAGCATATTTCCAAAAAAAAAACTGACCAAGTACTCAGGCTTATAAAGAGAATCACCAACCGACATAGGGGCCTTGGTGAGCCCAGCGCTCTAAGGCTACTGCACGCCTTCGCTCTCTGTCACTTCACATACGTGGCAGGTCTCCTCCAATGATCGCAGGCCGAGCTGAACAAGCTCAACACCATTATCAGAAAGTTAGTCAAGGCTGCCCTAGGTATACCCGATGTGCGTTGAACGAGAAACTCATGAGCTGAGGCGTGCATAATACTATGCAAGAAATGGCTGAAGCGCAACAGACGGCACAGCAGGAAAGACTAACGAGGACCCGTGTGGGTGGGCTGATACTCAGGGCAATTGGTTCAGTCCCCAGTAGATCGAATAACCCGAAGGAGGTTAAGGTCGAACTGAACGCGAAGCTTAGAGACGTGTTCAGAACCACTCCCCTGCCGAGAAACATGCATCCAGAACACAATGTGGGGGGGGGGGGGGTGAAACTTCAGTGTGTACAACACAGCCGCTGCGCAAAGTATCAGCAGGCAAAAGCGAGAGCGAAAGCTTTATTGAAAGAAATCGAACAGGTAGGACATTAGGCGGCCTTCGTGGACGCAGCCTGTGTGAAAGGCCAAGATGCCTACACGGCTGTGGTGGTCGACAGCCAGAAAGAACTACGGGAAGCCCTGACTATACTCGCTAAGGATTCCACGGTTATGGCAAACCACGATTGCTTTAGCTATCAGTAACAGAAAATGGTCATACGTTTATAGCGATTTCAAAGCAGATATTACGAGCTTCGACAAGGGCTATGTCACTGGGACTGTGGTTAAACGTATGAACAAATTCAATCCTATCGATACTAAAATTCGATGGTTTCCTGCTCATATGGGACAAGTGGAAGAAACTCGGGTCAACCTCAATGAGATGACGAATGACCCGGCACCAGGACTCGCTTGCCGGGCCGGTCAGACGCGATACGACGCGCACTACGATTCCTGAGGCTATAAAGATAATTTAATTGCTTACAAGGACATCACAAAATAATATTACTTGGGAAATAGGCGATTCCCACTGCCACACGCAAAATGGAACAGGGCTCAGGCAGTCACACTACGTTTACGGCAAACCGGAACTTACCCAACTCCGTATTTTCTACATAAAATTCTCCCTGACAGTGAAATTCAACACAAGTGTGACGCATGCAATGACATCATTGGGATCAGACACATGCTGGCGCACAGTCCCGCGACTTTCGCTGACCCCGCAGGATAATGGCTTTACTGGCAGACGATGGTGCGAAGTGCGCCTTATCAAGACCAACTACGGGCAGTCCAGAAGGTCCAAGATAACGCCACAAGGCTCGGCCTGACGGTACCGACGTGGACGCGGCCCACCTCGGTCTGAAAAGACTGGGCTTCGGGGCACAAATAAAGTTTTGTGAATGAATAATTGAATCGTCTTTCGACGACATTTGCAGATTAACATGCAGATACGGGGCCAATTCTTTTTTCAGGGCACTTCTATTTCCTACCTGAATGAAAGCAAAATGCAGCTTGCTGAAAGGATGGAATATAAACCTACAACTTCTGCATGTCTTGTGTGATGGTTTTTTTCTTATGAAAGAGTTTTGTAGAAGGCATCCAGAGGTTGTATGAGGTGAATTTCATGCAGTGGTGTTCTGTATTTGTAATAACACTTATATTGGAAGGTGTACAGTATAACCTTCCAGTTTAGAAGAAATTTTAAATACCTATACAGACACAAACATGCTACTCCTCTAATAAATTTACAATTTTAGAAGTTGATTGTTGCCTTTTGCCTTAAATGTTTCTCTGTGACATAGGAAAATAACGTGACCGATAGGTAGAAGTTGCCATATGGAAAGGTAATGTATAACCTATAAAGTAAACAGATACGAATCCTAAAAATATGTGCCTCTACTAAAGGCTACGAGGTTAAGACTGTAGGCCTGGGAACGCGTTCCGGCTTGGTTAGATCCGACACACTGGCACTCCTTACTTCGAGAAGACCTTCCCTGAGCGTCGTCTCAACTGTCGAAGTAAAAGAAGACGCCTCGCGATGGCGAGAGACACAGTGGTCGTGCAGGGGGGCAAAGGCTTTTCCCGCGTGCCGGGTGACGTGGCCCCAGGTGCCCTCCTGATTGGTGCAGCTGTTGGTCCTGTGATGGATGGCCCAAGGGTTCGTGAAGAATGGGCCCACCTGATTGATGACCCTGGCTACGGCGAGAGTGCCGTAATGTGGCCTGACTGCGGTGTAGTCCAGTAGCGGAAATGATTGGCCAATTGATTGAAGCACAGGCATCGTGAGTCCTTCGGAGAGAGCCGATCAAAGTGTGTGGGACCCATATAACGGCTTTGTGGGACCCTTGTGACGCGCACTGTTGAAGAAGGAGGAGGGCGCACGTTGCGCCCCTAGAGCCTGTGGAACTCCGGACTTTGAGCCAGCGAAGTGTGGGTGCTCTGAGATAGGATGATAAAGGTTCGGTTGCTCGAAGTTCACTTCTTGGGTCAACGCGTCTGCGTGGGAGATGGAGCAACGGGACTGGATAAAAAAGGAGTGGACGTCTTTTTGTGTTAGACCAAGGGTTAGGGTGTTAAAAGGACTGCGAACTCGTGAGTGAGGTGTACCACCCTTTGTTTACTTCCAAATAGACAGAAAGAAAAAGAGTAAGTGGTGCAGTCAACGACACCAAAGATGCTTCGAGAAATCTAATATCTAGAAAGCGTCGCAAAGTATAACGGTGCCTCTTCGTTAGTTCTTGAAAACTAAAATGTTCAAAACGACAATAACCCTGAAGGATAACCAGAGAGTGATGTGTTAATTTTTCGGTTGTTCGACTTTGGCGATCAGGCTCTCATTTAAGAGTGTAAAACTCAATTAAAAAGTAAACTTTTGACATTCTGACAATATGAATGAATTGCTGTAGTTACACACATCAATTAAAAAACAAACAATAAAGTTGGCGGATCCCACACACCATGAAACGATGATATGCAAAGCACGAATGAGGGAAGTTGATAAGTCCCTTTAAAATAAGCACAACGCTACGAGGCGGACGTAGGCATTACATGACTTCCATGCCAAGGTTATCATGTTTGGAAGTGTCATTTATCTTTGTCATTCATTCACGTCCCGTGATACCAAATTTAGTATCTCGTGACGTGGTATGAAGAGCTAGCAAAACGGCCGTGAGCGCGCGATTAGCCTAGGGTGTAGTGAAGTTGTACATGACACGCATGCCATTATTATCATAGTTGGAAGTGTCATTTATCTTCGTCATCTATTTTCGGCGCTGGCATTCGGCACAAAAGCGGACGAAGATGCGGACGAAGGTATACATACCACGCCAGTAGTAACGATGTCGAAGTAGTAACGATGTCGGCTGAATAAACGGTGTCTCAGCCCAGACGTCATAATAATAAATGCGAAGCATTTCTTAGCGAAATTCGGTGAATTCGAGCGTATCTATCTATCTATCTATCTATCTATCTATCTATCTATCTATCTATCTATCTATCTATCTATCTATCTATCTATCTATCTATCTATCTATCTATCCAGCCACCTACGACTTTTTGCTCTCCTGGCCGTTTAGATAATGGTACCAATACCCAACTTGGTATGGCATAACATGACTTCATGATAATAAGGGCTGCAGCGCGAGCACGAAGGTGCTAGAAGAAACAGACGAAAGGCGAGGCAAGGAAAGCAAAGAGGACAACACGAGCGCCTCGCCTCGCCTTTCGTCTGTTTCTTCTAGCACCTTCGTGCTCGCGCTGCTGCCCTTATTACCTTGAATTCAAAACAACTAGCCCAAATAACCGTTGTTCTTCATAACATGACTGTATGCAGAAAATATTTGATTAGTCATGACATAAAAATCATGAGATGTATGTCATGGATGTAATGATTTACATTTCATTTACATTTCATGGTCCTACAGCTCTTGCAGGGGTTTCGTTCACATGGCATGTTGCAAAACTGGTATGGTATGACATTATTGCATGGCGAACAGAAGAAACAAACCCTAAATGAGTATCATGACATGGGTGTCATTTAACAACATGACTACATGCCACGCTCATGATGCACTCGCGGCCGTTTCGCTAGCGTCACACATACCAAATTTGGTATTACGGTACGTGAATGGTTGACGAAGGTATGTGACTGGCGCAAACATAATAATCATTAGATGCGTGTCATGTAACAACATGACTACATTCCATGCTCATGATGCGCTGGCGGCTGTTTCGCGAGCTTCACTTATACCAAATTTGGTAATACGGGACGTGAATGAATGACGAAGTATGTGACTGGTGCAAACATGATAATCATGAGATGCGTGTCATATGAGAACATTACTGCTTGCCACAGTCAAGGTGCCAATACATTTTGACCTGACGCGGTGCGTGTGCTCACCGGCGTTTGTTTTGTCGCGTCACGCCGGCGTTGCCACGCCAGGCGCCGGTCCTGCCATATACACGCAGGCTGAGCCGCGCTACGTTGCTTTGGTGGTGGTGAAACATTTAATAACCATTAATGGTTACAGAGAGGTGATTGGGTTGCGGCCTCATTGGCCTCCTACCCTCACAGCACTAGGTTGAACCCCTACTCCGGGGCTCCATTGGCAAGCAACGCCGCCCGCGCCCGTTGAACCAGAGCCTCTTGGGCCTTCAGGTCTTGACAGACGAGCAGGGCTGCCTCCCAGTACTCTCTCGTGGGATTTGGGTTTGGGGGGATAGATGGACTAGACTGGCACGCCCAGACGATGTGAAAGGTGTCAGCCATCTCACCACAGAACTGGCACGTGCCGTCAAAGGATGAATTGAAATGTTTTAGCACCGCCGGGCACAGTACACAGTATTGGTAAACAGTTTTAAAAGGAGGCGCTCGTCAGCGCGATGCAGTCCCTTACAAGGGTCTGGATAGCTCCGGTGATCCTCTTTGTAGTAATTGGTAATATCTTTGAATGAAAGGGCCGAATTGTCTGATAGCGAGTAGGCTTTCAAAGACAGGGAGATAGCCCGGAAAGAGAGTGTGCGGGCGGCCTGATCGGCCTGTTAGTTACCCCTGAGTCCTTGATGACCGGGTGCCCAAACAAGATTTCGCGGAGTTGGATTAATGTATCGGCAGCTAGGTTCTAGTATGCGCTGAGCAAGCGGTGAAGCCCACCCTAGCTGATAGTTCCGACAGGCCCCTCGTAAGTCGGTGATGATATGTTTAGGAGAGGGATAGGTGAGAGCTCCTCCGCGTGTGTTGCGCGTTAGGCTTTGAAAGTGAGCCCGTTTACGGTGTTTGCGTTGTGTATGACTGCGGCCGTATACCACCCCCCCCCCATGGTGCGGGCCGGCAACGTCCACGTAGCACACGTGTTCCTCTTCACCAAAGTGTCGCTGCAACGCTTCCGCGCGCGCCTGGCGGCGACCACTGTGGTTTTCTTTGGACATGTTGCGGGGAAGGGGTCAGACCCGGAGGGCGCGTATCCAAGGTTCTGGCACTCTCACCCTTTCCTCAATATAGTAATCGTGTTTGATGCGTATTCGGTCCAAGAGGCGGCGACCGGAATGGGTCTGTGCAAGGCGTGTGTGTTGGTTAATGAGGTGGGCTTCTCGAAGTTCCCGGTAGGTATTAACCACGCCTAGGGTCAGAAATCTCTGGTTGGACGTGGTGATAGGGAGGTCGAGAGCCCGCTTGATAACTTTACGGTGGGTGACCTCGAGTTGATCATCCACGTGTTTGCGTAGGTGCAAGTAGGCAGTCGAGTAGAGTATTCTACTCGTTACGAAAGCATGGGCAAGCCGCATTGCATCCCTGCTTCGTAATCCGCTCCGCTTGTTGGAGACCCGGTGGACCATACGGCCCACCTGGTCTCCCACCGTGCGAAGTTTGGCTATTGTGGTGTCCGCCTTGCGTTGGTGGTATATGAAGAGGCCAAGGACGCGGATCTCCTTGGCCTCACGGATCGGTCCCGAGGGAAGACTGATATGGAGCTGAGTTGTGTCCTGAGGGGAGGGACGTACGTGCACAAATTCTGACTTAGCTGGGGCACACTGGAGTCCGCAGTAGGTTGCGTAGTCGTCGACTACAGTTGCTGCTGCTTGCAGGCATGATCCCATGTGACCCAGGTTACCTTGCGTGGCCCAGATTGTGATATCATCCGCGTAAAGAGCGCGATGTATCCCTGGTAGAGAAGCCAATTTGGGGGGAAGATGAAGCATGGCTATAATAAAAAGGAGGGGAGAGGACCGCGCCTTGAGGAGTCCCCTTGAGCCGATGACGTAAGGCCCATGTTCCTCATCTTGTATGCGTATGTAGGCTTGACGGTCTGTAAGAAACTGTCTAACATAATTGAGTGTTTTATAACCACAGTTGGTCTGACTGAGGTGGTCAAGGATTACCTCATGCTTCACGTTGTCGAATGCCCCTTTAAGATCCAAGGCCAGGACTACCTTGTCATTGTGGGGGCAATTAACAGGATCTAGTATGTCATGGTGGAGCTGTAGAAGTATATCCTTGGCTGACTTCTGAGGGCGGAATCCAAACATGGTGTCCGCAAAAGTGTGCTGTTTTTCTAGAAACTCGGAGAGTCTGTCGCGCACCATCGTTTCCATCAGCTTGTCGACACAAGACGTGAGGGAGAAGGGGCGAAGGTTCTCCACGTCAATAGGTTTACCTGCCTTCGGGATGAAGGTCACGAGAGCTGATTTCCATTCAAGAGGGAGAGGAGTTTCTCCATCCTAAATGCTATTGATGTATTTGAGGAGCGTGGCGTAGGCTGCGTCGGGAAGATCTGCCAACAGTTTGACCGTAACCTGGTCACGCCCTGGTGCAGTGCCACGTTTCATCTTGCGTAAGGCCACCTGGAGGTCGTGGAGCTGGAACGGGGTATCCAACTGCGTGTTATTTTTGCCTGCGTAAGAGTATGCGGTCATCCGCGGGTCCTTGGTGGTGCACAGGTATCGGTCCTTGAGCGTGTTTTCCAGCTGTGTGGTCGTTCCTGTAAATTTGTGCATGACCTTATGTAAGTGACGTTGAGTTTCCGTGCGTGTTTGTGTTGGATCGATGACAGCGCGAAACAGGCGCCACGTGTTGCGACCAGACATCTGGCGTGCAGCCGTGTTGCACCTGTCCACCAAGTTAGTGTCGGCTAGCTGAGCAGCATATTCCACAGCTTGCTCCGTGAGTTCTAGGATGCGTTTCTTGAGGCGTCTGTTAAGTTTCTGTTTTTTCAATCGCTTGGTGAGGCTGCGGCGGGCCTGCCAAAGATGGAGAAGGTGGTTGTCCACGTCCGTTTGAGTTTCCGTGAGCTGTATCAGCCGTTCGTGTTGTTTCAGTGTAGACGTCAGTGATTTAGACCAGGTGTCGTATCCCGAATGGAGAGGGTCTACAATAGGCAGAGTGGTGCGGAAAGTTGTCCAGTCTGGGATATGAGCTTGTGTAAGTGGGCGTTTTAAGAGACGCATGTGCACGGTTGTGTTTAATACACAACGATCACTACCGAGAGGGTCCTGTGTGTTCAGCTAGTCGGCATGGCGTATGTTGCGTGTAATTGTGGGGTCCGGGCAAGTATCTCGTTGAACAGAGTTGCGTACACGTGTTGGGCTGGCGGGATCAGTGTGGAGGGTGAGTCCAAGTGTAGAAAGAAGTTCCGCAAGCTTTCTTTCACGCGTGTCCTCTCGTGGGTAACCCCATAACCTGCTTGGGGCATTGAAGTCGCCGACGATCAGGAGGGGATCCCTTCCTGCCACCTGCATAGCTTGTGTGAAAGTTGCGCAGAACGAGACGTTCTTAACCTTTGGGGGACAGTAAATGTTTAAAATATGAACAAGTGGGTCAGGTCGCCTTATAGGCAGCACCGACACCATCGTGTATGGGAAAGGCGGTGTTGTGGGGAGTGTGACTTCCTGGGCGGTATATTGCTTGTGAACAAGTTTACATGTCTCCGGGTTGTGTTGAAATGTAGTGTAATTTGTGAGTTTGACGTCCGTGCCGGGTTCCTGAAGGGTAACCACGGCAACGAGGAACTCAAAGGTCTAAAGATAGAGGCCGAAATGAGCCCGCTTCTTGTGGTTCTTCACACCTCTGCAGTTTCACTGTGTTAGTAACAACGGCTGAGTTGCTCTGGCTCGCGACCAAGGGTTGGAGGCCATGTTCGGAGATGGAGGGTGGGGTTGTGTTTTTAAGATTACTCAGTTCACTAGCACCCTGTGCTGACGTGCTGGAGTCTTCAGAAAAGTCAGACTCATCTGGAGTCACTCTGTTAAATTTTGAGGGGCGATTAACATCCCTAATGGGCCCTACGCCGCGCTGAAGGACGCGTGGATCATCTTGTATCCACTTTTGGATAATGTGAGTTACTGTTTGTGTCACCTGTGCGATGACAGTCTCCATATGACGCGCGACGGTGTCGTGGATAATTTTGGGGAGGTCGGCCAATTGTGTTTCTATTGCATTCACCTGGGTCTCCAGGGCCGCGACGTGACTCTCTACAGTAGTAGGAATCTCCCTGTCTGTTAGATTATCCTCTTCGTCGCTCAACAAGGGCTGAGTAGTGAGATTGGTTCTGAGCGAGTCAAGTTCGCTGGCTAGTTTTTCATTCTGAGATCGCAAAAGGTTGAGCTCATGCCTGAGTTTTTGTGTTTCGGTAGTGCTTGTGGCAGAAAAAGGTGGAGAGGAGAGAGAGGAGGCGACTTTCACCCAAATGCCAACCTTGGGTTGGTTGCGTGCAGCGTTGCTAGATGGAGCACCGAAAGCTGGAGATTCCGCCGCGCCAGGTGGTAGCGTTGCCATTGCTGCTTTGCCAGGAATTGGCGCTTTGCCAGTTGACCGGCGCTTTGGTTTTGTTGGGGTCCCCGATTTCCTGGACCCTGGTTGCTGAAGCCTGATGAATTTTTCAGTGCATTCGCGGGAGCTGGTGAGGTGCGGACCCCCGCAAACTATGCACGTTGGGTTGCATTCGTGGGGCGCCATCCCCTCAGGACCAGCGCCGACGTTTTGGCCACAAAGGCTGCATCTTTCGGTGACTGGGTTGGGACAGATATCCGCCCGGTGCCCCAGGGCACTACAGTGGTAGCACGCTGGCACTGTCTTCTTGTACTCTTTGACGGGAGTCAATTCTGCGTTATAGTGGACGAAACGCGGAACGTTCTTTCCCGCGAAAGTCAACACAGCTACGTTGGAGTTCCCCAGCTTGCGCGCATAGACTAGTTCACCACCACGCCACTGCACACTATGTTTCAGGGGCGCACTGGTTTCGAGGTTGTGCACAGAAATCACACCGCGACACACATCACCGGTGAGCTTGAGGTGACCGCGAAGCGGCAGCGGTCCTTTGCTGGTGTTGATTTGAAAGTCCGACAGCAGTTTCTGAACCACCTCGTTTCTGCGTGCCACAGATGATGATGTTTTGCTCCCAATTGGGAGAAATGGTGATGTCATTCATGTGCTGCCTTCCGATGAGTTGGGAAATGGCAGCGCCGAGCTCACCTTGTTGAAACGCTGCCTTGAGGGCTACTGTGATGCGTGGCTTGAGCACGATCGCGTAGTCGCCAGGATTCATCGTGACCGTTGGTATCGGCGTCCACTTGGAGACTGGTGAAGTCTTTTGAGGAGCTTTAGGAGATGGAGTGCGAGCGTCTCCAGAGGTTGTGTTGAGAGGAGTTTTCAGTGCAGACGCTTCTTCCGCGTTTCTTCGGCGGCCACGCCGACCCTCGAGGAGTTGAAAAATGTCAGCTTGCTCCAGCCAAATGGTGAATGGACCGTCGTCTGATGGATTTGTCGGTATATATGACCACGACAGAGTCGTAGGGTCGTAGCCACGTTGTTCAGGCAGCGCCAAGTTGAGGAGTTGACCGAGCGGCGTCTCCGCATCCAGCAGCGGCGGAGCCGCAGCCGTGAGGCTTAGCTCGTTCGCTACGTTGTGATGCAAAGTTGCTCGATGTCACAGAACGAGCACTAAAAAAGAGCGCGCCGCCAAATTCTTGCGACAACGGGCGAGAGAAACGCCGCGAGGTCAAAAAAAAGAAAGCAAACGTCCGAGGCTCCCCGGGCGCGCGCTCTCCCCGCGGAAACGTGGCGTCGCAGACGAACCTCCTCACCCCACATCGGCGGCCGAGATAGCCCGCGATGTTTCTAGAACGAAGGAGGCGGGGCCACGCCGAGTTGACTCATCCGACGCGGAGGGCAGTCGAACCGTCTCGCGACTCTCCCCAGCCTTCTCTGCGCATCGCGCCGACGAAATGAGGAGAACTTTCTGGAAGGTGGCGCGGAACGTATTTAATCGAGCAGCCGAGATGAGAAATCAGGAGGAGACGGAAGTTAACGCCAGAGCGCGTAGGGATTCCGCCGTGTAGTCGGCGAGGTTTTGGTCCGAGGGGACGAGGCCGGAGGTGAAGAGGATTTCCACCTGAGGGGTGACGACTCGAGCTACCGGCAAGAGTGTGTGTTTACCGCTATCGAGCGGAGACGCGGGGCAACAGCTGCGTGTGTGAAGCCGACGTGTTCCGGCGAAGAAGTGGAAGTTGGAAGAGTGGCCAATTGAAGACGGGAGGTTTCCTGGAAGAGAAACTTCGAGGGCGCGGAACGACAACAACGCTGGACTTTGAGTGAGTGATTCTCGGAAGAGTATCATTCAGACTTTTGTTCCAAGGACTTTGGACTGAATAGGTTTTACATCTCTTTAGTCTTTAAGTGTCTTGGTTGTTCAATGCATGCGACTGCATTGTAGTGCGTATCGTTGTCTGTGTCCGTTGTTTTGAGTGTGGCTGATTGTATTGTGTAGTACGTCGTTTGATTGGTGACGTATTGTAACTATTGTGGAGTGTGCATTCTTGTGTGTTGTTTTCGATCTGCCATTTCTGAGAATATAATATTTGTTTTGTTTATCAACTCTCGGCTCTGACTGGTTCTTTGGACCACAGCCGGCGTCCGCTGGCGCACCAATAAGGACCACTCTTAAATTGTCCACGCTTTCGTGGTGCGGTTCGGGGGGCCGATACTTCGGCTCTTAGAATTAGCCCGGCGATCGCCTCCTTAATAAACGGGACAGGTGTGACACTCGAAGTGACTGAAAATTGGGCGTACCTGGGTAAGATCGGTGTCTCCAGAATCTTGCTGACTTTGCAGATGCAGTCGCACAAGTTTTAGAGCAGCCACATTGAAAAGAGCACGGTTCCAGCCGAAAATCAGCGGAGCCGATGAGCGTCGCGTCCGATTCCTTCTGGAAGCGCCCGCGTCTTAGTCCCACGTTGCTTTGACGCATACGCATTTGAGAGCGTCCGGCGTCCCTACATCACGAAAAGAGCGAGACGCAGTGTTGTCAGGGTAATGCATCGGCGCGAAACGTAGCGTGTCGCATTTCACGCCGGTTTGCGTCGCGTTGCGCCGACGGACGACGGTCACACCCGGCGTCAGACTACATAGCGCTCGCGTTTTGCTGACGTAGCGTCATTGTGCCCAGCTGTGCGCGCGCGTCAACGCTACATTGGAGTATAATTGGGCCCTTGATGAAGCGCTCACGGCCGTTTCGCAAGCTTCATATATGCCAAGTGTGGTATTACGTGGCGTCAATGCATAACAAAAGTATGCGACTAGTGCGAACATGATTTAATCATAAGATGCGTGTCATGTGGGAACACGACTGCATGCCACCGTCAAGGTGCCAATACATTTCGACGCGACGTGGTGCGCGTGCTCACCGGCGTTCATTTTGTCGCGTCACGCAGGCGTTGCCATGCCAGGCACCAGTCCTGCCATATACTCGCAGGCACGTTCTGCGCTGCGTTGCGTTGACGCATGCGCATTTCAGAACGTCCGGCATCCCTCCGTCACAAAAGGAGGGAGACGCAGTGTTGTCTGGGTAACTGATCGGCGCGAATTTAGCGCCGGTTGCCGTCAGGCGGCGCCGAAGAACGCTGGTCGCGTCGGTCACGCCTGGCATCAGACTATGGAGTGCTAGCGTTTTTCTAACGTAGCCTCGAAGTGCCCAGCGTGCGCGTGCGTCAACACTACATTGGAGTATATTAGGCCCTTCTTGATGCTTTCGCGGCCATTTTGCTAGCTCCATATATACCAAATTTGGTGTTGCGTGATGTCAATGAATGACGAAAAATAAGACTTGTGCAAACATGATAATCCTTACACACGTGTCATGTAAGAACATGACAACAGACCACGCTAATAGCGTGCTCGTGGCCGTTTCACTAGCTCCACAAATACTAAATTTGGTATCACCGACGTGAATAGATGACGAAAGTAAACGACACACCCAAACATGATAATCATGACACGGAAGCCATGTACGGCATCGTTCACTTCCACCTCGTAACGTTGTGCTGATTTTAAAGTGAAATATCAAGCTTTCTTATTCGTGCTTCGCATATCCTCGATTCCCACTGTGCGTGGCATCTGCCAATTTTTTTTTATGGGAGCGCTTGTCTGTAATTTTCTTAGCGCTGTAGCCTCCACAACGCTGATGAGCACGAAAAATTGGCCCTTTTTTGTACCCCGGCCCTCTTCATTTGGAACGAAAATCAAGGCATATCCACGGAGTTCATGATGAGTGGGGCGAAGTATCCGTCAGCCCGTCTGCGCTTCCATCCTTCCATTCGTTCTTGCTTCCGTCCATCCATGTGTCCGTCCGTCTCTGCGTCCGTCCATACGCCTGTCCGCGCATCCGTCTCTCCACCCGTGCGTTCGCCCATGCGCCAATGCATCCATCCGTCCATTCTCCTATGCACCCATTCGTGTGTCCATCCATGCATCCATCTGTCCGTGCGTTTGTCCCTGCGTTCATCCCTCCACCCATTCATCTATGCGTTCGTATGTCTGTACATCTGTCTGCCTGGCCGTCCGTCCACCCGTGCCTGCGTCTGTCTATCCGTCCGTTCATCTGGGTAACACTCAAAGTGCCGCCATCTCGAATCTTGTCATCATATATTCATCATGTAGAAGCACCACCATCCAGCGGACATTCCAAGGGCTAAACGAGAGGTGGCTCGGTCGGACTATAAGAGCGCTTCACGCGCACTCTCTTACGACCTGCGCTTCGTGTGTAGTTCCCACCTTTCACCGCAGCCAGTTTTTGATACTGCACCCCCCCCCCCCTCCTCGCTAAAGCTCGTGAAAGCTAAGGAGGTTGCGCCCAGCGAGTTTACCATGGCAGCCTTTCTGATCAGATGGTGCTCAAAGTGCATTCTTCTGTTACTATTTTTTTAGTACGCATCAAACTCAAAGCAAAATTCATTGGAGAGTAAGTCACCGATACTCGTCTGTGTAGGTTACTTCATCAGAATTAACTATCTTTTTATTTATGATTGATATGCCCAAGTTTCTCCCTCAATTCAAAAGAGTGCACGTGTGCTGCTGTTCTATACTTGGCAATTACATTTATTGGCAATGAAGCGAAGGCCACAGACCATAACCGCGGGCATCGTTAACGCCAGTGAACATAGTTCGACAACAGCGCCCGTATTTTCCTAGCGAAATGTAGAAGTTCCCCCTTTATTATTACGCTAGCAATTATATGGACACTTTCGGCTGGATTTCGCCACCTGTGTCGGCGTGGGCGTCGGCGTGGGCGTCGGAGTCGATGTCGTGCACCGTATATGTGTACGTATCTATATAAATGAAAACACAAAAAAATCCACAAAAAAGACTCTGGCACGCGGAATGAAATGTGGGACCTCGTCTTCGTGAAAGCGAGGCGTTAACCACTGGGCCACCGAGGGGTTTTCTTTCTTTACCACATGGAATAAATGCAATCAAAGGTTAGCAGATATATGTGTACAATTTAACGTTTCAAAATTATGCTCACACGCACACATGTGGAAGACAGAATTTCACACAATCCGAATAACCTTCCAAAATCCGATAAACAAACACACATGTCCAGAAGTCCAAGCCACTCCGGAACAGGGTCGAAAGTCTCTACAACACTACGCACATTGGCTGCTGCTTCTCGGAAAGTAGCCTTTGTCGAACGAGGTGGCTAAGCTTGTCTGTCAATCATGCGGCTACTCCATAATGGATAAAGACCCAATAACATAATTAAATCGTATGGCGCGAGATTTTTAATGGTCTTTTTGAACGGTATGAACCTATCACCATGATCTGTAATAAAATTTTTTTTCATGTGTGCATGTGTTTTTTTCTAATTTATTTTATATCTCTCTATAGCTATCCTCTTTCCGACCCTTTTCCCCACCCCCGTACAGGGTAGCAAACCAGTTCGTCTAGGTTAACCTCCCTGTCTCTTCCTTTTAATTATTCCTCTCTCTCTTTTATTATGGTTCGCGTAAGCATGCTCCAGAAATGACACGCATCACGGCAATGAATAAAACAATGCTTGATTGCTTGATGCTCGTTGCACAGTCTACAATTTAGAGACTAGGGCACGCATATACCTTTTTTTATGAAGCCACCTCTTTACTGGTACACTAAAAAAAATAGCGAGTAAAAAGGGTGTATTTTTGTCCCACAACAAAAATCGTCATCTATATTGCGTTCCATCCTTGCGCTATCGCCCCGCGGCCGGTACATTCCGGTCAAAATTGACATGCCCATTATCAGGGTTACATTGCATTCTCGATAGGAAAGTGCCGAGCGCCGAGTTTTTAAGAAAGGAAGCGCGTGGAAGCCTGATGACGATTATTGTTGTGGGACAAAAAGACACCCTTTATACTCGATATTTTTTTAGATTGTAATGTTGAGGTGTGATGCTTAAAGAAAAACGTTTTCACTGATGGCGATATACACGCTTTATGCACTTGATATTACACATCCTGAGCAGGTCAGGATACGTATTCCTCCCGATAATTAGGTTCAGGGAAAAGGGATGAGTGCAGCAGTGAGTGTCGTTCTGTCTACACTGTAGAGATATTCTAAAGTGAATGTGGCTCTCAAAAAATTCACAGCTTTGACGCAAAGGCGAAGCAATGAACGCGATAGCAACAGTTTGAAAGGTCACGCGCCGAATGGAAAGCAAATCGAAACGTGCCCCGCGTTTCTCACACACAAATTACGCATGAAACGTACTTACAGGTGCGGATGCACGCGAATAAGCGTCTCATTTGTTACTTCGCTGAGTCTGAAAAGCGCGCGCTTTTCGCGAACGGAGACTGCAATGATTGCAGTGACCTTTGTGCGCCCGGTAACTACAGCGCAATCATTCCACGTAAAGCCCGAGGCCAGCCAAGGCGTACGATTTTCTCTTACTCGCCACTGCGAAATAAGGGCGCGCGAGGCAGCGTAGCTCTCCTCCACTAATCAGGGCAAATTACGCGTAGGAGATTAGAGCTGGCGCTACTACGCAATGTGGGGACGTGCGCTCATTGCTCCATCTTTCTGGTAATGCCGAAAACACACGAGCAGTAAGTGGTAGATATAAATAGTTTGCCGTTTGCACGGTGAAGAACGTTGTCCGGGGTGACTCAGTGGTTAACGCCTCGCTTTCACAACGGAGAGTTCGATTCCGCGCGCCGGAGTGCTTTCACTGGATTTGTTTTTTTTTTCTTCCGTTTTTATATATAGAGATACGCATACATATGCGGTGAACGACATCGACACCGACTCCAGTGGCAAAATCCTGCCGAGAGTGTCCATATAATTGCTATCGCAATAAAATTGCATAGCCTCAACAATTTCTTTCAAGAAACACCACAATTGCGAGTTTTCGGCAACTCTGATCGTCACAAAAAGAAAAGGGAGGTAGTAAGCAAGATGGTTCTGGATAACAGTCAGAAGAAACGGATGACGAAGATCCATAAGGTAAAAAAATTGCATCACCAGTTGTCGTACAAACGAATGCACAAGGTCATGCCCCACACCCCCCCCCCTTTTTTTTTTCAAGCGGGAGAAAAAGGATGTCTATTCGCATGGCTTCCCATGAAGAATTCCAAATGAAA
Organism: Rhipicephalus microplus; assembly: GCF_043290135.1. Taxonomy (NCBI): domain Eukaryota; kingdom Metazoa; phylum Arthropoda; class Arachnida; order Ixodida; family Ixodidae; genus Rhipicephalus; species Rhipicephalus microplus. Next base: position 135,665,195 of record NC_134703.1, read on the forward strand.
CAGGCAAATATCCTGTACAATCCGTGGTTATTTACGCGATAGCATGCTCTGTTAAAACGCTGGGTATCACTGTGTAATCTACGGCCTTGTATGTGAGGCCGAAGGGATTGCTTTAGGCTCTCCCATAGTAGAGTGCCAAGTACTCTAAATTGTTAAACACTTTTTTTAAACACAGCATTGTAGTACTTGCAAAATGTAGATGAGCTTTGATGCAACAAAGATGTTGCATGCTTTGGGTCTCGAAAAAACGGAAAGATCCTGTGCTTGCCAAGTTAATACCTCTCGATGGATAGTGGTTATGACGGACGTCCAATGAGGGCCACTATTACGGTGGTTATCAAAAGGCACACCAGGATAGCGAACTGGAGCTCCATTCCAACGAATATTTGCAAACACTGAGGGAGCTAGTGCTCACGCGCCCAGCCAGAATCCCCTGGTTTTATCAAAATTTATATTAGCTCCGCAAATGTTACTCAAATGCATTGTGGTGTTTACTGCTTCCTGAACACTCGATTTATGTACGCAGAAGAAGGCAATGGCATCTGCGTAGGCTAGCACTTTAATTTTCTCGGCTTCATATCTAAATCATCTAACACCAGAATTAATTAGTACACTTAGACAAAGTGGTTTCAATTATACTACAAAAAGTAAAGGCCAAAGCGGACAACCCTGACGCACTGATGAATTTATTTCTATGAAACTTGAACGCGCGATTCAGAATAAATCTTGCTGTGCACTTCTATAACACAGTGAAAAATCATCATACAATACATCCTCTAATTGGAGATGCCTGAGCACTGAAAACAAAAAAAAACATCAGGTCGTACCTTATCAAAAGCCTTAGAAGTATTAATAAGAAGAAGACCTGCCTGATTTATGCTATCGTCAATCCACTCATGGACTGAACTCGCTACATATTCGTCTGTGCAGAACGGCCTCTTATTCCACATGGATCATGGCTGCCTACACATTTAGTAATCCCTGTTTGCAAACTGTGCGTGAGGATTTTACAACGAAAGCTGTTATGAAATCCCAACTCGGGTCACGCGCAGTTGTCTGCCGCCGCCGCCACCGCCGGTGTCTGTAACCACATCACTCGAAATCGGAAAAACGCCAGGCCTGCACGTAACGCGCAGCACAGGCACAGTGAAAGCTACAATAGCGGCCTTTCAGAGACTTTTCTAGCACTCATTGGGTAACTACTGCAAGCACACTTACTTGATACGCACTACAGCATTATGAATGCAATTTTTTGGTAGTGCGCCAGCATTCGCTATGCTATTTTTCATCATTCTTCTGAGAAGTGTGGTATCCGCTAAACATTTGCAAGAAATTATGTGCCAATTGTTCATGCTGTGGCTGATGATGACGAGGATTGATGCCTGGAGTGGGTATGCGCCACATTTCATCGGGGAACAAGAAGCTTTTTTAATGAATTGGAGCATTACGGCCCACTTGTTACGCTATTCGCATTGTGCGACGACTGCTTGTTGTTTCGCTGTTTAAAACGCTTTATAAGTTGTATTAACGCGATCGCTTTCCCGACAATAAGCCGGCCTAAGGCAAGTTTGCCAACAAGTTCCAAGCACCGGAGTGGCTCAGTGGTAAAATACTGGGCTGGCACTCAGCGTATCCGGGTTGGAGCACCACTGTGTCATTGGTGCTAGTTTTTTTTTCAATTTCGTGCAAGAAGGTTACGGACACCCGTGGCGCGTGACCCGAGTTGTGATCTCAGAACAGCTTTTACTGTAAATAAACAGGACAAGGAATGATTGCTACGTTATACTCTCTGGGTGTAACCTCCTTAGCTTTTGAAAGGTTTAGCGAGCGTTGAGCCGCAGTGCCATGAATACAATGAACTTGTATATACCATGAATGAACTCGAGGTGGTTAAAAATGGGAAGTAGATACGAAGCACAAGCCGTAAGAAAGTAAAAGCCGAATTCTCCGCCTCTCATTTTCCATTAGCAGCCATTGGCATGTACATTGAGCACTATCTGACTGAAAAAGTTTGCTACGTCATACTCGCTGGGCGTAACCTCCTTGGTTTTCGAAAGGTTTAGTGAGCGTTCGGCCGCAGTGCCATGAATACAGTGAACTAGTATATACCATGAACTCGAGGTGGTTAAAGGTGGGAAGTGGACCCGAAGCACAAGCCGTAAGAAAGTGTGCGTGTGCCACCTCTCGTTTAGTCCTAGGAATGTCGACTGGATGGCGGTGCTTCTATAAGGGGAATATATGACCAAAAGATGCGAGATGGTAGTACTTGGAGTGTTGAATAGATGGACGAACGGACACATAGACAGATGCATGAATGGACGCATGAACGGACGCAGGGGCGGCTGCATGGACGAACGCAGGGACGGACGCACGAACAGACGCACGCACGGACGCGCTGATGGACGCATGGACGGTCACACTGACGGACGCATGGACGGACGGAAGCAAGAACGAATGGACGAATGAATTCTTCGCCCCACTCTCCATCATTCACTCCGTGGATATGCTGCCATTTGTTTTTCAAGTATCTTCTATTGAACGTTACATAAATTTGTAAGCATATTTCAAGTTACTCTTTTTAAATCTTCACTCTCGGTGCTTTTCGGTATCAAAGTATTATGGGCCTGATAAAAGAAAGAAGTTCCCCAAGTTCATACGCTTTTTGAAAAAGTGCCTCAAAGAACGGAACGAGAAGTCATTGAAACGTCATGTAAACATCCGCGCAAAGGCCATCTGGGCCTAGAGTTTTGTTTCTCTGCAAGGTTCTGATTGCAATCTTCATTTGTTTCTTAGCTATTTGTCCATCAATGATGACGCGATCATCTTCCTGTGAACATTGCATAAAAGTACATCCTCCAGTGTTCAAACATCAAGATATTTATATCTACCTGTTGCCGCTGTTGGCGGGCATCTCGGGGTGTGGGGGGCACCGTATTTTGAGCATTATCAGCAAGAAGGCGCAATGAGCACGCGGCGGCTCTCATATCCGACGTGTACTTTGGCCTGCGGAGAGGAGGGAAGTGGATAATCTCTCGTGTGCCTTTATCTTCCGGTGGAGAGGATCATGCGCCTTGGCTGGCGTTGGGCTTGCACTGGAACGATTCAGTTTCAGTTACGGGGCGCACAAAAGTCACTACAACAGTTGCACCACCTCTGTCTGCGAAAAGAGTGCGCTGTTCAGACACAGCACAGTAACAACTTAGACGCTCATTCGCGTTTATCTGTTCTTGTAAGTACGCTCTATGCGCCATTTGTGAGTGACAAACAGGGGTAACGTTTCGATCTGCTTGCGATTCTGCGCCTGACTTTCCAATTTATTGCTATCGCGTTCATTACTTCAAAGCCATGAACTTTTTAGGGGCGAAGCTCCTTATAGCGGCACCCGTTCGTCCCTCGTAGTCATAGTAGTACTTATAGTGTGTAACCAGTCTTACATTTGGACCTCCGATGTGGTGCCGGTGAGAGATTTCTTCTGTGCGTTGTTGAACAATAAACAATTCGCAGCGTGCGAGTTAACTAAAAGCCGAATTCTCGTGTCTCTCATTCCCCCTAGCAGCCATTGGCATGTACATTGAGCACTATCTCACAAGAAAGGGTTGCTACGTTATACTCATTTGTCATAACCTCCTTGGATTTAGAAAGGTTTAACGAGCGTTGGGCCGCAGTGCCATGAATACAGTGAACTAGTATGTACCATGAACTCGAGGTGGTTAAAGGTGGGAAGTAGACACCAAGCGCAAGCCGTAAGAAAGTGTGCGTGTGCCACCTCTCGTTTAGTCCTTGAAATGTCCGCTGGATGGCGGTGTTTCTATATCGGGAATATATGGTGAAAAGATGAGAGATGGTGGTACTTGGAGTGTTGAATAGATGGACGAACGGACACACAGACAGATGCATGGATGGACGCATGAACGGACGCAGGGGCGAATGCATGGACGAACGCAGGGAAAGACGCATGAGCAGACGCACGCACGGACGGGCGGATGGACGAATGGACCGTCATACAGGCGGACGCATGGACGGACAGATGCAAGAACGAATGGACGGACAAATTCTTCGCCCCACTCTCCATCATTCACTCCGTGGATATGCTGCCAATTTTTTTTTTGGATAGACACGTTTTACTTTCGTAATATAACGATGCCAATGACGGCAGAAGTAACCATGGTTTTTTCTCATATGTAAACACCGTGCATATGAGAAATTGAAGGTGTTTTGTATCTACCTAAGACAAATACATAGACTGAAAAACAATGTCAGCATTTTCTAGAAAATTTACCAAGACGTTTATTTCCGGGCTCAAAACCAGTGATACAGATGAGAATTTGTACAAATGAGTTCAAACGATCGAAATTCAAACGATCGAAAGCTGTCAAAATACAGTATGTAGACGAAAATGACTTCATGACGTCCTATGGGGGCGACGCTGTTTAGTAAAAATACTGCACAAGCCGCATAGAGGCGCCTATCCCGCACTGCATAAAATACGGCTCATTGCGTGGAATCACCTATTTCAGCAGCTGTAAACGCACGGCGAAGAGGCCTTCCTTCGACGATGGTAGACACGTTTCTTCAAAGTAAGAGACGGACAGCTGAGGTTTCCAGTTGTCCCGTACTAGCCTTGCACCCACTCTAGTACGCATGCATAAGTGTTACCCTGTAAAATGTGATTAACTTGATTCATTTGAATTTTCCTTTCACTTGTAACAGTTGGATACCCAGTGAACAATTAGATTTTGGTGCTCATTTGTAAGATGTATACACTGTCTTTACTTGTTTTTATCTTTCGTTTGTGTACGTACAAGTTAAGTGTACAATAAACTTCCCTGTATCTCTCATGAAGTGTGACCCACGGGACGGATTTATGGTGTCCCATAGTAGAGTGACGAGTACTCTGAATCATTAACAATTTCTAAACACACATGATTTTCTTTTATGGTTAACTGCCGGCAAGCAAAGTTTCTTTTCGAAAACACCAGGACGGCTTTCCGCTCTCCCACAGCGCAGTTCAAAGTACTGTGAATCATTGAACACACATTTCATACCAGTGTCACACGGGCGTTTCGAAGACCGTTGAACCAATGGTCTATTGACTCCACTGACAAGGACGAGCTGCCACACGGGCGATTTCAAAGGCCATATGGAGTCAATGGTCTATCGAGAAAATAGACTATCCCAAATCTACCGTTGAAACTTCGATGACTATTGAGCGATGGAAGCGGATACAGCGCGAACTCAATGTGCTCGAATCCCCGATAAGAAAAACAAAAGTTGCACTATGTTATGTTTTAAAAGTAAAATGCGTGGGCGTTATAAATTAACCAATGAAGTATCTGTGCCGCTTGCAGTGTAGGAACAGCTCATACTCTCGACAACAGCAACTTTCTGGCTTCCCATGCTGTCACACCTGTCCCGTTTATTAGGGAGGCGATCGCCGGGCTAATTCCAAGAGCCGAAGTATCGGCCCCCCGAACCGCACCACGAAAGCGTGGACAATTTAGAAGTGGTCCTTATTGGTGCGCCAGCGGACGCCGGCTGTGGCCCAAAGAACAAGACAGAGCCGAGAGATGATAAACAAACAAAATTATATTCTCATTAACGGCAGATCAAAAACAATACACACGTATGCACACTCCACAATAGTTACATACCATACGTCACCAAACAGACCATGTACTACACAGTACAATCAACCACACTTGAAACAACGGACACAGACAACAATACGCACTACGATGCAGTCACATGCATTGAACAACCAAGACACTTAAGGACTAAAGAGATAGAAAACCTATTCAGTCCAAAGTCCTTGGAACAAAAGTCTGAATGATACTCTTCCGAGAATCACTCACTCAAAGTCCAGCGTTGTTGTCGTTCCGCAGCTCTCTGGAGTTTCTCTTCCAGGAAACCTCCCGTCTTCAATTGGCCACTCTTCAAACTTCAACTTCTTCGCCGGAACCCGTCGGCTTCACACACGCAGCTGTTGCCCGCGTCTTCGCTCGATAGCGGTAAACCCACGCTCTTGCCTGTAGCTCGAGCCGTCCCTACGGACCAAAAACTTCGCCGACTACACGGCGGACTCTCTACGCACTCTGGCGCTCACTTCCGTCTCCTCCTGTTCTGTCACTACGGGCAGAACCTTCGCCGACTACACGGCGGAATTCCTACGCGCTCTGGCGTTAACTTCCGTCACCACCTGTTCTGTCACTACGGGCAGAACCTTCGCCGACTCCACGGCGGAATCCCTACGCGCTCTGGCGTTAACTTCCGTCTCCTCCTGTTCTCTCGTCTCGGCCGCTCGATTAAATACCTTCCGCGCCACTTTCCAGAATTTTCTCGTCCTTTCGTCGGCGCGATACGCAGCGAAGGCTGGAGAGAGGCGAGACGGTTTGTCAGCCCTCCACGTCGGGTGACTCAGCTCGGCGTAGCCACGCCTCCTTCGTTCTGGAAATTTCTAGCGCTTGCCCGGCCGCCGCTGTGGGGTGAGGAGGTTCGTCTGCGAAGCCGTGCTTCTGCGGGGAGAGCGCGCGCCCGGGAGCCTTGGATGTTTGCTTTCTTTTTTTTTTTCTTTTTACCTCGCGGCGTTTCTACCGCCCGTTGTCGCAAGGATTTGGCGGCGCGCTCTCTTTTTAGCGCTCGTTCTGTGACACTGCCCCCCACTTTAAGAATATTATCTCATAATATTCAAAACCACACAAACGAGCGCGGAAAGTCACCACACACTCTCACAGACTGTAACACCATCAGTCGCTCATAACACTTCACATTCACAATAGATCACGCAATACAATCTTACATTGTAGTTCAATTCCACAACACATGAAATATAGCCACAGGTACATGCCTACAACACTTCATCCCACATTCCAAACAATACAAACGTACAAAGTTCTGTCGATACAACAATTATACAACACTTTACATCACATCATCGCACAGAACACTGACTCGCTCGACATACACTTGAGACACAGGATAACAAGAACAATAACACAACATATGGCACTCAACCCTGCCAAACACAATCTGATTCCACCTCAGCACCTATCTTGAGTACTTCGAACAGCGCTTGCGCCCTTTCTTGCGGTGCTCGCTCGACTTCTTGTTTTTCCACGTTCCCTTTCGGCGAGCCCTTTCCAACGACGATATCTGAGGCGTCGTCTCAGCCATCGTTGTCTCTTCCGACACCGTTAACGCGTCATTCCATTCGACGGGTCCTGTCTGTTTATTTACCCGCTTGATCATACTTCTACATTTTTCCCGACTGGCCAACTCCGTCTCCTTTACACTGTCGGTCGGTTGAGGGCGTGCCGACGTAAGTCCGGTTGCTCGGCCCGTGAACTGATTCGACACGATCGTCTTCTCCTTCGCTGTCTCTTGCGCCGCAGCTTCCCCTTGGGCTCTAGTGAGACCCGTCACGGGATGTTCCTCCACTGTATCTCGCGGCCGCTGTGTTGGCGAGGGCTCTATTTTCGGGTCTTCTCCCAAACATTCTGGATCACTTGGCCCTCGCGCCCCGTCGATGTTTCCGATGACAAGGTCATACAGGGGGGTCGTCATGCATAACGCAGTAACCTTCCCGCTGAAGTACGGGGTTTCAACCTCAATTTCTGCTTCGGGAAGCATCCGGACCGTACGGTCAATTAGGCAAACCGGTCTCGTTCTGCCTGTCAACTCTCTTTCCCGTACCAATTTTCTCCTCACGATAACCGTGGAGCTACCGGTGTCTCTTAGAACCGTAATCTTCTTGCCTGCAATCTTTCCAGGAAGCGTTGGCATTCCCTTCGTAACACCGGTTGGCTGTTTTGACATTACAGCCCCCACAATAGGAATTTTCTCCCCATTCTTCAACTCTACGAATCCATCGGTGACGGCATTATTATCAGATTTCGGTGCCGCTTGCACACAAGATACCTGGTGAGTTTGACTCACTCCGTTCCGACAAGCGTCTGCTTTGTGCCCAGTCTGACCACACTTAAAACATTTTACAACCGTAGGGCTCGTAAAGATCGTTCGACAGTTTTTCGCGCGATGACCCACTCGGTTACACAGAAAACATCGCTGCATGCTCTCTGGTGCACGCTTCTTTTCTTCAGTAGCCAATTTCTTCGAATCCTCGGGACAATCCTTCTTGACCTTGGCCAAATTAGTTCCTCCTTGCGCTTCTAAGAATTGATCAGCCAATTCAAGCATTCCTTCAAATGACTCCGCCTTCCTCTCTTTCAAATACAGCGACAGGCTTGGGTGGCAACTAGTAAGAAATTGTTCTTTAATTAACAGCTCTCTAAGCTCATCGTACTCCTGTGCTGTCCCTGAAAGTTCAATCCATCTGTCGAAATAATGGCAAAGTCGGGCGGCATACTGCGTAGCCGTCTCACCATCAGCTGGCTTTCCTGTCCGAAATCTGTCCCGGAACCCTTCCACAGTGAATCTAAATCGCTTCAACAAAGCAGCTTTCACCTTTGCATAGTTGGCTGCATCGGTCGGCGTCAGCCTACCGTACACACTGAGCGCTTCACCACTCAAGCAAGTACTCAAAGCAGTTGCCCATTGATGTTCCGGCCAATTCTGGCTCTTCGCAATCGTCTCAAATCGGTGGAGGTACGCGTCTAGGTCGTCCTTCCTTTCATCAAACGCTACGAGCAGCTTGCTTGGGTTCAAGCGGAAGCCGTGATCCTCTCGTTCGCGGCTTTCCACTCTAGCTTGGACCGGAGTTTCACTTCGCTGTTGCAAACGGAGCCGCTCGAGTTCTATCTCGTGCTGTCGCTGCCGTTCCCTTTCCTCTCTTTCTTCTTTCGCCCTTTCAGCTGCCAACCTCTCTCTCTCCAGCTCCAACTTCAATTGCTGCTCTCTTTCTTCCTTCAGCTGTCGCTCTTTTGCCTCTCTTTCTTCTTTCAGCTGTCGCTCCTTTGCTTCTCTTTCTTCTCTCGCCCTTTCAGCGGCCAGCCTTTCTCTCTCCAACTCAGCTGCCTTTTCCTCCTTGGCCCTCTCTGCCGCCAACCTCTCTCTTTCCAGCTCGGCTGCTTTTTCTTCTTTGGCTCTCTCTTTTTCTTCTTTTTCCTTCTGGGTGACCCACTTCCGTAGTTCGGCGCCAGAAAGACCCATCTTTTCACCAAGAGCAACTAACTTTTCGAGATCCATTGTGTCTCGCAACTCGCAACTAAAACCTTGCCGCGTGCAAAAAGTATCTGCCTAAATAGTCTATCGGAACACTCTCCTGCACTCGTTAACGAGAACACTAAACAACACACAAAATCGTTCCGATAGCACTATCAACAACTCGAGGCTCTTTCTCACTACTTTGGACACACTGTGTACCAAAAGGTCCTGTTTCGCGGACGCCAGATTAATTGTCACACCTGTCCCGTTTATTAGGGAGGCGATCGCCGGGCTAATTCCAAGAGCCGAAGTATCGGCCCCCCGAACCGCACCACGAAAGCGTGGACAATTTAGAAGTGGTCCTTATTGGTGCGCCAGCGGACGCCGGCTGTGGCCCAAAGAACAAGACAGAGCCGAGAGATGATAAACAAACAAAATTATATTCTCATTAACGGCAGATCAAAAACAATACACACGTATGCACACTCCACAATAGTTACATACCATACGTCACCAAACAGACAATGTACTACACAGTACAATCAACCACACTTGAAACAACGGACACAGACAACAATACGCACTACGATGCAGTCACATGCATTGAACAACCAAGACACTTAAGGACTAAAGAGATAGAAAACCTATTCAGTCCAAAGTCCTTGGAACAAAAGTCTGAATGATACTCTTCCGAGAATCACTCACTCAAAGTCCAGCGTTGTTGTCGTTCCGCAGCTCTCTGGAGTTTCTCTTCCAGGAAACCTCCCGTCTTCAATTGGCCACTCTTCAAACTTCAACTTCTTCGCCGGAACCCGTCGGCTTCACACACGCAGCTGTTGCCCGCGTCTTCGCTCGATAGCGGTAAACCCACGCTCTTGCCTGTAGCTCGAGCCGTCCCTACGGACCAAAAACTTCGCCGACTACACGGCGGACTCTCTACGCACTCTGGCGCTCACTTCCGTCTCCTCCTGTTCTGTCACTACGGGCAGAACCTTCGCCGACTACACGGCGGAATTCCTACGCGCTCTGGCGTTAACTTCCGTCACCACCTGTTCTGTCACTACGGGCAGAACCTTCGCCGACTCCACGGCGGAATCCCTACGCGCTCTGGCGTTAACTTCCGTCTCCTCCTGTTCTCTCGTCTCGGCCGCTCGATTAAATACCTTCCGCGCCACTTTCCAGAATTTTCTCGTCCTTTCGTCGGCGCGATACGCAGCGAAGGCTGGAGAGAGGCGAGACGGTTTGTCAGCCCTCCGCGTCGGGTGACTCAGCTCGGCGTAGCCACGCCTCCTTCGTTCTGGAAATTTCTAGCGCTTGCCCGGCCGCCGCTGTGGGGTGAGGAGGTTCGTCTGCGAAGCCGTGCTTCTGCGGGGAGAGCGCGCGCCCGGGAGCCTTGGATGTTTGCTTTCTTTTTTTTTTCTTTTTACCTCGCGGCGTTTCTACCGCCCGTTGTCGCAAGGATTTGGCGGCGCGCTCTCTTTTTAGCGCTCGTTCTGTGACACATGCGCATTATCATCAGTCTTTTTCCGCCACCTTAATGCGCGCTGCGTTGTTAGGTTGTGCCGTGCTTTTTAGGTGTGTGTGTGTGTGGAACAGTGAGTTGTTGAACGCGTTTCTTTTCTTCATTGTAGTTGCTCCCTTCGCACGTTTCGTGCGAAGGGGATCACGCGTCACCACAAATAAAAAAAGAATGAAGGGCACATGCAATAGACCTTTTTTTAAATATTCCCACAATGCTCTGCGGGCGCGCGGAGACCTATAGGAAAAGTTGGTACGCCGAGCAGTCCGACCCTTCTTCCGCACGCTGCTCGTCGGCGCCATGCGAGCACAAAACGAAAAGAGCACGCCGCCGCTTATTGAATATTATCTGCACGTATATGTGCGCATGAAATGTGCAATGAGTGACGCATTCGGTGTAAGTATCGCTGAGTGGGTGTACAACGAACGTAGAAGATGAGACGCATATGAGTTGTTGCGTACCGATACGTGTCATGTTATTGTGAGGAATTTGAGCTGGCACACTAAATTCATAGTTATTCGATAATGAATCTCTCATAAAGCCTATGACTTTTTTTATTATCACCGTTTGACTGGGCCGTTAACACAAGACTGCAGAGAAGTGTTACAGGCATACAATTTTTAAATTTTTTATTAACAAGTCTTGCGCTGAAAGTACGAAAGATAAAAACATTCTAAACGTATTTGAAGACGATGGGCTGGAACTAGAATTTACGTGCGAAACACCTTGCTCTGATAATTTGCGGTTTCCTATAAGACGCGTAAGTGTCTCTGCGGAGAATGTTTGCTGGCAGTATATTCCGCGCCCCGCCGCGGTGGTCTAGTGGCTAAGGTACTCGGCTTCTGACGCGCAGGTCGCGGTATCGAATTCCGGCGGCGGCGGCGGCTGCATTTCCGACGGAGGCGCAAATGTTGTAGGCCCGTGTGCTCAGATTTGGGTGGACGTTGAAGAACCCCAGGTGGCAGAAATTGCCGGAGCCCTCCACTACGACGTCTCTCATAATCATATGGTGGTTTTGGAACGTTAAACCCCTTACATCAATCAATGGCAGTATATTCCGCACTGATGTTTCGCTCTGAGCGCATTTCAATACTGCTCAATGAGGAATAATGATGTCGTACTTACCTTCGGCGAAAAAAAAAAGAGCAAAAAACTTGGGCACACTACCTCAGCAATTGTTTCAAGCTGCAAGAAGGCGCGGTGTCTTGCCTATATTGTTATGCATCTGTTTGGGAACGGCTCCTTCGCACTGCAAACAAATATTTATATGTAAGGTTTAACGTCCCAAAACCACTATATGATTATGAGAGACGCCGTAGTGGAGGGCTCCGGAAATTTAGACCACCTGGGGTTCTTTAACGTGCACCCAAATCTGAGCACACGGGCCTACAACATTTCCGCCTCTATCGGAAATGCAGCCGCCGCAGCCTGCAAACAAATATGAATTCGGACGACCGTCACCCGCGAAGAAACCACGAATATTGCAGTTATTCGATCCATAAGTTTTGTGGAGTTTTAAAGGAAAGTAAGAAGCGATACGAGGTGAGGGTTGTGTTTTCAGCACCATAAACTTAGTAACATTTTTTCGGTACAGCGTGAAAGGTCGCAGGGGTCTGCAGTGGGCAGATAAAAGTACTATAAGAGGCATGTCAATTGCTCTTTCAATAGTTGTGCAAGGCTTGGTAACCGCATTCCTCTTGTGTTCACATATATACATCGGTAAGACTGGCTGATGTATCAACACGCGCCTCAGAGAGCATCGAGATTCGTTTAAAGAAGCCATCCTATCGCTCCTCACTTTTTCATTCAAGCAAACGCTGATTTCTCAATTGAAGGCCTGATAATCTTGCACAGTCACCTTAACCAGACCATGCTATAAATCTCGGAGACATGCCATAAAGACCACCACACCTTGTTTAGGTCGATTAACCTTCGCTAGCGTTACAAGACAAGAAACTTAACTTTACTGTTTAACTGTACACTCGCGCCTTAGTTCTTTGATTTTTGGTGCCCGTTTGTAACATGCGCGATGCATCCGCTTTGTCTTACATCTGTCGTTCAACACTTGCGATAACCTTTAAGTCGTGAATGCGCGTTTCCGGTGTGCATACTTCTTTCTTGGTCCTACTTTTTTTCACTTTGTAAGCTTTATTCCAACCTGCAGTTACAGTGCATGCCAAGAGAGAGATATATATATATATAGATGCAAGGAAAGGCAGGGAGGTTAACCAGACGCACATCTGGTTTGCTACCTGCACTGGAGAAGAGATGAAGGGGAGAAAGGAGGTTGCAGAGAGATAAAAAGGTACGCAAAATCACGAGCACACTCGGGGGAGCACACACAGTCTACAGGTCGTCGCTCAGGTTTGTTGTCTTTAAGTAAAGTAGCAGTGCTTTTGTGCCAAGGAAAGTTGGTATGTGCATATCGTGCAAGTGACGCGCACACGGCCTATAGTGAATGTATTTTATTTTACCAAATATCGGTTATTTCTAAAGCACTCTTTAAATACACCAGAACAGTACAATTTACTCGTAAACAGCGTCAAGCGACATTGATTCCTAACGCATGCGTGTACTTATGAACTGTGCTTGTACTTTTCAGGCAAACAAGTTGTACTGCTTTTTATTTATATCGAAGGCGGACTGACACTAACAAAGAAAAATAATTACCTGAACCTTCTGAGCCACTGAGCTGGTTCAATAGGGGGACAAGTGCAAATCGTAGACACGCCATGGCGCCTAAATACTGAATTTTGTAAGTTGTGAGTGAATCATGCAGCAGTATATGTCTAGTTCACTTCATCCTTGTTTAGTTCACTTGATCTGAGAAGCGCTGGCACGGTGCAAGCGGAAATTTGAAGCGTGAAGCCCGCGCGCTTGTCCCGACTCGCGGGGGCTGCTGCAGCGTACCAACTTTACCGATTACCGCTTGCGCTTCCATTGGAAGCCCTAGTGTGCCTGAAGAAGGTCTATTACAGCATTTAAGTAAGCACAGCGTCGGAAAAAATCACACCATATCCACGTAGTAAATGATGATGAGTGGGGCGAAGCATCCATCAGTCCGTCCGCGCTTCCGTCCATGAGTCCGTCTGTCCGTCAGTGCGTCCATCCATCCGTGAGTCCATCTGTGTGTCCTTCCGTGCGTCCGTTCCTCCGTGCGTCCTTCTATCTGTGTGACTGCCCATCCATCAGTGCGTTTCTTCTTGCGTCCGTTCGTGCGTTCGTTCGTCTGTGCATATGTTTGTCCGTCCGTGCGTTTATCCATACGTCTAGCCGTCCGTCCATGCGTCCATCCGTGCGTTCATGCATCCGTACGTCCATCCATGCGTCCATCCGTCCATGCGTCCGTCCACCCGTTCGTTCGTGCATTTGTCTGTCCGTCCATCTAGTTAACACTCCAAGTACCGCTACCTCCCATATTTTCATTATATATTCATCATGTATAAGTAGCGTGAAGTTGATCCACACAGAAAACTTTCCATAATGACAGACCTCCCACGACACCTAGAGACATTAATCCACCGACTTCGATCGGAAGTAGCATACACAAACAGCTTCCTGCACAATATACATCGATTCAACTGAGGCGAATGCCATTGTGGTCATGCAGAAGAAAATGTTCGCCATATTCTTTTGGAGTGCGTTGAATACGCGAATGAAGGGGAAAAATTAAAAATCAAATTAGGAAGTTTGAACAAACGGCCCCTCACATTAATGAAACTGCCTGGACCGTGGTATGAGATGCATCTCCGGAAAAAGGCAATAATCTTCCTGACAGACGTTTTAGTGGAGACGGACTGGACAAGCGCCTATGATAGACAGCCGGAGAGGGATATATAGATATAAAATGTGTTTATGCATATGCTGACACTAGAAAAGAAAGGTGTGAGTGTAAACAGTTTATCACTGTGCGAACTGCTCTAAGAAAACTGTGTATTGCCATGATATTTGAACTCGTTTCAGTGTGCTATTATATTTCTTTTTCTTTTCCGTAATTTTAAATTTTGGGTACCGTTCTGTACTAACCTTTTTTTTTTTTTGCTGCAGAACTTCGTGATGTGGAGTAGCCGAGGCAATAGGCACCTCAACCTATTCACAGCAAAATAGTTATAACAGAACAGAGATCCAACGCACATTCCAAGGACTAAATGAGACATGGCTACCTACTACTACTACGACCTGCTACTACTACTACTACTACTACTACATACATCACGGGCGTACGACCCGTGGCTTAAGAAGCTTTGCCCCTAAAAATCACAGCATATTCACGGAATGCATGATGATGAGTGAGGCGAAGCGTGCATCAGTCTGTCTGCGCTTCTGTGCGTTCGTTCGTTCTTGCTTCCGTCCATCCAAGCGTCCGTCCATGCGTTCGTCCGTGCGACCTTCCGTCCGTGCGACCTTCCGTCCGTGCGTCCATTCGTGCATCTGTCTGTCCGTCTCCAGTCATCCGTGCTTCTGCGCATTCGTCCATCCGTCTGTCCGTGCAAGTGTCTGTCTGTCCGTCCATCCATATAGTGAACACTCCAAGTACCACTATTTCGCATCTTTTCATCATATGTTCATCCTATGAAAATACCACCATCCAGCAGACATTAAAATGACTAGACGAGAGGTGGCTACATACTACTACTACTACTACTACTACTACTACTACTACTACTACTACTACTACTACTACTACTACCACACACATCGCGGACGCACGACCCACGGCTTAAAAAGAATGCCGGGCACACCGCGAGTCAGACGCAAACACGTAGCAAGAGAGACAGAGGGACTACTACTACTACTACTACTACTACTACTACTACTACTACTACTACTACTACTACTACTACTACTACACACATCGCGGACGCACGACCCACGGCTTAAAAAGAATGCCGGGCACACCGCGAGTCAGACGCAAACACGTAGCAAGAGAGACAAAGGTATCACTCCACGCCCTAAATTTTAAAACAAAAAGAGTTAGAATAAAGTACCGGGTTCTGCATAGTCGACACTGGAAGCGCGTTGCTCAAATGTAAATGCGTAACAACTGTGCCAGCTGTTAGTTCACGCTTGTCCGATGTATACCTCTCCGTACTATTCAGCACTCCTTCTTGTGCTCCAGTGGTGCGCTAGCTGCTTGTCGTTCTTCGCATGACATTCTAGCTTCTCGCTATCGCATTCGCTGCTTCGGCCTCGCCGCGAAACTGATTTTTTTCTCTATGGTCTTCTTTTCCCTTATGGTCTTCTTAACAAAGTTTCAAGTAGCAGAAACTTCATCATTCAAGAAAAGAGCATTGGAAAGACAAAACCTGGTTTGGTAAACAGTTACAGGAGCAAATATAAGCATACACGCATATCTTATGGTGTGCCGTGAAAACAAAAACCTAATAAAAAACCAGGAGGGCTAAAAATGAACAATGAAAAGACGTGTATACGGCCAACTGACACTTACTCATCTCGCTCTCGTTTCTCCTACGCTTATAGTTTTTTTAATGTGTTATAAATTGATCGCCCAAGAAAGCATTCGTTTATCTAAGCAGCGACAGAACAAATATTTAAAAAGCTAAAAAAGAAAACTTCAATCAATCAACATTTTGTATACAACCTCTGAGGTGATTACCTTTTTCTTAGGGTGCTTCTCTGGTCAGGGAAATTAAAACACTGTTGTATACCTTTCAAATGTTGATTCATTACTAAAGCTTCCCTTGCGAGTTTTCTTTTGATGTATTGCGTACTAATGCACTGATTGCACACGACAGCGTAATCTCACGCCGTAGCACTAATAGAGATTTATAGGCGGGGTCAAAGGTCATTCTATCAGCAGTGCGGCTTCGAAAGTTGTGAGAAAAGCAAACAATGCCTGAGAAAAAAAGGTTGTGCATAACAGATTTCCCATGACCATCCGAAGGCTGACGCCACGCGGGATGAATGCAGCGTATCCTGGTGTATATAGACTACATAAGGAGACGGCGGTGAGAGACGGACACGTCACGTCTTCTGGAATCATGACGGGCGAGTCGCGGCGTTGACCCCGACCACTGTTCAGTTTGACGGAACCTCGTCGCATGGTTAGCCTGGTCACCTCGAGCATCGGTCATATCGTTAGCACTCTTGTATGCTTACGATTGAGAGCGATTGCTGCTGTGATGTACGATGTGGGCTAACATAACAAGACCATTCAGCTGGTCAGTAGTGCTGTCACATCACCAGGGGTTGTTACGATATTCGTGTAGCTATACTAAGCTTTCAAGTGCGTGACAACTAGAGTCCTCTTTGAAAAATGCAAGCATTTAATTGCCCATAGATTTCAACGCAGCGAACTATCAGTGGGCTTGCTGTCATTTTGTCATCATGGATAATTGCAATTAGACACTGCAAGTGATTTATGGTGGATGGATATACAAATGGCATGAGTTTTAAAGCACTGCTTCAGTCATACTCTGTAAATGTCATGACCGATATAATCTCATTTTTCAGTGTAAGTAAGCTGTCCTGTACTCTGTGGAGTAATAATAGGTGGAGGCTTTATTTTCGTCTCAACCAATGTCGTCTGTCTTCTGCCATATTTCTGGCAAAATTAGAAGCCGTCTAACTATTTATTTGATGGCACAAAAAAACTTTGCAGAATTAGAGCTGAGCGGCAGATAGTTTATGCGAATTTGATTTTATAAGAGGTGGCCACTGCACATTTCGGGATGTACACATTTAAAAGGTTGAAAATGTAGCTGTGGTTTTTCAGCAGCTTAGCCATACGCAGCACAAATAAGCGTGAACTGGAACGTCTTTTACGCCTAATTTCGGACTGAAACAAAGGCTGCTGTGTCTTCGATTATCTGTATTGTTCCGTGTTTAATTACTGAACAACAGATAACCGTCAGACTTCTTTCATGTAGCGACAGAAACAATGCCTTTAAGCACTGAAGCACAAAAAGATGTGTGCAACTCACGTAACGTTAGCTTCGCAGGGTCAACCTCCTACGAGGCTGCGTCAAATAGCCGCAGAGAAATTGCTAGCGCTACTTTAGCCATAACCTTTAATAAGTACATACACAAGCCGCAATGCTAACCCTCACTTCTCGCCTTTTGAAGCATCACTCCCGCAGCGCGAAACCCTCAGCCCTAGCGCAAGCGAGAGCTGTCCCTCCCTGTAAGCAAGGGGGCACCAAGGGAGGCACCAGCTCCCTCGATTCTTTAGCCCGTACGTTCCACGGCGTGGCTCTCTTGGTGTTCTCTCGAAAGGGGCGTTGTTTGCTCCTTCACCTCTTCGTATGGCAGAACTGTTTGGAGCATGCGGGCTGAACAAGACGTTCAACGCCGCACAAGAACGCGTTAATAGAACGGGCGTAGTCGAGATAGAGCATTCTTGTTTCCCCCGAGCCAGACACTCGCTCGTCCCCCACTGCCGCGGACGTGTGATCTTCTTCACTAAGGTTTCTTTTTTTTCTTTTTTTTCTTCGAAGAGCTATTGGTGCCTCCGCGAACGGTGTTTGTCCCTGTCAATCACTGCCGACAGCTTATTTGAGGTTCACGGTAGACGCCGCTAACGGCAACTCCTGGCGCCTTCCTTGGAAGGGGCACGGCCTCCAAACGTTCCGGTTTCGTGGTGAGTGTTACCGTACGTTCGTTTGTTTCTGGTCTATTTCTGCAAGTTTGGCTTCTTGGCACTTTCAGCGAGAGCACCTGGCTGATAGAGGCAAGTGCCTCCAGTGGAAGCTGTGTAGCTTCTCCTGGGTCGAAACGTGCCCCTTTGAAAAAAACTTGCGTATTGGAAAGATTCACTTTTATTGAGAAACTTCTTGGTTTATCCAATTTTGAGTTTCGGAAGACATTCACCATGGTGGCGTAAGCATTTTGATGACAACAATATTTACGTTCTGTATCAATTTGCAGTCAAGCTGTTGAGTTATGCGAATGTGTTTACTCTTCTTTGCAGAATTGGAACTACGACCTGATACTGGAGCTTATATTAACGGCAGTTTACGACAGAAAAAGCATAATCGTGCAATGAAGTGGTAATGGGCAAGTGAACACAAGTGAACAAGTGTACTGACTTGTATTCTGAAGCGCAGAAAGTTGAGCAAGTCACGTAACTTTTGATCAAAGAGAACACCAAGACAACTGACTCGTTAACAATTCCACAATTTCAAATAGCCGGACGAGGTAAATACATAATGTTTGTTATTCAAATGATTGCAGCCCATCTACCAAGTAGCGAATGATGACTTTTACATAAATTTGTCAATGCTCGCTCGGGCTGAGACAATGTATTGCAGCAAAATAATCATTGGTATTTAGGCTGTATATTCCTCCAAGCTGATTCGTCATTAGTGCGCACTATAGCACACTCAAAAGTGTTTGTCTCTGAACATTGCGTTAAGTCGTACAATAAATGTTTAAATAAATTTTGAATACCGACCTCATAGCCCTTCTCAAAAAACGCATACGAATGAGTTACTGGAATTTTAACAAACTATAAATTTGTCTGAGTGGTCATAGTGCTGACGAGGTTTGGTTTGTGCTGCGAATTGCATAGTCATTTCACGCGCGCACATATTTTCTGCCTTCCTCACTGTGTTTCTTGTTGACTCTCTAGCATACCATCCTACCTCTCAGTGCAGAACTATTAAATTGGAAGTCCACTGTGGTTTACCTCTCCGTCTTTTTTTTCATTAATTTGGTTTTTGCTCGCTTCAGAAGTGTCATGTAGTTTATTTGTCATACTTTTCACTTGATCGAATGTATGGTATACTTCCCACTTGGTCTTACTTGTATAAAGAGGCGCCGCCGCTCTATATACAACTTGCCCTATTTTACAGTAGAGCTGCTCTATGTTAGAGGTCGGTCGTGTGTCGTACATAGGAAGAGATATAAAGGGAGAGAAAAATAAGTGGGAAAAAAAGGGAAGAGTGAAAAAGTTAGAAGCTAGGAGAATGACTACTGATAGATGGAGAGAAAAAAAGTAAAGACATAGAATGAGATAGAATCACACACACAGACACACAAAAAGATCAAGCATAGCCATGAATAGTCCAACATAAAAAGGAATGAGAAAAAATAGGTGAGAGGGTAATAGCCTTAGCTAAGCCAGGACCAACTATATGCCCATCAGCTATGCTGTGATCCTGCCTTGGGCAATTTCATGCAAGCTGCGCAATTTTTCACTTTACGACTGCTCGGACACAGTACTAGGACCACAGATGGTGGCTGTATGTTACACAGCTACGATAGACACCTCTGGTGCCGCAAGACCAAAAACAAAGTGTGGTGCGCCAGCAAAGATAAAGGCAGATCTTTTTTTCTGTAGGCACTCAATCGTGCTTTTCCTTCTTTGGTGGGCATATAGGTTCGTGTATATGATACAAAATTGAAATTTTAGAAACTTAGGAGGAAGGGGGGTGGGTGACTTTCCCCCATTTCTGTTTAGCTACGCCAATGTGCGCTAGTCTTACGTCTGTACGAAAAGCTAGGGCACAAGCTCGCGGATATTTCACGTTCCAAGGAAACGTGGTCAGCGGGACTTCGAGAAGTGGTGAACTCAGAGACGGGTTAACAAGAACCATCCGGTCAGGTGACCCTGCAGTTTAAAGGCAGTGTTTTTGTATAGACAGGAGCAAGGCTTTGATTTCTGTGCATTTCTTCCCGACGCTGCGGCATGTTTGCGAGGCACGTCGGCGGTGGCCCGCGCGCCGCGCACGCCGCTGTTGAGTGACATGTCTTGAGATGCGTGAGCCCCCCCCCCCCCTCCCAGGGGGGAGGGCACCACGCATCAGTTGTAGAGATTGGGTTGGCATTACAACGATGGCTCAGTCGAAATGGGCTATAAACTTTGCATGACTCGCGGTTGCATAGAGTAAACATTGTGCAAATAAAACAATAGAAAACTAAAATTATGAGCAAGGTAGTGAGAGTAGTAAAAAACCTAACCCAAACACGAACGAACATCTGTACTCTTAGTGCTTCACTTTCGCTGAAGCAAAAATATTTTCCTGGAACTCCGTACGAACTTCCTCTAACTGGATATAGTGAGGGGTGGTATTATTTCTTCACCATTTCCACAATCATAATTGCAAGCACATTACCGATACTGTCTAATATTGGCTATACGTTCGTAACGTCTAGGCTGTGTGTGCGATATCCACCACGGAGGAGCAGCGGTTATGATGCTCGGCTGCTATAGCTCGAAGGTCGCTGGTTCGATCCCAGCCGTGGTGATCGCTTTTGGATGAAGGCGAAATGCGAGAGGCTCATTCACTGTACGATGCCAGTGCGCGTTAAACGTCGGATGGTTCAATTTTCCGGACGCCTCATGTATTGCGTCCCTCATAACATGGTTTTGGGACGTCAGCGCCATATGCTATGAAAAGAGATAACAAACGTACGATGAAGAGTAAGTTACTTTCAACGCGGTAGTGCAAAGGAAGTGATTTTCACCTTCTCAAGCTACGCCAAAGCTTAATTCTGCGCTGACCACTGATATTGCCGCCCTCGGACGGTCACCATCAGGTCTCACTTCGGCAACGACGACTACACGCAAAATAACAAAGGTAAGTAAACGAAACTAATAGCAAGTGCTTGGCCAACGCCTTTGTGTCGCGAATGATTACGATAAAAAGAAAGAGCGAAAAAAAAAGAAAAAAAAGGAAGTATGCGACCTCATAACCTGCATTCGATATATCCATTCTGCAGGAAACAGAGCAGGGAAATCAGCCATCAACCACGAGACAAGTGCGCCCTTAAGGTTGATCCGTGCGCATGGTAACATACGGAGCCCCACGTAGTGTATGCACACTACCAAGACATACAGTCCTGGAACTCGTGTAGCGGGACACCGCGTAAGATGCGGTCGCCATACACCTCGACTCGTAACTCGTGTACACCTCTCGCAGTGAAACCATATGAGAAATGACTTTCGTCTGTGTCGGACCGCGCAGTGTAGATGAACGTAAAGGACGAGAGTTTTAAAAATGTACACGCGTGTAAGTGTCAATTCTAAATCAACTTTTTTGCTTTATCGTCATTCAAGTGGGGCCCCACCGTGGTGGTCTAGTGGCTAAGGTACTCGGATGCTGACCCGCAGGTCGCGGGATTGAATCCCGGCTGTGGCGACTGAATTTCTAATGGAGGCGGAAATGTTGTAGGCCCGTGTGCTCAGATTTGGGCGCATGTTAGGGAACCCCAGGTGGTCGAAATTTCTGGAGCCCTCCACTACGGCGTCTCTCATAATCATATGGTGGTTTTGGGACGTTCAACCCCACATATCAATCAATCATCCATGTGGGGGCGCTTGCGCAGTGATAAAGCACAGCTGTTTAACGGATTCAGGTCAAAACGAATTAGATAAAGAAACGAGTTTTAAATGTTGATTTTAAACCAGCTATCTCGCAGTTTGAAGTTGACGTGCGGAACTACGTGATACTTTTGTAAAGGTCACGGCGAGAATTTGAAAAATAATGATGACAGCGTTCAGCTTAGTCGCAATACTAACGTAAAATAATAATCAGAATGCAAGCAGAGTTCAACTGAAATAAGTCATCATAAGAGCCACGAATGCCGACATTGAATTAATACACATTAATTTAAGGAAACTGCAAGTGACTGTTCACTGACAACCACTCTAAGTATGTGCTGTCCTGGCAGCCAACGAAGAAATAAAGAGAAAATAATAACCTCGTATAGTACACTTATAAGTTAGCCCGTTTCGCAATGTTTTGTTATGTGTGAGCATGTCATCCTTCTTGCGCAGTGATTAGCACCGCTGTTCTGTAATGCATATTTTGTCAAATATATACTCCATTTAAGTGAAGCGTCCAGAAACCATCCTACCTGTCTTGCAAGTGAAATAGGAACTCGCAACGCTTGAAAGAGGACGAAGCAGAAAACGTGAAGAAGCGGCCATTCTTTTCATTTCAAGTACGCTGTTTTGTTTTTGTTCTCTTTGCGTTCATTGCGCTCAAGACGCGTACTATTTAGATTGCCTATCACAGTGGTTCCGCGCTTGCGTGCTGTATTGCGTGTTCACCTCCTATTTGTGTAATGAATGTGAGGGAATGCTATACGAACGAGACCAAACCTATTACTATTATGTAGTCTGGTGGAATTCTTAGCTGCATCGGATTCAACGGTTGATATACAGTCCACCCACATTTTCACTTCCGGAAGCGAGTTAAATAGATTGTTGAGCCTTTCTCTTTGTCCTAAGAGTGGATACTTTCTCTCCAAGGCTGATCCGGGTGACGCCCGCAAAGTGCCCTTATTGTTACAAGCGTGGCCCTTGGCCTCAGTGGGGCTGCGGACTTGCACCCGTGGAGCTGCAGCCATCAAGCGAGGAACCATCCACTGCACCCGATACATTCGCACTTGGCGCAGTTCGTCGTAAACACTCTGTGTCGGGACCCCTGGGCTTCAGCATGGTTCCAGCCCCGCAACTGCATGCGGGGCCGAGAAACTTCCGGCTTCAAGACGCATGTTTCGTTTGGCGAAAGCCAACGCCATGCCGAGGCCCCGACTTCTTTTATGGACCAACGTCGACTGTTCAGTCACTGGACAAAATGCAGGAGTGCCCGACCGTTTCCCTCGAACTTGCGTATGAGCACGTCTTTTTGCTTTCGTGTATGCATGTGCCGGTGCCCGTGTTGAATGTTAGTTGCTTATGTATGTGGCTAAGGTTGCGTGGAAATGTTTTTTGTTTATTTACAGGGAGCTTGCATGTGCACGGAGAGCGCACATATAACGTGCCTCTCAAACGGACAAGCCCCTGCCTCTTTCATCCATGGTTCCTGAACGCGTCTGGAGTTTTTCGTACTCTGTTGTTAGGGCAGTAAAAGCAACTACGAAAATATTGTGACGCATGAAATAAGCCTCACTTCAAAGTTAAGGTGCTGAACTATGGCCAACTAATGAATGCCAGGTTTCGGGGTCATGGTGGTGAGTGAAAGTGGGTAAGATCAGATTTCTCTTGTCACTGCAAATAAGCAAAGCTTCGTATATTGGCGTACGTTTTACCATAAACGTACTCATGTGGATGTTTTCAGAAAACCCCTTGAACAGGGTATTCTGACATTTGCTTTGTTCATAAATGAAAACGTGAAATAGAAGGTGAAGCCGTAATTGTGCAATCACCTGTTGAGTGGCTAAGCCGCATTTGGGTGTACTCAATTCAGCAAGAATCACATTTTTAAAACTAGTTACCATGTAAATAGACTTAGTCCCAAAAGGGTTTAACACAAGTGCTAGTGCGAACAAAAAAAAAAGCACACTTACTAGCAAAGATGACTCACGGCTTGCATCTCAATAGGCGATAAGCACGAACGAGCTATGTTCGAAGCCTCTGTAAAATTAACTTTTGATGAAGCTTGATCTACTCTTGACAGTTTATGGAATAAAGATAATCAGGTAACGAGACCTATGGCCATAATATGCAAAAAGAAATATGCAACTACTTCATCGTTAAGATTGTTAAAATAAAAATAAAAGCTGACGTGCTTAGCATGAACGATTGTGAATATAACTTCACACCTACGCTTTGCAACAACAGTGTGTTCATGTTGAAATCGCTTAGAAGCGCTTCAGGCTATCACATACTATATGAGAAATCTAGAGACGCTGTAGTTTCAATCAAAAGAACTGTACTTGATTGTGCTTCAATCGCCAGAGCGCGTTATTTTTCAAAGCATAATGACCTACTTCCGTCATCTCTGGTGCGCGTTCCTTCAAAATACGAACCACCAGCTCGCATAAGATGCCACTTGTTTTTAGCAGTTCATAGAGGTTGTTCATGAGACCACATTTACTATCTCGGTGCTCAATAAATTTTTCGGCAAACATGGAGCTGTGTACGACTGCTATCGAAGTTATTGGCCGCGATATCGAGCAGAGTCACCGCCTGGCGGCAACTGGCTGCATAGGCGAAGTGTGGATTGCTCCGTACGTCATCTGCTAGCCAGGTCATGTTTCTATGTGCGCGTGCGTTATTCACGTTCTCGAAGTGTAGTTCGTCCGGTGATGTCAGTGCGAGTGGAACTGTTTCTGCGTATGCCTGAAACGACATACGCAATTATTCGGTCTTGCTCTGCTGCTAATGCATTGTAAAAAGGTCTGCGAGTGCAACATTCCAGAGAGCTGTTTATAGTCGTCGTACCCTCCTTTCAATAGAATAATTTCAGAGTGAGTGCCGCTTTCCGTTTCCAGCACATCGAAAAATCCTCTTGGCATCCTCCCGGAAATGAGGACGATTAAATGGAGTGTGAACGCGGCGTTTTTTTAGTGACTTGGTTGTGAAAAAAAAAATAAAAAGCTTAAGGCCAAGCATTTTCGCACTATTGGTAGGTGTCCAACTACGGCACTAGTTTATCGATCATTATTGGAGCCTTAGTTGTGTTTATCTGGCCATGGTACCACTACATAGAAATATTACTATTACATAAATTGTGACACATCGGTACGTAACGGTTCTTAAAACTTAGTTACCGTACGCAAACGTGTGCTCAGATTTAAGAACAATTTAAAGAGCCCAGACGCTGAGAATCAACTCAGATGGCAGGCCTTATATATAATGTCGTATGATTTCACTGAATTTTTTTTTCACATTGTCTTCAGCAGAATTAACCAGGCCTTTGTTCTAGCACTGTCATGCGCGTAATCTATCAATGAAAGCTATCTGCTGAGCTCTTATAGAAGATTTTTTTAATATTTTCACTGGTGAACACGTGCACACACGTGGTAAACACAGTGTAGCGCAATGCGCCGTCAACGACTAAGCTTTTCTGACTGGACTTATCGACTGTCCCACTTTTCATGGTGAACAGAATGAGAGAAAAAAACTCGCATGCGTATAAGGTGCGAACGCTGGTACAGAAAAAATCGCACTGAATGCGAGCTTTCTACCATTTTTCTTTCTTTCTTTTTTGTATGATGTAGATGACAAAGATGTAAATAAGTAGTTCAGTCATACTATATGTGTACAGCAGTGCGTAGCAGGCGGAATACAAGCTAACCACGTAGAAGTACAAGTAAAACAGTGAAGAGAGTCACCCAGGGCGAGCATTTCTATAAAAAGCCGAATGCGCTTTACTCGTAAATAATGTTAACGTTGCATAAGCGTTTTGCACCGACTGAGTAGAGAAAAGTGTTGATATTACAAGTGAACTGCAGTCCACGCATTTTGTACGCCGAAAAATGGCTCAGGTAGCACACAATGAAGCACCGCTGCGTGTATTTGTATATGTGCCGCCGACCACCTATCCACACTTTCGCGGGGATGGTGCTGCCCCTATAGCCCGATCTCGCCGACAATAGCCCTGTATTCAGCCCTCTTCTTACTCTGTCTCTGTGGTCGTTCGTTTCACCCCGCCGCGGTGGTCTAGTACATTCTGCTTCTGGTCACCGACGCGTGCGGACGCAGGATGGAAAGCTCATCCCGAGCAGCGACAGCGGCCGACGCCGGCCGCGGTACAGCGTCTCCCCTCGTTCCAAAGGACTACAGGATTATTCTGCCTTCGTTGCCATCAGGTGAAGCGATGCGTCGAGCAGTAGCTCTACACTGCGACGTCAGCGGCCGACCGTACCGCATCGACGACTTCAAGAAACCTCTCAAATATTTAGGCGTCATACAGCAAGTAAGTGGCATCGGAGCATATCAGATGTCGCACGTGTGGCTATTGAACATGAAGACCGTGGAAGCAAAGAAAGCGCTGACAGACGCAGGCGTTATCAAAGTTAAAGACCGGGTATGTCTCGTCATTGACCCGACGCGGCAAGAAGTTAAAATGAAATTGCACTGGCTAGCGTTCGATGTTACAAAAGACGCTATTCGACGTGCCTTCTATGAATACGGCGACGTCAAGGAGGTGACCGATGACCGATGGAGAGTTGAGGATTTTGAAGGAGTTGAATCGACCACTCGTGTAATACGCATACAACTACGAGATGGCGTTTCTGTGGATCAACTGCCCCATCAGGTGCGTATTGGCAGCAGTACGGCACTGGTCGTGGTGCCGGGAAGACCGCCTTTGTGCTTGCGGTGCCGAAGCACGGGGCATATGCGACGCGATTGTAAGGTCCCAAGGTGCAGCGAATGCCACTCTTTCGGTCATGAGCAGGATGAGTGTAACCGTTCATACGCACGAGCTGCAGGGCGACGACCAGAGACTCAACAGAGTGAACTTCTCATGGATGAGGAGGAATCCGAACAAGCGTCTATGCCTGCGATACCACAGAAGCAGACGACATCGGACGACACGCCGGTGCTGGGGAAAAGCAAGCAAGTTTCTTCAGCCCCGGACACGAACGCCGAACGGAACATGGGAAGTCAAGCGGTCCCAACGACTAGCGAAGAGACGCGTCCTGCGCCTGCGATGCACGCCGCGTCGCAGCTGCAAGCAACGCGCCCTGAAACGCCGGTGTCCCAGGCCAACGCTGCTTCGACTCCTCTAAACTCGGCTTCACAGCACTCTTTGGCGAACAAAACACACGAAAATGAGGATTTGCCTAGTGATCTGGATACCTTAAACATGGAATTAGAATCGGCGTCTGCAAAACGCCGTCGCGATTCAGACGACGGTGCTCAAGTAGACGAAACGCAAGTAAAGTCGGAAATGCAGTGGAAGGTGGTCAGTGGAGGCAAGAAACGAAACGCTGCCCGCCAACGGTCGTCGTCGCTCAAACGCGACGATGGCCGCTCAAACTAAAGGTGAACAACATGGATCCGCCCTGGACGACGAGAGCCCAATAAGTGAACGTGCAGGGCTCTCAGCTTGGACCCGCTCACCGATCACGTCGCTGAGCGGGTTCGTGAAAGCAGCGACGCTCAATGTACGAGGACTGGCTTCCAGGAAGAAACAGACTCAGCTCTACAGACTAGCCATGGACCAAGACCTGGACATTATTGCAGTTCAGGAAACCAAAGTGGAGAGCGTGGACGCCACCGAGAGCCTACTGCAACGTTTCACCGGACGCTACACCGCCAGCGTCAGTCATGCAGTTGGTAGGTCGGCAGGGTGTGTGATCTTTGTGCGGAATAGTTTAGGTGCCAGTGTTCAAAACGTCACGTCTGACTCATCCGGAAGGTTTGTTGTATGTGATTTGACCTTCTTTTCTCTTAATTGGCGAGTGATTTGTTTATATGCACCTCTTAAAGTTGATGAACGGTGTGTAACATTCGACGAAATTCGTACTTATTGTGAATGCGATCGCATAGTCATCCTTATGGGAGATTTTAATTGTGTGATCAGTGCCGATGATAAAACAAGTACATCCAATTTCAACGACTCAAGCACAGTCGCGTTAACGAATCTAATTTCTGACTTAGACCTTGAGGATGTTGCAGAGTGTATTGGTAAAGGACCAACACTGTATACGCATTTCCAAGGCTCCAGTCATGCGCGCCTAGATAGGGCCTACGTATCACTGGATTTAATTCCGATTATCAGTGAGTACAATGTCCTCCCTATTTCATTTAGTGATCATTGCTTAGTATCATTTGTAATAGGTAAAAGGAATAGACGTAGACCAGTATTTAACTGGGACACGTGGAAGCTGAATTCTAATCTCTTGGAAGATGAAAAATTTATGGACAGTGTTCGAGAGGCGTTGGTAAACATAGATAATGGAGACCAAAAATACGGAGTGAAGTGGGAACAATTTAAACAGAATATAAAGTTGATAGCTATAGAACGCTCATGTGTAATAAAACACGAAAAGAGTGAAGAAGAAAGAACCCTACGTTTAAATCTCAAAGAACTGCTAGCAGAGGACAGCAAAACGCCAGGCTTATTCACAATTGATATAAGGTCAGTAAAGTCCAAATTGGAACAAATTGATGAGGAGAAGTATCGTGGCGCACAAATAAGGGCAAGGGCAGAGAAAATGACCGTAGGAGAGAAACCGACCAAAAGAATGCTTGGTCTCGAAAAACGAAACGCTCAGCGGAATGTTATACATCAGATTGAATACATGGGTAACGTTACAAGTGAACAAAGATATATAGAGGATGCTTTCAACGAGTACTACACCACTTTATTAGATAAATGTAAAGTAAATGTAGATGAATTCAAGAATGAATTTTTAAAATTAATGCCAAAGGTTGAGGACTGCAGGAAAGACAGCCTAGAATGTCCTATTTCTGAACCGGAAGTGACAAAAGCAATCATTGCCCTTCATTTGGGAAAGTCCCCAGGACCTGATGGCTTAACAGCCGCATTTTATAAGGAATTCAAACACGAACTAGCACCGATCCTGGCAGCGGTTTTTAACGAAGCCTTAGACATAAAGACTTTGCCACCTTCTTTTCTGCTATCTCATACTATTTTAATACCAAAAACTGAGGACGCAGTTAAATTACGTGAAGTGAAATCGTACAGGCCAATTAGTCTCTCAAATATCGACTACAAGATTTTGATGAAAGTCTTAGCAAGGAGACTGCAGACAGTTATTAATAACATTGTAGGCGACCACCAGACATGTGGGATCAAACGGCGCACTATATTCACA
This sequence comes from Rhipicephalus microplus, assembly GCF_043290135.1. Classification (NCBI taxonomy): domain Eukaryota; kingdom Metazoa; phylum Arthropoda; class Arachnida; order Ixodida; family Ixodidae; genus Rhipicephalus; species Rhipicephalus microplus. The sequence goes on from NC_134703.1 coordinate 135,694,296, forward strand.
AACATTCACAAGGCACGAAGTGTATTGGAGTGCTGCGATGCCACAAATGATCACATCGCGATGATCCAGATATATTTAGAAAAAGCATTTGACCGAGTACCGCACGAAATTCTTTTTCTTTTGTTAGACTATGTCAATGTTGGCAAAGTAATTCGAGATACAGTTCGAATGGCATATACTGGATGTAAAACTCGGCTAATCATCAACAAAGTTCTTGGGAAACGAATTAATGTCAGACGTTCTGTACGACAAGGCTGCCCTTTGTCTTTCCTCCTATTTTCAATTTATATAGAGTCATTTTGCCAAAAAGTCATGAAAAGCAATAACATAGTGGGGTACAAACTACAAGAAGCTGAAGTACGGGTGCTGGCATACGCAGATGATATAGCTGTGTTTTGTAAAGATTATGATAGTATCGCTGAAACCATAAAAATTGTGAACCTTTATTGTAATGCAAGTGGTAGTTTGGTAAACTGGAGCAAGTGCCTGGGTTACTGGCACGGCGAATGGCCTGTGACTCCACAATTTGTGGTTGGTATTTCATGGACTACTACTCCGGTACGATACCTAGGTGTGCCATTAGAATATTATTGTGACAGTGAACCGTACTGGCGGCGTCAGGCCGTGGAGCTACGAGAAAAAGCTGAAAAACTCAATGGTTTCCAGCTATCAATTTTCGCCAGAGCGACATTTTGTAACGTATTTTTAGTCAGTAAGCTCTGGTATGTCCTTCAGGTAATGCATTGTTCACGTGTGAATCTACAGAAGCTTCATCGAATATTTGCTGTTTTCTTGTGGGGTTCTTTTTGGGAGCGAACAAGTAGAACTAACTTATTCAGACGGGTTCGCTCTGGAGGACTTGGTCTGTGTCATTTGTACCTTCGTCAGTTAGTTAATCGGTTTATGTTTTTCCGAAATAATCGAGACCCATTCATACGTACTGTTATACAGCTTAGGCTTGGAAGACGGTTGCCAGAATTTGTGGTAGGATCTGTTCACATGAAAGCAAGTGTTAGAGGTTTCTTAAAAGAAGTTGTTGATTCATGTCTCTTTCTAAAAACGCGTTTTTCATTGGAATACCTCAGTACGGTTTCGCGTAAAAAGTTATACAAAGATTTAGTAGAAACAGTTCTTCCTGTTCCCCTATATAGAGCATTATACCGTGTAGGCCCAGGCCAAAATGTCTTAAGCCGTGTTAAAAAAATGGAGGTAACACCTGGAGCGAAATCCTTTTTCTTTAAGTTGCACACTGGGACCTTGCCCGTGAAAACATGGATGCAAGAAAAAGGCTTATTCGTTCCTTGGGGTGTTGATTGCCTTCTCTGCAAAAAGCCGGAAACAATTGAACATGTTTTCCTGGACTGCTGGGATGCAGTCTTTTTCTGGGATGTTCTCCAAAGGACTTTGAAAAAGGATCTGCCTCTCGATGCCTATGGCATCAGATTTCTACCAGTATCAAATGAAGAAGGAATACCTTTCGACCTAGTTATGTTACTGGGCCTGCATGGTATATGGCAATCTAGAATGGCGGTGCGCCATGCTGATGTTAATGCACGTCCGGTAAGGCAATATTTCTTTCAATCTGTCTGTTCGTTCGTGGAAGCACAAAAGGTTCAACAAGAGGTGCCCGAATGGCTTCATCAAGTAGAAAGCCTTCTACAGATGAAGGAATTTTAAAAAGCCTGTTAAATATGATGCTTTTTACCTCTTTTTTTTTGTTTCATGTTTCTACTTTGTTTGATGTATATATGTTTGTGAATGTTGTATGTAAACAGGCAATAAAGAAAGAAAAAAAGCCGCGGTGGTCTAGTGGCTAAGGTACTCGGCTGCTGACCCGCAGGGCGCGGGTTCGAATCCCGGCTGCGGCGGCTGCATTTTCGATGGAGGCGGAAATGTTGTAGGCCCGTGTGCTCAGATTTGGGTGCACGTTAAAGAACCCCAGGTGGTCTAAATTTCCGGAGCCCTCCACTACGGCGTCTCTCATAATCATATAGTGGTTTTGGGACGTTAAACCCCACATATCCATCAATCAATGGTCGTTCGTTTATTTGTCTTTTCGCACTTTTACAGCAGTTGCAATAAACCAGGCAACCAATCAAGCAGCCAATAGCGCACATACTACAATTGGAACATCATGATGCTCTTCATCAGAACTCTATAAAGAGGGCGTTTCTTTTAACGCACATGGATGCATTTTTTCAGGGGCGAAGCTCCTTATAGCGGCACCTGATCGTCCCTCGTAGCCGTTGTAGTGTGTAACAAGTATAACATTTTGACCTCCAAGGTGGTGCCGGTGAGAGATTTCTTCTGTGCGTTGTTGAGCAATAAAAGATAGTGCTCAATGTACATGCCAATGGCTGCTGAGGGGGAATGAGAGACAGGAGCATTCGGCTTTTAGTGAACGCGCACGCTGCAATCTCCATTAGTAGCCATTGGCATGTACTTTGAGCGCTATCTGACAAGAAAGGGTTGCTACGTTATACTCGCTGGGCGTAACCTCCTTGGTTTTAGAAAGGTTTAGCGAGCGTTGGGGTACAGTGCCATGAATACAGTGAACTCGAGGTGGTTAAAGGTGGGAAGTAAACCCGAAGCGCAAACCGTAAGAAATTGTGCGTGTGCCACCTCTCGTTTAGTCCTTGGAATGTCCGCTGGATGGCGGTGCTTCTATATGGGGAATATATGATGAAAAGGTGCGAGATGGTGTTACTTGGAGTGTTGAATAGATGGACGAACGGACACACAGACAGATGCATGGATGGACACATGAACGAATGCAGGGGCGGATGCATGGACGAACGCAGGGACGGACGCACGAACAGGCGCACGCACGGTTGGGCGGATGGACGCATGGATGGTCACACAGACCTAAGCATGGACGGACGGAAGTAAAAACGAATGGACGAACGAATGCTTCGCCCCACTCTCCATCATTCACTCCGTGGATATGCTGCCATTTTTTACTCTGCCTCCGTCGAACGTGCACCTGTCATGGTAGCTTAGGAGGATGAGGCGAGGCCCAGCTCAAGTTTTGGTCATGGTTTACATTCCCAGTCACGGCAGCAGCATTTTGTTGGCAGAAAATGTAAGGTACCCTTTTACTTATACATTCGTGCACGTTTGAGAAGCAGAGTAGGTCGAAAGTCAATAGTTCTCATTAAGGGTGCACATTACAACCAAGGCACACTTTCAGCTCATAAAAAACAAATTCTTGAAATGTGCGTAACCTTTTCATTGCCAAATGAACACAACATTTCGCTCTGTGATTGCGGTGAGAAGCGCGTATTTCAAGGGTGACATCCAGGGCACACGACCACGGTTGGCTAGCGTTTAGGGGTCAACCAGCCTAGTAGTCCACTTCGGCATCTTTGATTTTCGCGTCAACCAAAGCAACAGGCACGTGGTCGTATGTGCTTGAAAACTAAAAATCAAGTGATAGCGATAAATCTGAGAGGAAAAAAAAAGCAGATCCCAAGTACACAAGAAATCGGTGATATGTAAAGCAGTAAAAAGGAAGATTGATATGGCACTTTAAAATAAGAACAACTTTACGAGGCGGACGCTTGTAGTACGCAGTAAACACCAGTAGAAATGTTATGCGCACTCTCGTGCCTAAATAAGATGGAAGTATGTTTTTTGTAGTTGCGTACCAACGGCCCGGCTAACGTTTGCGATACCAGCACCAGCACTGGTATAGGCATGTATATTATACCATACATGACTTCCATGCCATGATTATCATGTTTGCACCTGGAAATTGTGTTCGTCGGCCATCCCCGTCACGTAATACCAAATTTCATATATGTGAAGCTAGCGAAGTGGCCGCGAGCGCATCATGAGCGTGGTATGTAGTCATGTCACGCATGACATGACACGCATGACATGGTTACTTGTTTCCGCCAGTCATATACCTTCGTCATCCATTCACGTCACGCACGTGACACCGCATTTGGTATATGTGAGGCTATCAAAATGGCCGCGAGTGCGCTATGAGCGTAGCATGAGTCATGTTTTACATGATCTGCATATCATTATTATCACGTTTGAACTAGTCATTTACTTTCGTCGTCCGTTCGCGTCCAAAAATATATGTGAAGCTAGCCGAATGGCCACGAGCCCATCATGACAATGTTATGTAGTCATGTTCTTACATGACACGCATGTCATAATTTCCATGTTAGGGCTTTTCACTTATCTTGAACAAGGGTGTCTATGCAGGCTAGTTGGTATTTCATTGCAATAATTGAGTCTAGCACCGCGTACGAAATTGTAAGAATGGATTCCTGTCAACTACTTCTTCTTACGACTTCGTACGCAACGCTACACTCAATTATTACCTGTCACTCACGTTCGCCATGCAGTCATGTCATAGCATACCTGTTTTGCAATATTTAATGGGAATGAAACCACTGCAAGATCAGCAAGATAATGACATGTAAATCATGATATTCATGACATAGTAAACATTATTTTGATGTTATGACTACTCACTTATGCTCGTCATACAGTCATGTTCTGTCATATCAACTTTGGTACAGATCCCATTTTCGAAACGGCCAGGAGAGTTAAAGATCATATGCAGCTAGATAGATAGATAGATGAATATATAAATAGATACGGTCAAAGTCGTCGAAGTTCGCTAAGAAATGCTTCGCAACTAAAATAAAAGAAGAAAAGGCAGGAGACGAATAGTGTCGAGTGCACAGAGGACACCCATTGTTTGATGCTCACGAGCACAGACAGACACGGTCGCCACTCTCGTGAGGGCCGAAGTGGCGCCACCTACGCTCCTGCGTCGCGTCAAGAGAGAAACGTGACCAAGATGGATCGCGTCCTGTCGTGCCGGACTCGGATACGAAAAGGAAAGCAAAGTGTTCCTAATAACCGGCGACGCGGCACGCTACGAGTGCAGGCGATGATCGTGGAACAGCAGATTCTGTTGCCTCACGCGAAGTATACTGAGTGCTCCTCGTTCAGAGCTCTCATCGGCTAGGTTCAGTAGATCTGTCCCTTTAGGTGTTCTAAACTGCCTTTGCTGGTCACAAATAGAAAGCTTGTAGCGAGCGAATAGATGTCTCTAACTAAAAATAAAGTAAATACCGCACAATTCAAATACCATCAATGCAAGCTTATGTCCAAACTTTATTAATTATTTAGTCAATCAATCAACCACCATATCAAGCAATGGGCACTAAGCCAACAGACAAGCACATGTATAATGGCGAGAAGGAACAGCTCGTGCTTTGTTCATGCTAAATTCTGTTAATAGGAAGGAATATCTTCACATTATGTGTTCATACGAAAGCTTAACATCGCATATATACACCTTTCTCGTGATGAAAAGAAGTAAGCTGGTACCAATAAGTGAGCTTCTTCGTTAGTGTTATTATTCGCGAGCCTGTCAGTTATTAGATAGAATAGATGTATTGCATTGTAGCCGAAGACCCACCGGGGTGGTTTAATGGTTATGGTGCCTAACCGCTCACTCGAAGGTCGCTGCACGTCAGCGGCTGCTACAACCGTTATTACCACTTAGAGAAATAGAAACAACGTTCTGCAATTAACTTGTGTTACAAATTACGAAGAAGAAGAAGAAGAGTGCCTCAGTTTTCACAACCTGAAGTCATTCTGCTTGATTTTGAAGGCACCATAGAGCTTTAAAAATTAAAATGCTGCAAATTACGGGTACAACGGAAGGCTGAAAGATTACTGATTTATTCATTGATTGATTGACATAAGCGGTTTAACGGCCCAAAACCACCTGATGATTATGAGAGACACCGTAGTAGAGGGCTCTGGAAATTTTGACCACCTGGTGTTTTTAACGTGCGCCCAAATCTGAGCACACGGGCCTACAGAATTCTCACCTCCATCTGAAATGCAGCCGCCGCAGCCAGGATTCGATCCCGCGACCTGTTGGTCAGCAGCCTAGTACATTAGCCACCAGACCACCACGGTGGGGCAAGGCTGAAAGATGGAAGCTCCCATATTTAATTCTTATTGTGGAAAAATTATTCTGAGGCTTTACTTCTCATTGAATATGAATCATAGATAACTGAAATAAGATATCGTTAAACGCCCATGAATAAGGGACAGGGGGACGTTACGAGGAACGCAGAATACGGCATTTATGAGCGGCACTTTATTAAAACAGCGAATAAGGCTTTTACAAAGGCTCTAAAAAAATTGGCAGATCCCACGTACAATGGGAATCGATGATATGCGAAGCATGAATCCCTAATGTTGATATGTCACTTTAAAATCAGCACAGCGTTATGAGGTGGAGGTAAATGATGCCGTACTAGACTTCCGTGTCGTGATTATCATGTTTGAATGTGTCGTTTACCATCGTCATCTATTCACGCCCTGTGATACAATGTGGAGCTAGCGAAACAGTCACGAACACTCTATGAGCATGACATGTTGTCATGTTTTTACATGAAACGCGTATCAGGATTATCATGCTTGCACCAGTCCAGTATTTCGTCATCCATTGACGTCACGTAACACCAAATTTGGTATATGTGGAGCTACCAAAACGGCTGCGAGCGCAGCATGAAAAGACCATTATACTCCCATGTAGCGTTGACACGCGCGCATGCTGGGCACAGCGACGCTACATTAGCAAAACGTGAGCACTCTATAGTCTGACGCCAGGCGCGACCAGCGTCGGTCAGCGCGGCCTGACGGCAACTGGTGCGAAATGCGACATGCTACATTTCGCGCCGATGCCATAGAGTAACATTACTCTATGCTGATGCATTACCCAGACAACACTGCTTCTCTCTCTTTTCTTGACGGAGGGACGCCGGACGCGCTGAAATGCGATTGTGTGAATGCAACGCAGCGGGGCGCGCGCCTACGAGTATATGGCAGAGCCGGCGCCTGGCGTGGGAACGCTGCCGTGACTCGACTAAATGAACTCCGGCGAGCACGCGTACCGCGTCACGTCGAAATGTATTGGCGCCTTGTTTGCGGCATGTAGGCATGTTCTCACATGACACGCATCTCATTATTATCATGTTTGCACCAGTCACATACCTTCGTCATCTATTGACGTCACGTGATACGAAATTCGGCATATGTCAAGCTAGTGAAACGGCCACAAACGCATCATAAGTGTGACCTGTAATCATGTTGTTAATGACTCGCATGTCTTCATTATCATGTTTGCATGTGTCATTTACCTATGTCGTCCGTTCATGTCCCGTAATACCGAGTTTGGTACATGTGAAGCTAGTGAGACGGCCGCAAGTCTATCATGAGCGTAGCATGTAGTCATGTTGTTACAGGACACGCATCTCATGTTTATCATGTTTTCACCAGTGCCATACCTTCGTCATTCATTCCCGTCCCACAATACCAAACTTGGCATAAGTGAATCTAGCGAAACGGCCACCAGCGCATCATCAGCGTTCTATGTAGTCATGTTGTTACATGACACGCAATTCATGATTTTATTGTTAGGGTCTGTCGCTTGTGTTCGCCATGCAATCATGTCGTACCATACGAGTTCTGAAACATATCATGTGAACGAAACCACCGCAAAAACAGCAGGATCATGAAAATTAATCATGACATTCATTACATACATGTCATGATTTTCATTTTATGACTACCTAAATACGTTCTTCAAATAGTCATGTTGTGCTATACTAAGTTTAGTATTGATACGATTATCAAAACGCCCAGGAGAGCTAAAAGTTGTAGGCGGCTAGATAGATAGATAGATAGATAGATAGATAGATAGATAGATAGATAGATAGATAGATAGATAGATAGATAGATAGATAGATAGATAGATAGATAGATAGATACGCCCAAAGTCGCTGAAGTTCGCTAAGAAATGCTTCGCATTTAAAAAGGCAGGAGCGGGACGGCCACCAACACGCTCCGCACTTGCGTAGGACGTGAGCGTGAACGACCCGTAATGACAGGCTTTGCGTGCGAGATGAGCTCGTGACGTGGCACGCTTTTGATCTTTCAGGGATCACGTCCGGTGTCAATAATTACTGCTCCTAGTCGAAACGCTGCCCCCGCCAGTGCTTTCCTGTGGCGGAAGAACGGGCCACAGGAAAGGGACTTAGGCAGGCGTCTGGGGAACCAATGAATAAATATCGACATTTCGAAAAATTTAACGGAGCACCTGAAATCGTGCCATACGTAGCAAAAAGTCGTAGGCTATGGGATAAACACTCCTCATTTTTCAAATACAACGTGATGTCATCAGAAAATGCTGTCACCGTCACGGTACCACTACCTGGAAGAGGAAGGCCTCAAACGTAAGGATCAGTGATTAGCGATTGAAGGAATGGTTCGAGGCTGAGTACAAAAAGTGCAGGGGATAAAGGACACCGCTGGCGAACACCACGGGTAACAAGAAACGGCGCACTCTTTAAACCATCAAGAAACAACGTGCTGCGTATATTTCGGTATGCGTTTCTGAGAAGCTCAACGAAGTTTTGCGAGAAGCCAAATGCTGCCATTACGCTAAATATAAAGCTATGTTCGAGGCGATCGAATGCCTTTTCCTAGTCAAGTGAAACCAAGAGTCCCCGAGCTGATCTTATTAACGTGTACGCAACTATATCACGCGTCACAAAAAAGAGACTGTGGATTTCTCTTCCAGGAATAGAGCACGTCTGATGATGACCTAATAAGGAGGGCATCAGGCTTCTCAAACGCCGACTGATAACTGCCGCGAAAGTTTTGTAATCAACGTTGAGGAGCGTTATTGGTCTCCACTCCTTTGGGCGAGCCGACGATGGGTCACGTTTATGTATTGAAATAATTCGACCATGGCGAAAGCTATCAGGCAAATCAAAGTTCTCAAAACAGCGGCAAATAACAGAGGTAAAAAGAGCACCAATGCCTTCCCAAAACGTCAAATAAAATTCAACAGGCAACCCGTTCGGCCCGGGGGCCGGACGGAGATAAGTAACGAAATCGCACAAGGACAAAATTTAAGAGCAGACACTGTGATAATATCTGCAACCACCACTCAATATTATTTGCCCAAGTGTGTGGCACATTGCATTATGTTTCTTCGTTGTAATATCCGTTAGTTTTCAAAGTAAAAATTAAGCTCGTTTTCATCCATGACGTAGAAACCTACATTTAACACATATTTGCTGGTTTACAATGCGCAAAAGTAGTTGCTGGAGGTTTCGTGTAACTTACATTTCATGCTGAATAGCGACGCAGTACACATTTGACAAGAGCAGGTGTCGTAAGCTTGCTTCAGCCAGCGGCTGCAGGGACACCTTTCCGTGGTATTAGGCGCGAAGCTCCTCAGACTTTGGGTCATTTCCTCCTCTGTAGTCGTAGTAGTAGTCGTAGTAGTAGTCGTAGTAGTATGCAGCCACCTCTATTTTATGAACTGCTCAGTAGATGGTCTTCTGCGCATACGTCCTTGGAATAATATAACTAGATGGCGTTAGTGGTTTGCACAGCATATCCACGGAGTGAATGATGATGAGTGGGGCGAAGCGTCCGTACGTCCGGCCGTACGAACAGACAGAGGCTCGGATGGACGGTTGGATGGACGAACGGACACACAGACGGACGAACAGGCGTTTCGCTTTGCTCACCATCATTCAATCCGTGGATATGCTCCGATTTTTCGGAACGGCCATCTCTCACCCATATAGAGAGGACGAGCCGACCAAAGAGGTTTAAAAAATGGCTGGGGTGGAAATTCTCACTTCACGAGTGAAGCCGCACCAACCGTAATATGGCGGCTGTAGTAGCCATCTTACTATGAGAGCATGCTGAGCTGTTGGTGTTCGGCAATCTGTGTGTGTCGAAAAAGTTGTTAACAATTTTGAGTGCGACGGCAACCGTTGCAGTCAACTAAATAATGCTAAACACCTGCATACCTTGAACCTCGCCCGAAAAGGCCACTGCTCGACGGGTTGTGCATTGTTCTCCCATCTAGTACGGCCATCGAGGATGATATTCCAAGCTTACGAACTCGTGTTCAATGGTGAACCGGCCTGGCCACCTAACTGAGTGGGTTTCTCCAATGAATTCCGAAGCAAGATGAATGGCGCGTTCGTGGCGCCGTCAACCATCGAAACAGGAACCTTACATGACAGGCTTAACGCTAACACAGCCAAGCGGCCATGGCCTTCGGTGTGCGCTACGAGCCCGCTTTGCGGAAGTGTGCCATCAAATAGCGATGGCTGCTTTTTTGGAGCACGGCTTGTTCTAAAGACGAGGCTCCTTCTTGGAGATCTTCGACGCAAAAATTTTGGTCTGTCTGTACATTTGTCTGTTTCTCCGCCATTAACGTTACTTTAAACGGTACCAAAGTGGCCGACCGCTACTCCAAACGGCCGACCTCATCCGCAGCGCCCACCAATACTGCTCAAGGTTGAGCGTTAATACTTGTGTGGTTGTCAATTAAAAAGCAATTATTGCGCATATCTGAGGCACCTTAACAACACGTCAATAATTTGTATGTGTATTTTTTACTAGAAAAGGCAAACAAAAGTAATTCTGGGGACCTTAGCTCTTATCACGCTGCGCTGACCATGCAACGCTTGCACGACAAGGCAAATGTTTCCAACGCTTTACTGAGACGACATGGTGGTGAAACCTACCCGTCGCCTTGCGTTCTACACCTTATCAGCTCATAGACGGGGGCGCCCCGCACGCATCATTTTCCAGGATAACTGCTAGGTAGCGCTCATGTCTCTCGCGTGACGTGACTTGATGTGCTCGTTCGCCTCTGCTGCATGCTCGAGACACACAAAGGCAGTGCCTCCACAATACCATTCACTGATTTTCTTGCGCAGAACATCAAATAAACGTTATGTTAACTCTCTCCAGACGCAAGACTATCGTCTTTCGACGACATTTGCAGTGTAACATGCTGATACGGGGAATTCTTCGTATGATTGATTGATTGATTGATTGATATGTGGCGTTTAACGTCCCAAAACTACCATATGAATATGAGAGACGCCGTAGTGCAGGGCTCCGGAAGTTTCCACCACCTGGGATTCTTTACGGTGCACCGGATTCTGAGCACACGGGCCTATGGCAGTTCGCCTATATCGAAAATACAGCTGTCGCAGCCGGGATTTGTTAGCACGACCTGCCCTGTTTCCGTAGTCGCGCTCATTTCACAAATAACATGACGCGCTGAGCAACTGTAACTAGTATCACTTAGGCAATTTGAGTGTTAGCCAAAAAACAGAAAATAAAAAATATACAAGCTTGCGCCTGTGGAATTATCTTGCTGTCAATAGTTTATTTATTTATTTACCAGGCGTCCTTTGCGACATTTTCAAAAAACAAAGCAACTATGTACCCATCTGAATGAGGGAGAGAAGAGTCACCGACGCGTGACGCCGTTCCATTCTTCGTCTTGTGTATATTTCATTCTCCCACGCACCCTTGAATCGTGTGTGGGTGCTGTTGTTTCAAAGCACCACGTATGTTCACCACATGGCCTTTTAAGAAGGGTCACTATTGTGTTTCCTTCCACGTCGCAGCCCTATACCCTTCTGTACGGTACCACTAAACAGTCAGGTTTTTCGTACGTTTGTCGCAGCTGTGGCCAAGAATTAACGCACAAACTCCTTTTAGATCTGTGGCATTAAATAAATGAAAGCGATGTTAAGTGAGAGTCTGGGTATTAGACATTAGCTACATATACGCGGAAGAAGGACAATCTTTCTCGGTGGCAGTGATGATATCCTTTTTTCGAGACTGAAGCAAGGACCTCAGACTGGTGTAAAAAATACGCACGAAAAAACAAAAACAAAAAAGGCAGCGTTGGATAAAAGCATTACCTGCCACTTTCAGAGGCTGAAAAAAAAATTGCAGCATATCCACGGAGTGAATGATGGATAGTAGGGCGAAGCATCCGTCCGTTCATTCGTTCTTGCTTCCATTCATCCATGCGTGCGTCTGTGTGGCCGCCCATGCGTCCATCCGCCCGTCCGTGCATGCGTCTGTTCGTGCGTCCGCACGTTCATCTGTGCGTCCGTCCCTGCTTTTGTCCATGCATCCGCTCCTGCGTCCGTCCATGCGTCCATCCGTATGTGCAACCATCGGTGCGTCCATCCATGCATCTGTCCGTGTGTCCGTTTGTCCACTTATTCAACACTTCAAGTACCACCATCTCGCATCATTTCATCATATATTCCTCATATACAAGCACCGCCATCCAGCGGACATTCCAAACACTGAACTAGAGGAGGCACACGCACACTTTCTTACGGCTTGCGCTTCGTGTCTACTTCCCACCTTTAAGCACCTCGAGTTCATGGTATATACTAGTTCACTGTATTCGTGGCACAGCGGCCCAACTCTCGCTAAACCTCTCTAAAACCTAGGAGGTCACGCCCAGCGAGTATAACGTAGCAACTCTTTCTTATCTTCTGTGCGTTGTTGAACAATAAAAAATTCGCAGCGTGCGCGTTAACTAAAAGCCGAATTCTCCTGTCTCTCATTTTCTCTTAGCAGCCATTGGCATGTACATTGAGCACTATCTTTTATTGTTCAACAACGCAGAGAAGAAATCTGTCGCCGGCACCACCTTAGAGGTCGGAATGTTATACTTGTTATACACTACTACAAGGTCTACGAGGGATGAACGGGTGCCGCTATAAAGAGCTTCGGAAGTGATTTTGTTACACCTGTGAAGAAGAAAACGCATCGTTGGCAAGCAACATCGCCACCGCTTGGGTACTGGGTGCCGGGCTTCTCTCGCTCGGCTCGTGCTGATCTTCGCCGGCATCTGTTTGACCGTTGCTCTTCCCCGATCATGTTTCATCGTAGGACCTACGTCGCAACAGTCGCCAATAAACCCCTTTTCAATTGGTGGAGGGTGCTGACATTCCCGGTCGCCTGAACCTGGGTGCTGCCATTCACCGTCGCCTAAACCTGGAGCTGCGCAACCGAACGCTACCTCCCATCATGGCTACCAACAACGCGCAACCTGGCTCTTCCACTCCGTCCCCCAGCAACCCCGACGTTCTTCGTTTGCGAGAGCCCAAGGTCTTTAGCGGAGCTGATGAGACCGACGTGGAAGACTGGTTTGCTAACTACGAACTGGTGAGCGCAAACAACAAGTGGGATGACGCGGACTAGTTGACTAACGTCATCTTTTACCTCACTGACGTGGCCGAAATGTGGTATAACAACCACAAAAACGACATTACGACGTGGTTCATCTTCAAAACGTCGTTTGCTGACGTTTTCGGCTGACCCGCTGTCCGCAAGTCCAGAGCCGAACAACGCTTGCGGACTCGCGCACAGAAGCCATCCGAATCGTTCACCAGTTACATCGAAGACATCATTGGTCTTTGCAACCGTCTGAACAGCGCCATGCCCGAGTCGGAGAAGATTCAACACATCCTCAAAGGGATAAACGACGGCGCATTTCGGATGCTCCTGGCGCGCAATCCTGCCACCGTTGCGGAACTTGTGACTTTATGTCAAAGTTTCGACGAGTTGAGGCAGCAGCGCGCCCTGACTTGGCCATTTTCGTCACACGCTGACTCACTATCTAGTCTTACTTCTGTTCCTGATTACTCGACAACACTGCAAGAGGTCAAAGATTTTGTGCGTGAAGAAGTAGCTCGGCAGCTGTCGTTGATTCCCCTCACGCAGCAGCCGCCGTCCTCTCGTCTGCCCTCCCCACACCGCGACGTTATTGCCGAAGAGGTAGCCCAGACTGTTCCCGTCGCTGCCCACCAGAAGCCTGTGGCCATGCCTGTTCCCCATGCGCCGGCTATGTAGCCCGTGGCCGCGCCTCTTACTTATGCCCAGGTGGTACGCAGCAGACCCCTCCAGCAGAATTTGCCCCCCATGTCTGCACTTGCTCCCCACTCTACCGCTCTTTCGATACCTTGGGCCGCACCGCGAGTCAGCAATTCCTGGCGCACTGCTGACAATCGACCAATCTGCTACGCCTGCGGTACTCCAGGATACGTGGCACGATATTGTCGTCGTCGCTTCCAATCACAACACAACGCTACTTGGCCGTTACCGTATGACCCGCAGCCCACGCACCTACCTGCTCCCTACCCCTCACAGCAGTATGGCTACACTAACCTTCCCGAGTCTCAGTCACCCCAACCCCCATCTCCGACTCACTCGCCCCGCTCGCCGTCTCCTCGAAGGCGATCTCTGTCCCCAATGCGTCCCCGACCCCCGCTTCCTCCAACCGGGAAAACTGAACGCCGCAGTTCCAGAGGCAAGAACTGTGCCGTCGTCGAAATGCCCAAGTCCTCGCACTTCACCTGCTAACGTCGTTGCCATATCTGTCGATGGTGTTTCTACCTTTGCCCTCATCGACACAGGTTCTGCCGTTTCTGTTATATCCGCCCAGCTCTGCCGCTCCCTACGCAAAGTGACCACGCCGCTCTCTGGACTATCGCTTCGTACGGCTAGCGCACAACCAGTTCGACCTCTCGGCACCTGTACAGCCCGCATATTCATCCAAGGCTCTATGTACGTTGTCGAGTTCATCGTCATTTCGGTGTGCTCGCATGACGTTATCCTCGGGTGGGACTTCCTGTCACATCATCATGCCATCATCAACTGCGCACGCACTGAAGTTCAATTTTCGCACCTGTCTGACGAACCTTGGCACGAAACTCTTGAACGGTCCCCAAAATTCGTCGTGCGTGAAGACACCGAAATTCCGCCAGCCTCTCTTGCCGTTGTCCCTGTTTGCTGCGATGACCATAACGATGCTACAGTAATGTTTACACCTTCCGACATTTTCATGAGCCACAGAGCCGTTTCCTTGCCCTTCGCTACACTTGACGTCACTGCTGGCCGAAGCAATATTTTCGTCCACAACAACCTTCGTGCACCGCTTACGCTACTTGCCGGCGAATGTTTCGGTCGAGTGGAGTACCTCGATTCCTATTTATTCCTTAACATGCCAGACTAATCGTGCAGTAACGCCTCGACCGAACTTCATGCCCTTTCCCCACTGGAATGCTCGTCGAGTGACACCTTCTCGAGTTCCATCGCCGACACCTTAAGTGCCCATGAACGCGCCGAGGTTCTTAATCTCCTCCAGCACTTCGCGAATTCATTCGATGTTTCTCAACCGCAAATGGGTCGCACTTCCGCAGTGCACCACTACATTGACACCGGTTCGCACCAGCCATTGCGTCAAAGACCGTACCGTGTCTGTGCTGCAGAACGTCACGTCATCAACGACCAGGTCGAAGAGATGCTACGCCGTCACGTCATTCAACCATCGCACAGTCCTTGGGCATCTCCTGTCGTTCCAGTTTGAAAGAAGGATGGATCGATTCGATTTTGCGTCGACTACCGGCGATTAAACAAGGTGACGCGGAAAGACGTCTATCCATTACCGCGCATCGACGACGCCCTTGACAGCCTCCAAGGAGCCGAATTCTTCTGCTCCTTAGACTTACCAGTGGGATACTGGCAGGTTCCTATGGCAGAAGCTCATCGCCAGAAAACTGCGTTCATTACACCAGATGGCCTGTAAGAATTTAACGTAATGCCATTTGGGCTTTGTAATGCTCCTGCAACGTTTGAACGACTCATGGACAACACACTGCGTGGACTGAAGTGGTCTGTGTGTCTATGCTACCTCGACGACATTGTCGTGTTCTCTCCCGATTTTCCTATACATCTGCTCCGGCTCCAACTGGTTCTGACGTGTTTAACCAACGCTGGGCTCCATCTGAACCTTAAAAAGTGCCGCTTCGCCGCGCGAGGGCTGTCCATCTTGCGACACATCGTGTCCAAGCATGGTGTTCTACCCGACTCTGCAACACTGCGAGCAGTCGCTGAGTTCCCGAAACCTACTACACTGAAAGAATTACGCAGTTTTGTTGGACTAAGTTCGTACTTCCGGCGCTTCGTGCGAAATTTTGCGTCGATCATGTCACCACTGACCAACCTCCTACGCGGGGACGCAGACCTTTCATCCTGGTCTCCTGACTGCGACGTTGCGTTTGCCACGCTCCGTAGTCTGCTAACATCTCCTCCAATTCTTCGGCATTTCGACTCAACAGCTGCAACGGAAGTTCACATAGACGCTAGCGGGGTTGGTCTTGGCGCTGTCCTCGCCCAACGCAAGCCGGGCTACTCCGAATACGTCGTCGCTTATGCGAGTCGCACGCTTACTAAAGCTGAGGCCAATTACAGCGTCACTGAAAAGGAGTGCTTGGCGCTAGTGTGGGTGCTTCGCAAGTTCCGCCCTTATTTGTACGGTCGCCCATTTTACCTGGTAACCGACCACCATGCACTTTGTTGGCTCGCCACATTGAAGGATCCTTCTGGCCGCCTAGCTTGGTGGGCACTGCAAATCCAGGAGTACGACATTCACGTCATCTATCGCAGCGGACGCAAGCATTCTGACGCTGACGCCCTGTCGCGTTCGCCTTTACCTCCCGACTTGTCCTGCGGAAGCACTGGTACCAACTCCGTCGCATCTCTCGACCTCGAGTCCTTTGCCAGTGAACAACACGAGGACCCGTGGATCGCTTCCCTTTTTGACTGTCTCTCTGGATCGTCAACCACTGCGGTACCACGATCTCTCCGACGTCAAGCTGTTCATTTCGCCATACGTGATCGGCTGCTACACCGACGCAACTACGCCCCTGAAGGTCGGAAGTGGCTCTTGCTGGTCCCGCGCAGCTTGCGATCACAAATCTGCGCCTCCTTTCAAGACGATCCCTAATGTGGTCATGCCGGAGTTTTCAAAACTAACGAACGCATTCACCATCGCTTCTACTGGCGCGGAATGTATAATTTCGTTCGAAAATTCGTTATGGGCTGCCCTGACTGCCAACGCCGCAAGTCACCGCCTCTCCACTCGTCCGGCGCGCTTCAACCGCTTCCGTGCCCTGCCAAACCTTTCGATCGGATCGGAATTGATCTCTATGGCCCTCTACCGACAACATCAGATGAAAATCGGTGGGTCATAGTCGCTGTAGACCATTCAACACGCTACGCTGAGACCGCCGCCCTTTCAAGTGCCACTGCGCGGGACGTGGCATCCTTCGTCCTTCATCGCTTCATACTACGACATGGTGCACCTCGAGAACTACTAAGTGACCGAGGTCGAGCTTTCCTATCAGAAGCCGTCACGTCTCTGCTTTCTGAATGCAATGTTGTTTACCGAAAGACCACGGCATACCACCCGCAGACTAACGGGCTCACGGAGAGATTTAACCGCACCCTTGGCGATATGCTCGCGATGTATGTGACATCCGATCATACTAACTGGGATCGCATTCTTCCATTCATCACATTCGCATACAACACCGCGGCACAGTCTACCACTGGATTTTCACCTTTCTTTCTCCTTTATGGACGCGAACCATCCCACACCATCGACATTCTCTTTCCATACCGTCCTGACGCATCCGAATGCCCTTCTGTGTCCGAAGCTGCCCGAAATGCGGAAGAGTGCCGTGAACTCGCACGCACATTTACGTCCCAAGAACAGCAGCGCCAGAAAGAAAACAACGCCGACTCTTCACAAAGCCACAGCTTTTCCCCTGGATCACTTGTATGGCTGGCTGTTCCTTACCGAACCCCCGGCCTTTCCTCAAAACTCGTTCCAAAGTACGAGGGTTCATACCGCGTTTTGGACCAAACCTCGCCGGTGAATTTTCTCATTGAACCACTTTCCCCATCTGATGACATGCGCCGGCGTGGACGTGACATCGTCCACGTCGCCCGCCTTAAGCCATATCATAGCCCTCTGCCTCCAGACTCTTAGGTCGCCAGGATGGCTCTTTTTCGGCGGGGGCAAATTGTGAAGAAGAAAACGCATCGTTGGCAAACAACATCGCCACCGCTTGGGTACTGGGTGCTGGGCTTCTCTCGCTCGGTTCGTGCTGATCATCGCTGGCATCTGCTTGACCCTTGCTCTTCCCCGATCGTGTTTCATCGTAGGACCACCGTCGCAACAGTCGCCAATAAACCCCTTTTCACACGAGACAGTTGTGTTCACCTGGAATGTTGTTACCAGTTGGCAATAAACTTCCCTGTTTCCCCCTAAAAGCACTGCTTGGAGTTGAGAGGTGCACCAATCTTTACTACAGCGACCTCGGTCGGGTGACGACATGTTGCTGGAGAGAGCCGCGCCACGAGTCTCGCGTGAAGATGGACCCCACTTACTTGATGAACCACCATACGTTCAAGAATTATTTCGAGTGCGTATTGTGCCTAAGTTGTTCTTGGTTGGCTATTAGGACTGTTTTAATGGCGAAGTCGAAACGTGTATGACTCCATGGTTATTTCTACTGAAGGTCGCTTACATCACACAGCAGGCGTAAACGCTTTCTGTAGTAAGAACAAGGTCCAGAAACGAGTGCGAAAGCCCGCAAATTTGTGGAAGATCTCTTCCCACCTTCCCTTGTCTCACCTCTGAAAAAACATCTTTTTACATGCAACATGTCATAGCTATGGCGGACGCCTTACAGACGTAGGTGGTGGTGGGGGTGAAAGTTTAATACCTACAGGTAGAGGTATTTGCGGTAATTAATAATCATATTTCCAAGGGATAAGGAAAGCCACGCGTAGTACACGAACTACCACCAACGTTTAAGCCAGCTAGGGGGAGTTAGAAAGCATATCTTAATGAAGGTGACATTGAGACCTGTTAAACATGCTGTCTCATACGTGTATCAGTCTAAAACTTCGGATGGGATAAATCTTGAATGCGACGTGGTACCGGATAATTTTCAGGGGCCAGAGGTGGTTCGCTGTAGACATTGTCCTCATGATTGTCCTTCAGATAATACGAATGAAGATACTGACGGCAATTAGGTTTGCGTACTTCACCAAGGTCCCACACGCGTGTGTGATAATTCGCTTGTTTTGGAATACATTGTGGGTCTGATCTCAACAAAATTTGAACATATCTCCTGATTAAACACAACAAATGGGTCAGGTGCGAATTAACTACAGAAATTTTGTAAATATAAAAACAGATATATGACACTGTTCCCAATTCTCCCATAACTCGCCGCCTACTGCATCTCCCGCCGCTCAGCCCACTTTATTTCTACTTGATTCAACTCAGTTTCACAAAGTAATCTTAATCGCAATAGAGCTATTTTCATCACAATGAAGGTATTTCAATCGCAATACAGTTATTTTTATCAATGAATGAATTTGTCAATCCACCGATCAATCATTTCAACCCATTTCAATCAAGTAATTCTAATCACAATGAAGGCATTCAAATCACAGTAAAGGTATTTCCATCAATGAATCAATAAATCAATCCGCCAATCGATCATCCCACTTCATTCCACTTGATTCAACCAAACTGCACGCCACCAGCTTCACTGATTTATCAGCGTCTGCCAAAAGGAGTTGTATGAATTCCCTCCCCCCTTCTAGCACAATGCGCTAGACTTGTTTTTTTTTCATCCCACCATGAATGTTCTCTAAAATAATACAATATAAAAAATTCATTGTGTTAACGACTGCATCACTGAGAACACGTTGCACCAAAAGCTCCGTCAAAATTTTTTTTATTTCGAAAGTCTGCCCATACGCATAATTTTTATTCCAAAATGCACATAGAAGTTTTCTTCATGTATAAAGTTTAGTAGATAATGGTGGTGTGGTCCACGAAGCCAGTGGGTAAAGTCGGGTGGTCGGCCAGGCCTGAGACCTGTTGCACGGAGGTGACGGCGACGACTTAATTGTAGACCAGTGCAGGTCCACAGCAAGTGTGAGGCAGTTACATCTTGGATTGGGGTGTCACAAAATAGGTATGATGTGCCATACGGGCCTTGGTACTTTTGCGCCCAAAGGTCGGTTATGGATGGGGTAAGCGCAACCCCAACAGGAAGCCTCCGCAACGTAACCTCCTCTCGGCGGGTTAAACCACCAGGGAGGTTTGGTCCACGCGGATGTATATGAGTTCGTGTGGCCCGTCGGAGGCTTTATTTTTCCCGGAGCATCTGTCCTTGAGCGTAATCAGGAGAATGCGGTGGCGGGTATTGTGCAACTTGAGGGTGGGTTGCCAAATCAGCGTTTACAAGGTCCGGCAAAGCGGCTTGTGGAACCCACTGAACACGTATTTGCACAGATGCGGAGGCAGCAAGAACGTGAATATATATCTGAGAGTGACGTAGAGTGATACACTCGTCGTATATCGGGGATAGCTTGCGTTGAGTCCGTATGAATGATGAGCTGAGAGCATCTGCCTGGTTGTAGAAGAGGTAGCAGTGCTCCCAGTCCATCACGTATGGCGGCCAGGTCAGCAAGGTGGTGCAGGATGCGCAAAATATGAGCATGCCTGGCCATACAAGCACGGTATGAATGGTGGTGCCACTCACACTGGCATCCGTATAAGCGACGACACTATCGGCATTTTGGTTATCTGTACGAAACAGGCGGGATGCTTGGGCGTTCGTCTGGCGTGGAGCCAGGCTGTAAAGGCGACCAACGGGTTTGTTTTCAGTCAGTTGCATTTTGTTCCACGGGGCAATAGTAGTCGTCCCTGAAGGTGTGTGTTGAAATTCTTTGCCTATGCACCCCGCCAATGCAGCAGCTGAACCCAACGTTGATGGCTTGCCGTTGCGCACACAGTGACGCTCATGCACTAATTCATCAATTGTGTTTAGTTGGGACTCCTGTTGCAGTGCTGTCAGTAGAGTGATCTGTGGCAGTCCAGCTACGACGCGCATGGCTTCGTAGTTGATCACCTCTAGAAGTGCCCACTCTGCCAGCGTGAGGTGATGGAACTGAGAGCAGTAAACGAGCCTTGGCTGCAATATCCAACGGACAAGGAGGCAAGCCATGTTGGAGTTAGCGCCACCAGATTTCTTCGCAATCTTTCGTATGAGGTGTATTGTTTCTAATGCCTGCTGCTTGGCACTCTTGGCCCAAGGTCCTGCCGATCCGGTGGCGTTAATTTTCAGGCCAAATACGTGGAGATCAGAGGCTTCGAGTAGTGGCTGCTGATTTAAAATTAACTGCAGAGGCCAGAATTTTAGTTTACAACGTCCACACTTGTTCGCAGCCGACATGAACTTCGTTTTTTCTTTGGATATTTCCAGACCAATCTGGGTGCACCAGTTGTGGGTTATGTCGAGTGTCTCTTGCAGTGATTGTTCTTCACAGCTGATTGTTGGGTGCACTGTCTAAATAGGGATGTCGTCTGCACACATAATGTATTTTGCGTGGTGTATTACCGCCACCTTCAGTGCCAGTGGGAGGAGGGCCACGTTAAAAAGAACTGGTGCGAGCACAGATTCTAGTAGGGCACTTCTATTGGAAACAAACTTACCAACTGGCTGACTAGCTAGGCGAGTGGAGAAGCTGCGATCGTGAAGAAAGGCTTTAACAAACGCGCGCTCTCCACGGGGAAATATAAGCCAGTGGAGAATTTCAACAATAGAATTATGGCTCACATTATCACATGTTTAACAGATGTCCATAGGCAGAATGGTGCGAATCCGTCGAGATCTACCTACAACGAGAACCATGGATGACAGGTAGGCAAGGCCATCCTGAGTGCCCAGATGTGGACGGAACCAAATTTGGCCAAGGTGATAAAAGGAGTATCTCTCGAGCCACCACGTGATGCGTGTCACTAGCATATGCTCTGCCAGTTTGCCCTATGTTGACGTGAGAGCTATCGGACGCATCTCTGCGATATTTCATGGAGGTTTTCCTGCTTTAGGAGTGGCAACCGTTTTTGCATGCCACCAAGAGTCAGGAGTGGTTACAGTAGCCGAAGCTTTGTTTATGACCTCTAACAGGACAAGTAGAAAGTTCATATGTCATCTGGTCCCCATGCTTTGCTCGGTTTTGATAGGTGTATTGCTGATAAGAATTCACCCATGGTTAAATCAGCCTGTATTCCCTGTACATCGGTAAGCGTGGGAGGCATACCTGCATACGCTGACAGGCAGTTCTGAGCCGTGAATGGAGCTGGAGCCATGTCTAACGCAAAAAAGAATGTGTGGGTGACGGTGTCGGCGAATACGGCTGGAGTCCAGCCAGAGGCAAATAGGGCGTATGCTGCGGGGTCAGGATGCCACTGACCGCGTTCCGTGGCTTGGAAGTGGATGAGTGGATAGAATAATTTTATTTAGGTTTGATGGGCCGCGCAAGTTTCGCAGCCAGAAACGTGCCGCTCCCACAATCGTACCGAAAAGCCGAGTGTTTCAGCTTCTTCGCAGTATCATTGGGCTGTCCATAGCTGACCCTCTAGTGCCAGACTGTGGGCGTACCACCGTTATTCAGTGTTATCCTTTAGTTGCTTAACGCAGAGCAACACCGAGCATATTTCTGAAGCCTGTAGTGTCATTGCACTTATCGCATGTTGTAGAAGTATACAAAACTCTCGTTAAGTCGTGTTAATCAGCAGCCGCGAATTACTTTAATGGCTATATTTATGGTCTGGTGAAACTTGGCACAAGCAGGTATTAGATGCGACCGCTTATATTGATGCCCCGCCTGACCCGGTAATATTCACAGGATAATAAGATCTCAGATAAGCCGAAACTCCAGTATGATAGTTGTAAAACTAGGAATATCCAGGAAGCCCACGAAAGCAGCGAGAGAAGTCCCGATACGGCAATGTCTTGCCAGCCCTTCCTAAAAATAGAGGTGCTTTCTCGCACCGACCATGTTCAAAGGGTACGTCAGAGAGATATATTTCGAAAGACCTGCCGTCATGCACCGTCGAAGACAGAAAGAAAAAAATTTCAAGACGCGCGGCATTCCTTTCGAGTGCCTTTGTGCTCCCGGTATGAAAACAAAGGGGCTATTTTTATTGCACTCACCATCGCGGAGCCGCATCCCTCGCTGCGCAATATGGTTGCCCTGACAGGAACCCCGAGTTTACAAGCGGTTGGTGGCAGCGCGAACACACCTCGAAACCACGATGATGTGCGCTCTAGAAGGAAACAAAGCGAGCGGTGTTGGGGTGCACCCGCCGCACTGTCAATGGTCTTTCATCGAGCCGCGGCACTGTAATAGCAATTCATCAATTTTTGTTGCTGTTCCGCTCTTCTGTATACTCATACCCATTCCGTTAAATGCACAGCTCAGGTCTCGGCGTTTTCTCTAACGGTCTACTATATAGTTATGTAAGGTGACAACTGATATAAAATGTGTATACAAAGAATAAGTGATGTTTTTGGATGAAAAAAAAAATTTGTCGTGATATTCTAGGTTATAATAAAAGAAAACTCAAAAAAGAATAACCTAGGTGGTTATCGAAGCAGCTTTTAAATATAAATGTCCTGCAGAAAATAAATAAATTAAAACAGAGCATCTGTAAAAGCTGCAATTACCCTACCATTTGAAAACGATTAGACTGGTTATTGCGCTGTGCTCAACCAACGACGACCAAACACAGTTGGTCGTCATTCTACTTCCTAACCTTCATTTGCTTTAGCGCTGTAGCTGATGAGGAAGATGACCTTGTGGGCTAATTGGCTGAACGTATTGCAGGGGAAAAGCGCAGTAGACGAGGCTATGAATGAGGCACAAAAACAACCACACGCTGACTGCCAACCGTCTTAATATATAGCGGCTTTCCCCTATGCTATAGGTCAGTGAAGTAATAAGCGATGTTTGCGATAAGTACCACAACCGTTTCACTATGACAAGATTTTTACGTTTTCAGATACCAGCATAAGATAGAGTGTAATATAGTACGTTGGGAAAGCAGAGGGTGAAAAGTAACGCTTTGAAGGAAAACTATATAAGATTTTAAAGAAACGCCATTATATTCGCTTTTGCGGTTCGTAAAACTGCTGGTATAATGCTCAAAAAGGCAACCTCTTTTTTTCCCCTAAGATAAGCTCTGTCATTGCATTTCGCTCCTCTTAAGCTTCGTTGATCAAATAAAAACCGCTCCAGCATAAATTCGTTTTGTTTGCCAGTTTACACGCTTGTTACACGCCTCCCTCTCTGCTTACTGCATTACGAGACAGCCAGCTATTACGAGGGAGAGGGGAATCATACGGAACCGGGCGTAAACAGTGACTAACGCCAGGGCGCCTACTGCGGTTCGGACACGCGCCGCTGCTTTCTTTGAGGTTGCTCTCGGCGAGGAAAATGTTGTTTGCTTTGCGGTCTCGCCTGTCAACTGAGAGGGGAGAAGGGGCCTCCATCTCCTTGCACGTGCTTGTGTCGAAATCATTCTTCTCGACACGGTGCCCCGTACAGCTACAGGAGCTTCCGCCATGCTCTGGCAGGCGAGCCACAAAGAGCGCCTTTTATGCACGTTTGCTCAAATGCGCACGCTGGTGCCGACTACTCTCATGCGTCGCTTAAACGAGCAGCCCTGCACTGCTCAGGGGTCGCAATATAAGGTGGAGGTGCCCTGTAACTGCAGTTAACATTTGCAAATATTCAATTTCATTATTATATCAAAGGAAAATCTCAACAAGACCACACTTGGTTTGGGGCATTTCTGAATCCGTTGTTACCACAGCCTTTATTTTTCCTTTTTTTTCAAGTGTGAAGTCATCTAAAATATTTTTGTGCAAGCCCGCCCTTAATTTTCTCTGCGCCTATAGTGACCAAATGATTTCTCTAAACAAATGATTCAATCAATATTGTCTGACTGCTTGTGAAATGCCGACCGCCGATTTCGGAAAGCGTTTAAACGCATTCTGAGCACAGATAATTGCTGCTTTATACCTTTCACTTAAGGTCATGCGTCGTCTTTAAGGGACTAAAAGCCTGTTCGGAAAATGTCCATAAGTGATCAGGGAGAGCACATATTAGAATATACAAATATCACAAGCAATGATGCGTGTACGATGCTACGTGTACCATCGGACGCCATGTTTTTATACTATGTAACATATCTATGTAACATATACTAGATAACATAGCGCGGACTGCTGTTTGCCCTGTTTTTACGACACCGAAACACCTTTTATTTTCCTTTCTCACAGTGATTTCACGTGAAGTATATAGGAGTGTAACCTCCTCCTTTCACCTTCTGCATGCTTCAGCAGAAGTAATATTTTATACATCTTTCATACACGATGGCTCAGACTACAACCTACACACACTTGCACACATAGCCAAGTTCTCGCCGAACCGTATAGTGTCTAAAATATAAATTCACAAATCCTTTGTTGCCTCTCGAGCAAATATTGCACCTTTACCCCACTCGTATTTTTTAGAAGGTACACTTCGCGATTTCCATCGTACCGCGGTGATCTCCTCCCATTCGCGTCTCCATGCTCCGCAGCCAGCGCGCTTTTGTGCCAAAAGTGGAGAAAAAAGTGTGCCAAAAGTGGAGCTTATTTGGGCACTCGCGCGGTTGAACCCAGCGGGAGGTTAATGACACGAGGCTTGCTTTTTCTGGTGGCAGGCATTGTGTCTCGGCATTTGTTTATTACTCGAGCCCGCTCGGATAATTTCGGGCAATCAATGCCAGCGCTTTCTTGTCGTTGCGACATTCTTCAAAGAAGCCACGTATTTCGTGCTTCTTTGCTATAAGTCCCATTTATCTTCCACTTTGGCATTGCATCTTGATTCAGTGCATTTATGTAGTACACGCAGCTACCCGCCGCGCATGCCTTCTAGTATGCTCAAGCACACAATAGCCTTGGAGACATTTGGCTTCGAACATCGACGATCACATGGTGAAGGTGGTTCACAGCGCGTTATGTCTCGTGCACTCCGAGGAAACGAGCCATTGTTCAAGTAACTTCTGAGTGGCATGCATGTTCGCAGTTGAATGGATGATTTCAAATGCGAAGCGTTTCTTAGCGAACTTCGGCGACTTTGACCATATCTATCTAGCCACTTACGTTTTGTAGCTCTCGTGGTCACCCCCTTAACTTGGTGTGAACCAAAATTAGCATGGAAGGGTAAGATGGTTTGACGAATGTGACGCACTGGCAAAGACATGAATAATGTCACAATGCCGACGCGTACGTCGTCAAACACTTCCCACCAGACAGTGGCACATACCCACGGGCGGGTATGTGCCGGTGGTATGCGGGTATGTGCCGCAGGTTTTTGACACTTAGTATCTACCCAGCACCGACGAGAACACACATGGGCAATTTTAACGCGTGAGCGCTAACAAATACCCGACATCGGTAGCGTCGACTCAAAGAAGGCATAAAATAAATGTCATGGTTCCAGCCGGAATCGAACCAAAGAATTCTGCGTGGCAATAAAGCATTCTACCACAGGGCTACTCCAGGTCTCGGAACTACTTTTCAAATATAGATGCTGATCTTAGTGAAATGTCAATAGTGTTTGCAGTGCTGCCTACCCGATTTTATAAGCATCACATATGTACTCCTTTGATACAGTAGTCACGTCGGGTTAACGTCAATTGCGGTTAGTTGCCATGCGCTGAAGTTGATTCATGTAGCAGTGTCGAGGGCCAGCATCCTCGCGAGCATCAGCGCTTCATATAAGCTTTTGGTGTTGCTAATACGCATATTTCAGTTGGCATCGTTGCGCAAGTGCAAACGGCTGCTTATATGAACATCTGCAACTCTTCAACATATATATGTGTGAGCAACATTTGTACATATATTTAGCGTCCTTTCATGACGTGTCGCTCAATGAAAAAATGACAACACGGCCACCTTCTCTCCGCATGCTTCGTCTAACGTCAATGCCCAGGTACGTGGGATATGCCGATTTTTTTTTGTGATAATAAAGAAAGCCTTCTCATTATCATCTGAGCTAGAATTTGTGTTATTATTAGTAATAATAAAGGACTACAAATAAAAGTATTTTGAAGACAGTGCAGAGGTAATGAGTAATAGTCTGACAAAAGGTGGAGAATTCTAGATTCGGCACCATCTCTAAATATTTACAAAACTCCTAATTCGAGTAAAGACGACTATTGTGCACTGTTTCCGACCATTGCTCATTTTAGTTGGGTTCTCCAGAAATTGCGTTTAAAACTTCTCTTCAGCGGGAAGCATTCGGCCGCCAGGTGGAGGTGGAGTTGTTTTTTTGTAACAGGGAGATACTGCATTATAGTTCACTGCAGCCGCTCTGCGGAATGAGAAATCGAATGCATCCGTGAGAACCGCCCAGCGGGTGGCAGGCAGAACATTCGCGAAACCAATGGTAGATGCAAACACGACCCAGGCGGCTTTCAACAACCGGATGCATTAGGTGGGGGAAGGGGGGGGGGTGCTTGTCGTGTGGATACTGTATACAAACCATACGAGTAATGAGAGCCGTCAAGCGTACGCCCTACGGTGCTGCTAGCACGTGAGGTGTTCACGAATATCAATGCCGAATCCGCATTCAACACAGGCTGTAAGCTGGTCTATGAAAGCATGAAACCTGAGCAAACAGAGGGAATCTTTCAGTTCAGCGGAGAGCGTTAGCCAAGAGGGTGTGTGGGAGAAGTTGCAGATAGAGTGCTCCGATGTCCGTTTATAAACTATAGATCGAAACTGTAATAACACCGAAGTACAAAGCTGGCTGTTATATTGGTGCACGATTAAGCTTTCGCACGAGGCTTTTGCCTGTCTATTCTCATCGCTGTTGTCGTTATCAGCGTCAGATGCAAGAAGCATTGGGACAGCGCCAAGCTTTCCGAATTTTTCACATAGCAGCGACGGGAAATTACACTGTTCTTTATTTAAACAAAATTATTTTTACTTCATGGTTTCTAATGACCCATACATCTAACAAATCTCACAGCTTCTATGCTATTGTCAATTCATTTTCCTTTCTCACAGGAGCCACCTCCTGCGTGCTAACACTCGCAAGCGTTTTTCAGTACTTGGGCAATTTGTTTTGCTTCTATGGGCCAAGTAGACCAGACTATGGCTTCTGACCGGGCTGCAAGCGTCATGGACCACCCCTATAAGGAATTAAGTTTGAGTTCAACGGGTTAGTGCCGGTGCCCGGAAACCTGCGGGCTCCTAACACATCTGTTCAATCAAGTTTTGTTCTCGTATACTTGCGGCTTCTATTGCAGCGGCGCCACCATACCCGCTAAGCGTTATATGGTGGTCGCCAAAGCTCCTCGTGATCTGTAGCTCATGGTCGCTTCATTGCCGGTGCTGCAACATCAGCCTTTCAGTGCCGACTCTGCTCGTAGAAACGATTCCAATGCTGATAAGAAGCGCTAAGCCGAGTATGCGTGGCATCGATTGAAGCATCGCCACCAACCATCGCTGGAGCGTCACCATGGGGCTTAGCGAGATTGCCTTCTCCTTAGTGCACGCTACCGTTTTACGACCCTGAAGTCGAAGCAGTTATCTACAGGATACCAATTCCTTTTGTCGTATTAAATGCGAAGCATTTCTTAGCGAACTTCGGCGACGTTGAGCGTATCTAGCTATTTATCTATCTAGCCGCCTACGGCTTTTAGCTCTCCTGGCCGTTTCGATAATGGCATCGTTACCTAACTTAGTATGGCATAACATGGCTGTATGAAGAACGTATTACAATTGAAGAACATAACTAGTCACAACATGAAAATCATGACATGTATGTCATGAATGTCCTGATTTACATTTCACGGTCCTCCAGAACTTGCGGTGGTTTCGTTCACATGGCATGTTGCAAAACTGGTATGGTATGACTTGATTGCATGCAAACACAAGCGACAGACCCTAACATGAAAAATTATGACATGCGTGTCGTGTAACAACACGACTACATGCCACGCTCATGATGCACTCGCGGCCGCTTCGCTAGCGCCATATATACCAAAATGGGTATTACGTTACGTGAATGGATGACGATGGTATGTATGTGATTGGTGCAAACTTGATAAATATGAGATGCGCGTCATGTAACAACATCACTACATGCCACGCTCATGATGCGCTGGCGGCCGTTTCACTATCTTCACCTATACCAAATTTGGTATTACGGGACTTGAATGGATAACGAAGGTATGATACTGGTGCAAACATGATAAACATGAGATGCGTGTCATGCAACAACATGAGTAGATGCTACGCTCATGATGGCTCGTGGCCGTTTCACTAGCTTCACATATGCCAAATTTTGTATTACGTGACGTCAATTGATGACGAAGTTATCTGGTGCAAACATGATAATCAAGAGATGCCTATGATATAAAAAAACTCCCAAGCATTTCCCCGAGAGTGAACATGGTTAAGTGCGAATACACGGGGTGATGCTGTGAGGGGTATTTATTAATTCGCACTATTATATTTATTAATCACACTATGGTGCCTTTATGGTGTAATGGTTCCTGGGAATCGCAATTTGATCACACGGGGGAGTTTACGTTAACTCACTGGCGAATGCCAACGGATTTTAACTTTACTCCCCCTCACGACCCGCTCTCGACGGGAGACTGAGAGAGAAGGCGGGCGCGCGAGAGAGAGGGGTGCGCGCGCAGCTGCAGCGAGTGAGGAGAGCGGAGGAGCGAGCGAAGGGGGAGGGGGTATAAGGCGCGTTACTGACACCGATATCAGCGTCGCGTCCGTGGCTTATTCGGTAGAACGTCGCGCTGCGGCCCGCCAAGTCCTCTTTCTTTTAAAGATAGAGAGAAGACTGCGGACGCCGCCGACGGCGGTGGATGGTTTGGGGTCGCTTATAAAGTGTATTCACACTTAAAAATGACTACATGCCACAATCAAGGCGCCAATACATTTCGACGTGACGTGGTACGCGTGCTCGCCGGCGTTCATTTAGTCGGGTCACGCCAGCGTTGCTACGCCAGGCTCCGGTCCTGCCATATACTCGCAGGCGCGCGTCGCGCTGCCCTGATTTGACGCATGCACGTTTCAGCGTGTCCTGCGTCCCTCCGTCCCAAAAAGAAGGAGACGCAGTGCTGTCTGGATAACGCATCAGCGCGAAATGCAGTATGTTGCATATCGCAGCGGTTGCCTTTGGGCCACGCTGATGGACACTGGTTGCGCCGGTCACGCCTGGCGTCAGGCTATAGAATGCTCACGTTTTGCTAACGTAGCGTCACTGTGCCCAACGTGCGGGTGCATCAACGCTACGTTGGAGTATATTGGGCCCTTCATGATGCGCTCTCGGCCGTTTTGCTAGCTCCCCATATACAAAATTTGATGTTACGGGACGTCAATGGATGACAAAATATATGACTGGAACAAACATGATAATCCTAACACGCGTGTCATGTAAGAACATGACAACATACCACGCTCATAGCGTGCTCACGACCGTTTTGCTAGCTCCAAATTTGGTATCACCTGACGTGAATAGATTGAATAGATTGACGTGAATAGATCATGACATGGAAGTCGTGTACGGCATCATTTACCTCCATTTCATAACGTTGCGCTCATTGTAAAGTAAAGTGAAATATCGACCTTTCTTATTCGTGCTTAGCATATTGCTACGTCGCTGACATATCAGCGGTCAGAAGACGACAACAAGGAAGTGGTCTGTTGGTTGTGCGTGCTGTCTTCCATCTTTGTCGACGCCATATAGATTTTAAATAGACACGCCTCGTGTCATTTTAGGAGCGAAGCACCTTAAGGCGTGGGCTGTGCGTCCCCTGTATGCAGCCACCTCTCGTTCAGTTCTTGCAGTGTTCACTAGATGGCGGTACTTGTAGCTGACGGCATTAAGTATTACGCTAGCCACCGCCCGATCTAAAGGGTACAGCCATATCCGTCCGTCCATCCGTCCGTCCGTCCGTCCATCCATCCATCCATCCATCCATCCATCCATCCATCCATCCATCCATCCATCCGTCCGTCCGTCCATCCATCCATCCATCCATCCATCCATCCATCCATCCGTCCGTCCGTCCGTCCGTCCGTCCGTCCATCCATCCATCCAAAAGATGCAAGATGTTATAAACTAGACGGCGGTACGTGTAGTTGATTATGAAAGATGCGAGGTGTTATAAAATAGGAATGATGCCACATATGGCGCGTGTCATCGTTCGATATAGTGCGGCGACGTACGCTAGGGGGAGCGTTGCAATAAAATCGAGTGGGCAAAATGTACGGAGGATTCATGGTTTACCAGGTTTACCTCCGGAGCTTCGCCCACTCATCATCATTCACTTCGTGGATATGCTGTGATTTTTTTACGTAACATCTTTGTGGTGGAGGTGCTGGGTACTTCCCCGTCTTCATCACGAAGCTCCGCAACGGCGGCATCATCATAGGTCCAACCATGTCACAGGTTAAACAACCATCGTCTTCACCACCTGCCCCTTCCGTGACTTCTACATACGTCGTTCTACCTCCTGCTCGTGATCCCGGTGTATTTTCCGGTCAGGATGGCGTTGACGTCGACAAATGGATCAACCGGTACGAACGGGTCAGTGCAAGCTATAAGTGGGACCCGACTCTCATGCTTGCCAATGTGCTTTTGTACCTCGATGGCCCACCGCGAGTGTGGTTCGAGACGCACGAAGCGGAGATTACAAACTGGGACTCCTTTAAAGAGAAGATGCACGACCTTTTTGGCGACACCGTTGGGCGGCAGATCGCATCGCGGAATCAACTGGCGGCTCGTGCACAGACGTCGACGGAGTCGTACGTCGCGTACATTCACGACGTCATTGCCCTATGCCGCCAGATTGACGAGCACATGAGTGAGTCTGAGAAAGTGGCCCATGTGTTGAAAGGCATAGCAGACGACGCATTTAATCTTCTAGTTTACAACAACGTTGCCACCGTCGACGCCATAAAGAGTGCCGGCGGTTCGAAGAAGCCAAGAGCCGCCGTATTACTCAGCGATTCACCCGGCTGCCCAACACGGCCGCAACCTCATCGTGTGAAGCCGCCCACCAGCCCCCCACGTATGACAACGTCACACGCATTGTTCATCGGGAAATCGAAGCCGCCTGTCCGGCTCCTCTTCAGCCACCCGTTTTCGCAACGCTCGCCTCTGACCAACAACAGCCGTCAGTGGCGTTAATACAAGCTGTGGTGAGGCAGGAGTTTGCGAACCTCGGCCTTCCATCAGCATGTCCCTTGACTTACCCTGAAATCCCGTCTTACTCCCGAGGACACGCTCGCCGTTCACCTCCTACAATGTCCTTCCGTAACCCTTCGGAATGGCGAACACCCGACGACCGGCCTATTTGTTTTTTCTGCCACCATCCGGGGCACGTTTCTCGCTATTGCCGCCGCCGTTGGTCAAACCAACCACGTCAGACTTTCTCTACCTCGGCGCTCATGCATCCGACGGCCCCTCGACGTTCAGTCGCCGCACCCTTCAATTTCTATTCGTCGTCATCTTACGGGCCTTCCACTGACGCCCCTTTGCCCGGTCGCCGCAGCTCTCGCTCCCCGTCGCCGCTACGTCGCCAATCCCGCTCTCCGCCACCTCGGCGTTTTTCCTCGCCGAGCTTCTCTGGACGACCGCAGCAGGAAAACTAGATATTGCAGCTTATAGAGGTGAAGCTTCAATACTAATGACGGCCGAAAATCATCTACTGACGCTTCCCACGCACCATAGCCTGCTTGAAGTACAAGTCAACCATGTTCCTGTGACCGCACCTGTCTATTATGAGCGCTTCTCTTTGCTGCCGCTTACAAAAGATTATGACGCCATCTACGATGCAGGCAATACGTGTTGCCGATGGCGGTACTGTACCAGTAATCGGAATGTGCACTGCACGTGTCAGCATTGCCGGTCGTCACGCCGTGGTCTTTTTTGCCGTGCTAGCCTGCTGCCCTCATGACCTCATACTTGGCCTTGATTTCCTTTCGGCACACTCGGCCTTAATTGATTGTTCATCTGGTACCCTCAGCCTTGATCTACCAATCTTTGCCAATTACTCAGCCAAGCCCACCAGCCGCTTGAGCCCAACCACTTTTGTTCGCCTGCCACCTCGAGCCGTCACGTACGTGTCTTTGTCATCAACCCCTCCGGTTCCTGACGGTAATTATATCGTTACGCCAATTACTAACATTCGGCTGACGCGCAGTGTTACTGTGCCCTATACTATCGCGACCATAGCGGATAACTGTGTGTTACTTCCACTTCTTAACTTTGGTTGCACCACTCAAGTGTTGCCTTGCCAGATGTCTCTAGCTCAGCTAACTGCCATAACAGATGACGATGTCAGTGTTGTCGCTGTATCTGCTCTTGATCGAAGCGCAGTCTTACGGTCACCCAGCTCACACGATGGTATTTTTCGAAACATGATTGGATCGGAGCTGTCGCCTCACCAGGCCGATGCTCTCTGCCATGTTTTGGCCTCATACAGTGACATTTTCGACACCGACGATCGTCCCTTGGGCCAGACTAAAATCGTCACTCACCGAATCAACACTGGTGACTCAGCGCCCATTCACCGTCGGCCGTACCACGTGTCAGCGTCCGAGTGAGAAGTGATTCAGAAAGAAGTGGCCAAAATGCTTACGAAAAACGTAATCGAACCATCAACGAGCCCTTGGGCATCTCCCGTGGTATTAGTAAAAAAGAAAGACGGCTCATGGCGTTTCTGCGTTGATTATCGCCACCTCAACAAAATTACCAAAAAAGACGTGTACCCTCTACCATGCATTGACGATGCCCTTGATATCCTCTATGGCGCCACCTTCTTTTCATCTCTCGACCTCTGATCTGGCTACTGGCAAATTGCTGTAGATGACATGGACCGAGAAAAGACCGCCTTCGTTACCCCTGACGGCCTTTACGAATTCAAGGTCATGCCGTTCGGGCTCTGCAACGCTCCAGCGACCTTCGAGAGAATGATGGACACGCTCCTACAAGGATTTAAATGGTCGACACGTTTGTGTTACCCGGACGACGTGATCATTTTCTCACCTACCTGTGCAACCCACCTTGAACGCCTTTCGACCATTCTATCCATATTTCGACGGGCCGCCTGCAGCTCCATTCCTCCAAGCGCCACTTCAGTCTTCGTCAGATTGCCATATTGGGTCACCTTGTTGACGCTGCCGGCATACGGCCAGACCCGGTGAAAGTACGCTCTGTAACAAACTTCCAAGTCCCACGCTCTGTTCATGATGTTCGCAGTTTTGTGGGCCTCTGCTCCTACTTTCGCAGGTTCGTGAAAAACTTTGCGGCACTCGCACGGCCACTCACCGACCTTCTCAAACAAGACGTCCCATTTTGTTGGGGCCCTCCTCAAGCTGACGCCTTCTCTCAGCTAATCACCGCTCTAACGACACCTCCTATTCTTGCACATTTCGACCCCGATGCTCCTACAGAAGTGCGAACAGACGCGAGTGGTCAGGGAATTGGTGCAGTTTTGGCGCAAATTCAGCGGGGCAGCGACCGTGTAATCGCGTACGCAAGCCGTCTGCTTTCAAAGTCTGAACGCAATTATTCTATAACAGAACGGGAATGTCTCACTGTTGTTTGGGTGGTCTCGAAATTCCGTCCTTACTTGTATGGCCGCCCTTTCCAAGTCATCACAGATCATCACGCACTGTGTTGGCTTTCTTCTCTGAAGGACCCCACTGGACGACTTGGTCGTTGGGCATTACGCCTACAGAAGTATTCCTACTCGGTTGCTTATAAGTCTGGACGTCTCCATCTGGAAGCCGATTGCTTATCCCGCTACCCTGTTGATCAGCCTGACGAACCAGACATCGAGCCTAGCCTCAGCGTCATGTCAATGTCCCAGTTTCTTCAGATTGGTGATGAACAACGTCGTGATGCTTCTCTGCGACAACTTATTGACCGTCTCGAATCTGCTCCGAACAACACGTCACTTCGCATGTACGTCCTCCTGAATGGCACGCTGTACCTTCGTAGCCTCCAGCCAGATGGCCCTGAGCTCCTTCTTGTCGTGCCGAAAAATTTGCGTTCAACCATGCTGCACGAGCTTCACGATGAACCAACTGCTGGTCATCTGGGTGTATCTCGGACGTACGACCGCGTGCGTCGCCGCTTCTTTTGGCGCGGTCTCGCCCAGTCCGTTCGCCGTTACGTGTCCTCCTGCGATAAATGCCAACGTAGGAAGCGACCTACTACGCCCCCGGCTGGACTTCTTCAACTGATCTCCATCCCAACCGAACCTTTCTTCCGTGTTGTTATAGATCTTCTCGGTCCTTTTCCCGAGTCGAAATCGGGCAACAAGTGGTTCGCCGTTGCTATAGACTACGCAACTAGGTATGCCAGCACTCGAGCGCTCCACACCAGCACCGCTACTGACGTTGCGGACTTTTTGCTACACGACGTTATCCTACACCATGGCGCTCCTCGCCAATTACTCACGGATTGTGGCTGCACATTTTTGTCCCGTGTAATCGATGATCTTCTGCGCTCTTCCTCGACGCACCACAAGCTGACCACTTCCTACCATCCCCAAACAAATGGCCTTACCGAACGGCAAAATCGGACCCTCACGGACATGCTCGTGATGTATGTGTCCTCCGACCACAATGACTGGGACCTGGCACTACTTCACGTGACCTTCGCGTACAATTCTTCGCGCCACGACACTACCGGTTATTCACCCTTTTATTTGCTTTATGGCCGTGATCCGACGTTACCACTCGACACCCTACTTCCAACCACTACAACGCCGTCAAACGAATATGCACGCGACGCTATTGGTCGTGCTGACCACGCACGTCAGATCGCCCACTCTAGACTTTCGGCTTCGCAAGCCACCCAGAAAGCCATCTACGACAGCCGCCATGCTGACGTTCACTTCTCACCCGGTTCTCTTGTTCCCCTGTGGTGCCCAGTTCGTCGAGTTGGCTTATCAGAGAAGTTGTTGTCTCGCTACATGGGTCCTTACCGTATCATCCGCCAGGTAACCGACGTCACCTATGAGATCATTCCTGCATCTGAGACCACAAGCCTGCCTGCAACCACACCCAGTGATGTTGTGCACGTCAACAGGCTAAAACCGTACCACCTGCCTACTGAAGACCGTAGTTAATGTGCACCGAGACGGCGCTTTTACCACCGGGGGGGGGGGGGGGGGGGCGGGGGGTAATGCTACGTAGCTGACATATCAGCGGTCAGAAGACGACAACGAGGAAGTGGTCTGTTGGTTGTGCGTGCTGTCTTCTACCTTAGTCGACGCCATACGCATCAGTTTGAATATAGATTTTGAATAGACACGCCTCGTGTCATTTTTACGTAACAATATCATCGATTTCCACTGTACGTGGCATCTGCCAAAATATTCAAAGCATTGTGGGCCATGATTCTGGTAGCACTCTCTGTAGATGAAATCTAAGAAATCTTTTCTTACTTGAGAGGCGTCATCAAAGAAAATTGGCAGTTCTCGCGTACCTTGGAATCAATGTTATATAAAGCATGCGGAGGGTAGGTGGCTGTGCTGTAATTTATTTGTTTTGCGAAACATATGAAATGATGCTAAATATATGCACAAATCATGTACGCACCGACCTATTTCAAACACTGTGTAATGATACCAAAAGCAACTAGGGCATTAGCAACACCAGAAGTGGTAAGATGATATGTAGCGCTGGCTCCAGCGAGGAAGGTGGCCCTGGAAACTGCTCCATAAATCAACTTCAGTGGATGGCGTTTCACTACAATTGTAGTTAACCCTTCGTGGCAGCTGTATGATAAACGTACGTATGTACTGTTTATAAAAGTGGATAGCCAGCACTGTTACTACAGTTGACGTTTCACAGATATCAGGGTCTACTTGAAAAGCAGTTCTTGGACCTGGCGTGGCTCTGTGGAGGAATGCTTGCTTTCCACGTAGAATGCTGGGGTTCGATTCCTGCTGTGACTATGAACTTAATCTATACGTTTGTTGGGTGAACGCTGCCGATGCAAGCTTTCAGGGACGAAGTTTCTTAGGGTTGACTTAGTTTGCAGCCATCACGCCCCACAAAACCAAACGCGAAATAGAACACCAGCACAAAAAAAACATGTGTATAAAACCAAATTATTGTGTAATCAACTATAAGACAACACAACACACGATCACTGATGCCGTCCGTCTGTTCGTTCTTCCACCCATCTTTTTATCCTTCCGCCAATCTGTCCCATGCCTGCATCCGTGGATATGTACACCGTTCCTTCCATCCGGGCATGCGTCCCTCTGTCTGTCCATCTGTGCGTACATTCGTCCATCTGTCCACCCTTTATATTAGTCGGTGACTTCAAAGTAGCCATTACAGACCTTTAGGCCTATAGCCTAGCCTACTCATTGTTATTCCCTTGGAGGGGATGTACTGATCTTTCTTAACGCTCTCGAATGAAAATTATCAATGTCTGTTCACACCGTTACTTGGTCGAATTAAACTATCAGTCAGCTTCAGTACATTGCGCTTACAAAAGTTGATATTAAGCGACGTGAGGCCTGTATGTTAGCAGTACATATGTGATGTTTACAAAATTGAATAGCCATCAGTGCTTAAGGAAAATTATGGTGTATTTTAAACGCAGATGCAAGACCTGACGTGGCTCTATGGTAGAATACTTGGTTGCCATGGAAAATACTAGAGTTAGATTCTTGCTGGGACCATGATGATTATTCTATGCGTTCGTTGGATCAACGCTGCCAATGCCAGCTTTTTCTTAATGCTCTCGGGTAATATTACCCACGTGTGTGCTCACAATTCCTCGAGAGATATAAGTGTCAATCAGCTGTGGCATATTCCCGCATACAAGTGGCAAATACGCGCCCGAGGGTATGTGCACTCTTTGGTGAAAAGTGTTTGACGACGTACGTGATGAATGATGATTCATGTCATCACCACCGAGTTATATTTGTCAAACCAGATTACCCTACGATATTAGTTTTAGTTTACACCAAGAGGGTGATCACGACAGCACCAAGCTGTAGGTGCCGAGATAGATAGATAGATAGATAGATAGATAGATAGATAGATAGATAGATAGAGAGATAGATAGATAGATAGATAGATAGATAGATAGATAGATAGATAGATAGATAGATAGATAGATAGATAGATAGATAGATAGATAGATAGATAGATAGATAGATAGATTGTCTCGTATAAGGACGTTCTTACCGGCTTTCTTCGGATGATCTCTTGCACTCGTTGGGTTTGTTGCCCTGTGTACCTTTGGTACATGCTTTGATGACGTTTAATAAAATGGAGCCAATTCAAATTTCAAGTGAAGTAGTCTGCTGGCTTTATGAGTACCCATCCAGCACACCGGAGAGATGCAGCCCTACGAAGGTAGTGCGCCAAATCTCTTGGTCTGCCTGGCGCCAAAACGCTGCGATTCATATAAACTAAAATTCTGGTAGACGTCGCGACTTAATGCAATGTGCAGCGCTGCTGATTTCGCTAAAGATGTGACAGTGTGGAAACGTTTTTACGGCATCCTCATAAGGCATGACGCTTTAAAATTATTCCATAGCTAAATAATGTTTTCTTTTCCTGGTGCGATTGCTTGCAAAATATAACAGTAGCTTTGAAGGGTGGAACAAGCACTCTTATATATTACAAGAGAAACTGCAACATACCTTCTTTTCAATTAGAGCTTAGATTAACTGAATTCAGCTAGGATTCCCTAAATGACTTCTCGTATATCACTTTACATAAAATTGAAAAATGCGGTGCTCTTTCAGTGAATACAGAACTCGTAAGAAGGCGGACCTCCATCGTTGGCATTGTGTGATTTGCTTCTTTTAAAAGCTATAGCTTTTTCGCTGAGAAGGCAGATGAGACCAATGACCAAAGAGAACCCCAAGAACAATGGCGAAAACTTTACCATCGTGCACCATCAGTGGTCAGCGAATGATCAGAATGCAGCTGCTGTTTTTTTTTCTAGTGTATCACTGTCACAAGATTCAGCTGATATATAACAATCGAGAGGGAATCTCTACAACGTAGGCAAGGGGAGGATATTTAAAAATAAAATCAAGAATGTGGTAAATGCTCTACAGAAAACATGGTGTCTCGAACGAAGATATCTCGCACACTCGTACAAGTACCAGATGCTGCCTCATAGACTCGTGGAGACATCAGGTGGACCTATAGACAATAGATAGACTTATGCGGGAAAATTGCCGCAGGGTTTGGGACATTCCCGTTTTCCTTCAGCACATGAGATGGTCATACGACCGGATTATGCGACTACACTCTCCAGGAATTGAATATGCCAGGTTGACGGCACATATTGAATAATAGAGTGCATTTTTGTATTACCGCAAGTCAATCAGTCATATTACGCAACTTCCGAGCCTTTGTTTTTAATATATTTGTCCATAGTCTCCGGTTCCTCGTTGTTTTAAACTTAGGACACCACATTTACAAGTTCTTCAGCGTGAAAGACCCACAGGTCGCGGGATTGAATCCCGGTCACGACGGCCGCATTTTTCATTGAGGTGGGAATGGTCGGGGCTCGTGTGTCATAGTTTGGGCGCGAAACCCCTGGTGGTCTAAATTTTCGGAGCCCTCTACTACTATGCGACTTCTCTCATCATCATATCAATATTTTGTGAGGCTAAACCCTATTATTTATCATCATTAAGTGTTTGGTGATAAAACATATTATATATTGTCGCGGTGTGGCGAGGAAAAAAAGATGGAAACAACTTGTGACAGCGAAACAGCGTGTTTCAGAATCAGCTGTACACAGCATGCCCTCTTCGTGTTCCTCTGCTAAAGTTACAGTCCCGCTACCCGGAGTCTGCAAAACACCTCCATCGTTGTTCTCTTCTATACGTGTTTACACGTGCCAATATCGTGATTATTCTGCATGCATGTCTTCTTTCTGGCAACCATCGATCTTTATGGTGGTCACCGTCTCTTTTGTTAGCACAAACTAAGCACCGAACACTGAGAAGCGTGGTTACCGGATGGAGAACACAGGAAGAGTAGGAGAGGACAGTCGTTTCGTGTACACTACGGACGAGACCACAGACTGGCCTCCAGGGCATGGGGTGCATGTGGCTTCGAATAAGGCCAAATTCTGATCTCTTCACCGTTGGCTATATCGATTTTCGTTAAATGAGTTAAGAGGAACTCGTCAGCCACTCTCCGGTCTTCCTGTCAGTGCAATAGGGTTCCGCAAAGTACAGCGTAAGACAAGGATCAATCCGCTAGAACTACCACACCTCCGTGGCTTTTTGTGAGCGGCAATATCACTGTATGGCCATTTTATTGCCACACAAATAATTTCCGCATGCTGTCGCAAAGTGCATCAATATTAGGCTGTCGCTTTATAAATTAGGTGTTCGTTCAAACTTACAATTATCTGACGTTGATTTGGTTGCAATATTGCGTCATAATAAGCGAGCTTTGATTAAAGGTGCAGTACGTAAACATGTTCGTTTGAACAGTCTGCCTACAAAACGCCGCGTCCAAAGTGAAGTTTAGCCAGCACACACACAAATATACAACACATAAAATATGCAATTCTCAGATTATTACCCGAGATCTGGATCGTTAAACCTGCACAGGGAGATAACTGATGCAATTTTCAAAAGTATACCTACTACTCATAAATCTGAAAGTGCAACATTCCATTAGGAGTCCTTGCGGTAACCAGAAAACAGGGGCCAGTGCAAACCACGGACGCATGTGATATACATAGTATACGTATTACTTACGACATCTAATGCACATTTAAAAGTATATTATATGAAGAAGGGGGAGGAGAAAAACGAAGAGACATCGGGCTAAGTTTAATCTCTGATCTTCTGGCTACCTTGTGCTGAGGAAAAGTTAAGATGTTAACTAAAAATTAAAGAGGGAAAAAACACAAAAATACTAGCGTTGTTGCGTTTCTTACGGACAACCAGTCTCAGCGACAGACTTTAAGCAGAGATTATATGGAGAAAGATCTGGTACAAGCTATAGCCTGCTGGGCAGCACGTGCACCTGCCACAGAGCGGGGAGCATTGCTGGAGGCACCCAGCAGTGCTACCCAGAGCATAATGTTACTTTTTATTTTTCCCTTTCTCCCCTTCTAGGAGAACCACTGTAACCGGAACTCCCTCCCTGGGGTCAATGAAGGTTTTTCGTGTTCCCCGTACCATCGAGGAAGGGCAGAGTCAGCCATAAGCACTCCCACCACGATGGTAAGATTTGTTGTGCAGGGCAACTACGGGGTCCCGTAACTTAATTGTCATAAAAAAGGTAAATCATACACGAAGGGCGCTGGATGAAAACGCGAATTGCTTGCGTTTCGGTCCAGGGACCGTCTATGTACATTTCGTGGTGGCACAGTCAAACTGGAATCAGGGCTAATTCTTTTGGGATGTCACGTATAGTACTATTTTTGATATCTGTGATAACGAGCAGAAATTTCTGACATACATCATCCGTGGTATGCATTTCAGAAGATGATTGACCTCGGAATCTGAAGGACGACAAATTCAGCCATAAAAGTGAAAATTAGGAATGTAACTCAAGAGTCGATGTATTATATAAAATAGTTCTAATTATGCTTGAGTGCATTGTTGAAACTGTAAACATGACCTGTATCGTTGACTCTTTGTAATCATCATCATACGCTGGCCAATTTCACATTTTTTTGTCATTT
Source organism: Rhipicephalus microplus (assembly GCF_043290135.1). Classification (NCBI taxonomy): domain Eukaryota; kingdom Metazoa; phylum Arthropoda; class Arachnida; order Ixodida; family Ixodidae; genus Rhipicephalus; species Rhipicephalus microplus. The sequence continues at coordinate 135,735,645 of NC_134703.1, forward strand.
CACTGCTCGGGCATCACTGGTTGTGAATGTTGCAACTGCTTAGAATATGTGTTGTCTTACGTGTTACACAGTGGCGCGCGATACCCGGGTTTGCTGGGTGCCAGCCCAGTATTCTTCTATGGAGCTACGCTGGTGCTCGTGACGTGTTGGCAAACTTGCCTTACGCAGCTTGATGTCGGGAAGGCAATCGCGTTAATACGTGTCATAAAGTGTTTTAAAACACTGAAATAACAACCAGTCATCGCACAATGCGAATAGCGTAAAGAGTGAGCCGTCCAATGCTCCAACCGATTGCGAAAGCTTGTTCTTTTTCTCGTATCAACTGAGGCGCATACCCACTTCAGCCATAAGTTCTTATCGTCATCAACCACTGCATAAAGAATTGGCATGAAATTTTTTGCAAGTGTTTAGTAGATACTACGCTTCTCAGAAGAATGAGAAAAATAGCATAGCGAATGCTGGCCTACTACACAAAAGTTTATTATTAATGCCCTAGTGGGTATCAAGCAAGTGGGCTTGCAGTAGTTACTCAGTGAGTGTTTTGAAAAATGCTCTGAAAGGCCGCTCTTCTAGCTTTTTCTCTGACTGTGGTGCGCCTTCCGCGCAGGCCTGGCGTTTTCAAACCGCCCTTTCAACACTTTAGAGTTAACACAAGAAAAGCTGAAAAGCAAGTCGCGAAAACGAAGAAAGAAAAACTAGTGGAGCTACACAACACAGACACTGGTGATGATACTACAGAGCAGTACATCAACACGTAGTCTGGTATTATGACTGTGGAAGATGTTGGCTGATTACTAAAGCAACCTTAGAAGAAACACAAAAGATACTAGAACGACGGCCGCTGGATAAAAACTGTTTTTTTTCAGTGACCGTGCTAAATCAAAACCTGCCTAGCCGAAGAAAGACCAGATTATGATTGACTGTGTTTGGTGGAAATGCTCGTAAATGTGCCTGTGCTTCCGTTAATTCCAAATGAAGTGGTGATAAACTTAAAGATTTGGTAAGACTCGTGGATTTCGCGGTGGTGATGCGAATGAAAACCTGACTCAACTACAGTGACCAAAATATATTCAAAAGGATGTCAGGTAATTGAATGTGTTTTGAAAATGCTAGACTAAGAAGCTTATTTGCATGCGATCTATGGTTATTGAAGCGTGATTGAAATGAAGTTTCAGTTTCACCAATGTACTGATTTTCGCAAACGGTGCCTTCAAGCGTGCATGTAATGTTTGAAGTATCACAGATAAAAGAACCTCGAATGTTAATGGTGAAGTCTGAAAACGTGCTGATGGTTTTCTGTGTCGTTCGTATAAGGGCACAGACTTAGCAACGTGTTTTGTTGCAAGATGCGCAGCCACTTATTTTGTGCTCATTTACTTTTGATGACACTAATGGGTTTCGGAGATCCCTAAATATTTTGTACGCCACGCGAGGTGGTTCAAAATAATACCGTTACGTCAGGGCCCAACACCATACGTGCACAGTGGGAAGTCACTGCCTGGAATTACGGTGCACGGTTAGCACATCGGTGCTTTACTCACTTTCAGTGTCTCAAGCGGTATGATTGGTACCTGAATCTGTACTATGCGCGAACAAAGCGTTTCGTGATGATTATTCGCTCCATTCGAAGACACCATGCAACCACACGCAAGTGTCTCGACTATGTCAACAAGGTCCCGTGGACGCATAGCAAAACCGCCAAAATGCACGCGCGCAAGAACACACAAGCACACACAGAAAAAGACGGCTATACTTAAGAGTTGGCCGAGTGGAAAGGTCGCCGAGGTTCAAAGTAGTGTGCCCTTTCCTGGTGGCAGCCCTACAACGAGGTTCAATAAGTCTCGAATGTCAAGTAAAATTTTTTCCAAGGTGCGTCAGCACTCCTACACTCCAGAACAGCCTTTGATTGCTGTCAAACTGTGTCATAATTATAGAAACAGTAATCAGATGTTTTTCGCACATGTGGTCGGTCTCGACACTGCGCACCTCTCTGCGCTCCCGGAGGGCACATCAAAGTGAAAAGCAGGATGCAGCGTACATAGTCCAGTTACAGCTGAGTAGTAAATTGTTACCCCTCACGCAGTCGCCGCTCCGCCCGGTTCTGCATTATGTGCTGTGTGCTGCACTTTCTGAATGCAAAATAATGTTTAGAATAAAAAAAGGGGGAGGGGCGCTCCTTCTGCCGTTCCTACGTAAACGTAACGCGTTGCCGTTACAGTTCCGCCGATCCTGAGTGGTACGGTGGTGTTCCTCCCAAAAGAAATTAGTTCCTGGAACGTCGTTCCGTACAACAGTGATCGAAGCAGCAATAGAAAATCTCACTACTTCTGCAGCGTGAACTACTCGCGCCAACTACTTGCGGATAGCCCTCCAGCTTGCGTCTCAAATGACTGGTGCCTCAAGTGGCACGCCTGGTACACGCGAACAAAAAATGAAGCAAGGAAGCTATAAGGAGGTCTTTTCCCTATGCAAGCCAACAATCGCAGCCATAAAATCAGCAATGTCGAGAGACGAGGAGGCCGAGTAGGTCGAGCAGTTGTCGGTCGTAAAGCAGGCTCGCCTCAAAAGCTCTCCATCGTTGCGGCTCCGGAGAAGAAAGAGCGCCCGCTTCTTATGCTGGTTGAATGCGCCCAATCTATTCATCGAGACGCGTGTTTTGCGACACCCGCGCACAATGCTCTGAAACTCGAGAGATAGAGAGAGGAAGAAGCGGGTATAGCCTACGCAGCACGATCGTTGCATGGTAGCGGGGTCCTCTTTTCCTCACAAGGCTGCCAGACACTTGCCCTACTATTCTTATTGTTTCTTTCAGTTCATACGCTTGCGATACTGTTCGGTGTCTTGACGCAAGCCAGAGTCGATGCATCAAACCCATCCGCTTACACAGACGTCGTTGGCGCTTTGTTCCGTGGGAGGAAGGACGATAAAACGTCGCATTAAGAGGGCAACAATGGGAAAATCTCCAGTGTCAGCGGCGTACGTTAAATAGGCTTCTTCGATTGAAGGGGACGCGGTGGGGAGCGTTGGAAAATGAAATTGCATCATATATTGCCGACGTACAATAGCACTTGATTTACGCTCGCATGCATTTATTGCCAGCGTGCTTGGTGCAAGACGTGCCTTCGTTTCGGCATCAGTGCGCGGTTCGGTTTTGATGGAGGAAAATAGAGACTGCCGTTGCGTAGAGATGGAGCGAGGGCATTGTCTTCAGGTTTCGTTTGTAGTGTTCAACTGTTGCTCTTTTTTCTGCAACGCTGGTCGTCGGTGGCTTTTCGAGATTATGGCCGTCACTATCGAGTGGGTAGAAGAAATTTATTTCTGTCGTAATAGTTGGTTTCACCTATTTGGTAGAAATCAATATAGCTAATTTAATACCTGACAGATATGATTCAGAAGACTACAGTTTGCTCGCTAATGTTTTTTATCATTAGGGGAAAAAATCTTCATTTAGTTGTACAGAAAAGTTATCTCGAGTACTGTCGAGTGACAAAAAAGATTGTTCTGATAACTTAGAGATTTCTTCCCCAACTGCAATGATGAAATTGAGTTTAGAACTTGACAGAGATGACATGCATTTAAAGTCTTATTATAGTAAATATAGTAAAGTATTGTTGATTATTGTAATATTGCTGTAATTATTTGTTTCAAAAATGTATTAGATATAATAAATGCAATAAAGAAAATACTATAATGATGGCAAGCATATTGTTGCATACATTTTTTCTGTGTAGTTTTTACATAAAATAAAAATATTAAAAAAATATGGTACTCATGGCAAAGCAAATGCACACCCAAACGAATGTTTACAAAATGAAGACTTTATTAGGCAAGGAGAGTTAGACCACACATATCAATCAATCACCATTCTGACTGGAGGATTTTTTAGAGGAAAGGAGCTAGTGTTATACCCATAGGAATAAATTGCAAGGCTATATTGTACATGGAAAAAGAAAACAACATTTAAATCTATTACTCTCGGCAAATAATGGTCTCACGCTCAATGCGTGCCAGCTGTGGACGCAACGATCGTTATCCCTAAATGTTATAAGCTTACTGCTACGAAGGCATGAGCAGAAGTCAATTAACCATTTAGCAGTAAACTTTGGACATGGCAGCTAGCTTGCAGTGGATCATATTGTTTTGTTTGTTTAGTTCTAGAAGCTCTTTACCGTTTGTTACCAAACGGAGCGATCAGCTCTGACTGGAAGCAGTATGCGTAAAACTATGGCGTCAACCGTCCTGCAAGATAACACATTTAATCTTCCGAAATAAACGTGTAAATGATTGATATGTGAGGTTTAACGTACCAAAACTTATGATTATGAGAGACGCCGTAGTGGATGGCTCCGGAAATTTCGACCACCTGGGGTCTTTTAACGTGCACCCACATCTGAGCACACGAGCCTACATCATTTCCGCCTCCATCGGGAATTCAGCCACCGCAGTCGGGATTTGATCCCGTCACCTGCGGGACAGAAACGTGTAAATAGCGTGAGCGCAGTCACTGGCTCTTCTTTGTCAACTAAACGTGTCATCATCATTCGTATAACTCTCTCTGTATATATCGTCATCAGTGTGCGTCAGCACGAGTTCGTCTCGAATAAAGCAATTCATCATAAGCGGTGGATGTGCTAGGTTTATAAAAAAAATGTTTGGTAGCCCTAATTTGAACTGTTGGAATATTTCACCACTACAAATGGAAGCTCAAGGTACAACACATGAGCTTGTTAAGTAAACGTGTAATTAGCTATTACCAATATAGAGCCCTGTCGCAAACTCTTAACTATAATTATAGAACGAAACAACTTATTCGCTCTTCGCGCACCTGTATCAACCAGATTCGATACGTTGAATGAAATGTGTTGAGCGCCTGAAAAACCCCGTAATAATAAAGCAGCATTGCAAAATAATCCTCTTAGGCACAATTGAGGACATTCTGAATGAAATCTCTGTTTGTACTTATTGAAGCTTGTATTTTTAAATGAATTCGTTCGAAGCTACATGCAAGAACACCTTCCCGGACAGCAAGTTTGATTTACACTCTTTTATCGCACAGTGAATTAGAATGTATTTTTCGACTACAAATCAGATCTGTAAAAAAAGATACTGCGTAGCTTATACACTTAATTACTTAAGGTGCCATTTTATCCTTTAACTCTTCAGCAGTATAATCAAGATACACATCACCAATTATATGGCTTATGTTTGAACAACCTTTTGATAACAAGAACATAAAGTGAAATAGTGTTTGCACAATATGCTTGTGTTTCTTATGTTCTCAGTAGCACGACAAACTTTGCTAAACTGCTCCTATGTAAATGAGCTTAGAGTAGAGAGGAAGAGTGATGGATGAGGTAGGTGCCTGTAAAGCTCTTTTATTCACGACACTAAGGCAAACAACGCCATTGACGTTTCAAAATGTTCTACTAATGATGTTATCTGCTAAGGTCATTATCCTTCTTGTTCTCTCAGCGAAAGAAGGGTGACCGTTCCGTCAATGTCGCAAGGTATTACAATGCCTCCTACAGCAGACACTTTAAATGCATAGCCAAGGATCGAGAAAAAAGGCTGTTTGCTAGAGCTTTCTTCAAACCAACAAAAATTAGAATTATTTCAATTTATTTTCACACAAGATAAAATGGTGCTCGTACTATAATGACTAGTCTGAAATTACATACATTGTGTCTAAACGCAAATATTACATGTTGCTTTAACCACGTGCGACTTCACTAAAACAGCAACAATACTTGTTCTTTGAATGGTCGGTGCCCACTTTTTTTAGGGTAGGAGAAGGTGCCGCCAACTAATAGCAGAAAAACGCTAGATACTTTTTTTCTTGTTTTCTTAGTGGAAACTATTCGTCTTCTTCATTACTGGATGAGTAACGAGAACAATCGCTTTAGTAGAAATTACCTGGCATAAAAGCACGTAATACATATATTTATGTGCACAATCTCTTCAATAGAATGTTGCCTTAGAGCAACTTACGGGAGCAAGAGGTCTTGATTTATCAGAGTGCTTGGACAAATTTCGCTAAAATCAAGAAGGCTTTGTGGTGATGAGATAGCGTAGAAAAGTTTCGAAGCTAGTTCACAACACCGAATTTTCCTGAACTCGCATCAGTAAATTTCGCAAATATAAAGAAATACACTATTTCAACCTGTAAAATAAAAACTAAATTTTCAGTTTATAGTTTCAGTGCTTGCGCATATCTAAAAGACCATGCCCAATGAACGGTGGCACGGTGAAGATGAGTGCCCTGCTGCATTCACACTTACGCATTTCATTTATATTAATGATTGAATTGATTGATCGCAGAATGTTATCGTTTGCGTATGCAGCGACGCTCCTAATGTTAAAACTACATGCCTGTTTGTATAGGACACTTACACTGTTGTATTTATCAAATTATTTTCAAGGGCTGAATGCTGATTGCTCAAGGGCTGAATGCTGAAGGCAAGAAAGGAGAAGTTGACCACGTGCGGTCATGATGAGGATGTCTTCTGGTTGACTTCTTTCGCGCCAGTTGACGTTTTGGCGTCCACACACGTATGTCTAGTGGGACCATTTCGCGTTACATCGCCGTCGTAGTGTAACTGTTGTCATTCTTGTCATTGTGGTCATTGTTGTAGATGTCACTTGATGATATTTTTAAACAATGCATGGATTGTGGCCTTCGTAGGAATGGACATATAAGATTGCAGCAATCTAGGAAGGAGAGTGCTTGGAAGAATTCAACAACGTCTGCTGCCCTTTGAGGAAATCGCAGAGGAGATTTCTTTTTGTTTTCACTAGACGACTGCTTGGAATTAGCTGCTTCCCTATCCTGCCACTGGTTTCCATTATCAGAAGTACAGCAGTGCAAGACGTGATGGAAGGGTCGAAAAGATGTTCACGCTCAGATTCGATTAACAGCTTAGTGCGGTGCTATAACTCATTTAAACGGTGACATCTCAAGCACCAGCTCAAAAACTTCGGCAGATCCCACGTACCTTGGAATCGACGTGATACGAAGCATGCGGAGGAAAGATGACCGTGTAGCATTTTTTTTATTAAGCGACACGTCATGAAAGGACGCTTATATGTCCAAATATTGCGCGCACAGACATATGTTGAAGAGTTGCAGATGTTTATTATATAAACAGTTGTTAGCACTTGCGCCACGATGCCAAATGGACATACCTATAAGCAAGAGCACATGCTGATATGAAGCGCTGATGCTAGCGAAGATGCTGGCCCTGGACACTGCAACATGAATGAGTTTTAACGCATGGCAACTAACCACAGTTGACGTTAACCCGACGTGACGGCTGTATGAAAGGAGTACATATGTAATGTTTATAAAATTGGGTATGCATCACTGCAACTACTATTTCCGTTTCACGAAGATTAGCGTTTATTTGAAAAGTAGTTACGAGACCTGGCGTAGCTCTGAGGTAAAACGCTTCATTGCCACGCCAAACGCTTGGGCTCGATTCTAGCTGAGAGCCTGATATTCATTTTTTTACATTCGTGGGGGTCGACGCTACCGATGTCGGGTATTTTTTAACGCTTGCGCGTGAAAATTGCCCATGTGTGTTCTCGTCGTTCCTGGGTAGACACTAAGTGTCAATTACCTGTGGCACATAAATGCACCCCAGTGCATATACCTGCCCGTAGGTATCTGCCTCTGTCAGGCGGAAAGTGTTTGACGACGTACGCGACGGGATTGTAACATTATACATATCTTGACCAGCGCGTCATCTTCGACAAACCATCTTACTCTCCCATGCTAATCTTGGCTCACGCCAAGTTAAGGGGGTGACTACGAGAGCACCCAAACGTAGGTGGCTAGATAGATAGATAGATAGATAGATAGATAGATAGATAGATAGATAGATAGATAGATAGATAGATAGATAGATAGATAGATAGATAGATAGATAGATAGATAGATAGATAGATAGATAGATAGATAGATAGATAGATAGATAGATAGATAGATAGATAGATAGATAGATAGATAGATAGATAGATAGATAGATAGATAGATACGCTCAAAGTCGCCGAAGTTTGCTAAGAATTGCAAAGTATTTAAAACTAGACACCTCGCAGGGTGGAATACGGCTGTTAGCCTCCATGGAGGCTCTCCTGCATGCTTCGCACAGAACAAGCGGAAACGAAGAAGTACCGGAAGTTCTTTTCTCGGCACTTCTTTTTCTTCATCACTATGCCTTCCTTCTGAGATAAAGTGCCCCGGCATACAGTTTCTGTATCACTCGATCTCGGGGCGTTGGTTTCTTGCCCGCCAAGTTCCGGGTTCTCGTCATGCCTTCTCGCTAATTACTAACCTGAGCAGGCGAATCTCCTCAAGTGCTGGCAGTGTGCCAGCCTGTACCACATATTCGCCGTGTTCTCGTCATAAACCATTCGTCACTGTAATTTCCAGTGTCTGGGCTGAGATATTATTCAGGACTTGCTCCCCTATAACAACTGAGTCTGGTCTAATGCGAATTGCTGTAAATAGAAAATTATTCGAATTGTTGACATCGCCGGTCTAACTAAAAATTATTTCATTTGTTTAACATTAACAGCAATCACTTTCCAACTCATCATACCCTATACCACCGTCCAATATACGTGCGCATGCTGCTCAAATAACGTAAGTATTCTTGCAGTGCTGTGTAACATGCCTGCCTGTCCGGTTCAAGGCAAGATGTGTCTGCTACCTTCGGCAAGATGTGTGCGCTGTTTACTAGGTAACACTATACAGGTATCATTATTCAATGTATCATCAAGAATGCCAAAATACACAAAATACATCGTAAGGCCTTATAGGTAAGAATCTTCAGCTCTTGTGCTATCGATATACGAGCTCATTTTAGCGAACAGCTTCCCCTTGTGAGCCATTTGAATTTCATTTTACAGCATAAATGTGAAACAAAACTTCAAGGACGTGTGTTACAGCAATATTTCTGCGGAATAAACCTTTTGGACAACATAACAGCTGTTTCACGAAATATATACAAACTGTAATGATAATTGGTGCGCTATATGGGCAATACAACATTTATAAATATTGTCACGCACGTTTGCTATTTCACTTTTGCTGCAGAAAAAAAGTCAGAAAGGCTCAGCGCAAGCTGCACCTTCAGTATCTGAGAAATTCTCGATTATATTATATGGTTTCGTTAAGAGAGCGCGCACCACGCCAACGCTCAAGCCTATACGCACTATTGCGCGATGATCAGAGATGAGACCGGAACATTCGGTGAGTGATGTATATCCGACGACGGCACGTTCTAACGGTGAGCAGTGCACCGACATCAGTGTATAGCGTGCATTACCTTTTTCGTTACGCGGCCACAAATTCTGCCAAATGCATGCAGTTTCACCTTGAAGACGCTTACTGCTACCTTCGTCAACGTCGCTAATATGCATCAATATTTATTGAATAAACAGGAGCTCTGACTGTTGAGACACGTGGAAACTCTCGTGAACTGCTAATCTCGTATTCTTATAGAGCATGCTATTAGGATGGCAATTTTATACTTTTTTCTTGTAGTTCTCTTGTTTCAATTCGTGTAATAAATTCACAGCCCTGCGCTGTTCCATGGTCATGTTACACTTGCTTGACGCAGGAATAATATTAGATTAACCGACAACGTTATGGCAGGGTCATATTTAAGTTGAAAGTTCATTACACGCTGCACGTGTCAAATTGCCCGTTCGGCTAGCAAAAGGAATTCAAAAGCACGTTCTCAATTATATACCGTAGTACGTTAATCCACCGTGGAAGGTGCTTTTGTTTTCTGCCAGTGTACTTTCAATTTAGTTGATAGGAGCTTTAGCCGCCTTTACTCTATAGAGAGTACTTTTGAAAGTGGACGTAGCACATGTAAGACGCCTGACAAGCCCTCGTTTCGCTGCTTTATTGCTTGATCGTAATATCGACGCGAACACGCTGGAGCCTACTTACAAAAGAACAGAAAGGAAGGGTGACTCCTGCTGGTGGTGTTCATTGCGTATTAATAAAGGAAAGCTTGTAGAATGTCTGTTGGTGTTTGGCGGTAAAGCACCGTTCAATGTGGACGCACCTACGTTGATTCAATAGTAGAACATCTTCATCCCGGTGGCTATAATGTCAATGATAGTCATTAAACCTTTGTGTTAGCTGAAGACGTTAACACAAACACGAGCAGAGCGCGTGAATAATAACGCACAAAGATTCTACCAATGTGCACAGAATTACTAATACGATAGCGAGTACAATAGTACACGCTATTGAAAAGCGTCAACATTTTAGCAGAGAACCAAGGTGTGCGCCCTCCATCGTACAGAACCGCAGAATGCTCCGATAACTCTAGTGGCATAGCTGCATAGCTTGAAGCGTCAACGCGCGAAAGATTCTGCGCCCTTGTGTGTGTCATACAGCAAAAGATTTACTCAAACTGCATTGAAACGAAGTAAAGTTGAAATCGTTAAGCCCTCCGTACAGCGGTGGTCCAGTAGCTAAGGTACTCAGCTGTTGACCCGTAGGTCAAGAGATCTAACTCCGGCTGTGGCGGCTGCATATTTGATATAGGTGAAACTGCTGAAGGCTCGGGTGCTCAGATTTCAGAGCACTTAAAGAACCCCAAGTGATCGAACTTTCGAGAGCCCTCCACTAGGGCGTCTCTCATAATCTTATGGTGATATTGGGACGTTAAACTTTACATGTCAAATCAAGGCAAATGAAATCATTAGGCCAATGTCCGTTTATATGCGACTACAAAATTGCGTCTTGTCCGTGCTCTATCGTGTCGCGGTACTGTAATTTACATCACTTTCCCAAGACGTCAACACCACTCTTCTCCAAGGAGGGTCACTTTGAATTGGACAATGTGTGAAATATAGAAGGCGCGTTTGGTAAAAGTGCAGTGAATAAATCACACTCATCCTGTAGTCACCGCTCGATAGGTGATCGGCTCGAATCTGACACCAATGTCTTCTTTAGCGCCATCTGTTAGTGTGAAATTCACTGACGTCTCAACCGTGACAGAAAATCTTGGTGGAACCCGACATATTATCATTTTATGTTTAAAAAAAATGCCCCGTATCTGCATGAAATCTGCAAATGGCATCGAAAGACGATAGTCTTGCGTGTGGAGAGAGTGAACAATAAATTTGATGTTCTGCGCAAGAAAATCGGTGAATGGTATTTTGGAGGCGCTGTATTAGAGTGCCTCGAGCGTGCAGCGGAGGCGAACGAGCGCATCAAGTCACGTCACACGTGAGACATGAGCGCCACCTGGCAGTCTTCTTGCAAAATGAAGCGCGTGGCTCGGAGGCGGGTGTGCGCAGCCGTCTCAGAGGTGATAAGGTGAGGAACGCAAGGCGACGGGTTGGTGCCACCACCATTGCGTCTTAGCAAAGCATTGGAAACACTAATCATTTAGCGCAAGCGTTGCATGGTCAGCGCCACGTGATAAGCGCTGCGGTCCTAAAGTTACTTATGTATGCATTTTCTGGTAGAAGATGCACACGCAGAATACATACGTGTTGTTACGGTGCCGCAGGTTTGTGCAATAATTGCTTATTGTATGGCAATTGCACAAATATGAACGCTAAATATTGATCAACATTGGTGGGCGCTGCGAATTGGGTCGGCCGTTTTAAGTACCCGGTGCCGCTAAGAATGAACAAACAGACACATGTACAGACAGACAGACCAAGTTTTTGCGTCGGAGGTCCCCCAAAAAAAGACTATCGTCTTTAAAATTGCAAAATAAGCTATAAGAAAATGAATGTCCGAGGCGTACGACCAGGCAGTGCTTTTACTACTGACATCAGCGTTCAACAGAGTGCAAATTTGTTGATTGATTGATTGATTGATTGATTGATTGAGTGATCGATTGATTGATTGATATGTGGGGTTTAACGTCCCAAAACCACCATATGATTATGAGAGATGCCGTAGTGGAGGGCTTCGGAAATTTCGACCACCTGGCGTTCTTTAACGTGCACCCAAATCTGAGCACACGTGCCTACATTTCCGCCTCCATCGGAAAAGCAGCCGCCGCAGCTGCGATTCGATCCCGCGACCTGCGGGTCAGCAGCCGAGTACCTTAGCCACTAGACCACCACGGCAGGGCGAGTGGAAATTTTCTGAAGATATTTCAACTTAAAAAAAAGGGGGATTTTAAAATCCGTCTAGGATACTCTCAATTTTAGACGCACTTGTCGGAAATAAGAAGCCACCTGTAGTCGCAAAACTTCTCATAGGTATGCGCTTACTTCAACTTTTGAAGCATTTCGCCTTGGACGGCTAAACAATATATCCACGATTCCTAAAGGCGGCGGTCAAACTTTTTGTCGTTGCTGTTGTTTCACACAACTTAAATTCGAGCGTTCATAAATCCGCGAGTATCCCCGAATTACAAAACGCCTGCTTCGTCTATCCAATGCAAAAAATGTTATTTTGCCCGGCGTTTTTCCTCCATCGCAGTACTGCCAATATTTGTCATTCTTAACTTGCGTAGTTATAGCAGCAAAAGCGTGGTACCAAAGGCAAGGCCATTACGCCGTCGCTAGTGAGATTGACAATAACAACATAAGTGGCTTGCCAGCCCCGGTGCACTTACAACTTTATGTAATCTTGTTGCTCTTATTGGTGCATAGTGCATTGAAAGTATAGCTGCACCCATTAGCCTTTTTACCACGAGAAGCCTGCAGAAAATATACCCTGAGCGTGACTATCAAAGCCGCGCATTGCTATGAACACTCATCTTCAAATACCGAGAGTCCGGCCTTCTTGTATATGGCTGCGTGCATGATTATCTACACAGAATGTGTTCGTATTTATTATCACTCTAAATCAAATGACGCGAGTAAAAAAGCAATGTAACTTTGTAAGTTTTTACATGGCAAAATAAAATATTGAAGGTCCTAAGTGGTCGTACCACCAAAGCGTTACAGTTGTAAAAAGTACAATTGTAACTTTTTATTAGAACGTATGTGACATGCCTACTTCAGCAATGGCCTTTGTGGATTTGTGGCTTTCAATTACGTAGTTCATATTTCCCGAAGAGATTCGAGACAGTAAAACAACTTATGTCCAAGTTTATATCAAGGAAACTTCTAAAGGCTAACAATGCGAACGTGAGATAAGTTTCAACATCAATGGCAAGATGCTGGTTGAATTTTCCAGCGGGCCGGTCAAGCTTTCAGATATTCATTCAGCTGCTAATATTTTTGGCTCAGTTCACAAAACTTTAAATTAGAACATGAATTTAGCGCTTGCTGCGAATCCCTGCGAACTGAACGTGGTGATTTTGCAAGGGATTGTGTATGTGCATCAATCAGTCAAGTTATAGGAATACCACTTATTATACTAAACAGTAATTTATTAATAATACCTAAAGTAATAATTTATTCACTGTGTACGCTCTCTCCAAATAAATGTTGATAAGCTACCTGGCAATTTATAAGCACCCTTTGAACTACTATTTCCAGCATGTCGCACGAAGAAAAATTTCCTCCAACAACAAGAAGGCTCGTGCTCATTCCTGCAACACGGGCGCTTAAAAGAGGAACACGCTTTCCGCACTGCAAAACACGTTATCCCTCAAGTGCGAGGTAACGTAATGCATGACGTCATGCATCCTCTTCGTGTCATATTTGTGCATGCGTTTTCAGCGGAGGAGCTGAAAGCGTGAAACTAATGGAAGCATCGTGTAGAGGGGTGCATTTATGAGATCACGCCCCGCGGTCGCTGGACCTGCCTCTCCTGTCCAAGTTCTAGGATACACTGTCAGGTGGCGTACGCATTAAGGCGGTTAGCTTCTGACTGACCCCAGTGTATTCAGCAGGTCTTTATGTGATTAGGCAAAGTGCTTGCACCCGAACTTGTATTTCGGTAAAAAAAAAAAAGAAACACGGCTAGCTCTGCTTGGCGTTTCTGCTTGGGAGCTGTATGCTATCTCATACGATGGTTTTGCTAGGGTTTTCGTATATGTTCGCTGCAGCTTGACCAGGTTATGCTATATCAAGGATTACGAAGTATGGTGGGGGGGGGGGGGGGGTCAAATTACGCTGATATATTCGTAATACTAATTCTATGCTATATAAAATTAGACAATGTGTATCATTCACCCTCCTTATACAAGCTTCATACCAGTATTTGGCTTACGTTTATCAATGTATACCAACAAGTTTAACTATACTTTTACAACGCAACTTCAAATCCCTTTCGGTGCTTCTTCAAAAGTTTCTTCCCGTTTCTACTGGGTCAGGCAAAGAGCAAGCCCCGCTTTCACAAATGAGTGCAAGCGTTATCGCCTTCCAGAATTCTTCAACTGCGCCTCGGCTAGTTCCCCTCTAGAACGCTTATATTGTGCTCTGGAACGTGTCTGGGAGCACCCAACGCATTTCAAGCTCCCGTTGTGATGTCCGTGCCAGAGGTCCGTGCAGGCCCACGATGTCCTACTCAACCGGCACGCGCAGGGATAGCAGCAATGATTTCCCTGCCAGCTTATGACAGTTTTTGGATTCAGCAGACACCTTACGCCTGTTTGAAATGGCACCGCTGTTGACGGGCCTTTAAACCACTTTGTGTACAAAGACCAGAGTAGTTTCTTTTTTTCGCATTCACTACTATTCCTGGTGTTCTTTTCTTCCCCTCATTAATTTCTTCACAGAACAAGTGGGAAAAGTCAGCCCTAAACATTGAACCTATTTCGCGTTTTTTTTTTGTGGCCACACTCTGTTGTATGTGCTTTAGAAGCTGAAGACGCACAAAACAAAGAAAAATCATCTGATTGCGCTCCGTAATCGGGCAAGACAAAGCAGAACAGGCGAGCGATTGCACATTAGAGCAGGCAAAAGACGATTCACGGCAGATGTTTCTCGTACATGAGCTGATCCAGAGCTGATAAGATTATGATGTGAATAGACTGCTGGCGTCACTTACTGTTCCAAAAAGACGAAAGAAGGCCAGGAAAGAAAGCCAGGAAAAATTAACGAAATCATTTTTTTTTTTCAAACGTTGCTTAGTGGCTTTTCGAACATTCGAAAAGGAATGCTGGTGATAGAAATGAATTTTTAACTCTTGTTATGAAGAATACCTATATTTATTGGAAAATGAACCATAGTAGTTGTGTTTTAACCGTTCAGCGGTACATCACTGATCTCTTAGTAGTAAGAATGACCTGGCAATAACTTGTCGAGTGTTGTTCTATTGAAAGATTTTGGTTTTCACAAGTGAGTGCTTTAAAGATATGAACACAAAAGTGTTAGGAACTATTGCTCGTACTCGCTGGAAGTGACTGATTAGTAAAGAGCAGTTGCAGAACCATAAAACAGTGAACCACGTCACCAGATAATGCGAGTTAGAATATCTCAATAATTTGGTAACAGCATAGTGTACTTTGGTCTAAATTATTAAGTCTTTCCAGCTTTTCGTGACCTATGATGCTCTGTTCTCTGCTACTACCTGCAATAACAACTAACGCTGTCTATTTCATTGGCGTAGCGGTTACGATGCTCGCCTGCTGACTGGAAAAGTGGTGGGTTAGGTCCGAGCCGCTAGAGATTAATACACCGATGCCCTTGGACCACGCGATAGAGGCTAATTTCAAAAAAAAAAAAAACACCAGATGGTTAAAGTTTTCGAAGCCCTCCCCTTCTATGTGTCTCATAACTCTATTATGGTTTTGGCATGTAAAACTCCGGATATCAATAAAGGCTCGCGCGGCATGACCGAGTGATGGCCTGACTGACTGACGGAACAAATAAGTATATGGGTAAGCAAGAAGTGAAAACTCTTATTGAGTTATTTATTAACTTACTTGTTTGTGTACTTACTTAATAACTTATTTACTTACTTTCTTACTCTTCGGCATCGGATGATGTGTTCATCTTATCCAGTTCTCCTAAACCTTCCCAAGGCCAATGATATCCAAGCCACTGCCTCCTAATTTCCCAATTCTTTACGCAAGTTCAGCTTTGCCAGCGAGTGCTTGTGTGTGGAACCTTGCAAGGCTCAGTTTTCATTAGCGGCATACGTGGAGATTCATTATTCATAAGCCCCATTCGCTGCGTCTCAAGTCGGACCGTCACGGTGGTCTGATATTCCTACACCATCGTGATAAGAGGAGGAGAAGTTTTCAAGCGTCGCGTTTGAGGTGCAAATTCGGATGAAGCTTACGAGAGTGAAAAATGGAAACACGGTGCTTTCACGTGACTCCGTTATCAGTGATTCTTCATTTAAACGCTGAGCAGTAACATGATTTTTTCAACTCCTCTAAATGATAGTCGTTTTAAAGTAATTGTTGGGTTGGCTCCCAAAACAACCATACAATAATGAAAGACGCCGTGGTGGAGAGCTTCGGAAATATCGACCATCTGGAACTGTTTAACGTGCTCCTACATCTAAGCACGATGACTCCCCAGAATTTCCACCTCCGTCCGAAGCGTGGTCGCCGCGGTCGCGAGATTGTCATTTTGAACCCATTCTGATACCATTCCGCGAAGTTCTTAAGTTTTCGAGGAGCGTGAAAGTTATCTAGGTGATTTTCACTTTAGTAATTCTCAGGGAAGACAAAATACTAATCTTAATAGCATCCAAAGGTGACATTAAGTTTGAACGCTGCCTCCGGAACATGAATCGGATGTTAACAATCAGATTTCATTTTCGACTCGAGCGTTGAATTGCCTAAAAGGTTTTCACTGCTGGCAGTCAATTGCTCTTCCAGATGGTTTTATCAGCGTGTCATGTATTTTTTAACAGGGTTATCTCTGCTATATGCATTATCGAACCGTTGAGTTATCAGCCGAATTATTACATTCGAATAATACAAAATCCATGTTTTATAGCACTGAGGGGTTCATAACGAATCCTCTTGAGTTATCGTGAATTCAAGGATAAGCTAACAGTCTTCGGCATTTGTGTATATGACGTGAAAAGGCCTTCTGCTGCGAAAACCATAAATAATCGCAAAGCGATATTAGCTATCTTAGGCACGTTCAGGTAAAGATCCATACAGTTGCTGGGTGGGGCTGTCTCTTCGACGATTCTCTATAAAAGATTCTTCGCACTACGCATGGCCTGTCACTGAACTGTCTAGCTTGTGCAACATATTCTGAAGTACACACTCAAGATATTGAAACCCGTAATCTGGGGGCATAATTGCACTAAACACGGTGATAGATGACTTGCACACATTACGTTGTTTTTAATGTATTTGGAGGAAACAGGAATGCATTCGTGAATTTTTCTCATCGATTAATTTGCTTCGTGATGACGCAACAGCAGGAAAGCCAGTAAATAAGTAAGTACATCATAAAAGGCGGTAACCTCACGACTCTCATGCTAAGCTCTTAGCCTAAATATGCGCAAGCCTTGTGTGACCTACGCTGTGCTGGATTCGTCAGCATTCTGACAGGCGCAGTGACTGGAACACAGCGTGTCAATCTACGAAAGAGCTACGATGCAAATGTGCGGCCCTTCTATTAACGGAATGTAACGTTATCGAGCGTAGCGGGGAGCCTATGTGGACTCACTTGTGTTGTTTGAATAAGGTCCCACTAGCTATTCTTTCATCGATGGCAGTTTTTTGTTGTACTTTCACCCATTTCAGAGCAGCGAATTCACCATCCTTGCATGCAGGAACGTCAGGCTGGCCACTGACAGCACTCGTTCATGCATGGTTTCGCAATCGTGTGCCTGAATGCTCCAGCAGCCCAGGGGGCGCCAGTGAACCGTGAGAGCAGCGCCATAGCAACCGTGTGCTGCATTGCTTCACCGCTGTGAGTGATGAGAGTGGCGTCATTTAACTTTATGTCGAGGAATCCTGCAGATTGTGTATCAAATGATGCGTACTGTGGAATCTTTTTAGCCACATTGTAATAATTGTTTTGATATTGCCAAGTTGGATAATTATGCCATTTGTATAAAAACGTTTATTCTTGATCTCGAAGAGTGTCTGTTTTTTTATTTCTAAATTTTATTGTTTTCGTTTACTGTTTGGTATTAGTGCGTAAAGAGGCTTCCAATTAGGTCACGGTCTTGGGCACATAATGCTGCATAGTTCATGTTGTGATTATTACCATATGCATATAAAGTATTCGTACGGTATTCTACTGTTTCTTGACTCAGCAGCGGCCAACAATTACAAGAAGTACAGCTGGAGAAATGTTTTTTCATGTAGACAAGTTGCCGAAAAGCACGTGCCGAAACATAGGATTGGTTTAGACAGGCCATGACGGGTGCCTACCAAATACTTTGATCACCTGGGTTTCTTTATTTTGGCCCTAATTCTAAACAGTTGCTGCAATTTGTCTCTGCTAAAACAAGGCCAAAAAGTTGACTTGCACTTGTTAAACTCCTTGTTATATTCACTAGGCTTCTACGGCAGGTCGTTCTATCTTACTGAAATAAGTTTTGCATAAGTACATAAGAAAGAATTATTCACACCAGATGTGAGTTTCGCAGAATGTGGTCGTGTGAATGAAAGCTTCGGCGAAAAATTCTTAAGCTGCATTAGCAAGTTATATATGCAGAAAAGAGGAAGGAATCAGTCGTCAACATCAACGTAAACTTAGCCACTTAATTTACAGCACGAGCAATGAATTATAAAGCCTCATTCCTGATATAGAATAAAAAAGTCACTATCTTTATAACTGAAAATTACTTGTGGGCTATAAGATGGCAGACCGAACGCAAACAAAAAAATATGACACTAATTGTTTAGGGCCGGCACAGTATGAAGACAGCGGCCGCAGATAACGACAATGAGTACAGAAAAATATGGCCATGATAATACATTTCATAGGTAATTCCATAAAAACTGTTTCAAAGAGTGTTTACAGGTAACAATGTAACTTTATCTTTATTGCTTCATTAAAAATTCATTTAAAGTCGCCTTTTGCAATGAAATAAGCGAAACAGTTGTAGTGCAATATATTTCAGTTAGGGATATTAGCATGCTCCTATAGTAAAATGCAGTTGTAGGTCTAGTTTTATGTGCACAGCACATTTGGTTATGTCGAATTTACAGCGTCGCGTGCTCCACGATTTGGTTATAATAACAGATATACACTCCCTTCAAAACACCTGTGTATAAAAAATAACTGGGTACATGAAAAGCTGTAGCACCTACGATTTTGTCATACAGGTACCCCATCATTGTATGTATTGACTCACCATTGCAACGAACCTGATGGCTTGTAAGTCATATGGTAAACAATCACAAAATGTCATGTAAAATGGTCCTGACGTGAATACAGCTATGGTTAGCCATTCTTAGAAATTTTCTGGTAGACTGAAATAAGAGTTGCAAAGTTTCTGTGTCAGCTGCGCAAATCTCCCGACTGACACCTCTGGAAGCCAATGCCGCAACGCCATATTGTCTTGTAATCAATCATTGCAGTGCCATGTCGACGAATAGACTCTCATTCCTCCTCGGTCTTCAATCAGCGCCGTTTGTCTGAGGTGACAGAAACAGTGGGCGTAATCAGGACCTACACTAGAAAGCCCACTTTGAGAAGTGTTCGCGTTAGTAGTGTGCTGGAACTTTGAGCGAGGATTGCGTCGGCCCTTCCAAGATGGCCTTGATTAGGTTGCCCACAGCATCGCACAATCAGATAAGGGTTAAACTCTGCTATGTATAATCTGGAGCTTGCGTTGTCTTACCTCGTGTTTTTGTGTACAGCTATAGAGCGCACGCAAAAACATGCCCGGAGAGTGCCACGAAGAAAGCGAAATTTGAAGAAGAGCGTCAAGTAATACTCGAAGCGCCGGTGGTGCATACATTGGACCGCTATGGCAGATACTCAGTTTCCAATAATGAAGCTGAAACTGTAGTTTTTTTGCTCCTTTCTCTTCGTGCTCCACCTCCTTTTGCAGTCTAAGAACTTTCATGCGACAGCATTACGCACTTTTTGTCGCACTTCAGTTAAAGGAAAAGCTCGTTCCTAGGCCTTTTGTTTCGTTTTTCACCTGCTTTTATTTATCGCAATGAGTTCAGCTCATATTGCGGGGGGGGGGGGGGGGAGAAGGGCAATATGGGATTGAACTCAGGGAACACACGTTCGTGTATGAACGTTCATTTAGTGCAAATGACTGAGCCAAGGAGAAAATCGTTCCTGTGTAGATGGGAACATGGCCGAGCGCATTTGGGGATGAGCTCTTTTTGTACCTCCTCCATTTATTTACCTATTTCTTCATCTGTTTATTTTATGTGGAGATAAGGAATGGAAGAAACAGATGATGTAGATCTAGGGGTAAGCCATGCGAAAAAAAAAGAACAAAAAAGGGCGAGAAAGTAATCTCGTCTGATCCCATCGGCAAGCTTCCATCAGGCTTTATCAGCAACATTCGGCTCATACAATGGCAGTGTTCTGGCTACGGAGAGCGCAGCTGAGCCCCTCACTTTATATTATACTCTTGGGTGACGCTCCAAAGCCACAAAGCGAAATGATCTTCTCTTTTTCCTTTTGAATAGATTGGCCTCGCCTATATATGCTTGAAGTTCTGTGCACTCGCAGGAGAAAGAGAAGTGTGAGTTTTGCCTGAAAATTGGCCGCTTTGCATGCCACACTGAGAACTTCAATTTCCAGTGATGTTTTATTAAACACCACACATGCGGCTTTGACGGAGTGGGTGGGGGCAATGTTTTATTATTGAGTTATGGTAGTGATAATCTCTTTGTAGTTGATATACTAGATTGATTGGTTCCACGATCATTTTCGTTCTATTCTGCGCCAAGAGCAAATCTAAACACGAGCAATTCGGTGTAGGTGGTTGGGTTCAATGGGTTCACTTTTCAGAAGACAGTCTTTACGCGCACTGCACACACTGAAGGTTATAGCTTCCTCGCCGATAACTCATCAACGTTGTCCTAATAGTTGCTTTTAATGTCCCTTTAAGGTAGCTCCGTTGCTGAATTGAACTTGTTGTTTATAATGGGCGTTTGTTTATAATGGGTGTTTAAAACTGCAAGCTTGTGCATTAATACCAACCTCTCTTAATCGATATAGGATGACAAATAATGCGAGTGCTGTTTCAAAATCAGTTTACAAATAAATATTAACTTTGTTAACTGAAATTTGATTGACCAACTTGGGGGATTCTTTGCAGGTAAAGAGAGATTGCGAGATTAAGAATAGAAGACGGCACCGAGATCTTGTACATTAACTAGAGCACGTCGACAGATAAAGATGAAAAAAAAAGAGAAAAAAACACTCAAATCCGTGGAACACGCACAATCAAAATACAATTTCTCTGAAGCAGGGGACGGCAACATATTGAGGCGTTGGGCTAAAAGTGACATAAAGTCGTCATGGTGGGTGCCGGAAGTCAAAACGAAAGCGGAGGGTCGGGGAGGGGGGTTGCATGCGAAGAGAACATATTCGGTAAATGGACCACAGTGTACACACTTGATTCACAAATGGAGATTCTTTGATTGCGGTCCTTGCCGGGTCTAGTCTTTTAACGAAGCATTTTTCGCCGTCTTTCAGGCCTATCAAAAGAAAGGTATGGAAGACATTTCCATGGTTAAATGCGAAGATGGGGTACTAGGGGACACTGCGAACTCGAAATTATCTTTATTTGTTGCCGTATAACCTCATTTGAGCACGAAAATGCGATACCCCCTTTCAGGGCGGGGCTCTGGCATCGTGCTCAAAGCCGCAAAATACTTCCCCAGGGCCCCAGGTTACAGAGCTTTAGTCTAGAGGACGCCTGGCGGAAAACAGTTCTAGGTTGGCGACTTGTTTTATTCATTAAGAATACAGTCCAAACTGAATTTGACGTGGTGATTCGACGTGGAGGGGGGTTTAAAATATTTCAATAGATCAGAAAGTTTGTAAATTCAGGACAGGACTTCCGCGGCCTTCGAAACCTCACACTGTGCATAGCATCTCCCGAAGGTTACCGAGTCATTTTGTTTGCCACTAATACAAGCCCGCGCGTGTGAAAAATCTGCCAGGGCAGCCGGATCATGAATTTTTTCCATTGCAAGGCAAAAGAGACGATGTAGACATTCACGTGAAGTTAGGACAATCTGACTATATTCAAAGACGGGTAGAATCAATGCCATTAACGTGCGAGCAGACCCAGCAAGAAAGTTCCCAGATGATGAGTGCACTCTGTCGCGAAAACCACTTACCAACGAAAGCAGTTAACGGGATGCTCTGAGAGTATTTGCAGCAAAAACCGACCAGCACCACCAAGTGCCCCTTGATATGTATTAGCCCGGAGAAGTTGGAGTGGCGCCGCCTGGCAGATGACGTCATGACACGGACTCTTCGATGTGAGCGGCGGCGTGCCTACATAATGATGCGCTCGCTTCGTGCGCTGTTCCAACGTTTGCGCAAGCTTTTTGCTTGTCTCAATCTGAAGCAAACAGAATGAAGCAAACAGATTTAGTAACGTTTTAGGTAAACAATAAAAAGTTTACTTTTGCTGCTGCACAATCATGAGCAGGGCCGTATAGCGATGTGAGATGAGTGAAAAGGTCTTTGTCCCGCTGCTAATCGCGATGATCAATTCCATTCGGACGCGTGTGTGAAACATCAGAAAGGAAAATAGGGCGAGTTGGTACACTTCCATCTTAAACGAGTATTAGCGCGACGTAAACTGGGATGGGAAAGAGAACACAAACTACAGCGCTGACTCGCAACTAAAGTTTATTCAAAAAAAAAGCGGAATATATGACATCTAAAAAAAAGCAAAGCAAAGACAAGAAAAGAACGATTGCGCAAGCTCAAAGTGACAAAACTCTATAAATCGCTATGTGGCTAATGAAACGTGCAAGCTATCTGTGAGATATGAAACTTATAGACCTGATAGTGTTGTGGAAGGCTGGCTGATGCAATTATGCTGACGCGAAACACAAAAATTTGATGTTGCCACAAAGACCAATGGTCTCGAGAAATCTTGGAAGCTTTTTATATATCACTGAAAGGTGATAATCAAATAGTGGTTTTGGGACGTTAAACCCCACAAATCAATCAATCAAGGTGATAATTGCATCAGCCGGCCTTCCATAACACTATAAGGTGCAGAAGTTGCATATCTCACTGATAGCTTGCATGTTTGATTAGTCACATAGCCATTTATAAAGCTTTGCCACTTTGAACTGGCGCGATGGTTGTTTTCTTGTCTTTGCTTTGTTTTTTTTTAGATGTCATATATTCCGCTTTTTTTAGGAATAAACTTTAGTTGCGAGTCAGTGCTGTCGTTTGTCTTCTCTTTCCCATCTCTGTTTACGTCGCGCTAATATTCGTTTAATATGCGTGTGTGAGAATCAAGAAGACACTTCCGCTTGGATACAACAATCTCATTGACGCATATTCATGTGTTTTTGAGAAGAAATCAAGGTACAATAGTTACATTGCAAGGTTGAGACGTGCATGGGTGATTCTTTTTGGGGATATCAGGGTTTCTCCCCTAGAATATTTTGTACCGGAGGAATCCAAGTATCTACGGACAGCACTTCACAAGTGTGTCAAGCCGCGCGCTCACGTGCAGCATCGAGTATCACAACATATACCGGAAGGCACTCACCCTAGAATAACACCACCGCTGTTGTGTGTTTTTCTCATGTACCTGCTCGCTCAACTCGCTGTTCAGATTCATGTTCCTCTAGCAAAAATGTTTAAGCTTTAATTGACCCAAATCATTGATGGTAAAAGCGGTGGAGGTTAGGTGCGGAAATTTCTATTGCGGTCTCTTCGTGCAGAATCTTAGCAACGGTGCAGTTGCGCTCCGAACTATCAGTTTATATGGCCACCTCATGTGTTAAGTTTCCTTGCAGTTGATTACCCGTTGGTGGCCATGATGTGCAAGATCAGTCATCGCCTCATCAAGGCACAGGTTGTTTAGGTATTGAATGGGTCCAGAAGCATATAGGTTGAAATTTTTTTCGGGGTTGGGGCAAGGCACCTATTTTAAATGGTCATTTTTTTTTCTCAGTATGAGCAAAAATATGGGGGGGGGGGGTTGGTAGGGGACAGGCCCGGTGAGCCATTCCCTGGTTACGCCACTGCTTGGGCCACGTCTGTGAGTTCCCCATAGAAAGAGTTCATTTCAACTTTCTGACGTTTGCATTGACATTGTTGCTATCAGAGGTGCTTCCGTGTAAAGCTCCCATTAGCGTTTGTGAGGTGGTGGTAGAACACTCCAGCATTTCACACGAATCAGGGTATAAAACTACATAATCCTTGGCAACTGTTGAGAAGAAACCTGTACATATGATCCCAGTGAACGGAAATCTTATTATTCCCGAAATGGTTGTGCGTGGGGCAATATTATTTTGAGCTATTTTGTTTGACGAATATGTTAAGTGAGTGCTTATGACGGCCATGTTCATGTAATGTCTCCTGCTGGAGAAAGCGCAGCTCTGTCAAATCATTTAGATCATTTGCAGATGCAGGCATCACTTGCATGGTAAAGCGGAATCTATTTAGTGAATAGAAAACATTTCTATTTCATTTCTCATACTTCGGCACAGACATTTTGTGAACCCGGAGTATATGCCTAGTTGTAATAACGTTAGTACCACTTAGCATATTTTCTTAGTACCCATTATGTGGTGTACGCCACAAAAGCAACGAACGTCTTCTCCTGTATCACCAATTTCACAATAAATCATCAGTTTGGATGGGAGTCTGCCTATCGTAAGCTAAATTATGGAAACTTCTTACAGCTTTAAAAACTTTCACTAGTTGTGAAACATTGCACTCTGTATGTTGAGAAATTTGCGTCACAAAATTGAGGAATAATTACAATCGCTAAATACCTTGTGCACGGCAGGCGCAAAAAAAGGCAAAAAAGGCGCAGAAAAAGGCGGTCGGGGTGATGTGACGTGATTTCACATCGCCACGACCACAGCGACGCCAGTGTTTGTTCTTGTGGCTAATGCATGTGCACCGCCGTGATCGACTGTGGTGGTGTACATCTAGTCAAGATAAAACTATCGTGACTATAGCATGGCTAACAATTTCAATGCTCTCGCGTAGCAGCACATGCCCCCCCCCCCCCAAAAAAAAAATCATATCATATCCACGAAGTGATTGATGATGAGTGGAGCGAAATGTTCGTCCATGTGTCCATCTGTCCGTGCGTCCGAACGGAAGCAAGGACGGATGGGTGGGCAAGAGCATGGATTCATGGACATACGGACGGACGAATGGGTGGAAGCACGGACGAAAGTACGAACGGACAGACAGACGAACGGATGGATGACGGACAGGTGGACGAACGGAAACATCGGTAAACAGGCACACGGACGGCCGCACGGACGGATGAATGGACAGACAGACGAACAGATGGATGCACGGGCAGGTGGATGAACGGAAGCGTGGATAAACAGACAGACGGATGGGCGCACGGACCGAGTAATGTACAGATGGACAGAAGCACGGACTAATGAATGGACGGACGCTTCACCACACTCATCATCATCTACTCCTTGAATATGCGGTCAAAACCACTAATGTTATCTAGTTATATTATTTCCAAGGACATATAGACACATTGTTATCTAATGAGCAGCTCATAAGCTAGAGGTGGTTAAATACTACTATTGCTACAGAGAAGGAAACGAACCACGGCGTAAGGTGCTTCCCCCCTGACGCCTTTTGTGTAAATGTTGGGGAAAAATCAGTGAAGTGTTGCTCATTTACTTCTGAAAACACTTCGTCGAATCGAGCTCAATGATACCAAAGCTTCATTGATTCCAGCTGATGGCAACAATAAACTGCATTTGTACCTGCCTGCTAATATAAATTTCTAAGTTAAATTGTAAAGAAGTGCAAATTTACAGCTCGCTTTTCTTGCTTGACACATTATTAATAGGAATAACAGGCAATGATGCCAAGGAAAGTACTGGAGATGTTGTTACTAGTGGTTTTATGTAAACGTGGGGAAACAAAAGGTTTGACAGAAAGAATAGGATGTTGGTAGTTTGTATAATCAGCTTTCGCTGCTGCACCTAAAACATCACGTTTATAGTATATATGAAAACGTTTCTTCAATATCAATGCGCTGAAGATAGTGTCAGCTATCAATTTTATGGAATCATTTCGAAGGAAGTTCAGCCTTGTAAACGAAAATATTTATTTCAGAGTTCACAGATACGATAAGGGTTGGTCTTACTAAACAGCACGATCTAAGAAAAGAGCGACCATGCATTTCATTCTACCGCATAAAATAAATGTGCTTTTGAAAAGGCTGAAGCCAGCGAAATTTGCTTCCAGCGTTCTTACAACCGACCTAAGTTCACTTGGACGAATTGATTGATATGCGGGGTTCAACGTCCCAAAACCACTATATGATTATGAGAGACACCATAGTAGAGGGCTCCGGAAATTTCGATCACCTGGGGTTCTTTAACGTACACTCAAATCTGAGCCCACGGGCCTACAACATTTCCGCCTCCATCGGAAATGCAGCCGCCGCAGCCGGGATTCGATCCCGTGACCTGCGGGTCAGCAGCCGAGTACCTTAGCCACTAGACCACCGCGGTGGGGCAGTCCGCTAGTATGAACAAAAATAGAATAAAAAAAACAAGCACCTCTGCGGTGTGCTCGCCCAACGCCTCTACTCCCACTTCCCTGTGAAAATTACAGCGCAATTCCTCGAAACAGACTTCCCTTCTTTCAGTATAAGTAGGATATCCCATAGGCCCAAAGAAGGAAGTGCTGTGAATTCTTGCATTTTACCTGAAAAAAAAGTTTGGTATTTGCACCTTTGTATATAGTGAAGACAAGAGTAAACAAGTAGTAAATAAGAAGAGGCAAGGGGGTTAACCAGTTTAGAACAACGGGTTCGCTCAGTTAACCAGCTGAAGCAGCTTGATTGGTATGTTCGAAAATTGAAGTCGTTTTTCAAATTTTCTTTCAACTTCATCTTGTGAACAACCAACGCACACATTTCCTTGAATAGCGCCTGTGAACGAGCATTTATATATTTGTAAACAAGAAAAAGTGCCAAAATAATCTTCACAAAAAAGAGACAATACACACAGAAAGAACATCCTATGCTCGAAATTTCCGAAGCTGCAACTGGGGTATTACTATTAGCCATATCACTGTTTCGGTGTGTAAAACCGCAGATATCGAGATATTATTTCCTCTGAGGATGTGATCCTGGCCGGTATAGGACTAATTTCAACGTAGCGGTGGCCTGTGGTCACACATATTCTTGCTTTCTTTTGATGATTGACAATCTGACTGTGTTGGATCATGTCTCGAGCTTAAACAAAAATACTACCTCGACCACGCAGTACATTTACATAAACATAAACAACTGTCAGCACATCAAGCGGGGTTCGTTTTCTCCTTTCCATTTTCTTATTTTGTGGTTGTGCTCAAGCAATGGCCGCTTTTCATTGAGTCGCCGTGGTGATGGTGGGCGGCGGCCTTCGACAATGCGTTGTCGTCTACGATTTGACAACTGCCCATGCTATATATCATTGTTATTGCAGGAGTTCTTTCGGCACTGCTCATGTCCGTTTATGTTCGTCTGTGAAAGACGTGCGAAGCTTGTCTTTCGGCCTGCCTCGTTTTGGTAGGCCGACGTTCGTTCATTACCAGTGTAAATGCCATGTAAATACAAGAAATGGACATATTGACCAAGGAGGTTTAAAAACAAATCGCTGGAGTGGAAATTTTTGACCATGCGTGAAGCCATGCCAACCATTCGCGGCTGTAGCAGCTTTCTTACTAGGGGCATGATGAGCTGTTGACGTTCAGCGATTGAGAATGAACGTTAACCTAGCACGCCCAACGAGTTCAGCGTGGCAACTTTGACGGATCAGATAGTGCCCAAAGTGCGTCTTCGTGTTAGTAGTTTTCTTTGGTAAGGCTTGAATTCAAGGCAAACTTTATTGGAGATTAACCCCCGTATTCTAGAACATCCCTTCACTCAACGCTACACCTTCACTTGAGAAAGCCGATGGGAGCGCCGTCTCTAGGCACGGCCGCTCATTGCATATCAGTGATAATCTGCTGCAATTCTTGAGTAGCGCAGCGTCATTTTCAGCCGAGCGGTGGCGCAGTGCTCAACTCTGTCAAGTGAAGGGTGGAAGTCAAGTCGAGGAGCGTTTGCAAATACGGGGGTAAGTCACCCATACTAGTCAGTGAGAATTATTTCTTCGAAAGAACTATGTTTTATATGATAATTATGGTAGCCTGTAAACTAACAAACCAAAGGTGCTTGATGTCTAAGTGGGCCCCACCAGAGAAAAGCATGCTTCTGAGATTTTTGGAGGGCAAAAGCAGGCTTGTCTACTGCTGGTAAAGCATTGTGGGAGCTTCCACTCAAGCATTTCCTTTTCAACCTTTTTGATAGTCACCTTTTATTTGTGCTTTTTCTTTACCTTGTATTCTAACTATGTATACATTTCTTTAAGCAACAAATGTTTTATGTATTCGTGAACGTTCTGTTCTGTTGAAATGTTATTGATCTTCACTGTCTGTGAGAATAGATTTCTCTGAACACAGTGCTCATAATCGTTCACATTTATTCTAAACGGATCTTTCTTGCGCGAGCAGCAAACAACCGCCGATGTTCAAACGCTGAGACAGCGGGTCATTCTCCGATGTCTTATTACCCCTGCCTGCATGCGGTCATAAATCAATGTGCAGGTTTGGATGTTTTGCTTGGTCGTCAAAACATGAGCGCTTCCTCGTTCAAAGGCGCTGCGATCGAATTGTCCCCACCTGTCTCATTAGTCGGGGCGAACGCAAATAATGGCCGGCTGAACTAAATGACGCGTGGTTTCCGCACGTGCCTGGTCGCACTGGTCTTCGAGCTTTCCCACAGTACACGCACCGCATGATAACGGAGCATGCTGTTGTAACCTGGTGGTCTGCGCGGCAGCAGCACAGCATTCGGCAGCAGTTCAGCCTGTAGGAAGCACCGCTACGACTTCATAAACCTAGCGGTCATTTCGACTGTCGTTCCCGAAGCCGCAGGAAGGGTGCATATCGATTTTAAGAGTAAGGGGATATGATTAAGCGCTCGAAACCGCACTTCGGCGAAGCGAGCGAAATGATAGCGTTTCAACAAATGTTCATCCAAATTAGAAAAACAAAACAAAAGTCCGTGCGCGTCGTGCCATAGTCCTGAGTGTTCTGCAACGTTCACATAAAATGCAACTCATCACTTCTCCTTTATTTATTTTTTTGTGCATCGTGGTCACAGCGCTGTAAAATATTACAGCCGAGAGCGAGCTTTGTTAGCACGATAGAGGCCACTCCGTCATGGAGACGCATGAGCTTCCTGCAACTCATGTCCCGTTTGCTTTACCAAATCCACCAGTGTGCTATAGCGGCCTATGCAGTGGTCGTAAATACGAAGAAATCATTTATCCAGGGAGCAATACGAACCGCTTCAGATGTGCACGAGTGATGAAGCATACAGTCAGCTAAACTTTTGTCCTCTAATAGTGCAGAATGCTTCTTCTAATTGATGCCACCGCCTTCGATTCGCCGCATGCAAAGCGAATAAATTCATACTGTAAGCAACCGATAATGCGATGAAACCGTTTCCATGAGAACTTAGAAGTCCGCCTTGTGCCCAAACTTTGAAGCGTTATAATTCAAAGCTATAGTCTAGTACACGTCAGGCTACGTGCGCGGTAGTATTCTAGTGTGGGATAGTTATTTTTTTTTCTAAGTGCACACCTTATTTTCAATCATTGTATAAAACAAAGCAATAAAAAAGAAATGTTTCTTTCCCTGATTTCTACATTTTTTGCGCGGTCAACAGTTTAACTACAAAAAACATTTAAATTGTTTTTCAGTCGCATAGCCTTTGTACAATGCATGCAGTCGTACATTGAGAGAGATATATATGGTATGAAGAAAGGCAGGGAGGTTAACCAGAAAGCATGTGTCTGGTTTGCTATCCTGCACTGGAAAGGAGAAACGGGAGCCAGAAAAGTAAGAAAAAGGGAATGAGAGAAAGAGACCAGGACGTAAGCGAAAGCACGCAAACACACTAAAACGTCACAAACGTTCGATGAAGCGGGTTGATCGCAGAAACTTCAGGAGGGCCTTCGTCACTTTTTGGCGTGAAGCTCAATCTTTCCCATCATCATCAGCAGCAGTAGCAGCAGCTTCCCTACGTCCACTGCAGGACAAAGGCCTCTCCCATGTTCCGCCAGTTAACTCGGTCCTGTGATTGCTGCTGCCAATTTATACCCGCAAACTTCTTAATCTCATCTGCCCACCTAACCTTCTGTCTCCCCCTAACCCGCTTGCCTTCTCTGGGAATCCAGTTAGTTACCCTTAATCCCCAGCGGTTATCCTGTCTACGTGCTACACGTCCGGCCCATGTCCATTTCCTCTTCTTGATTTCAACTATGATTTCCTCAACCCCCGTTTGTTCCCTAATCCACTCTGGTGTCTTGTTGTCTCTCAAGCTTACACCTACCATTTTTCTTTCCATTGCTCGCTGCGTCATCCTCAATTTAAGCCAAACCCTTTTTGTAAGTCTCCAGGTTTCTGCTCCATAGCTAAGACTTAGCTATGAAGCAGATACCTGGAGACTTATAAACAGGGTTATATAAGACCTTTATCTTACCGGTACTACCGGTAAGATACAGCTGTTATATACCTTCCTCCTGAGGGATAGCGGCAATCTACCTGTCATAATTTGAGAGTGCTTGTCAAATGTGCTCCACCTCATTTTTATTTTTCTCGTTACTTCAACCTCGTGGTTCGCCTCCACGGTTATTACCTGCCCTAAGTAGAGATGGTCTTTTACAACTTGAAGTGCACTATTACCTATCTCGAAGCACTGCTTACTTTCGAGGTTGTTGTACATTACTTTCGTTTTCTGCAGATTAATTTTAAGACCCACCTTTATGCTCTCCTTGTCTAACTCCGTAATCATGAGTTGCAATTCGTCCCCTGAGTTATTCAGCAATGCAATGTCATCGGCGAAGTGCAGGTTACGAAGCGCAGGTTACCGCCCACATTTTTCCGATATTCCAAGCTTAATTTTTCGGAAAGCGGCTGGTCGTCGAGGCGTGCAAACACTGCTTGCAGAGACTGTCTCTGACAGTTTTACTGAGGACACCAGCCAAAATATGTTTGATGGAAGTTTCCTCAGCGCCGCAATGATTTCACGCAGCACTGTCTGCCCATCCGATGCGGCAAGCAAATGCGTTAGTATAAAAGACACCCCAAGTCACATGCGACAGAGAACGATTGTCCCAGATCTGGATAACCTAGATGGAATGAATGGAATGGAAAGTCATAGGCTTGAAAAGTATTAAACGAACAAAGCTTTTATAGTAGAGCTGGTGTCTTCGTTTCTGACACTTGTTCTTGTCCACCTATTGTCCGTGGGATTATACCCACTGTTGGGGATTGGCCAAGAATTGAGTGGCTTAATGAAATAATGTGCAGTTTCAGAATAATGGAGATTATATATTAGCAAGATTACTGACGACCTAGGAAATTGCGGTGCTTGATCTCCTGATACTTTCCAGATATTAGTTGATTTCAAACTACTGCTGTGCCTTTAATAAAAAAATAACAGAAATGCTGATCAATTATTACCAGTGACGACGCAGCTTATGAAGCTCTTGCTGTTTTACAGTTCAGCCAAATATTTATGTCTTCGATAATCTAACCAAATACGGAAACAACTCTGTATATTGGCGTTCACTGCGCAGAGTGGCCAGCACGACCGTCGTCTAATCATTACACCTACTTTAGCTCTCTTTGAAAAGGAATAGATGAATTTTTCAACAAAACTTCAAACTTTTGTTTTAGCGTAAAGTGTGACGCATATTGCAACAGGACCGAACTCACAAGTTTTCTCTTTTTTGCGGGCGTTTTACCATTGGTCCACTGGATATGCCTAACATATGATTAGCTAAAGTATTTTCCAGCGAAAAAGTTTGCTTTACGATGTTTTAGAGAATACGAACCAAATGTTTTAAATTGAACTGTCAAATCAATAGTCCAACGAAGAATACAGCTGGGCGAATCATTAGCTTTATGCGTGCTATTCTTTAATCAAGAGGTCCACTTTTCTGATTCACTTTAATCTCTTTATGGCATCCGCGTCACCAGCACTCAATTAGAGAAGAAAGTTCATTAGTTACCATTGGAAAATAATATTTGACTTATACAATGTGCGCGCTAATGAGTCATTTGCTTTGAAGTGGAATCAGGCCCACTTTTAGTTAGTAAAAATCCACCCGAAATCATTCCTTGGTATATAGATACTAGATGTGAGTAATTAATAATCACATTCAAACGAGAAATTCTTAATCTGATATGGTTTTGAGCCAACGCTATTGATCGTATATTTTCATCATGGGCTATTGAAGCCCCTCAGATTTGTTGTCATGGCTATTTTGTACGCTCTAGAATATGGATAAATAATTCAATACACCAATTTCTTTTTACGTATTAAAATCGTAATAAACTTGTGGGGCACACCGCCCAGCGTGCAGTCGAAATGACTTCTGCATTTGGCGCTTATATAGCGTGCCGGGAAACATCAGCATGTTAGCATCACTTGCTTTTTTCTCGCACCGACTGCATCGAATTGCGGCTTCTGCAACTTCGAAAAGCTCATATATATATATATATATATATATATATATATATATATATATATATATATATATATATATATATATATATATATATATATATTGCTCTATAAAATTGTACATATAGGCGTACACTTTACTACTGAGCAATGAAGTGGTGGCGCCTTCACCTAACGTAATGATCTCTTCCTCATCGGCGCGTATTCAGCAGCTTTCTTGCGTGCTTGTGATTCGTTCACGCTGTTTACAGTTTGCTAATATTTCGGATTGACGTCGTTTTTTACCAATACTTTGTCTCAGAAATGGCACGCAGTGACGTTTACGGTGACGTGGCTTGGCTTGCGTGTCTAGAGATTTACGACTACGGGACAACCATGGGACAAGCGATCCACGAATCACGCTCATGAGCGCACGCCATGTGGTACAAATACAGGATAGCTGTATAAAGCCGCATCATCTCATGGTAACACCTTGTTGTTTTCAAAAATAGTTCCAAAGCTCGGAAAAAATGTGGTTAGGCATAGTCACTACAGCATGCACAAGCCGATTGAAGGGCTACCGGCATCGCTATGAATTCTCAGCGTTGCTGGACAAAAAGGCACATCGTTGTTCAGAGCCTTTTAAATGGAAAATACTGCTTATGAAATGACTACGCGCCTTCGAAGGTAACTACATTAGCTGCGAACACCGTGAAATGCAATCTTTTGGTCACTCCGAAAAAACTGGGTAAAAAAAAAATTGTCCGTCCCTTTAAAATATAAGATTTTAGAACTACAGACCTGCTTTTTAGTGCTTCTTCTGAAAAATCCTGCTTATTGTGCGCCGAGCTTCCTCCACCTTTCAGTGAAAACAGTAAGGAGCATTCCAGGGTTCAGCAGTTTTCTACTGGTACCAGACCATGCACTCTACGGGAGTCTGAAAACCACTGGCGAACTCGCACACGCGTTAGTATTGTCTCAACTACTCAGTGGCGTACCAACTCTATCGCGAAAACCTACCTCACTTGTCAGCCGGGACACACACACACATATATATATATATATATATATATATATATATATATATATATATATATATATATATATATATATATATATATATATATATATATATATATATATATATATATATATATATATATATATATATATATATATAAAAGAGCCTGCAACCAAGAGTGAGCATTCTCGAAAGTGGGAGGGGGTGCTCAGCCCCCCCAACTTTTCTTAGTGGGGGGCTCGCGCCCCCCTTGCCCCCTCCCCCCCGCGGCTGATACGCCTATGCGTGATCTACTCCGTGACAACAGCGGCTTCAGAAAGAGAGTTTCAGAAAGTTGACATATATACTGAAAGTTTTCAACGTGTACAGTAAAAGAGGCAGCTGCACAAGAAAGGGACGTAACGGATGCGTCGACGTGCCTGAACGGCACTTTTTCTCCTCCTTTGACGAATGGTCCGACGTGCCACCGAGGTTGGAACAGATTGCGCAAGATTACTGATGGTCTAGTGGTCCGTGATGAATGAATGGTCCATCCCGGAGAGTTAATCTAGGCGTTGTGAACGTGTTCTAATTAATGCCGTCTCGTAGAAAACAAGCGCGCTGGCAGAAATCGGTTAGGATTTGATATGAGAGCCTCGTAAGTGTTTCCGTGTGATTGTCAAAAGCGCACAATATTGCCGAACGATAGTGACGGTGTAGATGCCAACTGAGGTTTTACTAAACACAGCTTTTTGTTGAGTGCACTCGCGGTCATAGTAGCAATAATAATAGTACTATCTCGAGCTTTACGCGTCATAACATCAGAATAATAACGAGGTATGATGTAGTGTAGGGCTCCGAAAGTTTCGACCACTTGGCGATACCATAGCTTAAATATTTATAGGGGGGGAGGGCGCTTGTTAAAAGCTTCGGAAACCACCTATGTTTATCATTTGTCTTTTGTAAAACATTCCACTCTATATGAATTTTGGGGTAAAAAAAGCCCGCGTCTATACTTTGATGCTGGATGATTCCCCGTTTCCTAATATATCCAAATAGAAGTGAAAATAATTTCATGGTTTAGTGCACACCCTAATGCCAATTTATTCGACTGCTTGTGGTTTATTGGACCCTGTTTAGTTATATTTGTGAGACTGCAACGACAGGGTATAGCTAAGCAATTTTACGATGGCTATCTGGCGTGGTAACAGTGTAACGGCGAATGAAAAAGAAAGTAAAAACAATGGTTCCATGGTTTCACACGCACAGTACCAGTTGCCAGCTGACTTTAAGCACCATTACGAAGACCTAATGTTTAAGTATACCAAAAAAATAAGAGTTGATCCTTTTTTCGTAGAAATTGTCAAAGCAAACCTTGTCTTCACACGCGCACTTACAGCTCTGTTAAATGGCCAGAAATACTTTTTGCACAACTCAGCATTATTACTAAATTGGGCCGGCATAACTACTTTTGGCGTGGACGCGCCGCCGCTGTAGATTTGCCGTCACGTCGTTTTGAAAAGGGAGCCAGAACTCAAGCAAAATGCAGCCAAGTTTAGCCAAACGTAGCTCTGTCAGAGTTTGGTCAGTTATGTCCGCGGTTATGTTAGGCAACTGCACAAAACATCACTTCAGTGATGTTGCGAACACTTGAATAAACAATGCCATTGTTTTCTACAAGATAAAAAACTTCAAAAATAACAGAACGAATTGTTTACACCCACTGATGCAGTTTTTTTTCGAAATCCCAGACCGAACTCATTAAAAAGGTCAAAGATGCTTGATTAAAATAAAATGTTTTTATCCACTGAACTTTATAAGTCTAAGATATAGGTGTATCAGTCTAACTTCATGCAGTGATATTTTAAAGATGTACAGTCGAGCTTCATTTTGTTGCGAATATTCGTTGTAACCAAGCTCAGAAGCAAAGACTCCTGCACCTCAACTTTCAAAGCCAGGTGGGGTGAAGACATGCGTGCGCACTGGCTGACACGGCAGAAACGCTGGAAAATACTTTTTTATATCTGCAATTGATAGAAAATTGGTTATTTAATGCGAAAATATTCAGCGATGATCACAATACTACGTAATACAAATTCTGAGCAACGAAGTTGTTTGAGCATTTTGATTCCGTGACAAGTGGAGGCGCGACTACTTCGCTAACCGGGAGACTGAAGAAGACAGCGTGTGGGCGCGTTCCAGAACAGCCGCCGCACACAGAGCTTCATTGCGGTAGCGCTGCATTTCCAAATGTGGTATCGGTACGTACCTTCACTGCATAGATCAGTAGTGACGTCATCGGCAACCAAATGACGGTGCGCACTACTGTGGCGTCACGGGTGGCCGTCGAGAGACGTGTTGTATTGCCACCTTCGTTCTCTCCTTCTCGCGCTCTCTCCACTATTGTCGTGTTTCATCCTCCGCTTCACTCCACGTTCGCTCTATTTCGTCCTTGTTCCTTCTGCCGGTCGCAAAGACGCCAATGACAATGAACGCACTTTTAAAGTGTCTGAGACATGCACTCAAAAACTATTTTTATGAAGGGTGAAGTCATGCACAGGAAACTGGATGCAAAACCTAAGAGTCCATTAGGGCGTCTCACGCACAAACTGCCCACCTCGGTGGAACAGTGACGACAGGGATCGGCATCATCTGACCCGAAGGTCGAGCGTTTGATCCCGGTCATCGCATATCGAAGGATTGATTGATATGTGGGGTTTAACGTCCCAAAACCACCATATGATTATGAGAGACGCCGTAGTGGAAGGCTCCGGAAATTTTGACCACCTACGGTTCCTTAACGTGCAGGCAAATCTGAGCATACGGGCCTACAACATTTCCGCCTCCACGCGTATCGAAGGCGGCGCAATGGTAGAGGCCAATATAGTGTGCGATGTCAGTGCACGAAACAAAATAACAAATGGTAAAACTTCTTGAGCCCTGCATGACGGCGTATTTCATAATCATGTTGCAGTTTTGGTACAAAACACTCCAATTATTATTATTATTATTATTATTATTATTATTATTATTATTATTATTATTATTATTATTATTATTATTATTATTATTGATGCACGAGAGGCACACATAGCGCTGTCCCCACGCACGAGAAGGCACAAGGCACTGCAGTCGCTAACACAGCCGCTCATTGCGCTCCGCGTTCACTCTCTTTCGTCCCTGTTCGCCAAACTAGTTACGTCACGACATCCACAACGGCAACGCCACTGAAAGCAGAGAGAAGCGCCTAAAGAGCTGCGTTCTGAGAAGTATCCAGAAGCCAGAAGTATTGTTCGCTACAGGCACTAAGAAAGTAGCCAATCTGGTTCAAAGTCGCCACTATACCGCGGGAACCTTGCCATGTTGGCACCCATTGTTGCACCTTCACCAAACATTTTCATACATATTAGGAAGTTTTTGAATAGCATTCTCTTATTAGGCCTTCGCTGCGGTCTTCCGCTATTGCCGTCACTTAACGGGGTCCCGCAAGCAGTTAGCGTACGACGCATGCGTAGTGGCTCGAAACGCTAACGCTAAACTTTGCTAATGCTATGAGAAAGCTCTCCAATGTTTGTAACAATATTCCTAGCAGACAAAGTGAAACTGTTATTCCTGCGTATAGTCGGGAGTGAAGACCGAGTGTGTTTGCTCTCAAGTTCTCAAGATCAAACAAACAAAAACACAATAAAAAACAGGGGTTAACCAGTTGCATCTTAGCGTCAACATAAGCGAACAAAAATGCTAACGAATAGTGATAACCCTAGCCAGTGCTTTGCTTAAAATGTTGAAGTTTCCACAGGTGGCATTGAAAGACATGTTGATGCCTTCATATGTCTTCTAAATGCGAAACATGTCCCTGCGTGCTGCAAGCACATTTGGAGTCTGTCTATCTATCTATCTATCTGTCTATCTATCTATCTATCTATCTATCTATCTATCTATCAGCCGCCTACTTCTGGGTGTTCTGATGATCATCCGCTTAACTTGGGATAAACCAAAATTACTATAGTAGCATAACTTAGTTTGACGAACATGACTCGCTGGACATCACATGAATTACGTCGCAATCCCGTGACCTACGTCGTGAAACACTTCCTACCAGACTATGGCACATAAGCCGGGGCGGGTATGTGCCACAGGTGATTGACACATCATATCCACCCAAGAACACATCACATCATATCCGCAAGAACACACACGGGTAATCAAAAAAAACGCGTGAGTGTTGGAAAAATGCTTACATTGGCTGCAGTTACCCGACAAGTGTAAAGAAGAAATGTCACAGCAGGATTTCAACCCAGCATTCTGCGTGGCAACCAAGAATGTTACCACAGAGCCATACTAAGTCTTGCAACTGCTTTGAAAATAGGCCGCCATTTTCTTCAAGCGTCAATTGGGGATGCAGTGATGGTTATCCAATTTTGTAAACATTAATACGTACTCACACGATAGAACCATCACGTTGAGCCAATACCGACTGCAGTTATTTGCAATGCACTGAAGGTGAATAATAGTTTATATCAACTAAGAAAAGGCGCGAAGAGACATTGATAATTTAAATTTGAGAGTGTTAAGAAAAAAGAAATCAATGCATCTCCACGAAGTGAACGGTGACAACTCAGTAAAGCTATAGTTTTTAAGGTCCATATGTCACAAAACGAGTGCTCAAAAAGGGCGCGCCGCCAAATTCTCGCGACGAAGCGCCAGAGTGACGCCGCGAGGTCCACGATAAAAAAAACATCCAAAGACTCCCCGGGTGCGCGCCTCTCCCCTCGGAAGCATGGGTTCACCGACGAACCTCCTCACCCCACACCAGCTGCCGAGCAAGCTCTCGAAATTCCTAGATGGAAAGGGGCGTGGTGATGCCGGGTTGTGTCATCCGTCGCGGACGGCCTTCAAACCGTCTCGCCCTCCCCCAGCCTTCGCTGCGCATTGCGCCGACGAAATTATGAGAATTTTCTGGAATCGCGCGCGGAAGGTATTTAATCGAGCAGCCGAGATGAGAGATCAGGAGAAGACGGAAGTTAGCGCCAGAGTGCGAAGGGATTCCGCCGTGTAGTCGACGAAGGTTTTGTCCGTAGGGGCAAAGCAGGAGAAGAAGAGGATTTCCCCCTGAGGGGTGAAGGCTCGAGCTACTGGCAAGAGCTTGTGTCTACCGCTATCGAGCGAAGACGCGTGGCAACAGCTGCGTGTGTGAAGCCGACGTGTTTCCGGCGAAGAAGTTTGAAGCTTGGAGAGTGGCCATTTGAAGACGCGAGGTTTCCTGGAAGAGAAACTTCGGCGAGGTTTCCTGGAAGAGAAACTTCGGGGGCAGCGGAACGACAGAGGTTTCCTGGAAGAGAAACTTCGGGTGCAGCAGAACGACAACAACGCTGGACTTTGAGTGAGTGATTCTCGGAAGAGTATCATCCAGATTTTTGTTCCAAGAACTTTGGACTGAATAGGTTTTCTATCTCCTTAGTCTTTAAGTGTCTTGGTTGTTCAATGCATGCGACTGCATTGTAGTGCGTATTGTTGTCTGTGTCCGTTGTTCCGTGTGTGGCTGATTGCACTGTGTAGTACGTTGTTTGATTGGTGACATATTGTATTCAACTATTGTGTAGCGTGCATACTTGTGTATTGTTTTGATCTGCCATTATTGAGAATATAATTTTGTTTTGGTTATCAACTCTCGGCTCTGACTTGTTCTTTGGGCCACAGCCGGCGTTCGCTGGCCGCGCCAAAAAGGACCACTTCTAAATTGTCCACGCTTTCGTGGTGCGGTTCGGGGGCCGATACTTCAGCCCTTGGAATTAGCCCGGCGATCGCCTACCAAATTAACGAGACCTGTGACACCATATTGTCTACGTTAAAGTCGCCGAAAAAATACAGGCAAACCTATGAACGGACGAATGGATTGGCGGACAGGTATGCACGAACGGATGGACAGATGGATCAATGAATGTATGGACGCTTGGACGGATGGACTGGGGGGACGGATGCATGGACGAATGGACGGCATGGGTGCTCATGTACTGCGCTGTCATATAGTTGATTGGACATAGAATCTCGCAACTGTGTTTCAAGTAGGGTGTGATGTTCGTGAAACGCCAATTCCGGTGGCAGCACTGGCTATCAAATGTTATAAGCAATACATACGTACTCTTATATTACAGCTACCATGTCGAGCTAACAACAGCTGTAGGGAAACGCTATTCACTAAAGATCACCTATATAAGAGTGTCGAAGGCCACCATCCTCGCTGGCACAAGCATTGCATAACAGCTCACCACTTTTGGTATTGCTAATACCCATGTTCCTACTGGCACCGTTACGCAAACGTAAACATGCTTCATTTGTACATTTCTACACGCTTCTATACATAAAGTTACGTTTCGCCAAATAAAAAAGGTACAATAGAGTCAACTTCTCTCCGCATGCTTCGCATAACATCGATTCCCAAGGTACGTGGGATCTGCGAATTTTTCGTTCTTTGTAAATAAACCATCAGTACGTTTATCAACTCTTTGTACTATGTTTTTTAATGCTTGAAGCGTTGTGCTGTTTTAGGGCTTGTTCATAATCAAAAAAAGCAAAGATTATCATCCCACCTGCTCGTCGAGTCACTTTGCATACAATATACCACTAACATGATAAATCGAACATTAGGTCCACTTTTTGAGGTATCACCAAGCACGTTTCGTCTTTCGACACATATACAATAAAATGCCACCATTCTATTTTTATTGTGAAAAAGACACCCATTTTCGGCACCGAAACACCGATTCAGTTTTGTGTTCCTTTTAATTGGCAAGCGTAAGTTTTGTTGAACCTTGATTTTTTGTTGCCAGACAAATTTTCGTCACACCGCAGATTTAGTTACCTCATTCAATAGCTTTCTGCAATATAAGCTGTTGATTACAATATAAACAACCTAACACGGCAGTTCCCCAGTCTCATAGCATATAGTGTTCTAAATCACCATGCATATTTAGGGGCGAAGCTCTTTAAAGCGGCACCCGTTCGTCCCTCGTCGTAGTACGTAACATGTCCCACACTTTGACCTGCAAAGTGGTGCTGGTGGAAGATTTCTCCTGTGCGTTGAACAAAAAAAATTCGCAGTGTACACGTAAACTAAAAGCCGAATTCTGTCTCTCATTCCACATTAGCAGCCATTGGCATGTACATTGACTACTATCTGACAAGAAAGGGTTGCTACGTTATACTCGCTGGGCGTAACCTCCTTGGTTTCAGACAGGTTTAGCGATCTTTGGGCCGCAGTGCCATGAATACAGTGAACGAGTATATACCATGAACTCGAGGTGGTTAAAGGTGGGAAGTAGACACGAAGCACAAGCTGTAAGAAAGTGTGCGTGTGCCACCTCCCGTTTGGTCCTTGGAATGTCCGCTGGATGGTGGTGCTTCTATATGGGGAATATATGATGAAAAGATGCGAGATGGTGGTACTTGGAGTGTTGACTAGATGGATGAATGGACACACAGACAGATGCATGGATGGACGCACGGATGGCTGCACGGAAGGATAGACGCATGAACGGACGCAGGGGCGGATGCATGAAAGAACGCAGGGACGGACGCACGCGCGGATGAACGGGTGGACGCACGGACGGTCACACAGACGGATGCACGGAAGGAGGGAAGCAAGAACGAATGGACGGACGGACGCTTCACCCTACTCTCCCTCATTCACCCCGTGGATATACTGCCATTTTTTCCCAAGCTTGGACTCCACAGCATTATGGCCCGCGGCAAGCCAGCTTTGCCGGCTGGCACATAGATGGACACGGCCTACGCGCGGAGGCCATTGTGATAAGTGACGTGCGTGAAAGTCCGAATTGTGTGCCATTACAAGAGTTGGGAAGGGACAACGACGAAGGTGACACGATCACTGGGCTGGAAACCCAAAAGGAAAAAAAAAGGAGGGTGGCGGCGAAGGTACGAGAAAAGGAACGAGGAAGACGGGGCTCACTACTTGGCCGTTGGGTTCCGGACCTGAGCCTGGTAACAGCTGAGCCTGGGCTTCCTGCCACGTACTACCTGCCACGGCTGTGCGTAGCTGATGTGCTGTGGCTTCCAGGCATCCTGTGCCCGAGAACGGGCGGAGCTGTCGGGATACGAGCATGAGTTCCAGCGGAGCGGTCCGGCCCGGACGCAGCTACGGTTGTGGGGCCTACCCTTCAAGTAGCCGCCTGGTCTATTGTGCGGACAGCGTGATCCAGCTCAAGAAGTACCAACGAACTTTGGTGAGACAAGCCTCGTGTCTTGTGTCCATGTTAAGATGAGGGACTGTTAGGTTAGAACTTCGGAAGCGCAAAGAGACAGCAAAGGATTGTTTACATAGTCTGTCCATGTTAAGTGTGCTCGTTTTTTTTTTTTCATGGGTGTATAAAGTGGAGTGTCAAAACGACCTCGTCTTTTGGTGGGTGTCTGGAGCCACGTCTTGGAAACCCCTTCACTAAGAACTTTCACGTTGCAATAACACACATAGCTAGCAACGTAACAGCCATATCTGTGTTCCTGCAAGTCAAGCTACAGTGCGCCGTGGTGCAGCAGGTGCTGCTCGGCTGCTGAAGCGTAGTTCGTGGGTTTGTTTCCAGCCGCGGCAAAGACATTTCAATGGAGGCCAAATGCTAAAGGGCCGTGTATTTCGCGCTGTCAGTGCAAGTTAAGAAACTCCAGATGCTCGAAAACTCCGATATGCTTCACTATAGCATCTCTCACATTCACATCGTGATTTCGTGACGTGAAACTCTAGATCTATTATTAAATTGAATTTTAAACTTCTCAACATCTTTTTGAGAGAGTTATGAAAGACATAAGTCAATGTGACCACAGATGGTGATATAAGCACCACGCTTATTTCTTTCTAAATGAAATACTCCTCCCCCTTTGTCAACAAGCCACAAACCAATTACTCTACTAATCATTTCGAATTTCAACTATGACATCCCTGCAATTTATTTTTGTGTTCGAAAGCTGACGCGAAATTTTACTAAATAATGCTACACCGCTTAAGCCACACATGTGAAAACGCGAATGGCTGTGCCTTTCAAGACCTGTGTATAAACTAATCATAATCCAAAATGAGCCAACATCTTGGGGAGGGAGGTATAGTTCTCAATCCATATTAAACCCCACCGACAGAGAGCTGAACCTATAGTAGTAGTAGTAGTAGTAGTAGTAGTAGTGGTAGTAGTAGTAGTAGTAGTAGTAGTAGTAGTAGTAGTATTACTTTTATTTACAGTAAGCCGGATACAGAGCTCACTGCAGGGGCAAAGGGCTAAAGGCGAACAGCTTGACAAAGGCGCCCTTGTCCCTCCGCAGTCCGTGACACTGCAAAGCTTAGACATCAGTACTGACAGACAATATATATATTCAATACATTGGTTTCAAGCAACCTGCAA
Source organism: Rhipicephalus microplus (assembly GCF_043290135.1). Lineage (NCBI taxonomy): Eukaryota > Metazoa > Arthropoda > Arachnida > Ixodida > Ixodidae > Rhipicephalus > Rhipicephalus microplus. Next base: position 135,778,570 of record NC_134703.1, read on the forward strand.
TTGTACACACAAAATTCAAACATAAATAGCACAAGAAGTTTACATAACACATTTTAAGAATTAGAGGTCACTCTCGTAAAAATTCACAACTAAACGATATCAATGAAACAACTCAAAAACAGACACAAAATGCATGCCTATACAATGAATTGCGCTGTATACACTCGTATAATTGACATAGAAATTTATGAACAATTTAAGCATTTGCAGAGGCATGAGACTCCATTACGTAGTTTCGATAGTGTAGACCGGTGGTTATGAATAAGTTCTTTATTTGTTTCTTCAAAGTCGCACTACTAGCCCTAAAGTTCAATTAAGTTCAATAGCTGAACTTAATCGTAGCCATGGTGACGTGAATCGCATCTCTTCCTTAATTCACAGAATACCCCTATTTTGCCGTGGAGTAGCGCTCCATGTGTTGGAAAAAATGGCGCATTCATTAATTATTATGTTCGTAGCCACAACTCGTTTCCTTCGTTATTTCTGGGGCGTTCACTCTGATGTCGTGTCATGCGTGGTACACAGCCGCCTCACACGCGGGGAAGCTGCGCTGCTCAGTCCCGCCCTCAAATATACACCACGGGCCATTCAACGTGCCAAGCAAGTCCTTAGTGTTCAATGACTCGGTAACGTATGCATTCAAGCTAGTTGGTGTATATCTGTGTAAAACATCGTTGGCGTAAACTTAAAGAAAGAAGGGACGCGGCAAAGCGCACACTCACAACTGACTTATATTAAACCGTGGGACATCTTTTGAAACCCACACCCATGCGTACAAACACACAAAAAGCACACCCATTTAGGCTATGTGCATTCAGAAATTTGGTGAACAATGTATCAGTGTTCCGTAGTTTGTTGATATTAGATAATGAAATTGCTTTTTTTTATCTGATAGGTTGTGATGAGCGTTTGTTGTGCTTTTCTTGTGTTTGTACACATGCGTGAATGTTTCAGAAGATGTGCACAGTTAAGTTTAATACAGTTAACGAAACAGTTTAGTAAACCTGGCTTAATAAAGCTGGTTTAGTAAAGGTCACTTTCGAGTGTGCCAATTTCTTTTCTCTTCCTTCACCTTCTTTCAAGATTGTGCCTCCCAAAACAGTGATTTTTTCCAAATTCTTTCAAAGTGAATATTTCTCATGCTTGAAGTAATGCGATCGTACTAATAAGCACGCTTGAAGAAAGAGCAGCTACCGAAATGTTGCAAATCACTGCAGGGTTTTTTATGTACAAAAGATATTTTTATACAGAAAGCACCGTGATAACTGGAGCAATGATCCCCCTTGCGAAACATGCAGTGCGTAGCGGTAACGGAGTACTGCGGCTCTGACAACAATGACAACGACCTTTGCATGGCCCATATAGTTGATGGTTTTAATTAGGGACGGCTTGCTGCTCTCCCACAGTTGAGTACCAAGTAACAAAAATAGTTGAACATATTTTCTTAACACACATGAGGTTCTATGTGCACCGAGAAGTTGCTGTATCCGGCTTGAAGCCGACAGCCGTAAACGTAATTTTTGTCGACATGGCCTCATGAAATGGCTGGTCCACAGGACGGCTTTTCGGTCTGCGATAATAGAGTAACAAGTTCTCTAAATTGTTAACAACTTTTACATGCGAAGCATTTCTTAGCGAACTTCGGCGACTTTGAGAGTATCTATCTATCTATCTATCTATCTATCTATCTATCTATCTATCTATCTATCTATCTATCTATCTATCTATCTATCTATCTATCTATCTATCTATCTATCTATCTATATCTATCTATCTATCTATCTATCTATCAATCAGTCAATCTATCTATCTATCTATCTATCAATCTATCTATCCATCCATCCATCCATCCATCCATCCATCTAGCAGCCTATCACTTTTAGCTCTCCTGGCCGACCTGATGATGGTATTGATATGGAAATTGGTAGGGTATAAAATAACTGTATGAGGAACATAATTGGCTTGTCATGCGTGTCACGACTGTCTTGATTTACATTTTATAGTCTTGCTGCTCTTGCGGTGGTTTCGTTCACATGACATTTGAAAAACTGGTATGGTATGACACGACTGCATCGAGAACATAAGTGACAGACCATAACGTGGAAATCATGACATGCATGTTTTGAGTTTCACGTTATGACTTTTTATTGAAAAAGAAAATAAACGAATTCATGTTATGACTAGTCATGACTGCACGCCAAGCTCATGGTGCGTGCGCGGTCTTTTCACTAGCTTCATACATGCCAAATTTGTTATTATAGGACATGAATGGGTGATATTCATTCATGTCTCATATTAAACATCATATCATGAGAAAAGTGTCATGTAAGAACATGACCACATGCCACACTCATGATGCACTCGCAGCCGTTTCGCTAGTTTTACATATACTCAATTTGGTGTTACGTGACATCAATGGATGAATAAAGTACATGACTGGTGAAAACATTATAATCATGACATGAGTGCCACGTAAAAACATCACAACATACCACGCTCATAATACGCTTGCGGCCCTTTCGCCAGCTCCGCATATACGAAATTAGATATTACTTGACGTGAATGAACGAGGAAGGTAAATGATACGTCCAAACATGATAATTTTGATATGCGTGCCATGTCGAACATAACTACATGCTAGACCCATAGCGCGCTCGCGGCCGTTTCGCTAGCTCCACAAATACGAAGCTTGGTATCACATGACGTTAATAGACTACGAACGTAAATGACACGTATAAGCATGATAATCATTATATGTGTGCCTTGTAAAACGTTATTGCATGCAGCGCTCACAGCGTGCTAGTGGCCGTTTCGCTAGCTCCACATATACCATATTTGGTATCGCATGACATGAATAGACGACGAAGGTAAATGACACATCAAAACATGATAATCATAACATGGAAGTAATGTACGGCATAATGCAGGTTCGCCTCGTAACGTTGTGCTGATTTTAAAGTAAGATATCAACGTTCCTCATTCATACTTCGCATGTCGTCGGTTTCCACAGCATGTGGGATCTACCGATTTTTCATGACCACGGGTTAGATACCTGTACAGCTCGAAGCTCTCTCCCATAGTAGAGTGCACCATACTCTGAATCATCGAGCAGTCCTTCTTTTTTTAACGCTTTCTTGTCCAATATGAACAGTTATGATTGCTTCGCAAGAAGGGCGGCCGGAACAACCCTTCGGGCGTGGTTTTGGCAGATAGTTTTGCGATGAAGACGATCCTCAGGGTAGTCCAGCAACCAGAAGATTACCCCGTCAGAAAAAGCTTCGACGTATTTCTTAGTAGAGCAAAATAATTGTTTTTCGCAGACACAGCCGCCGGGGCCAAAGCGCTGAACCCGACGCCCTTCTATAGGCATGCCATAGGCATCTATAGGAGAAAAGCCACGCTAAACTTGGATACTGTACACCCTGATGTTGGCTTCACAGGGCTGGCGCAGGTATTGCTGATGAATTACGACTGCGAAGTTAAGAACCCCGGGTTTCCGTGGGTCCTGCCCACCCCTAGCTGGCTGCCAGGCAGTACTCGGGATGTGGTGTGGCGCTTTGGGTGGTCCGTCTTGCCTACGGTGAACCGAAGTTACAGATGGCATTACGTCTGCTCAGAGCAATGCGCACACTGCAGGGACCATGGGGATAATAAACACGCATTGCTAACTTGCCGTGTGGTCAAGACCTTCTGGTCTCTCTTTGGGAGGGCGTACCACCCGTTAGGCGTAGAACGGTTCATCAACGAACGTAAGTGACCGAATAGCGCTTTGGCACGTCCGGAGCTTGCAGCCGGGATATTTTCCTCGTGAGAAAACCGAAGCCTGGCAGTAAGTCAGGGAAGGGCCCGCAAAAACGAGTGGCCAATGTTAATGGGAATGTAAAATATTGTAACCGATCATTTGGAAACTCAATTGCTCCTGTTGGGTGAAGAATGCCTCGAGCGTTGGTCTTTCGCTTTTATTAAAATAACCAACAACAGGGTTGCACTTACCTGTTCTTAAATACAGTGAGTACGAAGCACATCAAACCCACGCCAATGTTTGGAAGTGTGTGCGCCTAAAACACTCAATGTGATAATGTGAAATATTTTTGCGACTTCGCTCTGAAACCGGTGGCAGTGTGATTGAAGGCCAATTGAATACGAAACCGTATTATGTGAAAAACCTCTGCCATGTTTTTGTTAAACAATATATGTCGTTTA